>NC_087272.1:16477500-17077500 GCF_015220805.1 Pogoniulus pusillus | reverse complement strand
CCCTTTTATGAAAATTTAGGATGCCTAAGCATATTAAAGCACTCAAACACATTCCATTTAGGTCACTGAGAATCATCACACTAATAAGGTGTTTCCTTTTTCTTAGACATCCACTTCTAACTGTTCATAATGTAACAGGTGTCCCTTCCAATCTCTAGGGACCAAAGAATAACACTTGAGTAACAATGGAGTTTTCATTAGTTACATTACTATCTTATTCAGTTCACATATTTTTTCAATGATCTTATTCAAAGTCTCTTTTAAGAAAATAGTCTATCTGCTGATTTATCTATCAAGCATGTTTTACAGTTTTTCACAGTAATAAGAGAAAGTTATTTACTTTGTACTACATAGCTTGGACTACTTATAAACATTTCAGCTCATCTACTCATAATGTAGACAAATTTAAATAAAAAAATACTTGTATCTCCTGTTTTTGTTGGTTTGTTTTGGGGTTTTTGTTTTTTTTTTTTCTTTTCTTCTCTATTCCTAGAAGTGCTTGATGTTCCCACAAAATGCATTGGTTGAAGTACTGTACGCTGTAACTTGACAATAATAAAACCAACATACTACGAAGGTATTTCCCACATCATCTTACTCAACATTCCCATCCTTTCACATAGCTTTTTATAAGCTTATAGCATCTGTGAAGGACCTAATAAAACCATTTCAACTTATAAGTGCAAAGGTCAACACAGTTTGAGAAAGCCATAGTGTTTAATACTTTCAGTGTGACAAATGTACAGGTTGAACTTAAGCATTAAGGCTTTTTTGTGCCTTACCCCCCACTCTGACTTTTATGTAAGTCTTACAACTATGACTTTTTCAATGTGTTTTTGTCTTTTTTTTTCCACTTAGAGAGACAGATAAAGCAGCACCTGGACCTGCAACACACTGCTGAAATCAGGTAAACCTGGCCTTCAGACACAATTAGTTGACAACAGTAATTTTTGTTTTCATCCTGTGCACAGCTTCTCAGTGTATTTCCTAGAATGATCCTCACGGATCATCTAGTTCAAACTCCTCTGCCATGGGCAGGGACACCTTCCACTAGATCAGGCTGCTCAGAGCTACATGCAGGCTGGCTTTAAAACATCAAGGGATGGGGCTTCCCCCTCCTCCCTGGGCAACCTCTTCCAGCGTCTCACCACCCTTATGTTACAAATGGATTTTTTAATTTTTAAATTAAAAATTTAAAAGACTTCACGGAAAGCAACTATTTAAAAAGCACACTGTGCAAGCCATGATCTAACTCACTTTCTGTGCATTGTCTTTTTCTTTGAGCTTTAAAATTCTTAAGTTTTTTTTCCAAGTCACACTTGTTAAAACATCCTAAGCCTGCTTATGTCCATTTAACAGTAAGTGCAGTAAATAAATTGCAGTACATATTTGTAGTGTGCCATAGTTGATTTGGGCTGTTAAATATTTATCTTCACACACCTAAGTTTTTATTAGATTCATATATACTGATATTTCCTTGCTTGCAACTTCAGGATGCTGAAAATTCTCACGTTTATTATAATTTATGCTTATAGTTGTTTTATTGTATAAATGTAATATTATGTTAATACATCTATTGCTTGCAACATTTTCAAAACTGCCTCAAATAGAATACCTTCTGAGCCAAAGCTGTGAATCAAAGTCATATTTTTCCCTCTCTCACTTTATGTATGCTCAGACAGCCTGTTAGTTGAGTAGGAAAAAATGAGTTAATGGCCCTTTAACAGCATAGAAAAAGTAAACCAGACCTTAAAAATAACACAGCTATATCAGTATCATGTTAGAGGCTGGGTTTTTAGCAATGGAAGCATTTCAACATATTCACAGTAGGATACTCCTTATCTGTAGAGTTTGAGGCTCAAGTGTTCCAAGAGTTTTGTAAAATAATAATGAACTAGATTATGTTGGTCTGAATAATGCATGGTATGCCGGAGCCAGAGTGAATATCTTGGGTTTTGTGTGACCCATATTGCTAACACTGACCCATTTGTACCAGAACAGGAAGTTCTCTTTTCTGGAGTTGCAAAATCTGAATTTTCATCTCAGCTTTTCTTTCCAGCCATCTCTCTCAGACTGCCTCAGTCTACTCCCTATTTACACTTCTCTCTTCAGCTTCTGTCTCCTGGAAAAATAGCAGATAGCTGCTTACTCCTTGTTCCTGGATTTTTGCTCTTCATAACAGTCTTACTTAGAAGTCACTAGCTTCACCCACACACAGAGTACAAGGCTCCACTGCACCAAAAATTAATATTGCAGAAAACTATAATCTCTTCCCCTTTTTATTCCAGTCTTGATGTTCTTTCAAAGTCCTCTTAAAAGGCATTTTGTTAGAATTCCCTAATCTGTTTTCAGCTGCCCTCAATTTGTTTCATATGCCAGCAATCATTTAAATAATTAACTAAGATCTAATTACTGTATTTCTTCTTAAATGAATAGTAGAATACTTTTATTTTTCCTCTGCTTAAGCTATATTGCCAGCTAACAGTTAAATGAATTACAATTTTTGTGCATGTCTTGGGTGAACTAAGGCTTTACAGGAAAATGAGCATGCAAGGAAATAAAAGCCAAACCAAACAATAAACCAAAAATCCCAAACAACCAACAATTTGTATTTCACAGTACAGTTACAATTGCATGTAAGCAGGGCCAGTCAATACAGCAGCACAGCTATGCCCTACACACAGTCAGCACACTCCACCATGCTTCTATTTAAACTTCATTTCTAACTTTTTTCCTGGGTGACGTTTTTGGTATTATGTGTATGCAGCATGTCTGTGCTTGCGCTTGTCAGGAACACACGCATTGCTTTAATGTTAGCTCAACCTGATGAATCACTGCCATGGAAGTCTTGTTTCTATGAGTCAAGCTACAGCTTTCTGCAGCCTCTAAGAAAACCATATTTCAGTTCATGAAATTTCCATTACCAGTACAGCTATCTATAATTCTTGTACAAAAAAAAAAAAAAAAGGTAAATTAATTTATTTCTTTTTTTTTTCACTGACACATAACAGTCACAGTTGTTTATTCATTAAATTATGCTACATAATATTAAAAACTTTAAAGATCCTCCACTAAGAAGACATTACACATATGTCAATCCCACAATTGCTACTTTGCATTAGGTACAGACGCTTGGAGAAAGTTATGGTGGAAGAAATATACTCAGTTTCTGGTTGCTGTGGAATTTGGATGTCATTTGGGGCAGGGTGATGAAAGTATTTAAAGAGAAAGAACTCAAAACATCCATGAAATATGTATAATGCACATGTAGTTACAGTTTGTATCAGCTCTGCATCAAGAGTGCAAATAAAGTTTAACTAAAATTCTCTATCATAATTCAGATGCACTACTCAGTTTAAAATGTTGCTTTCACCGATAGCTGCTTTGCAAGCAGCTGGAATCCACGAGGAGTAGAAAAACGTACTTGGTGATTTATTGTCTTTAGCTTCACTGAAAGATTGTAAGACAAATTAGATTTTCCAATTACCTTCAGGCAAAGTAGTGACATTTTCTGTTATCCTTCAAGCACTTAGAGTATATGGAGAACAGAGAAGTCAATAAGCAGTAGTAGCTATGTCATCCAATACCTAATTACCAGTGTAGTATTTAGAAGTACTACATTACTCTCCTTTCTAAGTTTTCTGCATAATGGCAGATTTTATAGGCTTTTACATTTGAGGAGGATGCCATTAAGAAGAAAACAGCACTTTCTGAAATTAAATAAGATTTTCTGAATCCTAAAGTACTTTCTGAAGCACAGATCCCAATTATAGAATATTTTCCTGCTGCTAAGAAATGGGTGAGACATTCTGAACCATGTACCCTCCTGTTTTCTACACAGTTTTTTAATACTCTTTAGAACACTGCAGAACAAGTCTCCCCCAGAATTATTTAGTTTGTCTTTCTCCTTGGAGTTAAGAAAAAAAAAAATTGTTTCAGTATTTAAATGGTGGCTACAAAGAAGATGGAGACTCCATTTTTACGAGGAGTCACATGAAAAAGACATCCCCCCATCCCTCCTTGTCCTACGATCATCTCAACAGAAAGACCTCACCCAAACAAACCCAAAACCCAGAAGCAGCAACCAGAACAGGAAGCCTCCCCTGTTGCATTTTGAACTTCAAGCCCCTTAATACTTTGCTCCAGCTAGCACTTTCACTTTTTTGAAGCTGGCATGACTGTGGCATGGCATGAACAATAGCAGCAGGTTCAAGTCAATCCACGACAGATATGCTAAATATAATTATAAGTAAAATACAAGCATAATTTCAGCTTGTAGATGAAGATATTTTCTCTTTTAAACTTGAGCCATCATTGTTGATAGTAAAAGTACAAAAAATATCTATCAGAAAATAAATCAGAATACATAGAACAGCAGTGGCTATGGTGGAAAATACAAAGGTTCTTATATCTCACATTTCCTTCCTTCTCTTGTTACATAGCTCTATAAGGAGTGTGTCCAAGAAAAAAGTTAATGGAAAGTTCTTGTTTCTAATCAGTAGATCTGAAGGGACTATGACGGATTCAGACAATGACCACCTTGTAATTTCAGCAACTACCCATGTTCAAAATATTAAATGAAGGACCAATTATTCTGAGATCATTTAGTGACATTTACAGTAGTATTGAATGAGAAGTGTTTTAATTCAACTTCAATATTCATTAGAAGTTGTATTTACATTGTCCATACCTTGACTATTTTCCCCCCACTGCCACGTTGTAATGATCATATCGCAAAACTCTGGTTAGATGCCTAACAAAGTGAATGATATAGCTGGTAAAGGCAAATCTGTTTTCATTTCTGTGGAGCACGCATTAGAATATGGAAGAGGAGATCAATTCAGTTTAAGTAATCTGTATGCAGCGTGCATCAGCAGGAAGATGATAGCTACAGTCAATTTGCTGGCCAAAGATTATCAGACTCTATATCCTGTATCAGGAAATACATCAAATAAATCCCCATATGATTGAAAAAATATGCCAGACTCAATTTTTTTGTTTCTAGCTGCTGATTCTTCTGCAGAGTTAATCTTAAAGATGTAGGCAGCAGCTTTTTTATCTGCCTAAGCTTGTTTACATCTCAGAATATCTAATTCACATCAGAATGGAAAGAGTGCCATTCTTTGACCTCTTAGAGCATTTAGCTTACCCTCAAAAGTCACATTGCAAAGTGCTTAGCCTAGTTGCACAAAGAATTATAATAGAAGTACAAGAAAACAGAGAGAACAGCAAGTGTTCTACAATTGGATTCTTTGGGTGAGTGCATGAAGGGTGGCTACCAGGAGGATGAAGACTTTGTTTTTGCAAGGAATCACGTGAAAAAGACAAGGGGTAATGGGTACAAGTAACTCCTGGGGAGATTCTGATGGGACTTCAGAAGTATTTCACAATGAGAACAGTTAGGCATTGGAATAATCTCCCAAGGGAAGTAGTGGATTCCCCTACATTGGGTGGTTTTATGGCTCAGTTTGACACAGTGCTGGGCCATCTCATTTAAACTACACTATTACCTAGAAAGGTTGGGCCAGATGATCTTTGGGGCCCTTTCCAACCCGGCATTCTGTGATGCTTTGTATTTTCACTCCTTTCCTGGCTGGCTTTATTGTAGATTTGTTATCAATTACCTTTTAAAAAATACACTGGGACTACAGGGCTTTGGAGTCTTTGCAGAAGCCATCACTTGATCTGCAAGGACTAAAAAAAACCCAACACCATCCACCGTGGAGGGATTTCTGCTAACAGGACATGAAATGATAAATATGAACACCCATGCTGGGAAGTGTCCTTGAGCCCATCTTGGACTTAAGATGATACCATGCGCTGGGTGGCACACCCCCCATGCAGCTGCAAGGGGGCTGGGTTAGCCAGCCCAGGGGCCGACCCTGCAGATTGTTATTGTAAGCCACCCTGGACCAATATGTACTTTCCACATGTATCAATCCTAAACTAAGTTAGCTGTGCATGCCTCTTCCAAGTATGCATATAACTCACTGTTACTCGCAAATAAAGCGGAGAATGATCATCTAACCAAACTGGTGAACCAAGAGTCATTTTATCCCAGGTGCAATGCTGGCAATCCACCACCAAAAAACCCAAACAAAACAAAAGAAAGCTTTATTGTATTCAATTAATGACCTGTCATCCATAGAATAACACACTCCTGTCATTCTCAAGTATGTTGCATCTGCTACCAAGTTCTACAGCAGCATGAGGCCAAAGAGAGATCCTGGACTGGACCAAATAATGTATCTTCTAGGCACTGCACAGTATTTATTTATAGTAGATAGAGTTTTGTATTTTCCCTGAAAGTGCAGAGGATTCCTCCAAATAAAATGCTTCAATACCAAGTTAAAACATCATGATAGACCATGGCCTTATCTTTAATTTCTGAAGAAATCAATGCCCATGTAGAACAGCTGCTTCTTGAAAAAGAAATTGAAAAACCAACTAAAACCCAAATAGAACAAAACACCAGAACACAAACAAAAAAAACCACCACCAAACTAACAAAAGCCCATTCTGTTCCTATACATGTGTAGATCCAGATGCAAGAAATATAGTTCAGTTTTCTTGCTTTACAATTACTTTCCTACTCATATGATCACAAATGTCAAAATCCTTTCCTTGCCCTGTCTAAACAGCAATATTTGTTGTTAATAAGAGCAATAATACTATTAACAATAGCAATCCATTACAGGATAGAGACAGAATGGAATAGAACCTAAGACATCTGCAAAATGTGTTTAAAAATAGAAAATTATTTGAGTGATTTACAAGTGGAAGTGAGCCGATGGCACAGACATTAAGAAATTTTGTTACCCTGTTCTAAAAGCAATCTAAAACAACGCTTTTCTGGCAATAGCTATGTTGCAGGTTACTGCAACTAGTGTATCTGGATGTTTTTGCTGGCTTTGTACCAGCTATCTTAAATTATCCCCAAGTCACTAGCGTACCTTCAGCCCATCAGACAGGGGACAAAACATCAAATCTCAACAGTTATGCATTTGAAGGGGGAAACAAGAATTCATAAAAACTGTTCAGATCCTTGTCACTATGCCAATTTTCCATTTTCAATACAGAGATGATCAGCAGCCCTGTATGAAGTCCTGGGATAGACAAGCAGGAGAAAGGGAAGTGCTCCCTATTATGGAGAAATGCTCGTCTCTAATGATCCCTTTGTTCTATTGTACCATGTGTAGTTTTTTAAAGTAGCACACAATAGGAATATCCACTTAAAAACTGCTTTATATCTTATTTTCATCTTCTAGGCTTAATAAGTTTCAAATGATCTTCTGTTTGAAGATACAAGAGCTCTAATAAGAATATTCTTAATATTTTCATTAAATTGTTTGCATCTTTTTGAAAAGTGGTCTACATGTCACCACCTTAAGCATTTTATGAGACACTTTTAACCAAAAATACAGCTGTCACTCCTATATCCCAATTGCTCTCTGATACTACACTGAATATTTAATTTTAAACTGATGAAAACAGGCAATTAACAAATGTTCATATTTGACTGCAATTTTGCTATTCCGTTTCATTTTTCTAATTGCTTATGCATGCCCATTTTCAATTATCTCAGCATATCCTTCTCAGGTCCATCAAGAAACAATAAGTCTAAGAAGGAGATCTACAAACAGTATCAAATGTAAAGTCATATTCTTCCATGCCACATACACAATGTTCTATTTAGAAAATTTTCCATCTAGCACAAAGTGGTTTTGTTTCTAGGCACCTAATAGTATTTGATTTTCTATAATAAGGATATCCAGGCATGGCAGTGATATTATTAATTTTACTACAATAACATGGTTTGAAAGTGAAAGATGCCTAAAGCACTGCAATTATAAAACAAACTCACTTTATAGAGATGAAAGTGAAGTATGAATAAAGTATACTTTTTAATAAAAAATAGTTTTAATACTTACAGATCAGCAATGTTAAGAAAACAAGAGTGATCGGTAGCATAGAAATCCTTGTATTCTAAGTTATTGTTTTGTCAGAAGATGCACAGCAGGTGTAAACAGAAATTATAGGCAATAAGAGGTCATTCTTTTCTTCCTAACTACACAACACTGCATGTATTTGCAGTATGTTAGAAACAGTTATAATTTTCTCTTTATCCCAGGTTAGAAAAAACACTTAGCTTAAAGGAGCCCACTAAAAAGAGGATTCATAGTCTCCACTTCCCTATTACCCTCAGTATACTGTAAAAGTGAAGTTTCTTTTTCTGCAGGATGTCATCAAGAAGGTTATTTAAAAAAGGGGGTTTCTGCTTTATTTAAAAATTGGAGCAATTTCTTAACACAAAACGAAAGCCATGACAGCTTTCTTAATTTGAGTCAGGACTTAACCTTCAGAAACCAAAATATAGTTCCCTGACTTTTTATTGCAAGGCATTTATGCAAAGCTCCTATAAAACGTTTCTAATGAGAAAGAAAAAAACAGGGTAGGGGGGTGAATGACTGGAATTTATTTCAGAATCCATAGTAATTTATAGAATGTATTTACCAGTTCATCCTTAGCAGAGTCCTCTCAGCATAAAAAGAAATAGTCCTGAAATCATATCAGCTTTCACCTTAATATATTGTGTCAGGCTTTGAAAATTAATTACTGAAAGGCTCAGATAAGTTTCATTATGGATTTCAGATTCTTCATGATTTAATGCTTTTCTCAGACAGAACATTCCAGAACAGTGGCAGCCACAACTACTTTTTCAAGCACTGCACTCACAGGACTCTTGCTCTGACACCACCCATGGCAGCATACGCAATTAAAACTTTGCAAGGCACACCTGAGTAAAAGTGTTCTTGTTTTCAAACTCCACTCAACAGCACTACCATACACCTGTATTATGTTTATCTATGAAATACAAATGTCTCTACAGCCGCATGGATTCATTTATCTGGTAGCTTTCCTGTCAGCTGATCTATAAAAGCTCACTAAATCACAAAATTAAATAGGAGAAATAAGAAGAAAGTGGATACAGGCCCCCTGACCATGCATTACCTCCAGCACTGCTGCTGGCTTCTTGCCAACTTCTCAAAAGTTTTACCTGTCAAACAAATGTCTACTAGAAAAATAGGCTGCTGGGAGGCCTTTGTTCTTCAAAGGTATTACTGCTGTATACATTTGTTCTGATACATAAAAAGCTTTGGGCAATACTGCTTCTACAATCAGAGAGTATACTGGGATAAGCAAATATGGTTTTCTTAAGAAAATGCAAAATCTGAATACAAAGGCTGTTGCTATACTCCTTTAAATCCTAAACAATATTCCACCAGCCTCCTGTTTTGCTGTGAACAAATGCAGCTCTAATTTGGCTTACATCTTCCATGGTGCCAAAATTGGTCCTAGTACAGCAAGATCTTTTAAATGGAAGTACTTTAAAAACAAAAAAGCAGCAACATAACACAAAGAATAAAAAGTCCTCAAATACCACTTTAACAGAACTTAGGGCAAATAACATCATTAGTTTACTCTCTGACAATATTTTTATGCCAGCCAAAACAATACTCAGTTTTTTTCATGACAGAGTTGAACTGACATTATGCAGTCATGCCAAAGAGAAAAGATAATCCCACATTATAAAGTGTAATTAAAAACACATGGTTTCCATATGAATAGATCAGGTAAACAAATAATTTGGTGCTAGGCACAGCAAAAGAGCATGACAAGAACAGGCATCTCAATGCACAAGAAATGTTATCTTAGTTTTGTGAGGTTTTCAGAACTTTTAGTGGGAAAATACTCTGAGAACAGCCTGACTGAAAGAAAAAAATATGTTATGAGTTTAAATTTTCCTTTTCTGAATCAGTTAAAAACTATGTGTGAGCTGCAGACACAAGCAACTACAGATGTATTAAAACACTTTTACATGTTTCCTTCCACAGATTTCCCTTCCTTCAGAGCACTATGGTAAAGACATTTAATTCTGGAAAATCAGTTCACAGAACAGTGCATATGAACAGGATCTCATCTCCTGTACAGGTGGTATTATATTAATTGTGTAGTGGCTCTAAGAATACAAAGTCAGGACTTTCAGATATTGTACTCCTGCAAGCATTGTAATTACTCATCCAGCATTAAGTACATAAAAACAGTTGATATTTGTAGATTGTCACAATACCTCAGCTCATTCTGTCTAAAAATTATTTGGAGGAGGCTAGTGATTAGGACCACTGGATTGATAAAGAGGAAGCTGTAGAATAAATTCAAGAAAAGCTGCCATTTATATTTCTATTTTTCAATCAAGTCAGTCTTCTGGCATTATTAAATTATTGCCTTTGAGATTAGTTTAGGCCACCATACAACAGTGCTAGAAACTCATGCTGCACTAAAAAACTAAAATATAACAGACAAAGAGTAATTTTTAAAAGGTCCTGTTTTGAATATGCTGTTCATTAGTTCATCTGTACTTAATAAACAAAAAAAAAAAAAGAAAAAAAAACTTAAAAGGGCAAAAGAGTCTTCAGTTCATAGATTTTAGGGACTCTTTCCTGATGACATATCTTTGCCTGACAGAGGAAGAGCAATATGTTTGTGAAAATGGTTTATCCACCTAAATAGTTCTGGCAGAAAAACTGAATAGTACAGCAAGCACTTCTCAGGAAATCTGAGTATTAGTATGCTTTCCAGATACTTAAACCCTGCTGGATTTAGGAACTTCCCCTTTCTAGCCTGTTAGAAGCTTATTCAGCTCATCATCTTCCTTCTGCCATGGTTTTCTGATCACTTCTGCTAACAGCATAACAAAAGTTACTTCTGTCACCACCAGCCACTACAGTCTCAGCTGAGCTGAAGCTGCCAGCTAAAACTGGCATAAAGAAGCAAAAGCACAGGCTGAAACTGGCAGTTTGATTTTTAAATGCTACTATCTACAGAACTTCAGAAAAGCTGAGCAGAAAAATAGAAAGTACAGTTTTATAGCACAAAGTGAATAGAAAGATGGACCATGAACAAAAGGTTTCTTTTTATAGCCATTTCAAGTCTTTTGAACTCAAGCCCTGAAATTTAGAAGCTTACATATAGAACAGAGAGAAACTATCCATACAGGCATCCTAAATGGTCCTGCATTTGTATAGGGTAAAGCCCTATACATCCCAGACCTCACAACTAGCAAGTCTGTGGCCAGTCACTTCTTAGCCTGATAGTGAGCCCAAGTTCATATCCACCGATTTAGGATAGTATGACAAAACCATGCTCCGAGTTCCAGCTAGCCTCCCCTCCCTTCAGACAATTTTCAATACTGCTATAAGAAATTACCTTTCTCTTTCTCAGGGCAGACCCGGACCATCCAAGAACCATCAACGGTATGTGAGACTAGAGCAGAAATTACCACTCAAAAAACAGACTCAGAGTGCCTAAATGTCGTAGAAAACTCAGGGGTAGAAAGGGTCACAGCTGCAGTGCTGACTAAGAATAGAAAACACCTGTGACTCCAATTAGCAGAGAATGTGACCATCTGTTTTCATCAAGAAAGCTGAACACACCCTTAAATACTCTGAAACACAATAGGCAAGGCAACCACCACTCTTAGGTAAACAGACTAAATTTTGGGTTGTGGAATTAACTCCTCCTCTGAGCGTGCTCTTTGGGACAGTGAAAAAAAGTAAAACATAAAAATAGAAAAATTAAAACGCTTAAGCTATCCCAATTTTCAGTCTTTCACATTCAGACTTCAAGTCCATGCAGGACTTTGTTTCATCAGTCTACAATCACTTTTACTAAGCAGGGACATAGGATTGTTCAATTCACCTCACCATCAAGAAGTTGGACACAAAGTCATGATAACAAACATAACCCTTCCACTACAAAGCAGTTAAACTTCTTAAACTTCTTTAAAGATAAATCAGGCAATCCAATTATTTCTTTTAAGTGCTTAGAAAGAAGAAATTAGATTTTTTTGTTATATTCATGGTTTAGTGTTTAATAACAAAGAGAACACAGGGTACGGAATTCCCATTAGTTGTTTTCTTTCTAAGAATAAGATCTTCTAAACTAACTATTAAGTACATTTAACCAGTACTCAGCCTGGCAATAAACTCTAAAGAGGGGGAATAAAGTTTATTTCAGTAAACAGAATAAAGATATTTTTAAAAGTCAGAACTTTTCTTTTTTGTTTTCCAAATAAAGTAAAATAGGCTTAGGGAAAACTGACTGATTTCACCTAGCTAGCAATACTTTTATTTTTACAATTTTTAACAATAAGAACTAGATTTAAAATGGAATTATCATTTATATCACTGACATATTATTTAATATTGTTGGATCATTTTGACTAATATATTCCACTGGCTAAGTTTACTTACCTAAAGTGAATTTTCTCCCTTCCCGAATCAATATAGATATTGGAAGTATCATCATGTACAAAAGTAGTTCTAAGTAATAGATACAAATAAAATAAAGTGCTCTGGAGGCAATGGGATTACAGAGAGCAATCCTTTCTAGCAAAATCATCCATTTTAAGACACAATTTAAATGTGCATTGAACTCAAGACTCATACTTTTAAAGGGGATTTGTCTTCAATTCTATACGTGATCTCTAAGTTCCCTTGCCTCAAATGATTAGCATGTTGGTTTAGAACACTGAAATACTTCATTACACAAGAATGCTTCTTTTTTGACTTTTGTGCCAGCCAAAGCTAATTTGACTCAATTTTACTAACACTGCTAGCAATTAGAAGCTGCATTTTTAGGTTCATATCTTGCCAAAACAGATGTCACCCAACTCCATACAGAATAATACTGGCTTCAAAACGTTAACCCTCTTCAACAGTACATGGAGCACCGATATGGCCGAACAGACAATCCCTAGCCTTGCTCGCAGTCCAGAGTGCAAATGCTCTTTAAGGCCTGATGTAAGTTCTTCTCACTTCTGGCAAATGTCATCCCTAATTGAAATTCAGGCCACCTGGATTTTAATTGCTATGAACTGCAAACTGGTCATTGATTACACCTGCTAAGAGAGGGCCTTGGCCAGATCTCTCATTCTGGAGTAAGAACCTTCACAATTGAATGATGTAGTTAACTTTTAGAGTGACACGAATAGAGACACTCAAAATCAAAGGGTAAGGGGAAAAAATGGAAAGTGAGTGCACTTTGACAAGGTGATCACAGTATTTAATCCAAGAGGTGAAAGATGACTAGAATAAGTGGGTACTTGTAGGTTTGCCTTACTTTCCTTCAAATTCACTACCTATGTTTATGTCAGAATATTCCTGTTTAAGTATCCAGTAAACTGATTTTGTTCATCTACGAGTGTCATAGTTTGAGGGGTCCTAGGTTCCCCTAGGAAAGCTACTGGGACCAAGAGCTGGAGCTGGGCATCTCAGGCTGTGGTAATATTGTTATTCCATTCCGTTTTTCAGTGTCGCAGCTTACTGAGCCAGTGGCTGAGCAATATCATTCTCTTTCCATCCCTGCCTCTTCTCCCTTCCCATCGCTCTCTGCAGAAGAGCACAGGTCCTTTCTTACCTCACGCTGTGTGGGCGATGGCTCCTAGCTGGCCAGGCATTTTGCGCTGCGTCACGCGGCCTGCTCAGGCCTTGCGCGCCTAAGATGGCGGCGAAGCCGTCACGGCCCACGCGCAGGCCTGCCGAGAGCGGAACAGGTGGAGGATTCTAGATGGTAGCCATTCTACAATTGCCTTTTGCATACATGTGCACCTGTAAACAGAGTCTCTCTTGGAACTCCCAATCGATGTGCAGCATTTTCATTCTTACTCTCTAAAGGAGTAAGAGTCACCCCTGCTGTGCAGTCCGGGGATAAGAGTCACCCCTGCCGTCCAGTCCCGGGATAGGAGTCACCCCTGCTGTCCCGTCCCGGGATAAGAGTCACCCCTGCCGTCCAGTCCCGGGATAAGAGTCACCCCTGCTGTCTAGTCCTGGGATAAGAGTCACCCGTGCTGCCCCATGCCAAGATAAGAGTCACCCCTGCTGTCTAGTCCTGGGATAGGAGTCACCCGTGCTGCCCCATGCCAAGATAAGAGTCACCCCTGCTGTCTAGTCCTGGGATAGGAGTCACCCGTGCTGCCCCATGCCAAGATAAGAGTCACCCCTGCTGTCCAGTCCCGGGATAAGAGTCACCCCTGCTGTCCCACGCCAAGATAAGAGTCGCTCCTGCTGTCCCGTCCCGGGATAGGAGTCACTCCTGCTGTCCCGTCCCAGGATAACAGTCACTCCTGCTGTCCCGTCCCAGGATAACAGTCACTCCTGCTGTCCAGTCCCGGGATAAGAGTCGCTCCTGCTGTCCCGTCCCAGGATAACAGTCACTCCTGCTGTCCCGTCCCAGGATAACAGTCACTCCTGCTGTCCAGTCCCGGGATAAGAGTCGCTCCTGCTGTCCCGTCCCAGGATAACAGTCACTCCTGCTGTCCAGTCCCAGGATAAGAGTCGCTCCTGCTGTCCAGTCCCAGGATAACAGTCACTCCTGCTGTCCCGTCCCAGGATAACAGTCGCTCCTGCTGTCCAGTCCCAGGATAAGAGTCGCTCCTGCTGTCCCGTCCCAGGATAACAGTCACTCCTGCTGTCCAGTCCCAGGATAAGAGTCGCTCCTGCTGTCCCGTCCCAGGATAACAGTCACTCCTGCTGTCCCGTCCCGGGATAACAGTCACTCCTGCTGTCCCGTCCCAGGATAACAGTCACTCCTGCTGTCCAGTCCCAGGATAAGAGTCGCTCCTGCTGTCCCGTCCCAGGATAACAGTCACTCCTGCTGTCCAGTCCCAGGATAACAGTCACTCCTGCTGTCCAGTCCCGGGATAACAGTCACTCCTGCTGTCCCATCCCAGGATAACAGTCACTCCTGCTGTCCAGTCCCGGGATAAGAGTCGCTCCTGCTGTCCCGTCCCAGGATAACAGTCACTCCTGCTGTCCAGTCCCAGGATAACAGTCACTCCTGCTGTCCAGTCCCAGGATAACAGTCACTCCTGCTGTCCAGTCCCGGGATAAGAGTCGCTCCTGCTGTCCCGTCCCGGGTTGCTTGTGGCCTCAAACTACGACCATGAGATGCGTGCACTTCTTTGTGCCGCAATGACCTCATGACCCTAACTTGTATGTAGTGATAAGGTCTCATTGCAGCAACAAAGCCATGTGGAATGCATTACTCAAAGGCCTATGAAATAAAATTAAAATAAATAAATCGGCATTTATTTACCACATTGAAAGAACAGAGTCCTTAAAAGGTTATTTAGACTATAGTACAGGGACTAAAATATATGCACAGCATCCCACTGATTTGACAGCCTGCCATAACGGGCTTGTATAGTCTTAATTAGAACACAATACACACACACACCCTTCTGGGAAAACATTCCAATTACAAACAGCCACAATAAGAAGGGCACTGCTCTCGGCAGTCTGTGTGAACATATTGCCATAATCCTTCTGGATACCGACTGCAAGTGAAAGGTATGCATCTCCCTCGATCGCTGAGAGGCAGCGCCAGATTCAATGAAAATCAGTGTCTTGGGCCCATCCACCTGTGTGACAATGCTGACTCCAGATTTTGCTGAGGGGGAGAAAGCCTGCCATTTTCCTTCAACAACACAACCCATAAATCTGTTGAAAACACAACCCGGATTTGGGGGATGAAAACGCTTTTCGGGTCTCCAGCTCCCTGGAAAATATAACAGCTCCACCGTGAGGCAGGACCCAGCTGATGCTGATAGAAGCGGTCAGGCTGAAGATGTGTTACAGTCTTGCAGCTTATCTTCTTAGCACCGAAGAAGATATGTGTGCAAGTGTTTGGACAAACTCATTGCAAAAACAGATTAAATGTATATCAAACATCAATTTTAAAAGAGCTGCTCCCAGCTCAAGAACAAAAAGGTCTGATTGAAGTATTCATTCAGGAGCAGGAAATGTTCAAGTTCCTCTGTCGGTAGAAAGAGGAATCAAATTTCTTCATCATTGTATTCTTCCTAAATGAGAAGCAAAAATATGAATACATTTCACTGTTTTATTTGAATCAATATTCAAAGAGGCTGAGGGAGCTGGGGTTGTTTAGCCTGGAGAAGAGGAGGCTCAGGGCTGACCTCATTGCTGCCTACAACTATCTGAAGGGAGGTTGTAGCCAGGTGGGGATTGGTCTCTTCTCCCAGACAAGCAGCAACAGAACAAGGGGACACAGTCTCAAGTTGTGCCGGGGGAGGTATAGGCTGGATGTCAGGAGGAAGTTCTTGACAGAGAGAGTGATTGGCATTGGAATGGGCTGCCCAGGGAGGTGGTGGAGTCACCATCCCTGGAGGCGTTCAAGAAAAGCCTGGATGAGGCACTTAGTGCCATGGTCTAATTGACTGGATAGGGCTGGGTGCTAGGTTGGACTGGATGATCTTGGAGGTCTCTTCCAACCTGGCCGATTCTATGATTCTAATTTCAGTATGTTCCTAAGCATTACCAGCAAGTAATTTCCTATTCAAGTGCCAATGAAATCATATACATATTTTAAATGAGTTACTTTAAAAATTGAAGTGCAGAATTTCATTTTGCATATTCTTCAGGCTATGTTAAGAGTTTTATTTTTAAATAACAATGTAACAGCATTCAGATCCTTTCAAATAAATCCAGATTATGTCAGTTATATAGGCAAGACAAGACAAATACAACAAAGCCTCTGTCACACTTAAATGGATGGTGATTAGAGCACTTGCAATAAATTTAGGTGAAGACTACTAATAAGTGGGAACAGTATTTGCAATAAGTAGAAACAGGAAAACAGAATGAGCTACACCTTTAGAAGAAAATCATTATCAAAGCAGTTCACAGCTATAAGAGGGAACACAAGTTGTCAGCTTGAATAAAAAGTGGAATTAACCACTGTGGAAAAACAGATATAAAAATTACTGGAGACTGACAGCAGTACAACTTTGAAGACACATCAAGTAACTTTGCAGGTAAGAAAGACAAGATGAGAAAGAGGCTGAAATTCTGTTTTAAGTGAATGAGAGTTCTGACGTTAAGATTTAAGGAACCAATCTCATTTAGATACATTTATGACTCATTGTCTTTATTCTCAAGTGTATAGAAACCCCTGTTATGACCTTACCAACACTGGTAGGAGATCTCTAAGACTGTGTGTTTTCTGAAACAATTGACCTAATTTATAAGTTAATTGCATCTAATAACCATTGGAGCCAATGAGGAGCACCATTAAGAAGTCATTTGTCTAGTTCCAAGGTGAAACAGATATGAAAGGCATTTGAATAAATAGGACGTTGTTTCCTAATGCTTAAGTGAAGACTAATATACAAAAAGTATACCACATCACTTAATCATTAATAACTCAAGCTATGATTCTTCACAAAAGCTGCAGGGTAAGCCTATTAACTTTCTTTGCCAAATTACTTAATTTCTGACTTTATTAAGAGAAACAATGTTATCGTGATGTGAAACCACATTGCAAAAACAAGCATTTAGTTTGATTTTAAAACTCAATCAGCATCTACAATTTGCAATGCAACCCCTTTTATGGTTTATTAAAATAACTGTTAGTGACATGTAATTTTAATTCTATACAGCTGAACATCCTTACATACATTTATGAGTGTAACAGATGTTTCTACTGACTCATTTAGACTGTTTCTCCTTACATTCCCCTCAGCTGATGAGATGCCCTTCTATGTTACAAGGAATTCCTTTAACATCACAGTGGTACAGCTGGTTAAAAACACCATCTGCACTCATAAATGCCTGGATTGTATTTAGCCACACTATGCAGAATTTAAGAATGCCTACTGATAGCTGGAGATGAAGTTTTACATTATACTGGATGGCATTTGCACAAGTTCAGTGATTAAGTCCCTGAACAGCATTTATGCTGCCAAAATAAGTCTAAGTAAGGTTTCACTAGCATTTGCTCTGCAGTGGCTATTCGGATCAACATACATTCAACTTGTGTTTGTTTGAGTTTTTTCTTATTAATTTGGCAAACATTACAGCCAGTAAAATTGCTTCTGTGTAAGAAAAAGAAACGTTCATAGAATCAGTTGCAAAGAAACAGTATAAACTATTTAAGACATACAGGGTTTTTTTAATTTGAGTTGATATCGATTTGTTATTGATCAAGAGACAGAAGGTGAATCTTTAATCTGCAGCCTGAAAGCTACACAACTCATCTGATATTTATAGTTTTACTCCTGTAAACAGGTTCTTTAAGCAGTTGTTTACATGTGCCACTCACTATCATTTTAGGTGTCGAAACACTGCCACAAGAAGAGAAGACAAAGCAAGCTGCTGAGAAATGTGCTGCAGAGCATTCTGTTCTCTGACAACTAACGAAGATACCCCATGTCACAAAACATTAGCATAATTTGAAGCATCACTAGGTTTACCTTTTTGCAAATATTGCATTTGTTCTGCAGTTTCTGTAGACATAAAAAATCCAAACTGTAAACATCATAATTGAAAAAAATATTTAAAATGGTTCTTCTATTCAAATGTAACACTGAATCATTTCAAAGACGCAATCTAGATTCCATTTGCACAGGTTTAATTCACAGAGTTGTTAAAACTTCCACCAAGTACCTACATTTACTTCTATAAAAAAAAAAAAATCACAATATTTGGATGATTTCATGATTCATCTTTGCAATAGTAGCCATTTTTGAAGGAAGCATGTCCCTGAACCTTCTAGGATCTCTATTACAGCTTTAGTAGGTAAAATAGGATGATCTACATATCCACAGGTTTTTTGTTGTTTGCATTAGCTTTGTTTGATTTGTTTTGGTTTTAACTGCATTGCAGTTAGTATATTTGTTCCTAAAACGTTGTTTCATATTCAAGAGTGACTTCTATAATACTGAAATGACCAAGAGTATCAGTCTTTCACTTTAAATAGACTGTAATCCATCCTCCTTCAATAAAGGAAGACTTTATTAATCAAAAGCATGATATGTATAAGCAGCTGGAATACATATGTACCAATAAGATGTTTTCTCCCTATTATTCAGAAATGATTAGCAGCCATAATAACATTCTTTTGGTTTGCCTTTAATAGCAGACTTTAATTTGGAAATTATTCATAGAATTATAGAATCAACCAGGTTGGAAGAGACCTCCAAGATCATCCAGTCCAACCTAGCACTGGATGATCTTGGAAGTCTCTTCCAACCTGGTTGATTCTAGGAAGATATAGAAATTCATTGCAGTTAAAGATTTTTTTATTAAATTAAAACAAAACCCACAAAAAAAAAAAAATCCCAGAACCAAAAAAATCCCAACCAACAAAAATCCCATGCTTTGTCCAGAAGTTTGTTTGCTACCAGCTCATTCAGTTCATGTAAATTCTATCACAGTCCTGAATTCTGACGTTGTGCTCCAGCCACTGCTGATCACTCACTTGAGGTACATGATGTGGTGTCAAGTCATAAAGGCAAGAGAAAACAACTATCACATCTGTTTGGAATTAATAGCCTCATTCAGAGAAACATGCCCTCAGACAGGGAATTACAGTAGTTTTGTTAATTCTCAGAGTCTGGTCTGCTTAAATAAGTACTATTAGTGAGTGTCAAAACAAAGCAGAACTAACTTTAATATTTACAGTGTCAAGATGTTGAGTCTACTTGTCAGACAGTAGTCTTGGCTAAATTGGATGCCTAAACCAAATCTACTGGTTCCTGAACCCCTTTATTTATGGGATAGGGGAGGTTGCAGGAACAATTCACTTAGAATCAACCAGGTTGGAAGAGACCTCCAAGATCATCCAGTCCAAGAGCAGCCTAACCCCATACCTTGCACTTCATTTCAGTAACAGAGAGGGCAGACCAGACTTTTGTTACAAAACAGCTTCACTATCAGCTTTGAAAGATTTGTTTCCAAAACAAATCTTTTTTTTTTCCCAGAGTGAGTGTTTAGGGAAAAACCACACAAAATAAACACATTAAACATTTCCAGCAAATCTTTTAGAATGCATTAATTGTCAGTATGCAGAATAAGTCCACTAAAAATATAGATTTAGTCCTTAGGTAGGACAATTTTGACCATGTATTTTGATCTTGTCATGAATCTAGCTGATGGTTTTTATCTAGTAATGATACAAATAACAGCAGCAAAATTAGAAATAAAGGTTCCTTTTCCTTTAAGAAATGCTGTTTCACATATTAAGTTAAATTCAGAGATTATAGTAGGAAGATTACTCGATTCTGAGGTATTTTAAGAGCTTGAGTTCAGACCACATGCTCAGAGGCTTGTAGGGCAAGTTTTATACATGGGTGAAATCTATAGAGCACCTCCAGATTGTCTCAGATCAAAATTTAAGTGAAACTAATGAAATTCACATTCTGGTTATGTTTAAGTAACAAGTTAACAAGCTGTAGTGTAAATGATGCAACTGATTCTTTTTTCCAAGTCTGGTAACAGACTGAATAAAGCTGTAAATCTTACTACTACAATAAATCTAAAACCAAATTATGATACAGATCTATGACTTAGATCCTAATCCCTGAAAATTTGACTCCGAATGTGCGAACTCAAGTTGGTACAATATAGAAGAACACAAGATATAGAGCAGGACGGATCTTTTAAATAGAAGTATTTAATTATACTAATAAGACCAAAAGCAACTTGGAAAAAAACACCAAACACCATTGCCATTGACAAAACAATTATTTTATCACATCTCATGAGAACCTTCCCATGCATTCTCAAAGGCCATAAAATCTGAAAAACCTCTTTGCTAACTGTATTTTCCTTCAAATATGGTCTAATGCTGCAATAGAGTTAGAATGGGAGAGCAGTCTTACTGTTAAACACCTTAGAGATTTCACGAGAGGACATTACAGTAAGAACAAATCATATTTTTTTCTTGCAGCTTTTGTCTCATTACTTCCAGATTTAAATGTGGCATTAATTAGTTAAGTGTTTTAAGGATCTTGAAACTAATGTTTGTTTTTTCTTTAATAAAAAATTCAAAGTCAGAAAATAAGTTTCTCTGAAAAGAACTATCATAATATAAAAAGACATCTCTCTAGTATTCTGCAATTAAAACAATAAAATACCAATAACAACAGCATTACACACAAAAAATATTGATTAATATTTTAATAATTACAATGTACCTTAGAATTTTAGTTAAAGCATGAAGAAAACCAAGCCTCAAGAATGTGGGCATCCTTACTGAGCTACCAGAGCCCCAGCAAATTACTGTGGATATCCAGGCAACCATTCACCTGCTGCGATCAAACTAAAAAAGAACAGTTACCTTGGCAACTGCTGTATCTCATATTACATTGTATTACTTCCAAGACAAAAACAGGGAAGAACTGTGGAAGCCATATAGGTTTTATATCTTTATTGGCAATGTTCTTAAGGACTTCACGACAGACTTATAAAACTATCCTCATTCTCAGTTAGGTAGAAAATTAGAGAGAAAATAAATGCATTTTCATTATATGAACTCAAATTATACCTAGATATCTATCTTAGCTAATATATGAATCATAACATTTGTAGTGAGGATTTTATTTTGCTACCTTTGTATTAAAAATATGCAACTATACACTATACAGGAAAAAACTGAATCTATAGTAGGAAGGGAAAGAGTTCAGTTTCTGTAGAACATACACTTCTTTGCTCTGGAATGTCCCAAGGACTAAAGATGTTTTTGCATTCCTTATGTAGACCTGGTACATAGGCAGAACACACCTGCTTCCTTGGCCTGCCCTATAGCTACAGAAACTTCCAATATCTTTTCCGGGCTGCAAACTGAAGTTGAACTAGCTCTGCCCTTCCTGCACTCAGCACTTTCCTGGCACACACCAAGGTGTCCATAGGGAACCCTGGCCAGAATGAGGCTCAAACTACCAGATCATCCCTATGCTCCTGATCCTTCTTCTGCCTGCCTCCTAGTTACCTTCAGCAACCACCAAATTTTCCAGCTCCTTAGGTATTCCAGCCATTTTCATAACTAACCTTTGGCAGCAAGATAGTATAGCTCTTATCAGACTTAGAATTCCAGACAGTACATGGAAAATTCATTTTTCAACTACAGACACTGTCTGTGACAAATATTGCTTTAGCATATGAACTTAAAATACATAATTGAAGTACCAGTGCTTCCAAAATGAGGAAATAAACCAGGCTGGTCTGAACTCACATTTTATGGCTTCTTAATATTTTTTCTGATGTATTTACAGGTATTCTTCAATTACTACCTGCATGCCTACTAGTTAGCTCAAATCACCTAAGCTTCTTCTGCACACTTACATAATATGGCTCGAATGTAATTTCATAAGGAAAAACTATTATTTAGATTACTCTGGAGATTCACGTAACACTACCTATATTTTATCAGAGGTACAGGTGGTTACTATGCATTTTACAGTTTCTATAGACTTGTACAGGATCTGATCCAATGTATTGTAGGATACTCATTGACTACATTACACGTGCACATCAAGTATAAGCTAGAACTCAAAACATACTTGTTTTATTACAAAATTACATGAGATCTTTCCTGAAAGAGAACAGTATGCTTTTATATAGAATCTGATTTTAAAAATAAGAAAATATGAAGCTCATTTTTAAATGGCCTTAAAAGGGCACAATTATTATGAAAAAAAAACAAGTAGCATTTTTGGCATCAGAAGCCTAGGTACTTTTGTGTATGTCATATATTAATTTAAAACACTGCCCCCAAGAAGACTAATTAAAGTTCTCATTTCAACCTTGTTAAGATTCCAGCCAAGCTGTTGGGTAACTGTTCTTTCACTGAACGAGCAGCAATTTGACATTTGTTGACAGCACAGAAAATAGCTTCTGTACCTGGAAGCTGTCAATGCTGTCAGCTGAGTCTTTATCAGATGGACGTGATTTCAAACATTTTTTTGTTTCAGCTTTGAGGATATGCTTTGTGCATAAAAGCATCTCAGGAAGTGTGGCTGGTTTTGACAAGTTGTATCAGAACCGTTCCAGTTATTTCAGCCTAATGTTTTCCTAATTAAAGAGAACCTCAATCTCAACTACTTATACTCACCTTAAGGAGAAAAACTTCCTCAACCATTTCACCATAAGAACAGAACAAAAAATAGAGCCAACGACAAATGTTTCATTTTAGATGTCAGCCTACATACTTAAATGTTACATATACAAATTTTAGATCCAGAGACTTAACTACTATTTTAAATTTATACAGCATAGCAAATCAACTAAGCCTCTCTGAAATCATACACGACTTACTCTGAAGTATGATTTCTCTTACCTTCCCAGCTGACCATTGCACAGTCACCATCAAACTATCCCACAGGACTTTCAAGACCCCAAACCAAAATTTTCAAGGAAAATGTTCAGTGCAACACTAGCTTTTAGGGTCTTGCCTAGATATCAGATAATTCTGGGAGGGGGTTTATTCCCACTGGCTTGGTATTTGAGGTAACTGTATTCCTATTTCAAGTTTCAGATCTACTGTTTGGATACTTGTAATTAAACTTTGTTCCAAGTTTAGACTTGTCCTATGCTATATGAATATCATTTTACTCAGAAAAAAAAAACCTCAACTGTGGTTTATGAATAGTGGGATTTTTTTCCTGGTTTTCTTTTACTCTGTGGCTAAAGTACCAAAGACATTGGTGCTTCATGCAAATTCCCTGAATGGGGAGGCAATTTTTCAGTGTTATTACATAATACTTTTATTATTACTCTTACATTGCCTTCACTCCTGTGTTTACAATAGACAAGCCACTCTCTGTTTTACAATACTGTCACCTAGTAATGTAGCTGAAGACAGGAAAACATCCTGTGCCCAAGCTGGTGAAACATGAGGGGGGAAAAAAGATTTTACAGTCTATGAACAGAAATAATTTCCACCTTCTCTTTACAGTATTTTATATAATCCAACAGTCTCAGGTTTTGGTCTATTTAGAGAGTTTAGTATCTCTTTTACTGTCTCGATCTTTTCTGAAACCTTGGTGTGCTGCAGCTACTGTGGAAGGCCAAGCATAAAGCAAACAAATCATTAAAGCAGACCTTTTTTTAGCTATTCTTTCCAACAAAAACATACTGGACACCAGAGTTTCATATAGGTATTCTTTATGTGACAGACTAGGAGGACCAAGGAGTAATTGCACTACTTTTAACACCAAAGCAATATCTGAAAGTATCATTAATGATAGATTAATGTAATATTACTACTATTACTGGGAGCATATTAAAGTTTGTATTAATGCTTTTACTCAGAACTGGGTTTTATCAGCATTTCATTAGTTTCCAGTTCTACAACCCTCCTAACTCCATGAGCACACTCCTAGTATACAGAGAATTTAATATCATAATATATTTAATCTTTCTAAACTTCTAGATGATAGAAGACTGTTTACTTCCATACCTAATTTAGATTACTTGCCTGACTTGTTCTGTAATGTTTTTCAAGTATATTACATTTTCTTTACACTACATGCTTTGGCTTTCTATGAAGAAAACAGACCTACTTCTTCAGCTTTGACATAAAACAACATCCTCATCCAAAGGAAAATATCATATAGGGAAATTAGATTTAAATATTGCAGTTGTCTAACAGTCAGATTGAGATTTCTCAATCTAGACTGAAGAGAGATAATTTCGCCTTTATTGGCAACTTTTCTCCTGCAGCATTCTAAAAGTCTCATTCATGCCCTTCACACACGTTAGCATAGTTACGCTTTTTCTACAGGCAAGTTAACTACACACAGAGATGAAGCATCTATCTCATCACTGCTCTGTCATCACACTGAGTTAAGATAACTTTCACATCCTATATTCCAACCTGATGCTTTACCAAACCATGTTTCCTCTGACTGTAATATTAGATGCTTCATTTGACACAATCATCGATGCCACAGAATTGCGTAACCAAATCTGAAGTAATTATATACAAATGATACCACAAAACTCAATTTTAACTTAATTAAGAAAATAGCTGAAAAAATAACCATCCAATATGACATGGCTTTTAATCTCAGAAAATGCATTAAGCAGAAATCTAGCCTTAAGACTGCTGCTACATTATAGTCAATGAAGGATACAGATATCTCTGATACTGACAAAGAGCTAAGAAAACTGAAATTCATGACTGCAGAACTAAAAAACATAATTCATTAACTCAAAATGTAAGTGTTGGAGGATGAAAGAATGACTGAAGGTGTATAGAATGTTTAGCAGCATTTAAAAGAGAAAAATTAAGTCCTTTGTCATCACAGGACAGAACAAGGACAGCACAATATTAGTAGCTCAATTCGACATTCCTGAATGCTTTCAAGAAGTTACGACAATAATTTTAGCTGCTATATGTTTCATTGGTTGCTACATATAGCAAGCTATGATTTACTGAAAACTAGAATAAAATCTTAATGACTTTTGCTTTAGTTTTAATATAAACCTAGTTACAACTAACTTCAGAAAACATTGTTTGGTTAAGTACAGATAATTCAGCTTCCTCTTTATTATTTCATATTGCACATTTCCCAGTCACCCTCCTCTGTTCTCATTTTCATGCTAACATCAAGCTGATACTTCTACCAATTTATGTACTTCATAAACTTAATCAACTTCATTGTACAGTGTGCATATCCTAAGTCTATGACTAATCTTTGCTGTGGCATATATTTCTATATCTTTTAGTTCTGACTCTTTGAAACTCCCATCTAAATATGTCAAGTCAATGGCTCCACAATATGACTTTCATAGTTCAAAATATTACTCTCCCAAACAAACTGCATTCCTTACAAGCTTCAGATAAACTATGTTCATTGTTGGCCTGGTAAACAGTAGAATGTGTATCACTTCATTTCCTTCCATAGATTTTTCTGTACTTTTTAAATATCACTGGCCTACCATAAAAGTAGCTCAGCCTTAGTGGCAGCAGTGCTTCAAAATCATCATCAGAAAAAAAGCTCTGTTTCCTTATAAAACAGAATAGTTACTTCTGACTAAACCTTTTAGAACAGTTTTGAACTTTAATGAGCTTTACAGATTTCTCTGTTTTCCCTGTCTTTTACATAAATACCTGTGTGACCACCTGCTGACATCACAATTTAATTAAAAATAAACTTCTATGCTGACAAAATGAATACTTCTAAACCTAAAGACAGGTTATGAATATTTTCATTGATTTAAAGTAAGTTGATTATTTTAAAGCTGCTTACAGCTTGAAAAAAAAACAAATCATTGTTCAAACTCCACATTCACATACTTTATGTTTATTCTTCTGATATTTGATGTAGAAGGTCTTCTTTTCAAATACTTTCAACTCCCCTATCACACAGCCTCTTCCAAATATCCACACTTCTGCAGCACATATTCTGCACAAAATCAAGTAGCACGCTTCAATGGGCATCTCTTAGATGAAGTGAAGGACTTGTTCTGATTTGGGCAGTTTTCACAATCCAGGAGAAAATAACTATCTTGACTTCTTCCTCAAGTAATATTTCTATTATTGAGATT
This sequence comes from Pogoniulus pusillus, assembly GCF_015220805.1. Taxonomy (NCBI): domain Eukaryota; kingdom Metazoa; phylum Chordata; class Aves; order Piciformes; family Lybiidae; genus Pogoniulus; species Pogoniulus pusillus. The sequence continues at coordinate 17,051,089 of NC_087272.1, read as the reverse complement.
ATTTTAAGACATATAGAACTTGTTCTGCTCGAATGTTAATCTGTTTCTTCTCTGACTCAGCATTTAAACTCACAGTGCTGTTCAGGACAGTGTAATCATTTTCATAATAGCCAACTATGATATTGCAAAGGTGTAATTTCTTAGTGAATAAAACACCAATCTATCTGAGCTTCTACAGTCCTGTGCTCTTTCGAATATTTCTGGTAAATAGACAAGATGAACAGTCAGAAAGCCAGTTCCTACATCATAGGAAACTTTCAAGGTTTCTGACTCAAACACTGTTAGTTCAGTTGGCACCCTTAGCCTCATTGAAGAGCAGCTGAGAGTTATTTTACCCATGTTTACAAAACTCATATTGACCACAGTTCTGAGATTAAAAAAAAGAGTGATTTGCCATTGGAATGGGCTGCCCAAAGAGGTGCTGGAGTCACCGTCCCTGGAGGTGTTCAAGAAAAGACTGGATGAGGCATTTAGTGCCATGGTCTAATTGACTGAATAGGGCTGGGTGCTAGGTTGGAGTGGATGATCTTGGAGGCCTCTTCAAACCTGGTTGATTCTATGAAAGTCCTAATTTATGGCACCTGTGCACTGGCCTACTGGAATTTTCATTCATCTTTAAAATAAATTCAAAAATTTAAAACTGGAGCCAGTGAAAAAGAACTAAATACAAAAGACATAAATTTTGCTTAGTTAATATTTTAATTGATAAGCAAAATTCAAATATATTATTAAGGCAAACACCACTGAAAGTTCAAAGCTGACATGCCACAGAGGAAAAATCTTTCAACCATGTAGCTCTTTCCTTCAAAATCCAAGTCTTGTACAGCATTAGGGTAATTTGATCACTGTAAGAAATCTGAAGTGTTGCTTGGTTTCCAATACCAATGGACCCAAGATATTCATCAGATAGAGCATGACTCTCATAGGTGAATACTTATAAGGAATTTTATCAAAATCTGACCAGATTTCATCCTAAATTGTCACTCTAATTGGAAAGAACAGCTGTGTAATTACCTTGTAATAATTATTTTACACTAAATCTAAACCCAGGCTGTTCATATGAAATCCCACTGTTGTTCCCTGGATAAAATGCTTGAGCTATTACACCAGATTCTGTAGGTCGTTATCACAGCTCTGTATCTTGGAAACAGGAGAGAAAAAAAATGATAGTGAGTGATATTAAAGTCTGCCATTTTGACAATAATGTTTCTAAATAGATTGCAGAGCTTGGGTTATGATTCATAGTTCTGACAGTTTTCCGTCACCCATTCATGATGCCACTAACATTTTCACCGCACAGGAACTAAAAACTAACAGGCTCTCTCCTCTATTTTGGCACATTCTGGAATTTTTGCTGACCAGAATGTTGAATCCAATCCATTGTTTTAATTGCTTTAGTAATAGAAGCAGCAGCATCCCTAAAAATTATTCCTCCTTGCCCCATATATTTAAGCTATGCACCTGCAACACTGACATTTCAACCTTTTCCCTCATATCATAGACTGGCTGAAGCAAAAATGTGTTAATTACTTACTGCACTTTTTCCACAACACATGGGTTTTCAGGACACAGCTGAAAGAATAGGTTCTTAAAAGCACAAAACACAGTGCTTTTCCTCCACTTGTCTTAATTTAAAGGTGTGATATACAAAGGATGCCAGGATATTGATGACACTTTCATAAGGCGTAGTATGTACCTAGGCAGCACTTCAAGGAATATTCTAACTCACAGGTTTTGGGGAGTTGTTTTTTTTTTTATTTTTGGGTTGGGTTTTTTTGTTCATTCATTTATAGTTTAGTCGTTTCCTCCTTAGAAGTTGACCTTGGACTAGGTTTAAAATCACTTTGTCTTTCAGTCTCGCTTTCTAATGACTACTTTCATCCTAAATTCCTTTTCCAGATTGCAAGAAGTGGTGTCTGCACAAAGCACAAAAACTGGCACCAAGAAGAGCTACAGGAACATCAGTGTCATGAAAAAGTGAAAAGCCCATCCCAGGTCCTTCCACACTTCACACCATGCCGCACTGGATGCCAAGATCTCTATGCACCAAAACAACTAAACTCTTAAGAAAGTAAAATGTTGTTTGTATCAGTTTAGCTCTATCTAAGTTCAGTTCAGAATTCAATTACACTTAAGAAAATGAAATAATGTCAGTGCACAAAAACCACAATGACAGCATGTACAGTAGAATCTAGCACATCTGATTTCAGACAAAGTAGAAAAAAGTTACATGAAGAAATACAAAACCTTGGAAAAGTGCCTTACTTGTTGACTCTGGAAGCCTATTTTTATTATGATCAATTCTTGAAAAGGGTTAAAAAGTATTTTGGCAACCTTTCCTACAATGTGGCTCTGATTGTTTAAGCGCCACAGGTAGAATCCATCTGCAGTCTTCATATTTAACTGTGAGTAGATGATATTTATTTAGCTAGTACATTTTTTTCTGACATTTTTATTACCTCAAAGGACAACACTGCCTTTAGAAATTCTATTTCAGATGGAGCTAATTGAACTTTTGAAGGCATGGTAATCTTGTCATGAATCAGCAGCACTGGTTATGAATTTGAAGGGGCAATGTATCACAGAAATTGATTTTTGATTCCTTTCCACTGAGGCTGAAAATAAGTTACATAAGAAAAATTAAAAGTTAAGTGAACCATAGTGCTTGAAGTATAATCCTTAAATGCCCCACTCTCACAATACATGTACACAGACAGACTTTGAAGACTTGTCTTTATGAGCAAGCCTTAAAGCTTAAATTCTAAACTTAAGTTTACTGCTCTTATTGAATATTTCAGGCTAGCAATAAGAGTATGGGAAGAACTAGAACAATATTACATTATATACTCGAGGTAAATCATTTACTCCAGAGCAGTCATTAGTTATTGAGATTCTCTGGTGAAATGAACTGCAATTACTTGCAGTTGATAGTTTCTTACTTACAGGTCATTGATATAAATCTAGGTCATGTGAGGCAGCTAACAAACACTAAATGCATTTTCTATCTGAAAAGAATTGGTATTCTCAGACAGGAATGAGAGAGATGCAACAAACCTCCATCTGCTATGAACAATACAATCCATTCCCCTAACTGCTTCTGAAAGGGTCCACAGTACCTAAAGAAATGCAAGATTTAATAAACATACAAAATATGTATTCATGGAAAAAGATTATTTTAAAGCTACTAGGACCAAGCCCTGATTCCTTGTATTTCAGGAATAATTGAACAAAGCTCAAACAATTATAAATTAAAATTCTCATTTTATGGCTCAACTTTTATGCATTTGTCATTTACATTTGATAAGAAGGTAAGCATTATCAGAAGCAAATTACATATTTTCATTCAAAGATGGACATTTTCCACAAAAATAATCTGAAAATTATTATCAGGGGCAACCTACTGAAAGATAAATGGGCAATTTGAAAGGAATTACTACAAAAACAATGGAAGAACCTTAAAAAAAGCTTACCACAGGTTGAGAAGATAAATTTGTATCTTATTTACTAGGATATAAACCAATATTCAAGCATCTCTAATAATTCAAGATTAAATAACAAGTATGACCTTTTCTGAAATGAATGTTTAATTTAAGCCCACAAAAAGATGACAAATCAATATGCTCTCCCCTCACAGGGTCATCACTTACCAACTAGCACGCTTCCAGAAGATGTACCTGCAGGCCTCAATACAAGCTGTTTCCTTAGAACTGTATTGAAGCAAAAGCTGGGAAACAAATGCCATCAAAGATCTCTGTCCATATCTTACTGTTTGATCTCTCTCCATATTAACTCTACTTTTGAAAGCCATTATTAACGAAGAAAGACTGAAAAAGCTATTTGACTTAAAGTTTTTTTTACTGCAGTACACATTTTTTAAATGATGCAACAATGTCTCCTTCTATCACACTGACACCCCATTGTGCCTTAAAATTCTGTTTGCCATAGCAGAAGGGCATAGCAATGGTGAACAAAGGACTATTCCATGCACCCTGTATGAGATGTCAACAACTACAGCTTGTTAACAGTCATTCCTCAAAATGCAGAGTGAAAACCTGAATGAAATGAAGTAACAGCTCATGCTAGAGGTAACTGCCAACCAAAACACTGTCAGCTTATGATGAGCACTTAATAAAAGACAAAGTCCCATAAAATGAAGTGGGAAAATGTACTCCTATATTTAATGCATAGAGAATATATATTTCTACTTAATTACCTTGCTTGGTTTATCTTGAATGACAGCTTATCTTTGTCTAAAACTACTGAAGCCAGGGTAAAATAAGAGGTACAAGCAGGTTTGACACAGATCTTGACAGATACAGTGTCTGAGTTAAAACCTTGGCCTAATTATCTGCAAAATTAATATTAAGGATACACCCTTAATTATGGTAACAAGCCCAATGAAGTATACACTAAACATACCTGGCTATGTGTAACTCAGCTGTCCAACCAAATCATGCTAGGTGACATGTAGAGGACAGGGACAGAGTATATTTAGAACATATAAAAAAAAGAAAGAGGAATACCCTCAAGGAGAAAAGACTGAAGATCTAGTAGAGATGGTTGATGGGCTGCACTCCTCCTCCACCCAAGATAGGGGTACCTTCTTGGTAAGAACTGCACCTTGAAGACATGGCTTAACTTTTGCTAGTATTGCTATCATACATTAACGCCATTGCAAGGGTCTGTGCCTCTGGTTTTGTCAGATGTTACCCAGGAGTTACTAACCCGAGCTCAGTTCTTGCAGTTACTGGATTTATCAACAGCAATCTCAGATCTATTGCATCTGTCACTTTAATAAATTAAACCTATCTATTTTTTTGCTTTGCCAAACAGTTTCAGAGAAAGTCCTGGGGCTCCAAGACCGGCAGGCATCAAGATCTTACCTGTATTGCAGTATTTGCAGCTCCGTAGGTCAAGAATACTTCCCAGAGAATGTGGAATTCAAATCAGGCTGAAAATAAAAGAGGATACTACTACATTTACAACAAGGTTAAAGCACAAAGAATAAAGATGATCAGGAAAGTAATGCTCTGGCAGCTGCCATTTTACTGAACCTGTACAGAGGGCAATGACCTCCTACTTGTTCATCTTTGGATGTTTTAAAAGCAATTAGGTTTCAAAAAAGAATTGAGGAATTAGACTTCTAATTTACATAAATTTATTTTACATGGATTTTGATAGATCAGAGCAGACCAGTAAAGCCAGTAAAATCTCTTTTCCTTCCCCTTAAGATCTCGGTTGTCAATACATGAAAAAGCTTAGGAAGTTCACATTTCTCATTTTTCTGACAGACCTTTGGTTAATTATTAAAAATACCTCAGACATCCTGAAGTGCTGCTTCTAGTGGAGCAGAATCTTTTCCTAGAACTGACACTACAGTAAGTGGAATAAGGGAAATCTAACAAAAAAAAAAAAAATACAAAAATGAAGACAAACATTTAATTAAAAAAATTATATATGACTAGTATTCTCTCTTGGTAACCATCCAATTTTTCAGTATTTTCAGTGTTTACTGGGGAAGTTATAATTATTTTTCACTCCTTTGCTTTCTGGAATGAGATTATCATTTTTAAACATAAAACCTAAATCTAAGGCAACAACACAAATCATTACAGATAAAGCTGTTTTACAATTAATAGATAGTCTCATTTCCTTTGGCTCTCAGAACCCTACATTCATGTGCCATTTTAAATATTTCCTGTCCTTCATAAAGTCATTGCTTTACCATCAATTTTCTAGCACACATTAAGCACACTAAAATGCTTCAAATTCTTGTGCAAGTCATAGAAGCTAGGAATATTGAAAACATAAATCAGAAAAAAAAACATTATGAAACATGTTAAACTTCTGCTGCTACACTTACACCATCCTTCATTATATCTACATATACAGTGTGAACCTTTAAAATAGGGTCCTTGATCTGTATGGTTATCTGATACCATTAATTCCCTTATACCTGCCTGCCTGAATACACAGGCTTTCACGTTAGAGCTTAGAGTCCTTCAAGGCCAGATTTAGAATCATAGAATCAACCAGGTTGGAAGAGACCTCCAAGATCATCCAGTCCAACCTATCCCCCAGCCCTAACCAATCAACTAGAAGAGGCACTAAGTGCCTCTTCCAGTCTTTTCTTGAAGACCCCCAGGGACGGTGCCTCCACCACCTCCCTGGGCAGCCCATTCCAATGGCAAATCACTCTCTCTGTGAAGAACTTCTTCCTAATATCCAGCCTATACCTACCCTGGCACAACTTGAGACTGTGTCCCCTTGTTCTATTGCTGGTTGCCTGGGAGAAGAGGCCACCATGCAAAACAGATGACAAATCTGTTGTTGCTCAACTTCTCTACAGAGATTCTCAGTAAGTTATAAGAACATTTGAAACAATAAATATCATGTTTAATCCATCTTAGTTTGCAAGTTGATCAGCCCTTTAAACATTTGCTATCAACAGGCATTTCTACCTTCTGGCAGAAAGACGGCTTTTGCTTTTTCACTTGAAAGTCTTTCAGAAGCTCAGGAAGGATAAAATAAGCCTGTATTCATTGTTAATGGCAACCATCAAGATTCTGAGCCAGAGTGCTACTGAGAAATCACAGCAAACATGCTTCAAAAACATAACCTTTTTCATGTGATCTATTTCATATTGTCCTGTCTTCGGCGATAAAAAAAAACCACAGCAAAAGATTAAGCTGAGTTGTGACTCACCGTAAGGTCACACAATAAATAGGAGAGTGGAGGAACACATAACAAAACAACGCCACCTCAAAACACTTTATGTAAAGGACAAATATCATTAAAAGAACACCACATGCTGACTCAATGACAAGTGTGCTTAAAAATTGTTTTAAAACAACCTCTGATTTTTCAATGGAATGCCAGGATCAACTTAACTTAGTTTCAAGTTTTCCATTTTCTTACTGATCAGAATATTTTTTTTTTCATTCTAATGATGCCTGCTTTCATTTCTGCAGTTTGTCAGAGTTATTTACAAGAGTTTAATTGTTTGGTTGATTTGTTTTTTTTTCTTTTGGGGGGGGAAGTCTGTTTTTGCACAAAAGGCTTGGATTTGGATATATAAACTATATCATAGAATCACAGCATTAACCAGGTTGGAAGAGACCTCCAAGATCATCCAGTCCAACCTAGCACCCAGACCTAGCCAGTCAACTAGACCATGGCACTAAGTGCCTCATCCAGGCTTTGCTTGAACACCTCCAGGGAAAGTGACTCCACCACCTCCCTGGGCAGCCCATTCCAATGCCAGTCACTCTCTCTGACAAGAACTTCCTCCTAACATCCAGCCTGTACTTCCCCCCGGCACAACTTGAGACTGTGTCCCCTTGTTCTATTGCTGGTTGTCTGGGAGAAGAGGCCAACCCCCACCTAGCTACAACCTCCTTTTAGGGAGTTGTATCAGATATTGTATTTCAAAGTCAATTATTTTTAGGCTGACCACATTTGTTCTTGACAGTTTTCCTTTTTACATTTATCCCTATTTGTGTGACTTCATCTGCTGAAGTTTGTCAGTTTTCTGCCCTTGAAAAAGCTCTGCTGTGGGCTTTGCACAGTTATTTCTGTTACAGGGAGGTAAAGTTATCATTAAAGAAGTAGCGACCTTGCATACCTTGAGGCTGCACATCTCCACTAGAGATCTGGATTGATGGAAGAGCTATTCAGCTACATCCATAAAATAACTTGTAAACATTTACTTTATGGTTGGCAAAGTAACAGGTACTCTGGATCCATCTCAATTTCCCTCTCAGAGAGGAGCATAAAAATCAAATCAGATGGTAGCCTGTCTTTTCAAATCGTTTTCCCCACTTGCCTAAAAGAAAATTCTTAATGAGAGTAACAGCACCTTGAGGAAAGATAGTGGCAGCCTATCAGAAGGAAAAGACCTAAAGAAGTGTCAGTGGTAACACCTGTGCACGTGGGGTGTTTTAAGAGATAGCAGTTACTTCTTTCATAAGAAAGAACTAAAGCTGTTACATGTATTTTTAGCTTCAAAATGGAATGCAAGTACAGTCCTGCTTCAAATTATTTCTGTACCCTAACCCAACATACAAATACATTAAAAAAAAAATACATATCTGGTATCTTTTGCTAATAGCTGACTGATACAATATTTTATGTCTTGCATCATAATATCCAGGTGATAGAGGATTATTCAAATCACATTTTTTCCCCTTGTCCAAATATATTTATTCATATGAGAAAATATTCTACAAACTCCTTTTTTTCCCCAGCCTCTGCCTGCAATTTTGGTAATTTTACTCTAAAACAAAGCAATTCCACCTAACAGGGGAAGCCACTCCTTTTCTTATTTTGAAACTGTTGCAGAGAGGACCAAACTAAAACAATCAATAGGAATAAAGTTTGCACAATATCCTTCTGACTAGACATGTCCGTTACTATTAAATATACTTCTAAGTCCAAACAGCTTGGTGACTCAGAAGCACTGCTGCCTTTGTAACTTACCCAGCTTTGCTTCAGTTCACCAACATCCTCCCCATGCTCACTTTTTTCCTATATTATATGTAGAATTTATTTCATTTTAAAAATTAAATTAAAAGCCTATTATAGATGTTAAGATTAGCAACACACACATAAGAAAGGGAAGTGCAATTACAGCTCTGTAAAACAGTTCTAACTAAAGAAAAAAACAACCCACAGGCAGCAGTTGTCTAGTAAGATCCATTAGGCACAGTAATAGCACTGTCATCATCCTGTAACTCCTGTGCTTTTCCATTACTTCATTTGATTGCACAGTAAGCAGCAGAATAACTCACTAACTCAGAACATGTCTGCAAGACGCTGCTAGCTGCTCTGCCCAATAAAGGAGGGGAAGAATAATTCTCTAACAAATTTTGAATGTTGCTAATTAAGCATATAAAGCATATGGTGCATATGCTATATTTCACACAAAACAGAAATTGTTTCTTAAACTAGTAACATTTTTTAGTGGTGCAATAAAACACAGCTCATGAGCTCTATGTCACTGAAGATTGACTCCAGGAACCACTTGTTTAACACGACTCAGGTACCACCATATTGCACTAGGTTACATACCATTAAAAATATTTCTATTTCTTAGTTAGCTGGTCCTTAATGCATCTAACTAACATACTTCAGGGCTGGATTGTAAAAAGAACCTCTTAAAAGAAATCTGCTACAAGCAGAATTGATTTAGTAGCTACAATTAATCTACTATATTTAAGTCCTCTATGCCACACCTTTTCTCAGATGTTAGTTAGCTTTATCATTCACAGATTATCAAAAGAAACATATCCAAGACCTTGCTCCTAATCACTGCCTACATACAAGAGATTGTCTCAACATTTTGCACAGACCAGTCTCTTATCTTCCAATTTCTGTCCACAGTTAACAGAATCCATTTCCAAACTGGTTTTTAAAATGTTATTTCATTAACTCTTTTCTCACATAGATTTTGTTTTTTGTTGTTTTTTATTTTTTAAATGTCTATGGGCCACATAGCTCTGACAGCCAGGCTTCAAATTGTGGTTTCTGTCTCAGTTGAGACCTGAAGCTTGAACATTCTGAACAGAAAATAGAATATAGCTTGGGTCTAATCATGTCATATGGGGCTGTGTCATAACTCTAAAAGAAATAGGAAGGAATGTGACATTAAAAATAAGACAGTGCAGACACTGTGCTCTTAAGCTATTCTGATATATCTTCTGATAAAATCTCACCCAAATCTGGTTAAGATACTCCCAATGGAGACTAAATACACACAAGCACTAAAAGAGTTCTTGCAGTGCTTGGTCTGAGAATTTCTTATGTGTAGGCCTCCTGAAGCATTAGCATAATCCAAGTAAATGAAACCACTTCTGTAGGATTAAAATGTAATGATCCACTAGAGTGATTTTTTTTCCCCACTGAATTATTAGTACATAATTTCCTTCACACACATCTCTTGTGCTAGCGTATAATTCATATTACCACTTTGACTTTAGTTACATCATAGTGCAAAAGGCAGTTCAAGTACTACCATTCAGAACACTGCTAAAATGGTAGTGGAAAGGGAATGCTCCACATGAGAACACCACAAAGAGGACATACAAGCTGATTCTAGGTCAGTAATTTAGTTAAATACAATTCAAAAAGGTAAGCGTGAAAGATACAGAGCAGAAATTTAAATTTAAATAGTACTGCTGCTTTTATAGGACAACTGCTTCTTGCTTAACAACAATGAATTCACTGTTTTCAACGGGTTTATTAGTTGCATGACCATGATTTTCCTAAGGTATCAATTATTTTTTACTGCAATGCCAAGTAAAAGATTCTCAGTGTCTCAGAGTCATTTCAGTGTCCAGAGACTGACAAATTTTAGATTTAATGACAAAAAAAAACCCCAAAAACCCCACAATACTTACATTCTGAAATCAAAACACGTCTACAGCAAGTTTTTCCATTTTCCATTGTGCCTAGGATCTCACACTAGGAACAGAAAATAGATGCAAAGACATGGAAAAGCCATGAATGTGAGATAAAGGATCAAACATCAACAGTACCCTCCACACTTTCAAAATGGATTTGCATTTCTGATGTATGCCACAGTTCCTCTGAAATTACTCCCTAATATAATAGCTTGACAAATCTGACATATTTCATGCACTTGATAAGTTATTCGGACTTCGTATTGTTTCATATATACAAAGCTTGGCAACTGAGAGCAGTCAGCAAGAATTTACCAATAGTAAACCATGCCTGACCTGTAGGATTGCCTTTTATGATAAAACGCCCTTTATCCCAACAAGGCTTTCAGCACTGTCTTCCACAGCCTTCTCTTCCAGGAGCTGTCATGTTTGTCAATGGCCTGGAAATGGAAGGGTGCTTACTCAGCGAGTAATCAGATGGCAGAGAGCTGAAGAGGTACTCCTAATTGATATACAAAGGCAGTTGTCCTGTGAGGAGAAGCTGAGGTTCCAGGACTTGTTCAGAAGGGGGAAGGGATGGCTTTGGGAATACACAGCAGCAGAGGCAGCAGCGTCCATGGAGAGGTTATAAAGAAGAAGGTTACAACAGTCAGGACAGCAAAAGGGAACAGGCCAACTGAAAATGATGTACTGCTTATAAGAAAAGACTTTTTTTTTTTTTTTTTCACTAGTAGGACAGAGAATCTGTGCAGTCTGCAGTCTCCAACCTGGAAGACTTTCAGGATCCAAAGGGATCAAGCCCTAAGCAGCCAGGACTAGCCTCCGGGCTGACCCTGTTTTGAACAGCAAGTTGGTTTGGAAACCTCCTAAGAACCCTTCCAAACCAAACTATTCTGTTATTCTATTAAACCAACATTCAGTTGATCACTGTTACACATTTTCCACTATAGGTGACAATTTATAAAATACCCTATAGATGAACATGAATCAATATGAATAAAAACCAGTTATCAATATACTACCAAGTGCAATACAGACAAAACATATCCCAAAGCATTTTAGATTTCCTAGAATCCACTATGAAGAAAAGCAAGAGAAGCTAGAAAAGAGACTGCCTAAGGGAGGAATTTATGAACTGTAGTCTTTCTATACCCATTCATTTTTAATGAGTCACCACAAAAAATTAAAATAGGTGCTTACATTTTATAATCCATGATCTACTTTTCTACTGTTTAATTAAATTATTTTTCCCCTTTTTAAAGGGAAAATAAAGGCTGATAGCTGCTAGAAAAACTTAGGTTACAACTATAATATACTAAATGCCCACTGGGAAGTGCGAGATTTTCCAACAGACTGAAACAATTACAGGTCATGCCAGCCTTCCTTTCCCTCCACCTTCCCCACCAAATCATTTTCCACACATCACTGAAGGGTTCTCTGTGAGACTAGTTACCCTTTTTTCTTACATAAAGGGTATCAGGGACAATAGTAAATCTTAGAAGGTCTCACATGTTGTGTTGTCATGGGTTAAGTTGAATATTTACTGCTGTTATTCAAAACCATCCTGCCCCATGCCAGCTTCAAATTGAAAGTGCTGGCTAGAGCAGTATTACAGGGCTCCAAGTTCAGATTGTAATGAGAGCCTTTGTATTCTAGTTGCTACATTTGGATTCTAGGTTTTTGGGTGTTGGCTCTTTCCCATGGGAATGGCAGCAAGATGAGTGGGAGATGGCTAGTTCTCTGGTTTTCTGCTTTATGCTGCACTTTTCCCCACTGCAAATAGAATAAGCTACGGTAATTGTGCATTATATTATTATCTGATTTGCTCAGTGAAACTTTTTATCTCAACTTAGTTTTAGTATGTTACTTTTCCCTTACCTCTGTGTTGCAGGGAAACAGGCAGGTTTACCTGTTCATAGCGCTTTTACCCGTTACATGGGTCTACTTGCAAAATGCCTATGTCTTACTTCAGAAAAGGGACACAGGACATCCACAGGAAAAGCCTCCATTTAGGAAAAGCCCATAAACCTAAGTTGTTTGACAATCAGATGAGTTTTCCTTTATTTTGAAATAGCAATGTAAGCCAGTATACCACATAACAGAAAACCACAAGACATTCCTATAAAGCTCATCATTACTTTGATACTTCTGTATCAGCCAGGAGTTTTTGTTGTTCTACTGCTATCAAAATAGCACTAGTGACCTATAAAGCCTCTAAAACATCAATATTCTCATTCCACACATAATGCATTTATTTCAATTATTATGGGATATTTGCCATTAACATATCAAAACAAAACAACATAACCCAGGAAACAATAAGAACTAGGACAGCTTTGCCAATAAATCATACATTCTTCAAAACATCGCTATCAAGGCAAGTCTTCATTGCTAATTGCAAGAGACACCCAAATGAATAACCCATCCTTTAGAGAAAACCAGCGATTTCCAACACCTCCCCCCCCCCCCCCCCCCCATTCACCTATTTCGCTAAACAGATATTTAATCAAATCTATTGTGGTGCAAAACCAACATCCTGTACTTCCATGTTACATGGATTGTGACAGCTCTTGTCCTACTAACAGCATCATTAAGACAAAAATATTTATAGAATACTTGCTCATTTGGACAGGCTAACATGGTTCTGCATACACAAAACAGAAAAACACTTGCATTTCACAGAGCTTAAAGAGAACTGGCTTTCATTACCCATAATGTATTTTGAAACATAAGCAGTTCCCACAGAATTCCATAATGGAATTTCAAAATTTTCACACAACAAGCAAAATGCAACAGCCACACAGAAAAGACTATTTCTCAGTCCACTTGCCCATGTTTGTCTCATTTATACCTACAAATACAGGCCTTAGGATGCCTACTTTGACTTTCAGATACTTCTTACAGGCCATTTATGGCAGAAATCACCCTTGAATAGGTTATGATTCCCGAGTTGGAATAGTGCTTTCAGATAAACTTTTACAAATTGTCCTATTTTTACACAAGCTCTGTGCATTTTCCAGTGGAGAAAAGGTGCAACTCAAAAAAATTATCATAAATGCCACTATTTGATGCATAAATGATAATTCATGCTTAAGGAATGAAAGAGGGATGTATAATGAACAGAAATCTAAGACTTCTGCTTTAGTTTTTCTGCAAAGATTGAGAACACAATGGACTGTATTCTCTGTAAAAAGTAAAGGATGACCAAATGGAAATGGTCTTTGAATAGCAACTTGGAAAACCTGGTTTATTCTATTCTTGATATATATATATTTCTTATATGGTGCCTGTTACATAAATTACAACTTGTGTTGCAGCACCGTCTGTGAAGTACAATACCACACAAATCATAACAATTATAATAGTTGCATATCACTCAACTACTTTTTGAATTTTAGAACAAAACAGTACAAAAATAACCACTTGGAGTCAAAAGAAGATTGTACCATATACAGTAAGTAATTTAATAAATCTCCTCCAATTAGGTGTCAAGAGAAATACTGAACCGAATTATAGTAAGCAAAATTCCATCTGGACAATCAACATGAAATCTCCCCTGTGGTTCATAGGCAATTTCTGATCTTGATAGAACATTCACACGAGAAAAGAAAACATGTTCTCAGTAACCCACATAAGGCACTCCCAGATATCTGGAAATTTGTTTTTGCAAGCCTGTACAAAATTTCAATAGCGAATTATAGGTTACTACTTATCAGCTGAAATGTCAAAATAGCCAATCTTTGAGCGCTGCACTTCCATTAAATCAATAAAAGAAATTGACTGGATTTTTCACATTGGCCCCACTGGAACTGACTCAGATCTTAGACTTTTTAATTGCCTTTGCTCACAAGCACTGTGTGCTTTTCATAAATTTGAATAACTTATTGCACACTCAATATTCTACACCACATTTAAACTTCTACCAAGCATGAGTGACAGCAAGAATCCCTGCATCACATTTTCTTCTGCATATTAATCCATCAAAAATTTTGGCATCTCCAAAAATGAAAATAGACACCAAAAAAAACCACAACTCAGTAAGTGACAGAATCTGACACACGACTGGAACTTTTTTTGTTGTTGTTTTTCTGGTGGGTTTTTTTTGTTTGGTTGGTTTGATTTTTGATAGTTCATATTTTGCATGGTTTTACAAAATGATACCAAGTCAGGTAAAATAAAGCTACTGATGTTGTTGACATTACAAGACAAAAAGGATGAATTAATGAATCAGTCTTAGTGGAATCATGGATGAAAATATGAAACATGTCAACATATCATTGAAGATACTTACCATGATCAAAAATAAATCTAAAGAGTGCATTTAGAGGACAATAATAACAAACCATCAGAAAACAATAATAAATTATTGAGCAGTGAATCTAATATTTTTCCCATGGGATGAAAAAATCAGATTGACAAAATGCATTTAATGTATTGCATTTGGTATAGACATATTGCAAGAAAATAATTCAAGTTCCTAAAATTGTAGAATGGTTTAGGTTGAAAAGGACTTCAAAGATCATCCAGTTCCAACACCACCACCACCCCCCCCATAGGGAGGGACACCTCCCACTAGAACAGACCGCTCAAGGCCTCATCCAACTTGGCCTTGAACACCTTCAGGGAGGGAACATCCACAACATTCCTGAGCAACCTGTTCCAGTGTTTCACCACCCTCACCATAAAGAACTTCTTACTAACATCTCGTTTGAATGTCCCCTCTGTCAGTTTAAACTGCTTACCTCTCATCCTGTCATTACAAAACCTTGTAAATAGTCCCTTTCCAGCCCTCCTGCAGGTCCCCTTCAGATACTGGAAGGATACTACAAGGTCTCCTTGAAGCCTTCTCTTCTCCAAGCTGAGAAAGAAAACTACTTTTTGTTTCTCAGAAGAAAATATTTCTTTTAGTCAACTTACATAGTGACAAAAATACTTTAGTAAAGGAGAAGAATTAAAGGTCTGATACAGACCCATTCAGCAGCACCTACTTCAGTAATAGTGTACTCATCATTTTGTTCACAAGTCAAGCTCCCAGCTCCATTGACACTATATTAGCTAAAAATAAGATTATTGTGGAGATGGTAAAAACTATACACCTGTAGGTCTCCTTAGGAGAAGGTAGCAGAATTATCTATATGCCTATACAGACATTCATCTAAATATATCAGAATAGTATGTATACATCTTCTAGAGAAACTTACTTATAGCATTACCACTGCAATATTTTGCTTTAATAAAGGCTCTTGTGACTGGAACTAGATGCATACATTCTTGCTGTATGTATGGTGGAGCTGTCAGCTCATTACTGTTCACTAACTCCTTTAAATCATTCCCTTAGGTATAAAACCCATTATTTCCATTCACAATTATAATATAAGGCAACGGTTCAGAAAACTGTGAGAGGGAAAGGGTAAGTGGCCTTTGATCTATAATTACAGCAAGGAGTGTGAATATAAACTATGAGAAGCTTTGAAGAGTGCTATTTCTTTCATAGATATAAATTCTTAGTTTTACTGACTAGAGAAAACAACAGTTCAAACTTGCAATAAATGTGTATGTGGTTGGGTTGGGAGATGAACAAGTAAGACCTTCTCCCAATAACATTCATTGTCCATTTACAACAAATAAACTACACTACTTTAAATGCTTACATGTAGAAAATAAGACTTCATATTAAAATCAGCAGCTCACCTTAAAAACATTTCTCTTGTGAAGTCTGACAGTGCTTGAACTCCATAATGAAACAGTCAACCTTACCTGTACAGATTAAGGTTGCTAGAAATATTATATGGCTCTTAATCCATTGAGGTATTTGGTAAGTCACTTCATGTTTAATGTCTAATTGGAAGTGGCTTGATTTTTAATATGTAGGAAATGAATCACATGTTCACTTTGATGAGCTTTCGAGCTCTTCCAAAAGCTTTTTTTTGGGCACCTAAACATCCAAGCAGCACTGAACATTTTGCTAAATAATTAGTATTATAATTCAAAGTAATCAATCTCCTACTACAAGAAGGACTACAGACAGGTCACACTTAAAAGTTGCATGTGCCACGGTCTTTTTCAGTAGAATCAGAGCAGTGGAAATCCACCAATTGCTAAGAGGGCAAAAACACCCCTAACACTGCCCAAAGTGGCAGGTAAGGTGAATATGGGAGATACACAGATGTGTACACACATGGTGCAAAGACAACATATCATAAGTAACAGACATAAGAGGTTTTCCAGGAGTCTTACCATCACATACTTATGAAAGCATTTTAAAATGCAAAGGTGGTATTTTTAATATGCTTTTACATACTTAAAGCTTCCTACTGCCACTTTACATGATCTTCACACTCCAAACAGGCACATCTCCACTAGATTTACCTGAAAGGTGAAAGAGATGAATAAGTAAAGAAAATGCATTACAGAACGGGATTAAGCTAGCATGTGCTTGAGGAATTTGGGGATATCTGCAGCTGCTCTAACCTCCACTTTCATTTTAAAGGCAAGACACAAATACACATGTACTATGTAGACATCTCTTTGTCTTGATCCACTTTAATACTTACCAGATGCAAGGAGATCAAAGAAACTCTTTCTGCGGCTACTGTTGTGGCCAAGTCAAACGTCCAAAGAGAGGCCTGAGAAATCAAATACTTATGTTCATAAAACAAATGAGCTTGTTCCTAGTAGCTTCAGAACTTAACTTTGACCCCTCATACCACAAACAAATTGAATATTGTTCCATCTTGAATTTCACTCTTAAAATAACATCTTAAATTTTCTATAGCCATTTAAGTCAAAATAACACCATTTAGCATATATATGATGCATTATATTTGCTAATAATAATGATGTGACCAGTGCTTCCTGAATGCTTATTTCACATGCCTCAGAACTGAGACAGACTCCTCTTCACAGTGATCTTATAAAACAACAAAATCATCCCCCCATCAACTTCAAATTTTCAATCCTCTTCTAATTTCTGCACCCTAACCTGCACATAACACAAGCCAGCATTGACTCTTGGGATTAAGCATTTACCACAGTCACATGCTCAGGCTTGGCATGGGGTCAGAGAATCTTGTATTTGGACAGGACAGATACTGACAAGAGATAAGCAACATTCTTGAGCCTGTGTGAAAACAAGGAGATCAATGCATTATCAGCCTGACACTTGTCATGTTATAACATGAATTGAAGTGAGCATCCCCCCCCCCCCCCCCCCCCCCCCCTTAATTCAATCTGCATTTTATTTATTATCTCCAGTGCTGTGGTTATTCTATCCAAACCTTTTGAACTGTTCTATTTTAGAGCAGAATATTTTTACACTTAATATACTTCACTGGGTAAAAAGTAGAATTCTTCATTTCTATGAAAAAGGGAAAATCGTACAGAGACAAATTCAACAACTTCGGAAAACACCTGTACTGGAATGCAAAGAAACATCTCTAGTTAGCTAGAGGAGGACAATATAAAGGACTCTGATAACTAAGAACAGCCAAAAAAAGCTCAAAACTTGTGTGATCCCAACATAGAGCAGTAAACCTAGTAAAGTAAGAAGCAGCTTAGACAACACTAAAACCTTCATGTGAATAAGAAAAAAGATAAAATACAAATGTTTAATTCATAACTGCTTAGTAGCCCTCTCCATCTTACTTTCCACATAAAGAATTATATCTGAATATTAAGAGGCAGCTTTAAAAATTGAGGACATTATTGTTCTATGGGTTGAAGTTAAAAACAATTCTAGCAGGAACTGGAAACAGTTTCAGAAAAGGGGAGCAATTGTCTTGAAACACATACAGAATGACACACTAGAAAATAAGTAGAAATTCCAATGAAGGAATTCAACAACTTTTTTCCACATGAAATTAAGGATTGCAAAAAAGACTTCCCAGCATCATATTATACAGCCATTATACATCTCTTTCCTAGCAGTCTGCCAGTGTTCAACTTAGCTTTATCAGACATCCACCTGATTGAGTGATTCACACTCAAAATACTTGCTTAGATGGAGCTTGTATAACAGTTTGCTTTACAGTGCATTTCTTTTCCCATCCCTGCTCACTTATGTACATATCATGGGGATAAATGGGGAACAGCAGCTAGGAGACAACTGGAAAAAATAAAACAAAACCACCAACAACAAAAAAAACAAAAACCAACAAACCAAAACATGTTCATTTTCAAAGAAATACTTTCTGAAAACAATAATGATGGTTTAAGTTACAAACACCACCAGCTGCTGATCACTGTAAAAATGTCTCAGGGTATCCCCTCATTCATTGTGCTTTCACAAGGAATGAAAAGATTTTTCAACAAGGAAAATACAGTTTTGACTAAACACAGAGAATTGCACACAATATAAAGTATGCTTTAAGGCTGGTTTTGTGAAATCAAATACCCTGAACAGTCTCACTAAAGTCTGTTTGTTCTCAGTAAGTTCTGCATCTACAGTCCTCAACTGATAATAGCATTGATAGCTTTGCCACATGAGGAGGCAAGCACTCTTCATCACTACAACAGCCCTGTATGAACACAGTATCTATGAGCTACGAAAGCCATTTCAGTCTCTGCCCCTCAAACAGTACTTCTCCAAATGGGATCTTACAATGCATTGCACTTGATAGGAGTTTCTGGCCAATGCACTGAGTTTGCTTGAGAGATTCCTTACTGCCATATCATCACCATAATGGAAGGATGAAAAAATACTAATCCATTGACAGATCAGACTGAAATTATGCTGTACCATTAAAAAAATTGTGCTTTTTGTAACTTTCAAAAATCCCAGAGGCTGGGTTCCACAAAGCAAAGGCAAGCAAAACAAGAAACACCCACTCTAAAAGGCACAAGCATTTCTGCATGGAGACCTAGGTAAGAGAGTTCAACAGAATGTAAATACCGAGATCCTAAATAGTCCCATAATCTCACAACTTCAGAGCAAATCTAGGAGAATCTTTAATAAATACAGACATGACAATTAAGTGATACATTAAACCTATCCAATTTGAAGATTATATAAGAGTCAGGATGTTTGAACTACACTTTAAACACTGTTACAAATGCAAATATTTCCTGCAATCATATCCACTGTCAAGTACACTGAAGGAAATTAGGCACAGTGGATGACTTTTTAGAATAATAATCAGTCTAATAACATTGCTCAGCATATTAATGAACCATTCCTATTATTACAATATTTATTGCAAAAAGAAAGATGCATACCCTAGAAGCAATTTAGTAAGGTACGAGATATTGTCACATCTTTAACCTTGTTTCCCAATAAATGGTAATTTATGCTGAAAAGTGATATATTTTTCTGAGTCTTTTTAATTTAGAGGATTTTTTTTCATTTACTTAGAAAAATGAGCCATGCAGTCAGCAACAAATACAGTTTTGATAGAAGTATCTAAAACTGATGCAGTATTGCCACAGCAGTCTTTAATCATCAGGATGATGCTCTCTTCACAGGTTCTTCAAGAGACCATCTCTGTCCCATACATTTTAAACCTAGACATAAGAAACTCTGCAGGCAGCTTCCAGGACATTTCTGGCTCTTATACCTGTATATTCAGGAAAGCAGTTGTTGTCTTCCATTCTTCAGGTTTCACCTAGGAGTTTCTCTTCATGGATCAAACACCACTGAACCAGCTTGCCGGTTTTGTATCCCACTTTTGGTCCTTTCCTTACTTGCTCTTCTGCAAAGAATTGTTAACAACAGTAACTCTAAACTATTCACCCACCTCTTCCTCCCAAAAGGAGAATGTTATTTACTGATATGGAGACAGTGGTATTTGGTGGCACAAAGTGCTCTAAACTCAGATCTCTCTTCAGAACTTCTGTTCTGCAACACTAATGGTATTCATTTAATCTATTCTCCCCGGTCCACCCAACCTGAGAGCTTAAACACCTATCACTCCTCACAACTTCTCTCCCTGTCCTACTCCAGGTTTCTTCTCTTTCTTCCAAAGAACAAATATGCCTACCAGTATGTACTGCCTTCTTTTCCTTCCTTCCTTCCTTCCTTCCTTCCTTCCTTCCTTCCTTCCTTCCTTCCTTCCTTCCTTCCTTCCTTCCTTCCTTCCTTCCTTCCTTCCTTCCTTCCTTCCTTCCTTCTGTTATCTTTTCCCCCTCAAAACACTTTTATGGAGATGAGATATCCACTGCAACACTTAAAAAAGTTACCAGCAATGAGCAGGCTCACTATCTTGCCTGAAACTTGACAAATTACTATGTAGGAAAGTACCTAAATAGTGTTTATAACTAGTTTACAGGAAAATATAAGGATACTACTACAAAACAACTCACAAAACAGGTGTTGGCAGAAATAATTCCTAGTGAGCATGTAGAAGTAACCATAGAAAAATAATTCATATAAAATAAGTAAATCTCTCATATTTGCAGACCATCTTTTTTTTCTGCAAGTTTTAAATGCTGGCTATAGAGTTCATTCTTTTTCCTTTGAAAAGAGTCAAATTATTTGAGCACAGCAATAGCAAATCAGTAATGTCTAAAAAGTTAATTAGGCTGCGTGTTACATCAGCATGAAGCTCTGAGCCAGAATAAGGTAAAAAAAAATAAAGCAAATCTTCAGTTCTGAAGTGTCTGTGGAGGTTGGGATAAGGGAAGGTACAAAATTAGCAAACTTCTGGCTTGTACATGTTCCCAGAATTAAGAACATGGAGGATATTATTACACCTTTCATGTTATTCAAGCAAGGAGAAAAAGAGTGATTTGCTTGCAACGGAGAAAGAAAAAGGGAAAACACAAAAAGGCAAACACTTTTGCATATAAGCAGAAGGCTTGATCCTGAAAATGTAACTACTACTTTCCTATCTATTAAGGAAGACTGAGACATGGGCAGTGTAGAATCAGTGACAAGTTACAGCCCATTGCAGGATGCTCACATCAAGCTTCTGCATGCTGTGCTTGTGACTCTTTTCACATCTTCCCCAATTCCCTACATGCTCAAACCTGAATGACAAAAAGGAATTCTCACAGCAGGGTATAAAAATGTGTGCCAATGTCATTACTGAAGTCTCTTTCTTGGTCATCTGACTGTAATTATTTCCATTTATAGATTTCATTTTCTGCAGTGTCATAATTTTTGAGTTTTACATCTCTGAACTTCAAGTCTCCAAGTCTGTGGTTGGCAGAAATGCAGGTTCTTGTAATGCTGAGATATGCTGCCAATCAGTAGGACGTTCACATGCAACAGATGCTTCCTTCTCCACTGAAAGAACAGTCTACACCTGCGGGCAGATTCAAGGCACTGCACAAGCAGGGCAGACTGTGTGCACTTATCCAGGCTGTGTGTAATATGGTCACCACAACAATGCTAATGGGGACAACAAAACCCTTTGGAAAGTCCCAGAGGTCTGGATCTCTGAACACTACCTGACACCTCTGTTTGAAGGTGCAGAAGTGAATATTATAAACTGTTTTCATTAGTGTTGTAGTTATTGAGTTACCAAAAAAAAGAAATACTAAACCAATCTATCCCAGAGCTTGAAGGATGAAGTCCAATAAGTAACCCAGAACACAGACAGTGAATAGCAAAGGATATATGGATTACCAGAAATATTATTTTTATAATAAATAGCTTTATCATAGCCTCTCTTCTAGATTGAATTTAGACAAAGAAGAGCAAATCAAATCATACTCTTAATCAGTGCTTTAACTGCATGATTTATGACATTTAAAGCAATGTCCATTCTGATGAAAGAAAATCTCATTAGTTTGAAAAGCTGCCTTATTCTACTTTTGTGAAGGATTATGCAAAATTAATAATCTGTATTAATTTTGATATCCAGGCGATGATTGTTAATAACTATGAGCACTGTTTATTAACATTAAAACTCGCCAGAAACTTATTCACTCATTTACCTTACAATTTTTACATGACAAAGTTGTGTGCCGTAGATTGTTGCTAACTAAACTGCTGAGAAAAGGAGTAACGAACCAGCTATGCAGTAGTTTCAGTTAAAAACCAGCAGCAGCTTTTTTTTTAATATAAAGGATAATATAGTTTGCATATTAAATGACCCTTTACAGTGACATACACAAGTATGAAAATGCTAGCCAGGATTATAACCTCAAGAGTCATGAGAGATACGACAGTAGATTCACTTAACTCAGAGACCATTTCATTTTATCACTGCAGCACACCTAAAGAGTACCCTAATCAAACAAACAGTAACAGTGTTTTCCTTTGAATAGGAGCTATTTGACTGGGCTTGTAGGAAGGCTTTTGCTAATGCAGCTAATATTTTAGAGAGAAAGGAAATTGCATCCTTAATGATATTACCATCACAGAAATTTCAGTTAAGTGCAAAGTATGCTTCAGAGTCAATCGAATGTCAAGCCAATTAGAGGTCAAGCTCCTTGAAAGAACGGTGTTCTGAAGTTTAATTATTTTCAGGGAGAGCTCTGTGGATGGGTCAATAGCATGAGGTTTATAGCTGACAGCACTCATGGAAAGAAATCACTTCCAAGCCTCAAGTGGCTATGGACCACTGAATGACAAGACAGAAAACAAAAAACCAGTTTAGAATCAGACATATTTTTAAGGTCACCACCTAGAAACTTTTAAAAACTGCTGTTTATATGACTGCTAAGTTAAGCAGCCTTACACCATCACACTCTCAAGAGCTGTTGAAATATGCAATCAAAGCCCCCAACATTTTATAAGAGAACACAAAAATGTGTAAAGACATATTGACACTAATAGAAATCTAAAAGCTGGATTTCATTACACTGGCAGGATGACTAGAGCTTCCTCCACCCCTCCAAACTGCTATTTTAATGGACTGGATGAGGTATCCTGGATTAGAAAATATCCACTAATTAATTATCATAGACTCATAGAATCAATCAGGTTGGAAGAGACCTCCAAGATCATCCAGTCCAACCTAGCACCCAGCCCTAGCCAGTCAATTAGACCATCGCACTAAGTGCCTCATCCAGGCTTTTCTTCAACATCTCCAGGGACGGTGACTCCACCACCTCCCTGGGCAGCCCATTCCAATGCCAATCACTCTCTCTGTCAAGAACTTCCTCCTAACATCCAGCCTATACTTCCCCCAGCACAATTTGAGACTGGACAAACTGCTGTTTGGTTTCATCTCCACCACACTTAAATCCACGTCCTTACTGCCTCCAAAGCCTACAATCCTTTACAGTGTTTCAAATACACACAACTGTCTGGATTAAAGAAACACCACTTTTCCCCAATTAAAGAAATACATTCCAGTGCACAAAAACAGAGCTTGGCCCTTTTTTTCTGCAACATAAAAGTCAACAGACTTCTGTATATGGTTCTAAAGCTTGTTATCAAGATGATGTAAAAATTGTTTGGAATTTTTTATAGGTATTATTGACTGTGCAATTCAGAACTCAAAGAATTTTAGTTTGAACATATTAGTTAGATTAATAATCTAGACTCTCCAGGTCTGGTAAGCAAAGGAACTGAAGCCGAAATCAAGGTGTCACTAATAATTTACATTACAAAGAATCTATGTGTTTTCCAACAATCTCACTATTTCAAATCTGTATACATTCAGCTTTCTCCAATTAACACAGAGTTCAAAAGGAGAAAGACAAGAAGGAGTCAGCAATTTTCTCTGTGAAGATGGGACTTCAGATGCATCCACATAGATTACCTGCTAACAAAATAGTTCAGAAGTGTCCTGGCTTCAGCTAGGATAACATTAATTTTCACAAGATGTTGGGAAGAGCCACAGCCAGGGGAGCCAGCAGAACCAGCCAACGGGACATTCAAGACCAAACGGACATCCTGCCTGCTATATATAGGGGAGGAGCTGGCCAGGGGAAGCACATCCAGTCTGAGGTGAGCAGTGGGAAGTGCTGGGTGGAGAGCAGTTTTGTTGTACATTATGCACTTTAAATAGTATTTAATTTGCATTGCTGTTATTTTTCTGTCTTCATGTTCTACTAAACTCTCCTTATCTCAGCCCACAGAGTTTTATCTTTTTCCCCTGATTCTTCTCCCTGTCCCACTGGGGCAAAGGAATGAATGAGTAGCCACATGATGCTTTGATGCTGACTTGATAGAAGCAAGAATCAACTACAGTGTTGTAACCTGGAATACACAAAATGATGTGGGCATCTTTATGTAGAGCGCACACAAAGATTTTTCTTTTCATGGGGAAGATGAAAGACTGAGAAAGGGGAAATTAACTTTGAAAGTTCCTGAAGTGCTCATTCCATTCCCTTGCTCCTCAGTAAGTGATATGACTTGCATTGCTCTTGGAGGTAACATTCAAAAACATAAATAATGAGATGTGGAGTTGGATTCAGTTCACAATATTTTTTTTTTCTTTCTCACCAACGTATCTTCCACATATGAATAAATTAGCAAATCTTTTCACAGTACTAATGAAAACCCCCTCACTTACTCCATTTTCATAATCACAGGAGATGTATTAATAATTTTTAATTCCGACTGAGCTCCCAATCTGCAGCTTCACAGCCCTTGCTTGCATTTGCAAACCACTATTTTTGTATTCAGATCAGAAATATGATTGCCATCTGCATGCACCAATTAATTAGTAATCAATTAAAGTGCAAAATATATTCAAGTATGCAGATCAACTCTTTTCCTGAATACTGACAGTTCAATCAAGCATGGCCATCTGAAATATGTCCTTTATATTCTACAGTTTGGGTGGCTTTAGCATTAGTTTGCACCATCTCAGGGAACCATCATTTAAGTTATTGTACTGACCTTGGAGAAATAATGCACTAATTTTGATGGAACCTAACAAGAACTGCATTAGCAAAAACAAACATTTCATCTGGTTTAGGTTTCTTATATTTGTTGGTTTCCATGCAACAGTATGAAGAGGGAAAATACGAACTAGCCTTGAATTACAGCTTATTCAGAGAGACAGAAAACTTCAGCAGAAAGAAATTCAGCAAATAAGCAAACCCAGGAGAGATACGAATACCAAAGTCAGTACTTCACTACATGTAGTCTTTACTTCTAGACCTTTTGTAAAGCCAGAATAATAGGTTAATAAAATAATTGGCTCCCTGTACAATCATGCTGTAAACACCAGGTAAAACTCACTGCTGAAACCACACAATGGTTCAGTGATGAGGGAAAGTGCTTATAGGAGCTGAAAGGGACTAGAACCAGGCTGAGGCTATTTCTGACTTACAGCCCTTATGAATTTTTTCTTTCAAAGATTTCTTAAAACTTCTGACTCATCTTCATTTTTGAGAACACTAAATATCCACAGGCATGAAAGGTGACTGTGTATCAGTAGGAGTCATGCACGGTAACATCCTGCTAGGACTTAAGAACAGCTAGCGAGAAAGCATCCGAAGTCAGAGCTACATAAACCCTTGAACTTTCCCGCTTTTTCAAACCAAGGAAAACTTCATTCTAGTCACATAAACCCAAATTTTTACGCACAGAAGCACAACATTTCATCCATTATTTCCCCCTTTTTGTCCTTTGGTGTGTTAGCACTAACAAGAAGCCAGAAAATATTCAAAGAGTTAGTTCTAGGAAAGTATCAATTTTGTTGTTTTTACCTTCATCCATTGTTTTGAGAAATTATATACAAAGGGATATAATATTACACATAATCACAAATTAATTTAATGGAAGGCAACCACAATGTGAAATACATGTTTACAAAGCACACTAATTAAACATTGACAACTAATATTGATTTTGATGTAAAATAAGTAGGCAGCAAGGTTGAGAACAGCAACCTTAAAGCTCCTTAAAGGTGGAACAGCCATGAAGCACAAGACAATTCATCATTTTTTAAATTACTATTTCTTTTCAATAAGTGTGCATACATGTCGGTATATTTCTCTCCTTTTAGTTTAACACATTTTTTTAGCATGAATAAGGCAATTTTAAGGAGATGTCATATTTGTAACCTACAGATCTTCTTTTGTTGTTGTTGTTCTTATGAACAATTTCATTGCAGGGAGAAAGCAAACTATTCCTCTGAATGAACGAGGCCTTGTCTGGCATACTGGATCTGGCTGGGATGGAGATTACCCTCTGCAGCCTGGTTGGTACTCTGTGTTGGACTCGTGATTAAGCCAGTGTGGTTAGCACGCCAGTGTGGTTAGCACGCCAGTGTGGTTAGCACGCCAGTGTGGTTAGCACGCCAGTGTTCCAGCTTCCACAGCATTATTATTTCCTTTTTGCCATTCTGATTACCCCAGCAAGTAGGCTAAAGGTGTGGAACAGCTGGACCCAAACTGACCAAAAGGATGTTATCTACAACATGACGTTGTGTTCAGCAGTAAAAACTCAAGGAAAGAAGGAGAAAAGGGTTTGTGGTTATGGCTTCCCTATTCCCAAGTAACCATCAGACATGCTGCAGCCATACTTTCCAGAAGGTGGCTGTACATCTGTTTGCCAATGACAACTACTGAATAAAGTCCTCATTTTGGTCTCCTTGCAGCTTTGCTGCTCCATCTTGACCCAGGAGTTCTCAGCTTTTGCTTTTCCAGTTGTCTCCCCCATCCCATCATGATAGTGGCTGGCTTAGCTACTGACTGGCTAGGGTCAACCCATTACACCTGAGCATACTCAGGTAGCTTCTTTGCACAATTACACTCCCTGTGGTTTTTTACTTTGGGGAATTTCGACTAAAGACAGATTGTGACATTTCTGTTGCTTTTTGTCTAACATGCTCATTGCAATTCAAAGGACACAGATGAAAAAAAACCAAACAAACACCAATTTAGAACCTGAAAAAAATAGCTTAATATCTGGAGAAACCATGTAACATTCATATCGCCTACTCTCAGCTACTTAAAAGCCAACACTTTAAAGTCATCATACTCAACAACTGATTAAGATAGCTGATGAAAATTGCTTAGTGCAGATAAAATACACGGAAAGGTGTACAGTCCTTTACACACTATGAAACCATCAGAATTCAACAAAATAAACATAGATACATGAAAAGCTATAAAACTAGGCCTAAGAATGTGAAGCTGTGATCTAAAGATTCCTTCTTGTGTTTGACAAATGTTATAGGAAATACCAAACAAATGTTAATTACTAGTGAAAGCACGCGAAACACAGAGGAGTGGGGGTGGAATCACCGAGTAGGCACACACTTCACATAGAACAACATTACTCTTCTGAGCAGCTCCAGTTGAAAAGTCCCCCCTTAATTTCAATGCTTTCTTTTTTCCTGTCAGCACAAACTATGGCAAGAGGAATATAGTGTTAGTATTCATCACAAAGCAAACTTTTCATTACATCAGATGACACTGTGATAACCTGCTCACTAATGCAAGTAATTATTTGGTTATGGTAAGTAAATTGATTTTGTCCCTTTTCACACACATTTTCCATATCTTTATTACATCTTCCACCCAAAGTGCAAATCATATGAACATGACTGTAATCTCTATGATGAGCTGCACTACCTTCAGTTTTCTTCAGAAAATTCTGTAAGCAAATAATTAGAGAAAAAAGATAAAGAAACAGCCATCAGCTATTCCCTGCTCTGATTTTAACTGATGTGAAAAAATAGTAACTGAAATCTAAAATGTGCGTAGAAATGATGAACAAACAATTCAGAGGATTTAATTTCTTTAAACAACAAATTAATTAATCCTTTTCTTGTCAAAATACATTACTGTTCATAAGAGCATTAGAAACTATAAAGCTGACTTTGTATGCCAGAAATTCATGACTTTGTAAGATAGGAATCTGGTAACTTTTTCAGTGAGACTGGAGTCTTCAGTCTTTACCAATAAAGGTACCAGCACAAAAGTCCTTTCCTTTGCGAAGAGGCAACAAACACCAAGGGAGAAGCTTCTGATGAGCTGACACAAAGCAGCAAGTTACAAAGCAGTTCTCACCATCAGCCTACTTGCATTCCCCATCTCTCAGCCCACTATTGCATAAATTCACAAGGAGTATGATTTACTTCTGCCTGCGCTAGTCTGAAAAGGACAAATAACCCATGCATTCTAATTCAAAGCTCACATTCTATTCCATGAAACAGTGTTAAAGAACTCTATGAATTTATGAAGTACTACTAATTCCTATTAAATAAAACCCTCACTAACAACAGAGCATCTTGCTCGATAGAAAAGACTATCATATTTTCAAACACAGTGGATAAACTCTCTCAGTATTTTATACTACCAGAAAATAGGTCAGCATCAACAACATGAGAGTATGGTCCCAGAAACTGGTTTCTTATACAGTTACATGCTAAGAGTTCTGGAATTCACCACTAGCAAGTACAAGCATATCATCCAACTCATAGTCAAGGGCTGACAACAGAGACTGGATCTATTACTCTGTTCTGGTGAAGAACAAGACTTTCCATCTGCATGCTACATGAAAACCACATTTTGTGTGCCAGAACATATAATGTTTTAACTGGAGATCACATATACGAAGTACAAACTCATACCATATATATGAAATGTCAGTACACATGTAACATGACATCTGTAAAAGTAGACAATAGAAAAATGACTCAAAAATAAGTGTACAGTTTCCAGCTCACATGGAAACTGCAAATATATTTGACATCACAAACGTAGTACCACAAGGGCAAGTGAATCCACTTATTTTCTGCTGGAAGCCAAAGAAATTTAAAGGGACACAATGACAGATACAGCAATCACCCTGAATACATCCAATGTTACAAAGTAATTTTCTCTCTCATGGCTATCTGGAGAGAAACAGGGCTGTTGGCTGGAACACCATTGAGTGTTTTTTTCATTTTAGTATGCTCTGTTAAACAAAGGCTACATTTAACTGAGGTAAAAATAAGCTTCCACAATCAGTACCTCAGGTCACTTTGAAACACTCCCTCAAGTGAAACCTCTTGCAAAAGAGTGTTTTCTGTACAGTTGTCTACCACTTCTGGCAGACTACAAAATTACAATAATAGATTAATACAGACTCATGAGCTCTCAGGAGATCATTGAGTTTAAGCCATCCATGATTAGCTGAGATTCTCTGCTTGAGCTTTTAATATTCTCAAAGACTGAGATTGCACAACTTTTCTGAGTAACAAGTCCTAATGTCTGACCATACTCAATGTAAAAATAGTTTTCCATGCTCTACGTAAAATACTTTTCTGGCTACCTAATCGGATTGAGCGCACTGCTGCTTCTCTCTGATGCCTCTTCTTTAATCACTGCGTACGTACCAGAAGAATCTGGTTTCATCTTCTCTGTAACTACCTATTAGGTAGTTTAGAACAGCAATGCAATCTTCCCTTGGCCTTCTCCAGGCTAAACAAATACAGTTCTCTCAGCCTCTCCTTTTATATAGCATGGTAGCACCCCAGTGGTGCTTCTCTGGACTTACTCCAGTATACTGACCTATTTCTTGTACTGAGGAGCCCCAAACTGAACACACTGTTTCAAATACAGTTTGACAAGCAACTTCTCCTAATCTGCTCTCTATGACCCTGTTATTAGACTTGCTGGTATGCAGCTGTCCTTCACTGAGAGGATACACTGCTTTCATCAGGTTGTCCACAGAACACCCAGATCATTTTCTGACAAGTTTCACATCTCCAGATGGCACTGATGCATTCTGGTTCTTCTAAAATGTAACTTCATTAAGAGCATCTGCCCTACAACAATATCAGCTGGAGCACCTCATACTGTCATACCTCTTCACAGCGAGCCAGGATAGTACTGTTTATTGTATTACCGTAGCATAAAATAGAAGCACAAAAGGCAAACTGAATCTTTTATTTAGCCAAGGAAGAACCTGGATTTTCAACCAAGGCCAAGACAGTGCTGTCAGAAAGCAAGGTTCCTGTGTATCACCTCATAAATTCTGAATCCTGGTCATGCTGGGTAGGAAGCTAGGGGAAGACTGCTATGGATCAACTCTCAAATGCTCTAAGGGTGTATCAACCACCACCTGATAGCCATAAAATAAGCTTTGTTTTTTTTTTTTTTTAAACACAACATCATCTACTGCCTCTTTTAATTTTTCTGGTCCTTTGGTATGTGGCTCAGAAAAATAATTTCATTTATGCTATTGAGTTTCTGATGCATAAATTAAGTCACATTATTCTGTGGATGAAAGGGATGGAAGTAGTACTTTATTATCAGCAAACACCAAAATGGTGTTTTGTTCACTTTGCATTGTTTACTTAAATATGAATATTGTATCTGTAGTCAGAAGTTGGACTTATACATGACATAAGAAATAGAATATATAGAATAAATGTAATATAATAAATGTAACATAACATAATGGGATTTTTGTTTTATAAAATAAAAGTCTTTGATACATAATTTTGTGATGTAGATAAACAGGAGTAGAACGATCATAACAGCCTGGTATGAAAACTGAATGCTTAATTCTCTGCTCCTTTACAACCTGAATGTTCCCATGTGTCTGTAAACAATGGGAGTGAAACACTACCATTTTAGAGTGATATATTTCCTATTCTTAGCAATGACAGAAATCTTTAGAAGCTTCAAGGACAGCTTCTCTACATCTCTTTGTTCCAGTCACTAGTCTTGAAACTGACTTTTTAGTGCTAAAATGCAACTTTTTGGGACCATAATTGAGTTTCCATGAAGATTTAGTAAAACGATCCTAAGAAAGCACTGAGCAATCATTGCAAGAGTAAGCTATGGACATAGCTATTGAAAGATAACAGATTGGTCATATGGTGCAAACTCCTTATCTCCTCTTCTGTTACAATATTTGTAAAGGAAAAACACTTTCTTATTTGCAATTTTATACATAATTCTATAAGAAAATGGGAGTTTTACATTAACTATGATATGTTACAGGATCACAAAAAGAATGGCAGAGAGTCCCTACACTGAATATGCCAAAATGTATTAGACTGGAGATGCATACTCAAGGATTTGAGAAGACAGAGTTCAAGGAGAAATTCAGTAGTATGCACATATAGAATCATAGAGTTGGAAGGGATGCACAAGGATCATAGACCCAACTCCTGAGTCCACGCAGGGCACGCTAAAAGATGTCTAAGAGTACTGTTTAAACACCAGCAGAGTTGAGGCCATGACCATTACTGCCCAGTAGTTGATCACTCTTTCAGGGAAGAACTTCTTTTAAGCCAATCTGAACTTGCCCTGATGCATCTCTAAGAATTTCCTCCCTTATAATTTTTAAGAACAGACACACTACAGCCATTTTACGTATTCTAAAGCACCTACTTAAAGCCTGTTGCTTCTGTTTCAGCATCTGCTTCAGCTAACAGGATTCTACAGATAATCATACCTCAAGAAAGTTAAATTCTAGTAATCTCTGTGGCTTTCTTGTTACTTTCACCTCCTGTTAACTTGCTTATCTATTTCAGAACACTGTAAATACATATTTCAATTCCAATAGCAAAAGTTAATGAGATTATGGCAATGGCTAAGGCACTCATTTCCATGGTGTTGATTTAATAAAAATAATCCATTTTAAGAGCCACAGCACTGAAAAGATAATGCAAAACATTTATTTGTGCAGACACTGTAGTACTGCCAGCCTGACTCAGACAGTAGCGCTCGTGGAGAAAGGTATAGACTTTGGAACCATTTTCACAGCTTCATTAGAATAACAGCAGAACAAGACAGAGGGAAACAGAGAAATATGAAAAGGGATAATGGGGCAGCATCTGACAAGTGATACTCCATCTGAGTCAGGACAGGTTCAGACTTCTAATACAGAACTCTGTGGGTGAGCAGGCAGCACAGGCATGCAGGAGATTGAAGTCCCATCTGATAGCACTTAGGACATAGCATGTTAAGAAGTTACACAGATACCTGTGAGACTGAGGAAATGCAACTGGAAATAGCACCTTCTGTCAGTTGTTAGTTCATATTTGTAGGTGCACCAGTCTCTGAAAGCTATTCCCACTTCACACGGATGAAACTGAAGGCAAAAGCTCGAGTTGCCACTTCGAACTTTTTTTCTTCTTGAAATAGGCATAATACAGACATTGGATAGGAAAGAACAAGACCATTTTAGTTACATCTGAAATTCAGATATTAACAGAACACAGGAAATCTTATCACGAAGCTCACTTGTTGATAACAGAAACTGGGTAAAATCAGCTTTTGCAGGAGTGGAAGAGGGAACCCCACAAGACCAGAACCAAAAAGAAAAAGCCTTAGGGGTTTAGTTTTGTTGTTGATTTGATTGGTTTGTGGTTTGTTTTGTTGGTGATTGTTTGTTTGGGTTTGGTCTGAGTTGGTTGTTTTTTTTTCTAGTTGCCAGAGCAACACTTTTAAAGCAGAAATTTTAGAAAAAAATGTCTTTTTTACTTCAAAGAGTACTGATAAGTAGTCAAAGCAGAGTTGCTGTAAATTCCTATAACTAAAGTACAAGTCACATAGGCCAGAAAGGGTTACAAATCTGGCTCTGTCTTACTTAAACAGCTGGAGCACAACAAATCCTCCACAAAACAGGTGCTACCACCAGTTAATTAACCCTAGCCTGAAAAGGCATACTAGTGTGAACAAGGATTTAAATGTAGAAAACTTCATTCTACACCACACAAGCACCCTGCTTTAGGTAACTCTTTCCATCTAGGTAACTGTTTCCAGAAAAGCTAACCTGTAACAGCACAAGGGAATAAATTCTTCTGCAGGCATTTCCGCAATCACCCATTGGAATTTCCTTTCAAACAGCTCTATTCTTAGGTGGTGAGACTGATTTACTGGCAAACAGTTACAGAGAATTCTATTAAAAGAGCACATCTCTCCTACACATTCTACTATTTTCAACCCTGCTACTAAACATGTGGAGCATACATCATATCACACAGAGGGGGAAAGAAAGTAATATGGTATATAACACTGAGGTTTAAATTGACTCTTGGACAAACACATGCCAATGTTGTGCAGCCTATTCTGTTCATCGCCTTCCATTAATGGATTTTGTGTCCAGCTTCCTGTTGTGTACCTGCTTGGCTCTTGATGTGAGATATACTTAAAGATAGCTTCAGACAAGCAGATCTTACAGTTCAGACCACCCCTGTGCTCACTCATGTTGATGAAGTTAACTGTGATTTCATATTCCTGATACAGATTTTTGCAGTAATATTTTCGCTCACATTTATGATGTTGCTCAACTATGTTGCACTAAGAAATTTCTAAGCATTCATTATCCTTCCCTTTGCTGTAAACTAACTCTGAAACACAGTGAAGCTATTATAATGCTTAATATTCTTCCATTGGTTTTTAGCACACCACATGGCTAATGCTAAGTAATTGCAGTGCAGACAAGTAGTACTGTTCATAGTACTTTCAAAAGTGGCAATTGAAATATTACTAATAGTTCACTAAATAACTTTTATTTAGATTAAAAATGTTCAGCAAAGGAATGCATTAAGGTCAATTAATATATCTTCTATACATACTTACTCTTCTTCTTCCAGAAATAATATCAAGTAGAAGTTGCACTTTATTCTTGGACAAAACCCTCAAAGAGTAAGGTGAACATAAATCATTTATAAATAGAACTAATAAAACCAGTCACAGAGAGGCTTCTTTGCTTATTGAAAGGTTGTTAGAAAATATATTACTAACTCCCATTTGATAGACCATTCTTACCCTAAATAAATCTAAGCTGTTTCTGCACCACTACAATTCATCAAGTTAATTTATTACACAGTAAGAATTTCTTAATTGCCTCCACAGTAACCTATATAAAATGAAAGTGGAAAGAAATCACAAATTAATCACTCTATTCAATTATTTCTTTCCCAAATTAGTGGGACCTATCTTCAAAATCTTGTTCCTACTAGTACAATATAAGACTGCTCACTAAGCATCCAATTTAGTGCCACATATGGTTAGTGATACAGCTGCAACCCTGACATTTTCAGCGTTCAAAATGGTTATAATCGAATGGGAAAGGACTAAGTTGTGAATTCAGAATTTAAGTAATATCTGATGACTAATCAGTATTCAAGTCCCAAGCTTGTTTTCAAACCACTTCATCTGCCTTCTTTATAATTACTGAAAACTACTTCACCAATCTGTAGTTCGATGCATCAGTGAACCCAGATTTTTAGTTTTTATTATCTTCCTAGCCCCGAGAGGTAGTAATTCAATAACTGTAGGATTCATCCAGAAGGAGAGAAGGGGGGGGAAAAATCAGAGGTTAAAACTCATTTGAACATTTTTAACTGAATTTAAGAAGGCTAGCCAGGAAAGCCAGAGGAGCATGCAGCTTATCAATGACTTATCAATCTTTCATGGTTGTCCTGGTTCAGTCACAGAGTCAAAAGCATATTAACAGCAGTAGTTCTTGATATTCTACTTAGGCACTAGTCACAAGTTTTGCCAATTGAATCTGTTGATGGGTATTCAATACCATCTCACCACCATGCCAGTTTTAAGTTGAAAGTGATGGGGGAAGCAAATCATCATGGGGCTTGACTGTAACATGAGAGACTTCCTGTTTCCAGTTGCTGCTTCCAGTGCCCAGTTTGGGGGTATTTGTCTTTTCTGATGGCTTCTGCTGCTGTAACTGCTTTTGCTCTGCTGCTTTTCTGTGAAATGGGGTAAGGTAATTGTGCATTGCATTATTTTCATTAAACTCCTTATCTCAACCCAAACATTTTTGTGTTGCTTTCCCTGCTGATCACTTGTGTCTTAAACCAGGGCAACAGTATAACCACAGTTTAGGAAACAGCTACACTTGGATTTACAGCAAAAAGAACAGATGTTTGTCTTTGTCTTCATTTGCAACACATGTCATGAGGAAAAAAAACAACCAAACAAAAACCCCAAAACCCAAACCAAAAGCCTCCAAACAAAACAACCAAACAGAAACAACAAACACAAACAATTCCTCTTCCAAGACGATTGGCAAAGAAGTTGATCGGAACACTACATATTGATGTGATACCTTTACAATTAGCAAGCAAAACACAGCACACTGCATACTTGGCTCTCTATTACAATAGCATTAAGCTTAAATTTTAATTCCACTGTCCTTAAAAGGCTCAACACTGGTAAAAAGGAAAATGAGTGGGTTTATTTTTGTCTCCATGTCAGCTAATATCTGATCTGAGCACAGGATGCCTGTACCAGCTGCTCATCAGGGACACAGGTGGCTGCCAAGTCTGCAGTCAGCCCTGACTGCTGTGAGATGTAAGTGGGACGCTTGAACAGGCCATATTCTAGCTGGGCAGGTAGTAAACTCTCTCTCTCCCCTTCAATGCATTTACTTCTATCAAGAAAGCATCTTTAATGCATATAAAGGGATAAATTCACCCCATCCTAATAGGGTAACTTCCTCTCCTGCAATGCATTGGAGAAGCAGCCAGACCAGGTCCACCTGGAAATCAGGGCTTTGTAGCTATTTCCCTGGCCATGCTTTCCTGTATTGCCTGCCCGCTCTGGCTCAGCTGGCTGTGTCTGTTGCTTCCCATCTGCTACAGGACCCAGAGGACACTTCTGACTATGCAGAATCACAGGACAGAAGAATAAGAACTATTAAATTTCCTTTAATGAAGTTCAAAGGAAGGAGCAAAATTAAACTAGGTGTACACGCATTCAAAGCCAGCAATCTCCAAGTGAAGTTCTCCTACAGACATAAGACTAGCCTTAAAGAAAAGTGCATTCCCAGCCTTTGCTCTGCACAGCCAGCCTACCACATGGCAAAAAGGAGTTCACTGGCTGTAGTTAGGGCACTGTGGTTTCAGGCCCCAACCTAATCCCTCTTTATAAAGAAACAGAAAGTCCTTTGGTAATTCAAGCTCAGCAGTGTTTAAAGCAGACTGCCTGGACAATTAGCAAGAGCAGAGCATAATCTGGCAGGCCTGCTGTGGAAAATGAGGCTCCTGAAAGCTCTTGAATCTGGGCTTAGGTAAGCAGCTCTTGCCACAGCAATTAGTTTCACATTTTAATTACACACATTTCACCATAACATTGGCTCCAAATTACAACAAATTGTAAAGGTAAATAACATCTTAGCTATTTAATTGCTAGGGCCAGACAGTCTGCACTTTCAATAGGGAACACATTTCAGGTAATGCATATTCTTCCCAATATTGGACCAAAAAGGTACATAATAACAAAATCCTAAGCACTCATTAGTGCTCATTTCCTTCTGCAGTCGACAAACATGAAATCTAATTCAGCAACACTTCATACTCTGTTTGAATTCATTTAGGCTGGAAATAAATGGTAGTGTTGACTGAAAAATCCTTTCTTATTCTCACCAAAATGTTATTGGTTTAAGAAACACATCTGCAGTTCCTTCTTTGCTCAAACTACACTTCATTTAATTTCACTAAATCTCCAGTCATCTCAAAATACTTAGTTTATCTCACTGAGTTATTCATGTCTGTCTGTGGTTCAAACACAGAAAATATTAAAACTATTGTTTTGTGTTTATGGTCAACCAAATGAAGAAACATGCCTGGGATTAGCTCTAGCCTCGAAGCAAGACTATTTCTTTAACCATCCCAAAGAGAAAATCTGTTCAAGTTAAAAGGAAGGATAAGCATCTCAACCTCAAATACAAATGCTTTGTATCTGTACATAGTAACCTATCCACAAAGAGCAGTGCTCTACTCTAGAACAAATGGAAGCACACCACAAACTATCAGGACTTGCTACTTCTTAGTCAGATAAACCAGAGCATGTACCAATCTCAGCCACACATTCAGATCTGTACATGAATATTATGCCTACATTCCCCAAAGAAAAAAAAAAAAAAATTAAGATGTTGCATTTCACCACCAGTATTGCAACTCAGTGACACACAGATATCTGAATGAGGTTGACAGGCTCAAAATATAAAAAGCTACAATATCACTTTCCTACAGTTTTACGTCAAATATCAACATATTTATTTCTTCAGACAGCAAGTTTCCTTAAGAATCGCTTCAGTCCATTTAACAAGAGTTACAGCAATGATAATTTTAATTGGAGACTTAGACATAAAATTAGATCTTGAACCCTTTATGTCTAATATTAAGTAAGGATTACTTTCCCTCTATAGATGGCTGTGTAGGTGGTTATCCTGCTAATCAAGATGCATTTAAAAATATATATATGAGAAACAACAAAATGTCAATTTTTTTTTGTCAAAGCAGAGTGTACTTCTTGACTTCTTCTTAAAGAACGACCTTTATAATGACCTCTAGGATGAAGGACTTGAAATTCAATAAACTCTCAACATCCCAAAGAAAAGTTGAGATACAAGAAAGTTCTCTTCAGTAAATAGAAGGTAACCCTTCCATGATTGGGATTTTCAAAATAAATTCCTTCTCCAAATCTCCTCAGTTCTCACAAGCTACAAGGTATAGACCAGGGAATGTTAAATGCATCATTAAGAAACTGCTCTATAAAACTTACTTTAAAAGTTTCCTCTTGCTAGGAAAATTAGAAGAGCAGTGCAGTATCCTCATGAGTCAAGACAAACCTTAAGACCCAAAGACTTGGCAGTATCCTTTTAAAACTGATTTAAATTTTGCAAACAGAAACAGTGAAGTAAGCTACCACTATGTTTGTAAGTATCTCCAATACAATAAATATTTGAGTAACTAATGAAACTTTGTTTCTTTGTGCAACAGTTCCTGACATCATCTAAATTTTTCAAAACAATGTAATTTAATCATCTGGGAAACTCTTCTTGCACTGCCATATATGGCCTTACACAGGAGGCTGACAGGACTCATTTGCAAGAAGAAAAAAATAAAAGCTGAAATAGGATTTCTCCTTTCCCCTAACAAACTGTAGATGCAAGTTCAAGATCCACAGCTAAGATAAATACAAGGCTCAGCTGTGCTCATCAGGGCATTAATTTTGCATCACTCTAACTCCAGACTGAGCTACAATAGTGAAGAAAGATAGTTACTAGATCTTCCAAAAACTAATGAAAAAAATATATGTAGGATAGAAATATTTAGATTCCTGAATGTCAACTTCTTAAATTTTGTTTCTCCTTTTATCTGAATTTGGCAAGTCCTCCTATCCTCTTGCTAAATTCCTCTACCAACAAAGTCACTGATGCATTCATGGAAGATGAACTAAACTGGACGATTGGCAGAAATTTGCAAAGTATTATGAGCACTTTGGCCACCTCCCATAATCAAACAGTTTGATGGAAGAAATAAGAACAAGACAATAAATGTTTATCAATGCTTGTACTCTTAAATCAGGTTGCATCTAATATTCCCTAAATATCTTCCTGAAAAGCCAAACACTCACCCCACTTTCTGAGGATAATATTGAAGAAAGCCAACAGGAAAATAAGACCTGAATGCCCTGGATCTGAAAAGCCTTCTCAGATGAGAACACTTAATGTCACATTGACAGGTGGGACTAGCAATGGCAACAGAGAAAATTAGAAATGGCAGGCACCATCTCACAACCCAGTTTTCAGCTCCCTAAAACCATCAAGACTTCTTTCTTCAGTTACATTCAGAACAGATGCTGCTTCTAATGAGATCTTTCCACATTTTCAGAATTTGATTTACCATTTTAGTTGAATTATTCTTTATTCCTGTGTCAGCCTTGACTGATGAGACTGAAGAAAAAAAAATTATAAAATAGGTAGAGACCTACTGCTGTTAAAGATATTCAGTGGAGAAAGTCCTGCAGTCATTTCTGTTAAAGGTTCTGCAGTCATTTCATTATTTGCAAATGAAGATAGCTCTACAAGAGGAAACTTCATTGTTAACACAGATATTTATCTATGATCTGTCTAAGGCAGCTCCTTGCACAGCTTGATTACTCCTGCAAATCCAGCTACTACCATGTGTAATTTTTTCTGCTTTTCACAAGCTTCAAAGTTTACCTTGGGGCTCTGAAAAAATGACATGTGAACATTAGCTACAGCAACACCACTTACTTACCCTTGCATTTGCTTAAACAGGAGCAGATTTCATCCCAAGACTGCAATTCTCTCTCGCTTTGCTTAAATTTAATAATCATTATCAGTGCAACTATATCAGCCAACAACACCTCTACAAGGTCTAAAATAAACAAAGCCTTGGACTTACCCTGAAATATTTTTTCCTAAGAAATCTTTTAAAGAAAAGCTTCTCAGCTCCATTTGCTGCTGGATTTTGAGCACTTCTCTCTGAGGCTAAGGACTACGGAATACTAAACCAAAAACACAAATCCAGACTACTACTGTGTAGATACCTACAAAGTGAAAAGCATACCTCCTCCCCACAAACACAAAAACGCATTTCATTATTGCCCTTAGCAGCAGCAGCAGTATCCACCCTTGGAAGACCTGTCTTCAACTAAGAACTAATTTATTGCATTTTGCCCTTGTTTATTATGATAATTACAAACACTGAGGCCAAAGGGCCCCGAAGTTAGGATGCCTAACCAGACTCAAATCAGTACCTCAAACTGTGATGCAAAAAAATCACTGGAAAAAGAAAATCTAATAATAAAAGCTTATCTACTAATCATTAACATGCTCTCTCCCTCCTACTCTTTATTACTGTGAAACTCCACCCACTAATTACACTGCTTAATCATCTTAATTGAAAGAAAAATCTTAGAATTCAGAGGGTCCTAAATCATCTTCATAATTGCTTCTTCTTTCAGAATGCATTGTTTGGGCTCATGAGATACTTCTAATGAATAGTCACAACAGTAAAGAGATATGCAAATGCCATTAAAATTTTTTTTTTTAAATAAGCATTTACAGCTATAAAACTCTAATTTAGAGTTTGTGAAAAAAAAAGTCTTACAACATAAACAAAGCATTAAAATATTTTAATCACCTGTTCGGGGTGACCTCTGTAACTAATATATGGCTTACCTGCACCAATGAAGCAGTAAATATTGATATCAATAATGAATAAAAAAAAAACCAGAACCCAAACATCAACAACAAAACAACACATTAAAATCCTCAAGCTTTACATTCTACTGCTTTTTATAGGCATGTTTCTGGCATTATTTTTACAACTGTATTTTCTTTTATTATAGTGAAGCACTGGAGTAATTCAAAACAGCAGAGCCCACGTGCTTATAGACCTGTACTTCGGTGGGGTTTTGTTCACCCAAGCACACATGTAAATGCTTCAATACTAAGGTAGTTTAGTGGGAAAATAAAACATTCAGAAACACTTTGGCTGTCAGTTGCCTACCTTTGGCTGTTTGTTACACTCCTGCCTCCCTGAGTCAGTTATCAGACGAGACTTTTCGAAGTATCGCCTCCTGAGCAAAATAAATTGATACATCTACTTAGTACACAGGGCAAACCCAGGAGAAACACTTTTTTTCCTCTTGCTGTGCTATACAGAATTTTTAATGCAAATAAATCTGAGCTAGAGCTATTTTCCCAAAATAGGAGAGATTGTTTGCTTGTGGTTTATTTTAATTAAAATTAAAAAAAATAAAACTGCATGGTTTACAACTTTCCAAAAGTCCTTTGCTGCCCTCATGTGTTTCCCAGGCAAAGTAAATCTTGAAGCCAGCATACAAAATAAAATGGCTTCTCTAAGACAATAGCTTTTCCTGTTATTAACAAGACAGTCTGTGGAAACAGCTGAAAAACAACTGAAGGTTCATATATTTTCTAGTAAAGCTAAGTTTAGGATGCAATGATTATGTATTAAAAATAAGAAAATGTATTTCATTTGAGATAATCAAAATTTCCAAGCAACGGATTTCAAAGCTAACAGACAATTTTATTCAAGGTTGATGATGTTAGCCTGATGAAAAATCTAAACCACTTAATTTCAAAACTTACTTTTCATTAAAGCTAATTTTCAGCATCTTTCTGATGCTTATGCTGACTGGTAAAGCAACTTATTTTCAGTTCAGTTACAGTATACCTTGCAGATTAACATCACACGACTTGAACTAGGGCTCTCACTATTCTCACAGTCAGAACATGCAAAGTGACAATTCCCATATCATGCTCTTCTTTGATACTCTTGCCACACACTGCAGGATCCTCCCAAGGGTCTTATCCTGACACATAAGCTTAGCAAATATCCAGAGCCACAGTTTGATAGGTATTGCACTTGATTTGACTGCTGAGGTTCATACTATCTTTAAAATGCTTTGACTTCTCACTTAGCTTATCCTATCCAGTCTCTATGGTGATCCCAGACCTCATTATGTCAATACAAGTTTGCAGTAAGCTGCAATAATACATCTTATGCCAATCCTGGGTTTACAATGATAAAATGTATGAGAAAAACCAGTAAAATGTCCTCTGTTAACAAGTTCTTTCATACTCTCACTATAAGCCATAAATAACCCTCCTGTATGGTGACAGTTCATCCAGTCCCCTGACAGCCATTCCATGGGAGAGGGAAGGCAAAGACAAAGCTGAGTCACAATCCCCACAGGTCTTATCAACCCTGCACATGAGCTATTTGGTGATATGAGATCATGAACTTTTATTTTACTGTCAGGCTATGCCTGAACTGATCTGAGTGTTTCATCATTAACCTACCTGCCACTATGACTATTTTTAAACTGTCTCAACTTCTCAGTAACAGCAGCATGTTAACTTCTCTCTTCACTATGGAATTACGTAGATCTCTAACTTAGGTTAGAAAAAAATTAATTCCATCATTAAGAAAAGTTACTGTGCTAGTTTGAAGCAGGCTAGGATGTTCTGGTGAGAAGAACTAGATTACAGGCTGTGGAAAGAAAACAATGGTGATGTCCACTTTGCTCACAGTATTTCTGAGAAGTATAGGAACAAGAAATAAAAACATTAGATAACACACTCATTACCACTCTCACCGGGGCTGCTGGCTGAGCTGCATCTCTGTAACCTCACCCTGCATTTTGGGCTAACCCACTTTGCTTCCTCACTTCTGGCCGAACCTCCATTCTTCCTTGGGGCTGGGGTAAGGTTGAGAAGGGTAGGGGGAAAGTGAAGGGGCAGTTGAGAGCCCCTCCTGGGGACCCAGGTTTCTGGGAGGGGAGTTGTGTTTCTGTATTACCTTTTACCTTGTATATTTCTGTCTATAACTGTATGTACTGTAAATATCTGCTTGTATATTGTGCTAGCTGTGAATATAAGCTTCATTCATATTTCCAGAGCTGGCTGAGTCTAGTCTGGGTGATTTCTAAAGTGTTGGGAGGGGTGTGGGGGGGTGTGTGCAGGGAACACCCAAACTATCACAGTTACCCCTATGATAAGCATTCTGCCAATAAACATGAGTGATCCTTTATAGGTGGTGTCAACAGGAGAGATCTGTTGTCATCTCATGAATAATGTACTGAGATTTGCCCTCTCTTCCCCTCAAAGATAATAACTCTGGTACTGTAGCCTCATTCTAGAAAGGCTATTTTGCCATTGCTGTTTGGTTATTAAAAGAAAAAAAAAAGGCAGCATAAGTATTGCCAATACAAAACTATTTCTGTCATTTTAGTCACAGAAAAGAGCAAAAGGTCATTTTCTGAGAACGGGGGAGGGGGTAAGCTGTAAATACTTAGGTCATGCAAAGGACTTTGTGGTACTGCTGATACAAGTTATTTAAATCTTTCTCCAGTCACCAGTGGAGAGATGTTAAAAATCAGACAAGCATTCAAATTGCTGAAGCTACATGGCCTCCCACTCATATAGCAGTTATTATCCCACAGAGGAATGCTATAAAAACAGCCAGTTTGCAAAAGTCAATACCCCAGGACAGCAAGGCTGCTGTGATCCACCCTTCACCCAGCCCGGCTGCCAGTTTAATTCTTTTCCCTTTGCTTACTTTGTGTATTCCTACTGATTTAAAGATAAAAATATATAGACATCTTGCATTTCATGCAGTATAATTTCTCTTTCAAACTCATACTAGCAGGAAAAATACTGCATGCCCCCAAAAAAACCTAGCACTAGCACAATTTTGTACCTCATCCTTTAGGAAGTACATGCACTGACACAAAGTTTGCTGTAACACAAGTGACGGTAGTGAAACTTCACAGCCTGTAACTTAACATTTCAGCATGAGGAAAGCCTTGTGATCTTTAATCACACTGCAAGGTTTGCTAAATGTGACCATGGGACAGCTCACTTGTGCTTTCCCATTATGGTAAGGGGGAAAAGCAGTAGAAACAATTGAAATAATCACAGAATTATTAGAGTTGGTAGGGACCTTCAAAGGTCACCCATTCCAACCCACCTACACTAAGCAGGGTCATCCCCCACTAGATCAAGTTGCTCAGAGCCTTGTTAATGCTGACCTTGAGTATCTCCAGGGATGGGGCCTCAACTATCTCCCTGGGCAACCTGTTCCAGTGTTCCACCACTCCCATGGTAAAGAACGTGTTCCTAACATCCAATCTACTCTTCTCTAATTTAAAACCATTGTCCCTCATCCTATCACTACAGGGCTTTGTGAACAGTCCCTCTCCAGCCCTCTTGCAGGCCCTCTTCAGGAACTGGAAGGCTGCTATCGGGTCTGCCGGGTGCCTTTTCACAGTATCACAGTATCATCAGGGTTGGAAGAGACCTCACAGATCATCAAGTCCAGCCCTTTACCACAGAGCTCAAGGCTAGAGCATGGCACCAAGTGCCACGTCCAACCTTGCCTTGAACAGCTCCAGGGACGGCGACTCCACCACCTCCCCGGGCAGCCCATTCCA
Source organism: Pogoniulus pusillus (assembly GCF_015220805.1). Taxonomy (NCBI): domain Eukaryota; kingdom Metazoa; phylum Chordata; class Aves; order Piciformes; family Lybiidae; genus Pogoniulus; species Pogoniulus pusillus. Next base: position 17,007,155 of record NC_087272.1, on the reverse strand, counting down.
GTGTCCAATGGCTCTCTCAGTGAAGAACTTTCTCCTCACCTCCAGCCTAAATTTCCCCTGGCACAGCCTGAGGCTGTGTCCTCTTGTTCTGGCGCTGGCCACCTGAGAGAAGAGAGCAACCTCCTCCTGGCCACAACCACCCCTCAGGTAGTTGTAGACAGCAATAAGGTCACCCCTGAGCCTCCTCTTCTCCAGGCTAAACAATCCCAGCTCCCTCAGCCTCTCCTCATAGGGCTGTGCTCAAGGCCTCTCCCCAGCCTCGTCGCCCTTCTCTGGACACGCTCAAGCATCTCAATGTCCCTCCTAAACTGGGGGGCCCAGAACTGAACACAGGACTCAAGGTGTGGTCTAACCAGTGCAGAGTACAGGGGCAGAATGACCTCCCTGCTCCTGCTGACCACACCATTCCTGATGCAGGCCAGGATGCCACTGGCTCTCTTGGCCACCTGGGCACACTGCTGGCTCAGTCTCCAGGTACATAGTTTTAAACATACAAAAGTTCTGTACACAAACACCGAGTGTGTAAATACATCTAATGAGGGTCATGAACATAAGGAACCCTTAACTCATACCTGTTGAATGCAAAGTTTTAGATGCCAAACGCTAAGTAGCGTGCCGAGACTATTAGCACACAACTCGTCTCCAAGGAAACGGAGGAGCTGTGGTAAGCACATAGAGGTGCTTTCAATTTTCCTTCGCATAGCCCAGCTGTACCGTCTGCACACTGGCTGTACAGCTCCTAAGAGCTCTTCTCTCCCCACCAGTGCCTTCTTCCAGTGCTAAACCTCCGAAACTGGACTTCTGCTGTCCCAGAAAGCAACTGCCGCTTCTCCTTCCTTCTCACGGGAGTTCGCGGGTACCAGCTAGCTTTCTTCTCCGTGAAGCCGCGGCATTAACTTTTAACGCCGTGGGTCATGGAAGGTTCGGCACCTCCTCGCTCCTCACTGGCAGTCCCGGCGCCCCGCGGCGCGTTTCTCACACCCAAAAACACTGCCCGAAACGGACTTTGTCCTGGAGCTGCCAAGTACCTCAATACACAGCAAAAACGGTGGCAGACACCTGGAGGTATCACCAACTCGGCAGTCTGTCCGCGCCGCAGCATGCCCGGTGCCCGAGAGGCGAGGCTGTCGGTGCTGCTGTCGGGTGGCCACCATTTCATGCCTCGGGAGAAGCCGGGCGAGAGCGCTCGGCAACCCCTAGGTCCCATATGGGAAGATGAAGAGGCTGCCAGTGGGCAAAGGCTGTAAAGAAAGGAAGCCTAACTTTTCCTTCCATCCCCATAGAAAACTTCTCGGCCCGCAGCCTCTGCGGGTAGGGGTGTCCCTCTCAGGCCCCACCCCGCCATGACATCGCGGACAGGGGAGGGGCGGCGGCTGGGGACTCAGCAGTGGGGGTGCACGGTGCCCGGCGCGGCCAGGTGCTAGCCGCTGATAGTGTTTGGGGATGCTGGCACCGGGGGTTCTTTGCTGCCTGCTGCAGGTGGGCAGCGCCGCCGTCCTGGCGTCTGCAGGCACCCGGTTTGGAGAAGAGGGTAGTGGTGATCCGGGCCGCGACCAGAAGAAAGGGGCGGCGGCGGCGGCGGCCTTCCGGGTATGTGTGCCTACCCGCGTTTGCGTTCCCGAGCCCTGCCACGCAGTGCGGGCTCCGCTGGAGGCGGAGAGGTGGGAAAGTGCTGTCCTGCCTCTGCTAACCGAGTGACTGGAGGTTGAAGGGGTGAAATGGCGTGGCTCAGATCTTCTGCCCACAGCACGGAAAACCGCTACGAGACACCCACTGCTGGCGTCCATTGTTTTCCACTGCCCTGGGCGCTCGGCTTCCCCTCAAATTGCTGTGCTTGGGGTCCCGCTGCTTTTCTCTCTTCCCCGCTTCGGACGCCAGGTGTCAGCGTCGGACCGAAGGGACGCTGGGGATCTGCGACCTACTCTGGCCGCCCGCCACGGAGCGGAGCAGCGCAGCGTTCACCCGCGGCGCTAGCAGTTCTGTGGAACTTTGTCAGCAGTAGCCGGGGAGTGGGAGTGTCTGTTGTGCTTTCGTAGGTCGAAACCGAAGTGTTTCAGATATTATGAGTCCTGGTAACTTGTTTTTAAAACGTCTTTAAGCCATTACACTGTTACGTTGCTTTGCAGGGCCATATAGCAAGACAGGGTTAACTTTAATCTGAAGGCGTTTTTGCCTGTCTCTGAACCACAAGGTTTGCTGCGCTGTCAGAGAAGGACATCAGATGAGTTTGACACTATCTGTTCTCTTCCTTGTTTTGTCTGTCTCAGATCAACATTTTACCCACTATGCGCTTAACAAATGCTTTTTGTGTGTGTGTTTCTTGGAGCTGATACTAGTCTGATGGGTTTTGTATTGTTTGCTGCCAAACCATGATGAATCTAAGCTGGAAAGCTGTCTGTTTTTGCTAACATTTTCTGCTGTTGTGGTTTTAATCACTGCTGCTAGCTTAATTATGTTCACAAAATACTATTTTTTTCCTTCAGGAAAGTGCTAAAAGAATTAGACTACTGAATTCATCATCAAAAGATAATGCAACTGCTTTCTATGGAATAAATCAGTTTTCTCACCTGCTTCCTGAAGAGTTCAAAGGTACATTTTCTGGCTGCTGCTAGTGGCTTCTGTTACTTGTCTTATTCTTTCCCAGAACTTTGTGTCTTTTTACAGATTCTTCCAGTGCTGATAGTCAGCTTGTTTACAATCTCTGGTACTAAACTGAATATACTTCAAAAGGATACAGACACCTCTTCATGTTTCTCTAGTCTTGCAAGGTTGAATTGCCCAGAGCCTGATTTAGTATACAAACTTTTCCTTCTTTTGGGACCCTAAAACCTGCTTCAGTTTGAACATTTAAAATTGGAAGACACAAGGTTGTTGAGTACTCTTAAGTTCCTATTTGTTACCCCAAAACGAAATTGATGAGAAACAGTGCCTGAAGGTCCACAGCTGTAAATGATGGCTGTCAGTTTGAGCAGCTATGTAACACACTTCAGTTTTTTAGCAAGAAATTTTTTTTGGTGCCTAACCCAATCTTCCCTTGTTGATGTTCAAGTCTGCAGTTAAGTGTACTTTTCAATGAGAGATTTCACAGCTTTTTTTTTAGTTTTAGATAATTAAACAATCTTAGTGAAAAAACAACAATTTGCATGTGTTTTGGAGTCTTTACATATTTTTTTCTCTTATTTTTCCTCTTTTACCTGACTAAAATAAAGTATTTTTTTTTTCATTAAGTAAAATGTTGTTTTATGGGATAGTTTTTGATTAGCTGTAGTGAATGTTCATGCTTTGTACCCAGATTACCTGTATGGAGTATTTCTGTTCTTTCTAGAACTGTAGGATTATTTATATTCCTTCTGGAATATAATGATTACATTAAAATACATTAATTTTCCGTGTGAGAATCAGTTGCAATTACATTATTTTAACTACAGATTGAATTTACCTCTGTGGCTTGTAGCAAAACAGTTGTTTGTGGTGTGGTTTTTGTTTGGTTTGGTTTATTTTATTTTTAGTTAGATTTATAGGTATTTGTATTCTATGTTTAGCTATTTACTTAAGAAGCATACCTCACAAACTTCCCAGATATATCAAAGTGCCAAGAAGAAACAAAAAACCTTTGCCAAAGAAGTTTGATTGGAGGGACAAGAAAGTCATTGCAGAAGTGAGAAATCAGCAAACAGTAAGTCCTAGTGTCACCCTTTTGTGGTTCTCAAACACTTTTCAGAGACAGTTCCTGCAGGTACATTGAAGAGCACAGCGAAGGTTTAGGAAGGGACCAGCACTGTTTTAATACTCCTTGGAGCTCTGTCACAAGTATGGCCAGTTGAACATATAGTAAATCTTGTAGCATTTTCTGTAACGTGGGATTAGGCTTAAAAGATGAGATGTGAAAGTTGTGCATCTAGAAATTGTGCAAGTATAGAGTGCCTGTAATACACGTCTTGACCTAGTGAACTAAATCGGCAGATAAGTTACACCATGCATATTTTTGGGTTTTCTGAAGAAAGTGAGGTAAGTTCAATACTTGACCCTATCCCCTGTATTTCAGCTGGATGGATATGTATTCTCTGCTGGTTTTTATTCCTGACTGAATGACATTGGCTGGTCCAACACAATTGAAGGCCTCAGAGAATGCATTCATGATAGGAAGACAGCCACATGATTACAGTTTATTCCAGAGCAGTTATGGTCACTGGTAACAAACAAACAGCCTACTAAATCCCCAATGTCTTTCCTTTTTGTGCGTCACATAGTGCAACCTGGATCTTGCTTAGGAATAAATTTCTGCTTCTTGCTTTAGATGCCATAGATTAAAGAGCCTAGAACTCCAGTGTAGATTCTGTTAGTGTCTGAAATTTTTTCTATTATGCTTGTTTTCATTTTATTATTTCTTAAACTGTCATAAAATCCGTTTATTCATTTTTTTCAGACTGTAGAAGGTTGAAAACTTTCTCCTTAAGTGCATGGTTTTCAAAAACTTCCTAACTAATTTGGGTAGAAAATAATTTCATTCTGAGCCTCAATCCATCTTTAAGAAAATAGCTCTCTCACAATAAAGAGCATCCTCAGACCTATCTTAAGGAATCAAGAAGGAATTCTTAGTGTAAGGCCGCTACAATGCAGGAATTCTTAAAATAAGACACCCAAAATGTATTTCTAGCTTTCAGAGAGCAGTACAGGGTAGGGAAAAAAAAAACCAAACCAAAAGCAGGTAATTTAAATGTCTGATTAAATTTCTGTATTATCATCTTAAAAGTGAACTTGAAAGATGATGTAGCAATTGAAGAGCATTGGAAGACCCTTCTGACTCTTTTCTTTTTCCTATCTGGCTTCAGAAAGAAAGATGACTTTTTTCTTTCTCCCCTGTTTCTCTTCTCTTCATACCAGTGTGGAGGCTGCTGGGCTTTCAGCATTGTGGGTGGTATAGAATCTGCCTATGCAATTAAAGGAAATAACCTGGAAGAACTCAGCGTGCAGCAGGTTATTGACTGTTCATACAATAATTATGGCTGCAGTGGAGGATCCATTGTTAGTGCCTTGATCTGGCTGAACCAGGTTTGAAACTCTTCATAAATCTCTTTTCCTTAGCTTTCATACAGTTATGAAAATCTGGTGGGGAAGGTGGAGTCTGCAGCATATTTATTTACTCTGAAATCAAGACTGTTTGTTGTAGCTGCACAAAAACATGATTGGAATGTTGTGGTCTGTATATAGTCTTTGAATGTAACAAACTGACCCAGTGGATTTGAAAATAATGTTCCTTGAAAGCTATTTCCATAAAATTCAATTGGAACTGGAGATGTACAGTGCCAGTGTAGAAGGAGCAGTTTATCCACGTGTCATGTTGTGGATTTCAGTGTCCAGTGTAGGCACCAGCATCTTGGGAAAAGGAGAGCTGTTGAGTTTTTCTGCTTCCAGATTTCTGTAGTTTTTTTGTTTGAAACACTGAAAAATCACATACGAGTGTGGAGAACCTCAGAATAAACATGACTGGTTTTACCCTTGTTTCACTGGCAAGCCAAAACTGTGAAAATGCAGACATCATTTCTAATTTAGTTGTAGCTACTGTTGCATTCACAAAAATGGCAAAATGTGTGTTAATATATGTAAGAAAAAAGTTGAGGTATAAGAATATAAAAGTAATATCTTGGGGTTTCTGAAGTATTTAAAATAAAGACCCAGTTGTCCTTATTAAGCAACTCTACAATTCTGCCCATGAAGCTTCTTATAATCCCAGCTAGTAACAGTCTAGATAAGTTTGCATTTCAAGAAAGACAGGATATTAATCTGGATTCCTCTGAAACTAAATTCACTCTTGCTTGGCAACAGAGACTACAAATGAATGAGACTGGAGAAAACACTATTATAAACATACTGTACTTCAGAAGACAAGAAAATTATAAAAGGTTGCTGCATTAGATTTGTAGCTGGACTTTGAACTATGCAGCCAATCCACTACATAAGGATTTCATGCTAAGAGCAGAATTTGACTTAATTTTTCAGTATTTTAAAGCAACTGTCTCTGGGATGTCTGTGGTTCTTGAATTGGCCCAAGAAGAGAATAATGTTTTATGTTGATGTCATTTGAAGAGGATGAATAGCCAGTCATTAAATAAATATATAGTCATTGTGCCTCAAAATTTATGAGGTTGCTCATTGGGCTAGTTTAAACCAGAGGTACTTTTAAATTTCATTCATTTATAAAGAATTCTGAATCCCTTCTGAAGATTTATTCATGAAAGAGGAAACTAAAGATAGTAAATTACTTACTTCCCAATATGACATTCTTACATCTAATCTCACCAAGGACACACTGAATTTCGAGTCAGTTCTGTGGTCATTTTCAATGTGTGCTGTGCAGTGTCTGGGTCAAGTGCATTACATTCTTACTGGTTTCTCTTTTTGCAGACAAAAGTAAAACTTGTGAGAGATTCAGAATACACTTTTAAAGCTCAGACAGGACTGTGCCATTATTTTGATCACTCAGATTTTGGAGTTTCAATAACAGGATTTGCTGCATATGACTTCAGGTAACTACTATTGATTCTTTTTATTTGCTGTACTTTTCCTTCTGTGTTCAGTGACTAGAGTAAGTTAGAGCCAATACTGCATTGACCAGCCAAAGGTTATGAGGCTTACTGCATCAGTTCTGTAGCTTGTGGCAGGATAAGAATTAAGAATTAACACGTAACATTTTGTGAGTTAAGGCTTACCACAGGGAATCCACTGAACCCTGCCATTACTAAGCCTCCTCCAGTTAGAAAGCTTAAGTCTGCATCTTGAAATGAGGTATTTCAGATTGGCTGTATTTAAACTGGAACATTGAGTCAGTTGCAATTTTTGACATCTGCTAAGTGAACATTATATGGCTTAAGTATCATAAACAGCAAAAGCTGCCAACAATAATTGGAATTTGTTGAAAAAACTTCTAAGTATTGAGCTGTTGGGTATTTATCCATTCACATAACCAACCACAGCATCCCCTAGACCATGACTTTACAGACAGTATTGTTAACTGAATTGTGTCAGGATAGCTAGCAGCTTTTTGGTTTTCTGTACCAACAAAGTCTGTTTCTAATTTTTGTCAGCACAATACAGCTGCATAGTGAGCTTAAAGACAAGAAATACAATTCCGAATAGGAACTGAATTACTGTCAGATATAAGTAACTAAAACGTTCATTTTGCCAGTCTGTATTTGGCAAAGTTAGTTGCTGCATATATCATGCAGTGAGAAAGGTACCCTCTTTCAGGGTATTATATAAAACAATCTGTATGAGGATGCTGATGGTAAGTGTTAATACTGATAATGTCCTATATTTTTGTATGTTTAAGGTGCACATTTTAGTATATTTTAATGTATTTCTGTACGTTTGAAAAACTGAAGGGCAAGAATAGCATATCCAAAGCTGGTTTTAACTTAGAGGTGTGTGTTTGCTTGCCATTACTCACTGACTTGACACAGCAACCTGCTTCTTTTTAATCACATCACATCTCTAGATCTCTACCTTTCCCAGAGTCTGCAAGCCCTATATTTGCCTTACTGCATTGCAGTACATGAAATACTTAATTATTGATACATGCTATGTAGAACAATTGAATTATTTGATTTTTAAATCATACTTAACAAGGAGATTACCACCTCTCAGATTGCTTCAGTATGCTAACTCAACTAACTTGGCATGATCACTCACTTCTTTTGCAGCAGTCAAGAAGAAGAAATGATGAGGATGCTTGTTAATTGGGGCCCTTTGGCAGTAACAGTAGATGCGGTTAGCTGGCAGGATTATCTCGGCGGGATCATACAGTATCACTGCTCCAGTGGAAGAGCCAATCATGCTGTTCTTATCACTGGTTTTGATAGAACAGGTGCGTTTCCATCAACTGAACTTCAACCCAGTAGGTTTTGTGGGTTTTTTTGCTCTTACTTGCAACTTGTCTTACATGGGGAAAGTGATAAAAATCCAGAACTGGGTGTTGTGTTGTGACGTGTTTGGTTTGGTGTCACATCAGTTCTGGAATTGCAGCCTGATCCCAGAAGCACTAGTCTTGTCTATGCTCCTTGAGTTCTGTGGGACTCGTAAAGCTAAGAATATGGCTACACGTGTGCTTACACTAGCAGAAGATAAATCCAGTCTGTTCAGCACTGGAATATTAGCTCTGTCCTCTTGACAGTAGTAGATTTTACTGTATTGCATCATCAGCTGTCACAAACTGTGAGATATGAAAAGGTAATTAACTCTGTAGAGTGTCAGAAGCTTTTTATGTTTCTCAAATCTCATATTGTCTCTTGTTTACAAAAATGTCTCTTCCAGGCAGTATCCCTTACTGGATTGTACAGAACTCTTGGGGACCTGCCTGGGGAATAGATGGCTACGTTCATGTTAAGATGGGCAGCAATGTCTGTGGTAAGTCTGACAGAAAATAAAGCGGTAGAGGCAACATGCTGGTATATGCTTCTCCATGTGAAAAAAGCAACACAATGGATCTTCAGAGAACAAATACAAGTCAGTGCTGTATTTTAAAATAGGTTAGATGAGTCCAGGTGGAAAAATAAAGAAAGTGCTTGCTAGGTCAACCTGCCATATATCTGAATGATTAAAAAACATCATGCAATACAGGGAGGTTGGAATAAACGATCTATAAGGTTCCCTCCAACCTAAGCCATTCCATGATATGGTTGTACATTGCAGTATAGAGGCAATGGTATTGTAAAGTTTATGGTCATCTGTCACGGTTTGAGGTTAGTGCTATTGCTATGCTCAGAGTAGGTACAACAGCTTCTGTCCATGCGTGGTGGATAAAATTGTCTCTGCACTCTGCAAACAAATGCAGGAAGTGGATCTGCCTGTGCTTGGGAATTGTGCCCCCTTCTTGTGGCTTTTCTTGTAGGATAGAAGTATATACTGTCAGTGCTATTTTCACCTCCTGCCCTCTTGCCCTTTGTATGAGATTACTGTTGGTGTTTGAGGGGATTTTGTAGAGTTAAATGTGCAGTTTCTTCTGAGTGGATGTGGACTTCAGGCAGGTGAAGTTCTTGTTTACCCACAAAGATTGCTGAGCCACAGTGCTGGGATGGGACCACTAGACAGTAAATGTTGTGTAGCCATTGAGGTTTTTCTGTTACATTAATACTGGAGGTCTTCTGTTGGCTTTCCCTTCTATGCATGTTTCACAGTAGCTCTCAGTCATTGTAAAAGGTGTTAGATTATATAAAGCATCTGCAAATGAGAGTAGGTAATGTTCAGCTTGCCTACACTCAGCAAAGTGCTAATCATAGCTTTCCCATACTGCTGAAACTTTTGTTCTTATATTAAAAAAAATTGAGAGGAGAAATGTATTGATAGCTGAAGTCAGGTGTAGAGGTGGTCAGGAAGAACAGATATGTCATTTCAAAATCTATTTCCTCAAAAATCAAGAGTGAAGTAGAGAGGGAATTACATGAATATGAATCCTGAGAACTTCTTGCAAATCTCCACTTCCAGTCTATATTAAAAGTTTGTTTGTTTTATTTGTAGGTATTGCGGATACAGTTTCATCAGTATTTGTTTGACACTTACTGGCCAAAGACCGCAAGTATCGTTTGGACACAGGCTGCACCTGAAGATTTACTTCAAAACATTTTCTTAAAATAAGAAGTTGTTTTAAGGGCAAGTCCTGCTTTTAGACAGTACAGGAAGGTGTTGACTGGAGTTTTAAAAAATGTTTTTATTTGGGATTTGCATTTCATATCAAATCTCCCATGGAATAAGAAGACTCAGAGTCAAGTGCTGAGTGTGCAAAAGAGAGTTATGAAGATAAACTGAAACTGTGAGTCTCCAGGTGTTGAGTACTCTGTAGAAAATTGTATAAGGAACAAAATGGCGCCAAAAGATAAGGAATTTGGATCAAATAATAGTATGACAGAGTGTAACTGAAATGCTTTGAATATTAGAAACACTGTGATTAGGTCTGCTCTTACTGGGCAGGGGAGAAGGGCAGTTGGAAGAATACATTCTCTCTAGTTTTCTTTTGGACTTGCCTTGGCTTTTCCAGTACCTCCGACAGGCACATTTTGTCTTCCTCCTTTTTGTGAGATCCTTCATTTTCTCTACAGGAATAGAGGAGGAGGGAAATGGATAGCCAAAGTTCTTTCCTGGGTACTCTGTCTCAGAAGTGCTGCAGTCCTTCACTTTCAGTCATCAGACTTTTGTTAGGTAAATATAACTACTGAGCTTTTTAGCATAAGGGAGCATGTTTTGGAAAGTGTTTGATATCAGAGTTTTCTACATTCATTTGTTAGATGAAGAGAGAAGAAAGAAGCAGCAATCCTAGTGGTTTAACATCTGGTGTCCTGGCAGGATGTGTTTGTTTGCCAGTCAGCTTTTCCTTCCTTCTGTGGGCTGTGTCAGTTCCATGCCTTCTCTCCTCTCTTCTACATGACCAACAGCAAAGCTAATTTTGCAAAGCCAAAAGTAAAAATTTACCTGATACAGAAAAAAACATAAGGGTGGAGTTTCATAATACATACTTGCCACCTTTGCAAATCAGCAATTACAGAATATGCCAAATATGTGGCTGTTAACTTCCCAGCATTGATTAACTTCATAGGTTGGGCTTGCTGGGAATCAGAAAGGAATTCCAGGTTTGCTGACCTGTAAAAGTGCAGTTGCAGGCAAGTGTAACTAGAATTCACAAGCAAACATACTTAAGCCATTCTATGATTCTATGATGTAATTCTAAATGCTTTGGATCTTTTCTCTGAAGTACTTTACCTGTCTTGTGGAGCACTACTATGAAAAGTATTGAAGCAATACCAGAATTTTTGCACTCAGTTACTGCCTTGTGTTAATTTAATCAAATGCAATGAGTGTTCATAATGGTCTGTAGTCAGCATTGTCAATTTTGTCTTTCTGCTTCTAAGTTGTTACTATTTGAAATGAAGACCAAGTGGTATATTTCACTACTTCAGGTTCTGCCACTTAACGAATGTACTGTCTGTGAAAGTTTCAGATTAATGAAAGGGGAAGTCTTCAGTAGTATGGCTTTCCCTTAGCAGTTTACAAACAACAAACAGCACACTTCCATAACTGGAAAACAACAGCCAAGGGACCTAACTGGCACTGATAAGGGTAATGCTGTCATAGTAGTATCAAACACAGATGTGCCACCAGTATTTCTGAGGTGGTACTATCAACCTTAAGTACCTAAAGCGCTACAGTAGAGAGTAGTTCACCACAAGTTCAAGCCTGCAGGGTAGCTGTATTTTCAGGGGAAGGTTTAAAAATGAGGAGACAACACAGCCTTATCAATATAGCTATGGCCAGGTTTGCCTCACTTTTATTATCTGTCAATTATTCCAGTGGTGTTTTGAATAAAAAGCATTTCAAATGTTGTTTGAACTTTATGCTTGCTTTAGAAGACAATGAAAGACGAAGTGCAATTTGAAGTGGAAAGTACTTATATACGCTGTTCTTACCAGTAACTATTTCTATGGCAGGGATTTACATTCACATGTAACATATGGATAGCAACATGATGTATGTAAAAGTTCAAGAAGCTTAGATTTCTATGTATTCAGGACTTTTTTTAAAAAAAATCTAACTTTTGACATTCTTAAACAAAAATTTCCTTTTGAAATTCTACCAGAGCTCAGAAACTAATATTCTACTGAAGGTGACAAGCTTAATAATGGCCTCAATTAGAAGTAACAGTCATAAGGCAAACAAATACAAAAATAAATACAAATAAGACATGATCATAAGTCTTCTCTATAGGTGCAGGTTTTAAGAAGCCAACTAAGAGTTAAATTGGTCACTGAGTTGGATTGGAGTATCATTTTAGTTTTAGAATAGGCTAACTCAATACAGATTATTTGGTCTACAATTAAGTTTCTTGCACAAGCTGATCATACTATTCACATAACTGTCAGACATAAATACATATTTACACACCCACACTCCATGATAACAGCTGTTATGCTGGGGTGATAGCAGCTCTCAAGTAGAAAGTCCTGAAGTTCTTGACAGCAACCAGTCTAGAAATGCAGGCTAGTCAGAGTCATCACTGCTAAAATAGGAGCTGTCACAGTATTCTGCTGTGTAAAGGAATTTATGGATGGTTGGGTTCATCTTTGGTATCCAGTGTCTCGGCACTAGAAATGTTGAAAGATTGAACAAATCCACAAATACCTTGTATCTGTCACTGAAAAATACAATTGGAACAATGAATACAGTGATATCTCCATAGAAGGCCATAACTTCAATATCCCCAGGAATTATTCCATCTCTCTTATTTAGTAAAGTTTCTGCATTAATCCTCCTAGTGAATGTTCCAGAGTCATAATCCAGTCCTGTTTCTAGGGCATAACAGATCAGACTTGAAAAGGAATTATAATTGTTAGTGTCACATCTTTTTTCTGAAAATGCAGACTTTGTAATCTCCAGACCTTTACTCTTGTGGTAGATACAAGGTAGAATTTGTCTAGAAAGAATGCTAACCTGAAATTAAGGACTTGTGAGAAGGCTTGCTGAAGAAAAGAGATTACACCTTTAATCTTCAGTCTGTCTACCTTTTGTTCCACCCTCTGCTCACAGTCTCCAGTTACGTGCAGTTTCTCTTTGAAAACAAAGCTCAGAGAAGGTCCTGTTAGAAGAAGGTGCCCTAAATATCCTTGTATGTTTTGACATAATGTTGTTCAGAATCATCAGGACATAGTTACAGCGACAAGGCTGTAACCATCTAATTAGCTGAATCCTCAAGTTTTGTGTAAAAATATATTCTATCCATACAGAGAGTTCAGTGCTCATGCCTTTTAAATTCTTTTTTTACTCCATCCAACAAAAGGAAACCTTCGTGATAGCTGCCTGCACATCAGAAGAGTATTAATTACTATCATCTTTAATTTAGGATATAATATGTTCTTAAAGTACCTTAAGTTGTAAGATTAGGAGTCTTGCTAAGGAGTAAAGAAACTATAATCAGTTGTGCAGTAGGCAGGACTCCCTTCCAGCCTGTGTCCCCTCATTAACTTGGGCTAGCTTGCATATGAGCTAAAACAATGTGAGATTGCTGTTACTGCTATTCCAGTAACACCTGCACCCCTTCTCTGAGAATTACACGTGCCACTTTGCACACATGATCAAAAGGAATTCTTTTTGCCTCAAAAGGCTTGGAGTCGGTGTATGCCAACCTCATAAGTAACTGTACAACAGGCAAGAGGAAATTAACTAGAGTCCCAGGAGAGAAACTGCAGCCTTTCCTCCAGTGAGCCGTCTGGAATCGGTCTCCTAACACACAGTATCAATGACCTGTGTTACTGCAGGTAATGGGGAGAAACAAAATTCTTACCTCACTGTTGAGCGCAAGTAGTGGTAGCCTGATGAGCCTCCGGTGCCAGCCTTGCTGCCAATCATCCTGTGCACCATGCAGACATGGTTATCTAAGCAATACAAAAGGACAGGGTTCATGTTCAGTGTTAAGACATAACCAAAGGGTCACTTTAAGGTACATTCCTGAAATATTGTAAAGATCACATAGAGATCTTTGACACATACAGAACTATTAGGTCTTCAGCAATGTAGGAGTTGGTTATGCCACTCTTCCATCAACTCATAGAAAATTACTGTTAAAACAGTGTTTTCATTCTGTAATACAGTATTATGATCTCTCAATACATTCATAATGGATGTTGCAATAGGGAAGGAGCAGAAGGAATGCTGCATATGAAGGGATATCACAATGACGTTTTGGGAGTAACTGGAAAATGTATATACTTGAAATAATACTGTTCACATAACTTATGTCATAAAGTGGTAGCTGCACCCATGTATCTAATGCTCACAGAAGCAGCTGTTCATCTTTCCTCTTGATCAAAGCATTCCTCATGGATGAACTTGGAAGCAAAAGGAGTGTCACAGTCAAGAAGTGAAACTTACATCTCCATTTAGTCATGAGCACATCAATATCCATGAGGGAGGTGAGAAGCTGAAAGGGAACCTGAAACCGAGGTTCTTCCCTTGGCAAATGGAAGAGAAAACAGTGAGACCTCTTATGATATGCTGCATTTTTCAAAGTAGTTCTTCACCAACATGTATCAGTGACTTAGTCTGTTTTTCCTAAACTGATACTGAAATGCTGGTGGAGATCCTAACAAACACTTCTGCCATGTAAATCTGTGCCTTTCCTCTCATACTTGCAAAAGTGGTCTGAGTCTTTTTAAGAACACTTTGTGGAACAGTTTGAACAAGGCCTTTGCTAGTTGCAGTCTGAGGAGCAGAATAAAATCAGCTGCTCAGAGAGGCCATGTAAGTTCCAGCCTTGAAGATATTTAAAACTCAACCAGACACGGATCTGACCTTCAAGTTAGATCCAACTAAGGTGAATTTTTGTGGATAGTTGGGCTACATTACTTTCCAACCTAAATAAACCTGTGCTGCTATCCTTAACCTTCACCTTTGTGCCACTAAGCATTAAACATACATCTTCTGACACTACCTGTAGAAGTAGATCATTAAGGCTCCCTTCAGTGCTTTGTAAGAAAGTCTTCTTTCTCCTGCAAAATACAAATGTCCTTAATGATTCTCTTGCAAATGTCATGGTTTTATGTGATTGTATACATCATGCATAAAAAATGAAACGTACATATTGTCATATATTAATGCAATTTACCTTTACTAAGCAGGTGCTCGTGGCGTTTTTCATCAAATAATGAAAGCAACACATCTTTCTGCTTTTGGAATTCAGATAAGTCATCATCTTTTTCATCTGATTCTGGTTTGGCCTTTGATAATTAAAAGAAAAGCAGATTTCATAATTCAGTAGGGAAAATTAAGCACTTGAATGACCTATAATGCCACTTCTATTTTCATCACAAATATTCTGTAAGTTTATGTCTTTAATGTAAGAACTGTATTTTCAAACAAGATGAGTCATTGAGTCACTGCCCTTCATAAAGGAGAAATGCCACAGAATATGCAATTAAATGGCTGTCAACAAACTTCAGATGAACAAGTGTTCTAACAAACTGCAGATTATGACTTTTTGTCTAGAGGCCCTGCTAACACCAAGTTCCTCTGAAGTCTAATTAATTTTACTTTTTGAGGCAAAAATAAGAAATTTGTGCACAGCTATGGCTAAGAAAATTCTGAATAAAAAGTTTTAGCTGAGTTATAAAGCTGTAAACAGACATTCTCAGGAAACACATTAATTCTTGCAGTGTTTTTTCTACTGAAAAATGACTCAAAGCTACAGGTCTCACAATACTGAAGGGTTTTCTTGTGCTTATTTGCCAGCGTAATACAGATGATCACATGGAGCAAATTGCCACATCCTTTTAAATAGAAATATTGTGACACTCCATATGCAAAGCTCAGGGGCCCAAACTTTGTGTTTACTCTGAAATGTAGATGCAAGTACTATCTAAAGGTCAAGCCGTGGTTTCAGTAAAATCAATTTAAACCCTTCCACTTCCTTTCTGCAATCAAAATCATCCACGTGTCACGCTGCTTTAAACAATTTTAGATGTCAAATTACAAACTTACTCAGATTTCCTGAAAAAATTGCATTCTTTTTCTGCTTCTTGCAGACAGAGACTGATAAAGGTTAAGTGGAATGAGAAACTGAGTGGGTCAAAATTCAAGTTTATCACAGGACGTCATTTTGCCAGCTGTATTTGCTTAGAGCTACATCAAAAGTACACTATATACCTGCACCAAGGCAAATTCCTCTTCTAGACCTTTTAAAACATTCACTTCAAATTGTCCCCAGAAATCAAATCCTTCTGCTTCAAGTCCTGGAGTTCTTTCCAGCCATGCCTTTAACAGTAATAAGAATGTGTTCAAACATGAGCAGTGCAAGCATATCACCCTAGAACTACAAGTTATAGCGACATAAAATACCTTACTACAGTTGTTATGGTTTAACATCCTACCAGAGATACTTACTGTGGAAGTAAGCACATCCATGTAGGTGTTTTAGACCTGAATAATGATGCCATGCAAACAGAGCCACAGATTACAAGTTAAATGGTCAGTGCTGGAAGATAAAAGCTGTCTCATTCTAAGACTCTTTAAAACCAATTCCCTTTAGATGCAGGAAAACAATCTTATTTCACATACACAGGATAACTGTAAAGATAAATCTCAGAAAGGAGATATAAAACTGTCTGTACAACCAGTTTTTACCATGTCAGATAAGGTGACCACTGATCCAGCAGTCTGTCATTAATATACGTCACAACACATGATGACATAGGACAGAAATTTCCTTGGCAGTTATCAAAGATTTCTCTTTGATTTAATAATGGAATGAGATTTGGAAGGAAAAACCATAGGAATCTTTATGGTCAAACTCCTTTTAGAGATCACTTACTTTAGCTCCTTCTCATCTGAAAGATACAAGAGCATGAAGTCTTAAGGAATGAAGAAAAGCTAGAAAAATGTCTTTCCATTCTATATCATTAGACAAATGGATAGGTCTAGTAAGAGTGGATGCTTTTACTGACGTTTGTGCTGCATTGTCCTATAGAAGGTTATGTTACTTTGGTGTATGAAAATGACAAGGGCATTAGAGAAATTGCTGTGAGTCATAACTGTGAGACAAAGTCATTAAATTAAGGTGACAACTAAACATTTGTTCAGCATATTTTCTCCTTTCTATTTTTGCTTTACTGTTTTGAACCTCTCTAGTAGCCACAATTAAGTGGAAATCTCTCTACACTTTTTTTCTGAAAAGGGTTTATAGTCATGAAAAGCAATGCAAATTGAATGATACATTTATATTCTTACCTCATACTTCCACAATGCAATTTACTAGTTTAACAATCAGACTTCTCAAACAAGAGGAAATGCTGTGAAAAATCAGTTTGTTTACTAACAACAAGCTCTACTCAGTTTCATATTTGGTAAGAACCCAAGACACAATTGACTGGGATAATGCCAAGTTGCTTGTTTCTCTTAAGGGAACTAGAATTTGTTACTGATGCTAATGAAGGCCATTCTTGGGAGATGAAGGAAAAATAAAGCAAGATGTAGACAGACATTACCTCTACAAGTTGCAGTAGTGTTGGTTCTTGCTCTGATTTAAGCAGTAGCTCATACTCCTCTCCCTTGAAGTTGTCACGGTAATGCCTTCTGTTATAGGGGACTCTCAGACTTTGTGGAACACCAATTTTGTTCTCTAGCAAGCGAAACTGCAAGCTCTGAAAACCTGATGCTGGGCTTAGGTAGTATCTTTGGGAACATAAGACCAAAAAAAAAATGCAGGGTATTATTTTATGAGATTCTGCTTCTCAGTAACAACAACAAAAAATACACTTCACATGTAAAGAATATGAAATAGAAACCTGAGCATTTTTATATGGTTGCAATTAAGGAAACAAAAACCCCCAAACCAGAAAGAATATGTAGCAGTACTCCCTTCAGCCACTTAAATCCTCCAGCACCACAGACACACGGAAAACATGAAGCAAGGAAACACTATGCAGACCAAGACAACTGAAATAGCTGTTTGATCATCTATGGACAGTGCATTTCTCTCACCCAAGAACTTCTATAATCTGCTGCATAATACAGCTGCAACTGTGCTGTAGTCACTTTCAAATAAACTAGCAGAACCATGAGCTTCTTCTACTGTTTCCATTGTTTTAATTTTTCATTCTGAAACCAGGACCACTACACAAGCATTAACAATTAAATTGTACTTCACTGCAGACTATGCTCCCTCACGCTCTTGCTCAACTTCTTAATTGAACCTTGCCTTCAGATATCACAGTTGCCTTTCTAAGGTACACTCTCCTCTTGCCAAATGACGTGTGTACTACAGGCTGCCAGGGCACATTCACAATCAGTTCTCAGGAAGGGCATTACCAGCCTGTGGATTACTGTGGAGAAATAGCAAGTATTTACCTGAAATCAAAGAAGTCCAATGCAGTCATAGTTTCCAGAATTGAGAACTGTTCCACAAGTAATTTCAGAATCATTGAAATTCTGTTCATTCGAGTAATAACCTTCAGCATGTTCCTCTCATCTCTTACCTGTAGAAAAATAAAGATCATAACCTGACGGAATGATGATCTGTTTATATTCCACATATTTATTTCAGGACTTCACTATTGGACATAGCTATAATTCCAACAGACCCTCATACTGAATAGAGAATCCTGGTTTATAACTGAAAACTGAAACTATAATTTTCAAAGACTGATATCTGTTTGACTGATGAGACAATTGGTCTAAATAGATAGATTTTTTTAAACTGAAATAAGTCATGACAAGAAATTAAATTCTGGACCAAAATAGTTTATATCATGATCATTTCCAATTATTACAATAAAATTTAACTCTATATAACAACACAGCTACTGAAAAGACTTTGCCTCCTGCTTAGAAGATACTAGATGGAGTGATACAGCATGCAGACTTCAAAAAACCAAACACAGAAGCAATTTTTCGACTTAAAAATACCTGTGAGCCCTCTCCTTTTTCAGTTTTGCCCCTCAGCATGATGTTTCTGCTGAGGGAATATCCCTAGGTTTCTACAGCTATCCAGTACTAGTAGGATATTATGAGAGCAGTAAAATTAGTCTTGGAGAGTGATGTAAGCAAAAGGCTGACTTCAGGAGGAAGTCACGATTTTGCTGATCAAATGAACCACTCAGCCAAACTTTGTTTTTTGGTTGTTTTTTTTTTTCCTCATGCTGTTTTTAAAAAGGAGAACATGTTGCTTTAGTAAGCCAAATTTTAGTCAGGCTGCAAGGCAGGAAGAAAGAGAGTGAGCTGTATTTTCTCCAGAATTTCTATTTGCTTTTAACTTACATGGCCATTTTGAAAGATCTCCCGCACAGAGTCCATCTCCCACAGAATCTGCTTAAACCAAAGCTCATAAGCTGCAACAAGAAAAGCATCATTAGCATTCACTTTAACATTACTCTGTAAATTCTTCATAGCACTGAAGAAGTAAAAATCTTCTATCTGTGTTTGAAACAAATAGCTTATATGTATACTGCTGGTGCAAAAAAAGATATTGATACACAAATGTATTGCCTGTATGCTGTCCTTTACTTAAGCTATTACATGAAGTCATGTCGTGCTTAGAATGTTGACAGAACTTTTTAAGGCATGTTTTACACATCACATATTTGATGCACGTGTTGTTCATCACAAGAGCAGGAAAGAGAAAACCTAGACCTGATATTCCAATAAAAGATGATTCCAGAGCTGTTTACACCCTTTATGTCACTACCTTTTTTCCTGTCAGTAACAGCAAAACGTCATCAGGCCAGTGCCTGCAAAACATGTGCATTTTAGCAGTAAGCCAGCACACCTAACCAGCATGCTGGCTTCTAAACAGCCTCTAGACTGGCATTGGAGCGGGCTGCCCAGGGAGGTAGTGCAGTCTCCATCTCTGGGAAGCTGGATGAGGCACTTAGTGCCATGAGTTTATTAGTTAGAGGGTGTTAGGTGATAGGTTGGACTGGATGATCCTAGAGGTCTTTTCTAACCTGGTTAATGCTGTGATTCTGTGAAAATGGGATTGAAGTTTCAGAGAATGTACAAGCCAACACACAAACATTGCCTGAAATAAACTGCATAGCAACTTTTTAGTCAGAAAGTTAACTTCACCACCTTAACTCTTCCAGAAAGAGAACCATCCCAATATTGGTTTACTAAATCTGAAGGTTATATTTTTGGCTACATAAGCCTAGAGTTGATTAGTGGCTTACAAATGTTAGAGGGATGCATACAAATATAAATGCAGATAAAGGGCAGAGAAATTGTAGTGACTGTGTCTAAAATGAAAACAAATTGAGTATTGCATGCTTCAATACTGAATAATTCCCTGCAGCAAAAATACTGGTCACCCACTGCTAAATTTCTCCCAACCACTTACCTTGATGTGTCACAATGAAAAGATGCTCATCGTGGATTTTGTTTCCTTTCTTCTCACTCTGAAGTTCTTGAGCATTCAGTATTTTGTTCAGCTTAAAAATAAAGATAAGATTGTTCTGTGCTGCTCTCAATTCTTCTGTTGGCAGTGGCAGTTATACTATATAGAGCTACTATCTATGGGTAATTTTAAGTATATATAGGCCTCATATTCCAGGTTGTATGAGAAGTTAGACTAAACAACCTCAGGTGTCCTTTTTACTTTATAAATGAATAGGTGGCTGGATGTTAGGAGGAAGTTCTTGCCAAAGAGAGAGTGATTTGCCATTGGAATGGGCTGCCCAGGGAGGTGGTGGAGTCACTGTCCCTGGAGGTGTTCAAGAAAAGCCTGGATGAGGCACTTAGTGCCATGGTCTAGTTGACTGGCTAGGGCTGGGTTGGACTGGATGATCTTGGAGGTCTCTTCCAACCTGGTTGATTCTGTGATCTAGATCTTGCCTAAACTGGAATGTTATGTCTCTTAAAACAATATAGTTTGAAGAAAACAGTTTCAGGCTATGTTTAGTTATTAAAATAAAACAAAATATCCAGCATGTTTCCCAGATCTTGCATCTATACTGTTGTGTTCTGTACAAATGGAATTCCTGTAGTAAAATTAGAATCATAGAATCATAGAATCAAGCAGGTTGGAAGAGACCTCCAAGATCATCGAGTCCAACCTATCACCCAGCCCTAGCCAGTCAACTAGACCATGGCACTAAGTGCCTCATCCAGTCTTTTCTTGAAGACCCCCAGGGACGGTGCCTCCACCACCTCCCTGGGCAGCCCATTCCAATGGGAAATCACTCTCTCTGTGAAAAACTTCTTCCTAACATCCAGCCTATACCTACCCTGGCACAACTTGAGACTGTGTCCCCTTGTTTTATTGCTGGTTACCTGGGAGAAGAGGCCAACCCCCACCTGGCTACAATGCCCCTTCAGGTAGTTGTAGACAGTAATAAGATCACCCCTGAGCCTCCTCTTCTCCAGGCTAAACAGGCCCAGTTCCCTCAACCTCTCCTCATAGGATTTGTGTTCCAGGCCCCTCACCAGCTTCGTTGCCCTTCTCTGGACATGTTCCAGCACCTCAACATCTTTCTTGAATTGAGGGGCCCAGAACTGGACACAGTACTCAAGGTGTGGCCTGACCAGTGCTGAGTACAGGGGAAGAATAACCTCCCTTGTCCTACTGGCCACACTGTTCCTGATGCAGGCCAGGATGCCATTGGCTCTCTTGGCCACCTGGGCACACTGCTGGCTCATCTTCAGCTTACTATCTATCAGTACCCCCAGGTCCTTTTCCTCCTGGCTGCTCTCCAGCCACTCAGTCCCCAGCCTGTAGCACTGCTTGGGGTTATTGTGGCCGAAGTGCAGAACCCTGCACTTGGCCTTATTAAATCTCTATGTAATCACAGAATAATATGTAATCACAGAATAATACCTGCACAAGAGCTCTGATCTGAGGCTGTGCTAGGTATTTCAATTTTGGCATTACTTATTTTTTTCACTGAGTCACTGAGTTGTTTTAATCTTTGCATTATTCCAAGTAATATGCCAATGAATCAGTCTTCTGTTCAGAGAGCAATTCTGCTCTCTCCACTTCATGCTGTCAAACAAACAAACCCCCAACCAAACAACATGGAAAAATTATTCCTTTATTACTTATAGCATTTAATTTACTTTTACTTATTTATCAATTACTTCTAGTTGCTGTTTTGGAGTTTTGTTTTCGTCATTTTAGTTCTTTTGTGTTCCCCTTAGTCATCATCACACCTTCTAGATTTCTGCAATATCTTTTTCCAGCCAAATATTCTGGGCTTTCATGCAGTAATTTGGGGAAGATGCACACAGCCTGCTGATGTGGAGAAATTGCCAAATGGTGATTGTCAGAACAAAGAAAGCCTTTTGAGGTATAACACATCACATTTTAGGTTTAGTGACAGAAATAATTTCCTACTAAAACCCCTAAGGACATGTGGCTTCCACACAATTTGAGTAGCTATCCCACAATTTCCCTGCACCATCCCCTCTGAGGCAGGAAGCTGTGCACATGGCTACATGTGGAGAAGTGCAGAACTTAGCTTGAAGACCTGTACTGGCAACTGGCAGGCTGCTGGAAGAAGCATCAGTCACAGGTCCTGGCTTAAGTCTTAAAAGTGAGTAGGGCAGTAAACATTAAACCCTTGAACTTACCTGTAGGTAGTCTCCATAGATAAGTCCACTTTTGCTGGCTTTATTTACCCCTTCTTGTGATTTGTCATCTTCTTCCAAGCATAGGTTGTTAAAATTAAATCTAAAGAAGGAAACCAGTTAAATGTATTAACTGTTTGACTACAGATTTATGAATACATCTGACTTTGTAGTAACAAATGCATCTACAATTCAAACAATGCTTTGTTCTGATAAACCAACCCACTAAGCAGGCTTTGAGACAAACAGTACACTTGAAACACCTCCTCACAGTAATAGCTGGTAGCATTGCATCAAATAAAGACTGCTCAGACAAGTCCTACAATCTCTTTTCCTTTAGCAATAGTTACAGCTGTCTATTTGTCAATAATCATTCATTCCTCTCTAAGTTTTTGTAGTTTACATTCTGTCATCTGAACTGTTGTTATGAAGCAAAACACAGCATGAGGGACTCACAGATAATTGCTTCTTGCAAAGGGGCACCCACTCATGATTCCAGGATCCAAACTTGCTGAGCTGCACACTGGGGAATATACTCCGTTAGTGTTCTAAAATCCACTGTAGCCGACTTATATTGTGACCTTATCTCACTGCCTAGGACAGCCCCCAAATTCTCCTCCTCAGCTCTCAGCCCATCCCCGCTATTCAATAATTAAAGCTACTGTCATGGAACAAAGGTCAGTAAGTTCATGTGTTGTTGGCTCTTCAGGGCTTGTTTGGTTTGGGGTTTGTTGTTTAGTTTCAATCAATCAAAAGCGGGATGGCTGGCTTACCTGCTTCGGCCTAGAGAACATGCTCTCTTGCTTTGCACTGCAAGGTATCCACCAGCTCCTTCTTTGGAGACAAAAGCTGGAGTAAGGTGTAAGTCAATGAGCAGGTTGTGTGGGAGAAAAAAACCAACAACCCAATATTTTATAAATTCAAGAACTGTTAAAGTAGGTTTTTAACATGCAGCTGCTTGTATCAGGACACTTTTAAGTTTCAAAAAGGAAGAGAAGGAAAAGGAAGGAGAATATGTTTCTACTGCAGAATACATCTATTGCTTGTAACAGATTTCAAGTAATACACATATGTTAAAAAATGCTCATAGATTAAGAGAGCTCAATCATGTACCTCTCATGTAGTTTTGCAGTGGTTTTATTTATGACAATTTCTTAATGTCATTTCCTTGCACGAAAGTTCCACTCTTGTTCATTGACAAATGTTACTCAATTCTGTTTAATCATCAGCCTAACACACAATGATGTAACATGGCATTTCTTTTCTGCCTGCCAGACCTCTTGGAAAAAAAAAGTTGATGCTCAGTTTTACTGCAAACAAAGCTACAGGGCCCCTGTGACCCTAGGCCGTTTGCCCTCTGCAAGACTTACTGTGGTTAGTGATGTCTGCGTGGTGATTCCAGCTTGCTTAGTCACTTAAAAACAGTCTATTCATTTAAAAAAGAATCATACACAGTACATGGGTGATGAGATGTATACTCAGCTGAGCCAGACACCATATGTCAGTCTACACAAATAGTAGCTTAAAACTCAGATGAGCTACAGGAAAAGTAGGACTCCACTGAGGCAGCCCATCAAGCAAGGTCAGGGTATTCTTCCTTCATGGTGTCAAACCCAACAGAGGAATATAACCCTCTCACCACACACTTCTATAGAGCCACTCAGAATGCAGACAGGTAGAAATGAAAGTGAAGACTGCACACTGGCAGATACATCAGAAATTAAATGTTGAAAACTGTGCTTTTCACCATTCCATTTATACTAAAACAGTTTATTACACATGTAGTAATCTCTCATGTCCACAGATCTCAAAGGTATGGACATGTCACCTCTATATACTCTTACCTGAAATCCAGACTAAGTCTCCACACTGAAACTGTTAGAGCAAGTCCAGAGGAGAGTCATGAAGATGCTCAAAGGGCTGGAGCACCTCTGCTGTGAGGACAGGCTCTTCAGCCTGGGGGAGAGAAGGCTTTGAGCATACCTTATAGCACCCTTCCAGTATCTGAAGGGAATCTACAGGAAGGCTGGAGAGGGACTATTTACAAGGTCTTGTAATGACAGGACAAGAGGTAATGGGTTTAAACTGGAAGAGGGGAGGTTTAAACTAGATGTTAGGAATAAGTTCTTTACAGAGGGTGGTGAGACACTAGAACAGGTTGCCCAGGGAGGTTGTGGCTGCTCCCTCCCTGGAGGTGTTCAAAGCCAGGTTGGATGAGGCCTTGAGCAACTTGTTCTAGTGGGAGGTGTTCCTGCCTAGGGCAGGGGGTTGGAACTGGATGATCCTTGAGGTCCCTTCTAACCTAAACCATTCTATGTTCTATGAATACCTAGAGAATGCTGAGTATGCATGTTCTTATTGGGTCAAGCTATACCCCTTAAACATTAGTCTGACGATGTGAAGGAAGAGCTTGGAGACCTAGCTGCAAACAAGTGGCACTTGAAGCTTCCCAACACTGTTGTCCTAGAAGTACAGACTAGGGGTTATGGAGCACAGATGGCTTCTATCTGTAATAGTGGCTGCAGTGAGTTAGATAAAAGATTCCAGTAGGTCATGTCACGCTGAAGACTTCCTACCAGAAAGCAGCAGGTATCTTGGGAAGAGCTATTAGAACATAACAATCAAATACTTTAAAAAAGAAGCAAACAAAGCTGAAAACCCCACCCTACTAAAAAGCAAGTTGACAGTGAGATCATTTCCCCAGTATAACTAACTTTTCAATGCCGATAGCCTAGAACTTCCTCACATACCTGTGCCTTTGCATTTAATAACCCTTCTGTGAATCCACAGCCTGCAGCAATGAGTTCCATAACTGAAGTGCATATCATAAGAAAGGGTATTTCCCTGTGCTACATTCAAACTTCCTGTCAAGTAATCAACTGATTTTATTTTCCATTTGATAGTGTCATGACTTATGAGCTCCTGAGAAATAACTGTACTGCAGCTTTATAGTTCCAGTCACCATTTTTTGTGCTTGTGCAGACTCTGATGTGAACATTTTGAGACAAAGCACTCAGAAGGCAAATATCTTCTTGGTACATGGATATGAGCACTGTGAATTCCATAAAACTATAAGGATGGAAGGATGTGTCTTGAGGAAAACAAACCCACAACTATAATAGTGTAATGCAGCTACTGATGCACCTCAAATTGCACAGATGAAGCACACAACATCCTAAATGAGAACCTCAATGTGCTGGCTGCTTTAAGAGCACTGAGCAAAGTGATGAGACATAAAAGGAAGGTGAAGCAAAGATCAGTTTGGCATCAAAACATGCCCTCTGCTCAAATGAGTGCTTTGTGATTTTCAAAACTGGAGTTTCTATTTAGATAGCATTTGAAATTAACAGACACTTTTAAGAGAAATAAAATTTAGTGACTCAAGGCTAAAATAAACAAGGCTAAAGTTGATGCAATATTAATAATCCAATCAGACATTTGTACCTGGGGGAGGAACAGAGCTCAAGGTCTTGCAAACTGCAAACAAAGAGAAGAGATAGTGCTGCAAGATTTTTTTTCTTTTAATAATGTAATTTTTTCTACTTTTTAAAGACAAAGACCTATATTATCACTTCCCCACATACCTTTGACTTCCATTTATGATTCACACATCCCACACAATCCTCCCACTGTTGTCTGTCATTTGAGGTTCAACAGAATTTCTTTCACATTGCACAGTATCTGATCCTGTTACTGCTGGTACCAAATTTGCTGCCTGAGGCTGTGCTTAAAAAGGAACTCTTTTTAGATTACCATCAATTCCCCCTACACCTGTATTTCCTAAATATGCAGCACTCACACTGACTGTGCATTCATAGGCTGTACTCCAGGAGTGAAGCAACCTGCTCTCAGAATAGCTCCCGAGAAGCAATTTATCTTTCACATGTTCTGACCAATAATTATTTTGCAAGTAGGGAGAAAAGTTTTTTTTACTGCTATGGGTGGTGGGGAATCCTTCTGTCATCAGTGAAAATACATCAATGTCAACCAAAACTATGAATTTTGGAAAAGCAACATATCTTGAGTATATGTCACAGAGCTGTCTCAAAGCAATCCTATCCTCTTATGATGCCTTGCAACCGCTCAATGCAAGGTGCAATTCTTTACAGGCCACCAATTATTCTGTTGCCTTTTTTTTAAGAGAGATGACAGAAATTAAACTCTCAAATCAAACTGGAGAGAAAATACAGAATTATATTTAGAGAGAGAAAATACAGAGCTAGACATTACAAAGCAATTACCCCATCCAAGGCAAACCCCACTGAATTTTTTCCCCGTCCCAAAAAAACTAAATCTGCACTCTCCAGTGCTCCAATCCTTCTCCCCGCCCAGCGCATCTACCATCCAAAGAGGCCCACTGCTTACAGGTTATTCCTGATAAAGTGGCTCCCACCACATGCACAGGGCAAGAGGAGGAGGAAAGGAGAACGAACTGACCTTGTTGTGAGTCTATAAAGAGATGGCAGAATTATGGGATTGAGTAACAATATTCTAGTCCCCAGAAAACTTTTTTAATCCTATAGCCTCAATCTGGGACAGTACAGGAAGGCTGCTGATTTGCCCCTCCTGAGCAGCTGAATCCTAGTTACCAGTCAGGTACAGTGGAGTTAAAATCTGGAGTCATAAGCTACTGCCATGTCTCCACGTTGCTAAGTGCCTCTGTTTACTCCATGGTGCAGCTGGCTAGAAAATGCAAAGGACTCTTGTGGACAAATGCTGACAATAATTTGCTAATCTGATGCTATTCAGTGTTATCATTAATAGCTTGGATAATGGAATAAGTTATACACTTCTTAAACTGACAAATGACAACAGCCTGGAAGGCATAATAGCATACTGACTGATGGGGTCTAAACTTCAAAATTATCTTAATGCACTGAAATAGATAATGTGCAGTGATGGGAGGTTAGTACTTTTTAACCAACCCCTAACATTCTGTGATTCTGTAATTCTGGGATTCATCTATGATAGCCAAACTAGTAAAAAGGAAATTGAATTTGTCCAGATCCTTCTGTTAGTCAAAAAGACCATGGTAAGCAGCAATAGGCAAAATTATCAAAAGAGCAAACTTTATTCTGAAAAATTGAGATGGAAACTTTTGGCAGGGAAACCCTCCTGTCCATCCAGCATTTGAAAAAAATGAGCACCCCTCTTCAAGAAAGATGAAGGCCACTTGGAAAGGGCTCAGAAGAGAATGGAAAGAACAACAAATGTTCAATGTAGAAAAGTCCATTAAGAGAGATGAAAGAGATTGTAATTGACCTGTATGACTACAAGAAGATTGTGGGGGAGAACTAATCATAGAATCAACCAGGTTGGAAGAGACCTCCAAGATCATCCAGTCCAACCTAGCACCCAGCCCTAGCCAGTCAACTAGACCATGGCACTAAGTGCCTCATCCAGGCTTTTCTTGAACACCTCCAGGGATGGTGACTCCACCAGCCCCCTGGGCAGCCCATTCCAGTTGCAAACCACTTGCTCTGTGAAGAAGAGATAAAACACCTTTCCTTCAAAGGGAAGAATAATGAAGAAATTTTTGTATAGAAAAGGATGGGAAAAACAGTAACCAGTTTGAATTATGGCAAGATAACACAGATACATTTTTTAAAGGATATTTCTAGCATTTTTAGAACCCTAGAAAACATCGATGAGACTTTATAATTTCTTCAGTCATAGCCGATTCTACCTTGATGCAGAGGCAGACACAATGAATCCTCAAAACCTTCTAGCCCCAACTTCCATAGCCTCTCCCTGCTTCCGTTGCTGAGCCCACTGAGTATCTGCTTTGAAGGAAAATGCAATCCAGATGCTTTGCATACACAAGTGGCTACATTTTTTGTTGCTTATCTTAGCACGTGCCATGAAATAGCAATGACAATACACTCTAACAGTCTAGGTGGTGGTCACTTACTTTTCCTTTTTTTGTGCTCAGCTTTTCATATTTTTTAATATGAATTGCATGTAAGCATTTGTGATCTACTATATGCACTACTTCCTCTGTCTTGAGATGTTTCTATTAGAAAAGAGAGCTAACCAAAATGCACTTACATAGCATCATGCAATGAAATAGAATCATAGAATATAGATGGCCAGAAGAAACCTCAAAGATGATCCAGTCTAACCTGAGAAGTTGGTATTCCAACCCCAGAAGTTGGAAAGGGAAAATGACATTTTCTGGGAGCAGTAACTATCCAAGGAAAGCTAAGTAATCACAAAGTACATATTTGTGTGTATGTGTTTTCTCTCAGCAGCCCGTAAGAGACATGTTGCTGCAATAAAGCTATGGAAGAACAATTTTAGCAGAAACATATTATCTCTTTTTTAAAAGGAGTAGAAAGAAGGACTCTGGGATCTACTAACCACCTCACCTCTGTGACTGGAGTATCATGGAAAAGACCCTCTTAGAAATTATGATAAGGCACATAGACAACAGGGAGATGATTCGAAACAGTGAGCATGTCATCTATGTGGACTTGTGTAAAGTTTTTATCTCAGCCCCCCACAACACCCTTCTCTCTGAATTGGAGAGATAAGGATTTGAAGGGTAGACTATTCAGTGGATAAGGAATTGATTGGATGGTTCTGTCCAGAGAATAGTGGTCAATGTCTTAATGTCCAGATGGAGATCAGCAGTGTCCCTCAGAGGTCTCTAGTGGGACTAGCATCATTTAATATCTTCAGTGATGACAGGCAAATAGTATCGAGTGCCCCCTCAGCAAGTCTGCAGATAACACCAAGCTGAGAGGTGGGGCTGACCTGCCTGAGTGACAGGATGCTGTTCAAACAATGGAACCACATGAACCTCATGGCGTTCAACAAGGCCAAAAGCAATCCTGCATCTGGGCTGGGGCAGTTTGTGGTATCAGCATTGTATCAATCAAGGTATTGAGAGCAGCCCTGCAGAGAAGCACGTGGGGGGTACTGGTGGGTGAAAATCTGAACGTGAGCCAGCAATATGCGCTCACAGCCCAGCAGGCAAATGGCATTGGAGGGCTGCATCAAAAAGCAGCATGGCCAGCAGTTCAAAGGAGGTTATTCTGCTCTGGTGATATCTCACTTGGAGTACTATGTCCACATCTGGGGCCCTCAGCACAAGAAAGACATTGGCTTGTTGGGGTGGGTTGAGGGCAGGGCCACAAAGGTGATCTGAGAGATGGATAACCTCTCTTGTAAAAAAAGACTGAGCAAATGGTTTTTTTATCAGTCTACAGAAGAGAAAGTTGCAGAGGGACCTTATTATGGCCTTTCAGTATTTAAAGGGGGGGCTATGAGAAAGATGACAATCTTTTTAGCAAAGTCTGTTGCAATAGGATAAGGCATAATGGTTTTAAAAAGGGATGACAGTGGATTTAAACTAGATGTAACCCAGAAATGCTTTACTATGAGGGATGCTGAAACGCTGGAACAAGTTGCCTGGAGAGGTGGTAAAACCTTCATCCTTGGAAGCACCGAATGTCAGGTTAGCCAGGGCTCTGAACAACCTGATCTAGTTCAAGATGGCCTTTCTCACCTAGGAGAATTGAACTAGATGACCCACAGAGGTCCTTTCCAACCCAAAGTATTCTGTGAATTTATGATTTGTCTAAGCAAATAGCTGTGTAGTTATGCTGGCTGTGGCCTTTTTTATTACGATGATTTTTAGTTTAGCATGAGAAAAGAACTGCACACCACTGAAGGGTTGACTTCAATTAATATTTTGAGTACAAAATTTATGATATGTACAAATAAAAAAACCCACGACCATTTCTGCCATCAGTTGATTTTCCTAATCTTTACCATTAAGTATTAGGGAATGTGTTCTTTAGATAACCAGCTACAGGCGGCAAGGAGTGAGTGGACAGAGCAATCTGAAAGCTGTTTGTGCAAGCCATTTGGGAAGAGGAACAAATACAAGGCGGTTGGCCTTCGCCCCCTAGTGTTTGTTCAAGAATTAATATAAAACAACTACAAAGAAAATGGTTTAATTTCTTCTGTAAAACACAACCAAAGAGCATAAGCCGTGTTCACCTGAAGCACTGCACAAGCACAGAGACTCTTTGTAAGACATCAGCTCATGAACTGTGTTTTCAAAGAAAACATTAAGATGAATCATGTTTGCTGTGTGTAATTTACCTGAAGAACTCAAGCAGGAGGCATTGTCTGAGTTCTGTGAAGTAGAGCCATTTGCATTAATAGACTCAAAAGATCTGTAAATAACTCTTCAGCAGCACACTAGGTGTGGTTATGTCACATGCAGGCATCAGAAAAGTTTACTGTTAAGCACTTCATTGCTTGAGTGAACACAAATGCAGTGCAAAACTTGCCCCAGCAGAGAGCTTCCTTGGTGAGGCAACAGTGACAAACGGAGTTGGGATTTTCAAGAATCCAAGTACAGAAATTTTCTGTTTGTGGTACAGGAATGACACTAAAGCTCAGCATTTTGTCTTGCAGCTCACAGCTTGAACAACACGGCTTAAAAATCAGTTAGCAAACAAGTAGACAAGAAAGCACTGAGGGGGCCAAGCTAATACTCCTGATAACCCAAGAACACCACAAGCACTGATCACTGAGAACACTACACCAATACTAAAAGAATGAATGAAAGAAGCAGAAGCAGCAGCAGCAATTTCCACCTCCTGTGGATCAGAAAGGGACTGGGAAAGCAGTTCTTTATTTCCTAAAGCATTAACCAAGTACATCCCAGGTCCGAAATTTCTGATATTTAATATTGCCTTTTATTAGAGGCTTGCTTCTTCCTTGAAAGTAATTTCCAACAAGATCATACCACACATCTAACAGAAAAGCAGTCTCTCTCCTTTTTGTAAGAAGTTAAGGGAAAAACTGACTGCGTGAGTTTTCATCCAGACCCATGTGGTTAGCTCTCAAGAATAAGAGCTCATTTCTGCTAAAGGCCGCAAGAAAATGAAATCTGGAACTGGCTATAAAGGCAATTACTCAAACTGTTGATGGACAGCAACTTGTCGCTGGTGGCAACTTAGTGGCAGGTATTTACTGCTATCCAGAGTAGAAAGGGGTCCTTATCCACTTAAAGAGAATCTATTCCATTCTGAATAGCACAGTATTTTAGTGAGGATAATTTGTCTTTCTAGAATAAAAGGATTAAAAAAAAAAGAATGAAATTTGCAAGGTGATGCAACACACAAGACAGGCCTGCACATGGGCTATTATTAGTCTAATATTTGCTTGAAGTGTATATAAATATGTACATCTGAACCTGCCATTAAAATGATATCTTTTACATTGCAGATTGTGTTGCATACAGGCAAAACACAGCAACCTTGGCAGGTAAATTGCCCAGTGTCACGTGCCATCGACTATCGCCTCCCGCTTAGTTTTCTATAAAAGCCATTACCTAGCAATGATCAGAGCAAGGCAGCTCACTATCCACTCCTTCCTTACTGAAATAAGCACAGCTTCATGGACCAGCTTGGGACATTCATTCAATCAGATTCCAAAGGTATGTGACTAGACATATGAGAGTGCTTTATCGAGGCTTCTGATACATTTTGGTGGTCTTTTTCAATCAAAATGAGAAAAATCTATCTCCTTTCTCTGGTAACCTTGTCCAAAATCACTGGTAGTATTTTCAAGATAAAAAGAAGAGAGAGATGATAAAATCTTATTAAAAAAGAAAAAAATCATGTATTTACTTAGGAAGTAAGGAAAAACTCTCTAGCTATTGATCCTGTATGCCTTAGAATAAGGCTAACACAGTTTTGACTAGGCAATTACTTCTCTGAATGACACCATACTTTAGTGATTTTTAGATTAAGGCAAAAAGGAAGTCACAAATCTACCCAGACTAACTCTTGCATGGAAGTCACATACAACCTTCCTGGAATAACTCCTACCAGGCAAGAGTTCTGACTGAAGATGAGCTCTCTTTTAAAAAACAATTATTTTCCAATGTGCTCATTAATGAAAATCCAATTGCAATTGAACAGTAGGAATGAAAAAATAAAAATGTTGTCCCTTACTTCTGCTGTGCAAGGGCTTCCAGTTCTTCCCACTGGGTCCTGTTACATCACTTTCCCCCCTAGATCAAAGAGCCTATTACTACTATCTATCAGTACCCTATACAAGTAGTTACAGATGGTGATCACTTACTTGTTAACTGAAGTTTAAAATATCATAACATTCAATTTACAATATTAACATTAAAGATAATGCACATTT
This sequence comes from Pogoniulus pusillus, assembly GCF_015220805.1. NCBI lineage: Eukaryota > Metazoa > Chordata > Aves > Piciformes > Lybiidae > Pogoniulus > Pogoniulus pusillus. The sequence goes on along the minus strand of NC_087272.1, from coordinate 16,974,890 downwards.
CTGAGGTTTTAAAACAAGCTCATAGTAGTACATCCCTAGCCAGGTATTCTCATGCATACATACAGGGAAGTCATTACTTTGACAACACTGACTGAAGGATCAGGTTTAGCTGACTAACCATGATGGTTCTCAGGGCTTGTCCAGTAATCAGTGTTTTCTGAGTGAGACAAAGCATCTGCAGCCCATACTGAATGTATGAGATACCTTCCCAAGCATGTTCTATATTTGGCTCCAGACATATGGTTTGCTTCTGAAGCTGATTTCCTCTCATTTAGTTAATTCCTTGCCTTTTAAATTTTGGATTGTGTATAAATATTGGTTTTATTTTGATAAAAATATTGTTTTGTTGTATTATATACATTGCATACACATTTCATGGCTGCAAAAAGAATGTAGCATGCTCTCAAGACCTTATTGCTTAATGCATGTTAAGGTCTAGTATGTTTAAGCTCTTGCAAGACTACGCTTGTAGTGTAGCAGCAACTTGAATACTCGTAACTCACAGCCAGTTCAGTTGTGTCAGTTACACAACCTTAGTCGAGATACACATCGCCTAACTTTTGCACAGAGTAGGATAATGTGTAAATTATTTATAATCTCAGACCCACTCATTATTATGATTTATGATTTTACTATTCTTTAACTGAGAGCAGGAATAACCATTTTATTGATAATTACTTATCACTGGAATGTCCCTCTTCCTCACAGGCAGACCAAATCCCAGATGAATCATCTGACCCTAACTTAGATATTTCATCCTATTTTCCAATTCACCACATGAGAATTTTTACTATTTTTGTTGGTTGATTTTTTACAGATCATTTTTTCCAGGGAAATCTGAAAGCAGAGTAAGAACTCTTAAAGACAAGCAGCTAGTAGTGCTAATTCCTCTGGTGAAAGATAGCAATGAAAGCAGCAGTACAGTATTCTAAAATCTCATTCATTAACAGCAAAGCTTTTGCAATCAGATAACAGATCATGCATGCTTATTGTAGTAGCTATGCACAAGAGCTGGAACACTGTTTAGTCACATATTTGCATAGATCTAAGTTACACTTCTGCTGATTAAGCTAACTGATGGGTTTTGATGGCAATGATTTTCTTATGTAGGGATATGCTATCATTCCCCTACCTAACACTGTGTGTATAGGAGTAATAAAGACACAGCACTTTTTCTGGAGAAAAAGGTCTGAGCTGCTTGTGGTATCTTGTTGGAGTCTATGAACAGTAGATGCAGACATGTGCCAGGAACATACTTTGCTGTTATTTGGGCAACATGAAAAATGCTTTCCTACTGCACAGATACGAATGAGAGAGAAGACTACAGCAAAACCAGAAGTCCATTCCACATCAGTGTGATGTGTGAAAGCACACATGGCTGAACAGTTTTTCAATGGGATCCAGAAGTCCCTAGAGCTAGAAAAGAAACTTTTTAATAACTTCCCATCAGAAAATGGTGTGATTATAAAAAGCATTCACAATAAATTTAACCAGTATTAATCAATGTTCCGATGTAGATTTTTAAATAACAGAAAGAGAATTCTTAACCTTCAGAAACATTTGAAATCCACTTGGAGACTGCACAGAGACCAAAAGCAACATCCTAAAGTGCTCATGTAATCATGACAGCATTGCCAGATGAGTCTTAAATCCCCTTTGTTCATTTGCCAAACTATAATAGCCTCAAGTAAATCAGTCTTATAAAAGGGTATATTCTCTTCCTGCCACACATGCCACACTATTGAATCCATTTATTGGTTAATGCATGGAATTAGGTGTGGTTAAACAATGGTCTAAATAACCTATTTTCAGATCCTAATTACTGTCATCTCTCAAACTTCCTTTGATTTACTGTTCTTATGGACTTTGTTAGTGACAGAATAAAGTGGCAGATAACAATCTGCAAATGAAGCACGTTGGAAAGAGACTGACTCAATTATGACTAGGTACAGGAAAACTCTCACTAAGTTTTCCCTCATTTGAGTGTTTTGGAGAGAACATTCTTTTCAAATTCATGCTCAAAAGATCATTCAGCAACAAGCACAAGAAAATTACTCCATTTACAGGTATTGATTATGTTCATTACTGTTAAAGCTCCTACCTTTAGATTTTAAAATGGTTTGCTTTGGGTTTCTTAACATCACTTAGTAGAAAGGGGTAAATGGAAACAAACCCCAAATCACTCCTGTTTCAAAGTTGCTGAATCAAATAAGTAGAAACATTGAAAAAAAAATAGAGAGCAGATTTCCTTTAGAACCTGTAATCTTCCAAGCTTTATCCAGAATTCTTTAATAGCAAAACAGTGAAATTCTCTTTTATATTATTTTCTATAATTCCTTTTTTTTCTCACAGCAAGAATGAAGGACTAGACACTAGACCCGTAAAGAGGTGTTGCTGTAAAATCAGATGTTTAGCTTTCTACAGTAGGTCTGCAGCAATCTGTGGATTGGGATTCACTGAGATATTTCAAAATACAATCTTTTCCCAGGATTTGAAATACTTTTGATATTAATGTGCTTACAAATTCACACGCTTAAAATGCTGCAAGATACAGTCTGTTGTCAGGCAGCACAGAGCTCCTATTAGCACACAATTCTTCCATCCTCAGAAGCACGTTCACTGCTTAAAACCAGATCTTAACATTAAAGAGAAGTTTCAAAACTGCTTTCCAGAATCAAAATAATGTTGTTTCCTTTCTTAATTGCCCTTTAGATGCTAATTTGGAAAAATGTGGCTTCATTTTGTTCCCTATTAAGGACTACTGGAGAAGATACGCTCATCCTTAATAAAGAAGCTGGTGCCACATTTGGAAGGCAGAAGGATCTACCACCAGGAGTTTGCATCAACTACTTCCTTTCATGGAGTGCGTAACATTGTTCAAACGCAGAGCAAGGCTCGCAGACTGCTGTGGCTGGTGGTGGTGGTGGGCTGCCTTGCTACTGTTATTTGGCAAATCTGCAGTCGCTTCACCTACTACTTCACCTGGCCAACCACAACTGCAGTGGTAGTGCAGTACGTGGAAAACGCCAAATTCCCTGCTGTGACTTTTTGCACCTTGAACAGGTAAAAGTGTTGTTTGTTGTTTGCTCTTGAGAGGCAGCACCTCTTTATCTGAAAGCAGTCAGGATCCACATTTTGCTTGAATAAAACACCTAAGACAGGGTAAATGTGGCCCTGAGGGACGCATCTTCCACAGCGCCACATGAGATTTAATAAGAGGAGAATAAAGGAAGGGTTTTTTACCCTTCTGTCTTTCTGATGAACTACATATTTTTAAGTTTCAGAACATAACTTGAAGTAGAAAAGATACCAGTGTGGTTATTCTATGTGTGAGTGGTGCTTCTACAATGTAGCTAAGGGACAATAATTAGTCACAAGGTAAAAATAAAGATTTGCCAATAAAAAAACTAAAATAGAAACCTCATACAAGCATAGAATTCATGGTCAACATAGATGATTTTTTCTGAGGAGCTCAGCCTTTATGGTTCCAGCTGATGTCAGTGAGATTTTCAGGAGGGAAGCATTTGGTTTGTTTGGAAGTCATGTATCTAAGCTACAGATTTCTACATTTGAAGATAAAGATAATTGCCAGGATTCAGGAGCAACCACTTTGAAAATAATGTAATGAATCTACAGCTTGAATTTTAGAGCACATATGTAATTTAGGAACAGTTTGGGAAATACAAAAAGTTTACCCATGTGGCTTCTTATCTTTTTACCTTTTGCTGGCAGAATCAGCTAGAAGGCCAAGTCTCAAATACTTAGAGCTGCTCTGCCTCTCTACGTCTCCTTTTCATTGTCCTGCATAAAGCCATCCTGGTTTACACTGCACAATACATACTGCGGAGAGAAATCCTTCTTAAAGTGGGCTGCCTATTATAAAAATGCATCTTTTCTTGTAACTATAGTAACAGCACATTGCAAGTAAATAGTCAGCTACTGAGCATGACAGATGTGTGCCTAAGCAACAGTATGCTGCCACATCCATCTGCTGTGCATGCTGTGCTTGTCCTTCCCTCCTGTTTTTAGCAGCCATTTTCATTTGTTGGCAAGATGAAGAGGCACAGATCTACCTTAATGTTTTAACTCAAACCAAGTTGTGAATAATTGCTCCTACCAACAGTCCTTAAGCTAAGCTTTAAAATCCATCACAAAAAATACATTTCTATTTTTTAAATTAGGATTACACAAAATCACAGTTCTAAAGAACATGGTGTTGTAACCTCATTTATGTCTGTTCTCTTTTCATACTTTTAACTCTTCTGTAAACCCTTATATCAATAAGGGACTTCAGAGCTTCACATCAGGAAATCATCTCCAATGCCTCCTATTGCTGAGGTCTTTCAACTGAATTGTAGGAGAGGGACAGCATCCTGTCGCTAGCCACAGAAAACATAGGCAGGTACACTGTACACACTGGAGTGCTGTGCCTTAGAAAAGCAGGTGCAGGAGATTACTGCAAATGCACTTAGAAATCAATGTTTTATAAAGCTAGAAGACAACTCTTCTGAAAAGAACAGCTCCTCCTAGATACTTTTCCACACATAAATGCAATCTTTCGGCTTGTCATTAGTTCTCCAAATGTAGTTGTTGACTTATGTAGGTGGCTAATCTACTTGCTCTTTTGTTTTTTGTTTTTTGTTTGTTTGTTTTTTTTTTTTTTTTTTTTTTTAAATAAGCAGAAATGTTGTGCCCAGAACAGCCACAGGAAGGTGTCCATTTTCTGTTTTCAGATGTGGAAAATACCTTCCTAGAAATGGAGACCATGTTGTTCATTCCTGTTGTAGAGATCAAAGTACAGCATAGTGGGCAAGAATCACTTAGAGTGCTATAACTCTGCAGAACTCTAGACAATTCTTTCTTCTTCACACCAACAGGTTTCAAACTCATGCAGTAAGCAACCTCAAAATAATTTTTCTAATTTGGACTATTGTGTCTGGAGTGCTCAAAAATTTTGCTATGGAAAATAAATTTTCTCAAGAACTGAATGATTTCCTTCTCGGGAACCAGAACTTCAACATCAAAGAGTTTACAAGGAAAAATGGGTTTTATCTGAACAGCAGCACATTGCTAGAATGTGATTTTTTTGGAAAGCCATGTTATCCACAGGTAAGTATCTTTATTTTATTAAAACAGTAAAGGAGGCTGTATTCTTGCCACTCAACTTGAGACATCTAGCTTTGCCAGCTGCTCCCCATTTTCTCTTTACTGTCAGCCAATGTCAAAAAATGTCTTGCTCTAAATTGTTCCGAGGACCCCAATTCTCCCGCTAACTGCAGAGACCGCCTGCTGGACTCCCTGAGCTGTAAAATGGGATCTCAGTCTAAACTGTTTTCTTCCTAGTGCCACTTCTGCACAGATAGCAGCTTTTGAAAGCTCTCATACCTCCAGGCTATATCTAACAACCTTTTCCATAAATGGCCTAGAACAGAGGTCAGTTAGAACAGAGTTGTTTGTGTTATATGATTGTGTAGTTTTGTTCTTCAGGTCAAGAACATCAACAGCCATGGTAACTATATGCAGAGTCCACAAGAATGTTAAGAATTGAGGTGAATACAGCCCATCTTTGGGAATTTTGGGCAATGGCCAAAGAATGTGATTGCCTCATTTTTATGTTGATTCTTCCATATATCTATTACCAGAATAGATAGAAAATGTGAATGGAAATTCAAGTCTGATTTTTTTTTCAGATCAATCTGATCTCTAGATAGGCTGTAACCATTAAAATTAGACATTGGAGAGTTCTTTAACTGAAAGATACTAGTGCTAATAATGAAAACTCAGTGAGATGCAGTCAGATTAACTGATAAAGTGGTTTTGGAAAAAAAAATGCTGGTGTTGTACTTTCATACATAACACAGCATTAAATATTGAAACAGCCTGCACTAAACATCTACCAGAAAAATTAAACAAGCTGGTTTTGAATAAATAGTTTCTATATCATCTAGCAGGTATAGAAAAAAAACAGGGGCTCATTAAATGATTCTAACCAGCTCATAGGTATCAATAAACAATGTGAAACTCCTCCTTTAAACTTTGTTTGCTATAGAAAAGGATGCAAATGCTTTTGAACAGTTCCATCAATTACCACTGTTTTGACTGCAATATTTAGCACCGCCTTTGGGGAAAAGAAAAACAAACAAGCAACAAAGCCACAACCCCAGCAGTCCATCTATATATTGCAATTCACTAAGGAAAGTTCAGGAAATCTTTCATTTTTCTCTTCCCTCTTTTTTTCTGAAGGATTTTGAACATGTCTTCACTGAATATGGAAACTGCTTTACTTTTAATCACAATGATCTTCCAGCAAGAAAAGTCAGTTTGTCTGGAAGAGGCTTACATTTGCTTTTTGATGTCCAACAGGTAAAGCTATCCTAATGATTATAAACAACACATTATAACTTACAGATGAGTAGAGCTGGTTTGGGTTTCTTTTTTGTTTGTTTGTTTAGTTTTATACACAGTTCTTGATCAAGACTAGTTCTGATTGAGAGGGTATTTTAAAGAAAGATCTAATGAAGATTTTAAAAGCCAAAATTATGATTGACTATCCCCACCTAAATGGTATATGCGTGTATATATATACACACATACACAGAGTTCACTTCGACTTGAAACATCATCAGAACTATAATTTACTTGTACACAAGCACTTCAGGAGAGTATTATTTCATTTTAATAAAAGGTCCAGGGCCTCAATTTCTAACTAGTGCTGAACTTCAGTGACAGCATCAGCAGCTGTTAAGTCTTCAAAGAGAGCTAAGATCTGGTCTTCACACTGTAAGTAGTCTCTGAGGTAATTAGAATTGTCTTTGACCAACAAAACACTGAAAATTCAGGGAATATCCCCTTGTAAAGTTGGAGAAGAAAACAAAATCTAGAGTGACAAATGACTTGAGCATTCATTTCTATTCTGATAGAATTATGAGAGACACGTGTCCTGGAAAGAATAATGAAAATGAGAGAAATAAGGGGTAGTTGCAAATAAAAGGAACAAATATCCAGGTTATGACTAAATGTTCATCTCTACCATCTATGTTTACCTATGCTTTTGAAATTTGGAGATGACAGAAGGAATCAAAATCCTGACAGTTTCTAGCAACTGCAAGGAACCCCACCGTGGTAACCCACACAGAAAATTCATGTCAGTTTTCTTCTATACTTTTCTGTAAACTGCCAAAAGCGTGACTAGAGACAAAAGACCAAATAAAAGTGCATAGCGCCATGTTAAATATAGCTTAAGCTTCAGATGGTAGCCACAGCCAAAACTGTTTGTTTTTGTATCAGGAAGAATTCACTGATGAACCTGCCCTTGGTTACACTGATGCTGGTATAACTTTTGTTATCCATTCCCCCGAAGAGCTTCCACGCTTTGATGGTTTAGGTTTATTAGCGCCGGTCGGCATGCACGCGCAGGTTGCAATCCGCCAGCTGAAGGTAAGGACTCTGTCCATCAAGTGGAAAAATTGGTCTTTACTGCCTATACTTCTCTTCTGAAGCGTGACAATGAATTAGACATTTTGGAAGGTAAAATATTTATCATGCCAAGGTGACTCCTAAAAATAACATTTCTTTCAGACACAAAACCGTTGCTGCTCAAGGGGAAGATGTCACTGGTGTTTATAATCTGTAGCTATTAAAGTCAGCCTTTCTTTCTTAATAGCTCACAGTCTTGCTGACATATGATGATATAAGGACACTGCAGCATTTCCCCATCAACCTATTCCATTACTGCAAAGGCTGTCTCAGATTCCTAGTGGAATTCAAGTGTAGTGGACTACCCTTCTGTGCTAGACTATCTGATCAGGTCCTGCTTTTGCTATAAAATCCCCAAACCACAAACTGTAATTGTCTCTGATTAAATCACAATGTTATTACTTGTGTTTTCAACAGGCTTTTTAAAATGGGAGAAAATAATATATAAACTCAAAACAGAGACAAATATATATATATATATATATATATATTCTGTTATCTTTATCTTACAGTCAATTATCCAGGAATATCCATGGGGAGAGTGCAAGCCTGATATAAAGCTTCAGTATCACAAGACTTATAGCACTAATGGATGCTTGCAGGAATGCAAAGCCCGGTACATACAGGAGTGGTGTGGTTGTTTGCCATTCATTCTTCCAGGTACTTCTCAGAATATCATACCATGCATTGGTCACTTTGTTAGGTGTACTTGTTACTTAACAGCAAAGCAGATTGATATCTACAGCTAGGATTGATTAAAATTATATAAATCTGTTTGTTTGGCTTTTTTGGTGTTGTTGCTTTTTTTGTTGTTAGTTTTGTTTGTTTTAATTAATTTCAATTCAGTTATTTGCTTGGCTCTAGACCTAGCATCTGGGTCACTAGCTATTCTTAGGAAAAGACCAGAAGACTTGAAAGAACAGATTATGCCTCAGGGGTATGAGACAAGTCCCTAGTTTTCAATTTGTATTCCTATGGAGCTGACACCAAGTCCCTACTGCAAACAACCTACTTTGCAGTTGCTTAGAAGAGCCAGAAGTACTGATTGCTGGAAGACAGAAACCAAAATCTTCCACATGAACTATGGAAAGAGTCTGGTGCTGGAAGAGGGCTACGTGAAACCCAAAAGGCTGCATGGAGCCATCTAATTGAGCCAAAATGCAAAGTACACCAGAAATGGGCTGTGTAAAAGACAAAAGGCTGACATCAGCCCAAAGATCAAAGTGCTCACCTATGTCCCCTCAGGAAACCAGGCATTTTACTCTAGAAATGTAAAGCAGTAACACTGAGCCCTGATCCATCTCCTCCCTCCCATCTTTTCAGCATTACATATATTGAGAACATTGTTGTATCTCTTTCTGAAGCAAGAGCTGGAACCCACATCACTGCTCTCACAGCTCTTTTTCGTGATTAGGGAGCAAGAAAAGCAGTCATACCTGCACTTTCTGACTCAATGTATTTTTAAATAACCCCAAGAGAGGTACAATGTTTTCACTTGAGAAGACCCATTAATGATTAATTTCTAGTCAGGCTGATAATCTCTTGGAAAAGAGGCTGGCAGTCTCCTGGAAACTCTCATGGAAAGGAGTTTGAAAAAATAAATTAATTCTAGGTCTCCCTCCAGGGTGAGAGTTTTATACATTGACAGGTAAAGGAGAGCAACGCCTCCTGTGTGTTAAACTCATAAGCAGTATTTTCATGCAAGGGTAAAAAATGGGGTGAAACTGAGATCATCTGAAAACTGTGTTCTTAGCTCAGGGTGTTATTTTATTCCTTGGGTCTCCAAACAACTCTTTGAAGGACTTCAAATTTTTGATGAAATATGGTCATTATATTAATCCCATCACATCCCATATACCCTACTCTGCATTTTCATCTCCACTAGGAAAAACAGGAATTCCTGGCTTTAGCAAGCTAAACCAAAGAGTGAGCTACAAGCTGAAAGGCAGTTCTAGCTGGCATACAGTAAAGGTGTTTGCCTGTACCCTGTTGCAAGTGTCCTGGCTCTGTCTATTATCTCCTTTTCCTATGTACTCCCTTTGGTGTTGATAACTGCACCATGCCCAGCTGAATAGACTTTTCAGTTGTATAATGATAAATGTGAAGTGATGAGCAGGCTTTGATGCTAAGGCTCAGATTGTTAACTGAAGATCCTAACATTTGGGTTGGTTTTTTTTTTTTCATTTTTAAGGAAATGGAACAGAGTGTGATTTACTCAAGTTTTACAATTGTGTTTATCCAGCATTCTGTAAGTAATAAGTTCATATTTGCATTTTCTAAGCCAATTCCAAAAAAGTAGGCAATATTGATCAACTAAAACAAAACACCAAATGCAGCAGTGAGATAGAGTTCACAGAATGAGGGGTAATGGCTTCAAACTGGAAGGTGGATTTAGATCAGACATTAGAAAGATTTTCATCACAAGGGTGGTGAGGCACTGGAACAGGTTGTCCAGAGAAGTTGTGAAGGCTCCAACCCTGGAAGTGCTCAAAGACAAGTTGGATGAGGCTTTGAGCAACCTAGTCTAGTAGAACATGCCTCTGCCTATAGCAGAGGAATCAAGTACCTTTAAGATCCTTAAAACAAAGGCAGAAAGACTTACAGGTGTGGAATTTCTTTGGAAAAAAGTGACCAGAAAAATCTCACCCGATTACTGCGCATCAGTTACCCTAATGCCAGTTACAAGTACTTATTTGTCCCTTCAGGCCTGGTAAGTATCCACTTATCTCAAGATAATTACCCTACATATTTATCAAAGTCAATTAAAAGTAATTTCATAAGTTCAAAATAAACATTTTAAACTCTGTAGGTTTTTAGAATTATTATTCTCTTGAAATTTCAGACGATATAGAGGTAAAAGGATTATGTACAGTAGGAACCCACAATTCCACTTGCCCCACCCCATGTGAAGAAACAGATTATCCTACCACTGTGACCTACTCAAGTTTGGGAGGAGAAAAAGGCATGAAATACTTTTCTACGAGACTGAAGAAAAGCCCAGAATATATCAGGTAATATTATTTAACACCTTATCTAATAAAGAAATTCTCAATTACTTTTAAGTGTGCTAACAGATGACACGATGTGAATACAACCTTTTAAAAATATACTCTTAGGTGTGGCATTAACAATGTCTGAGAGATAAAACAGCCTCTTAGACAAAATTGGTTAGGACTTAGATGTGTTCATAAACATAAAGCAGACACATCTACAACTTATGGACAACATAAAATAGATACTGCCATTAAAAAGTAATGTTCTTGATCACTTTGCATGTCATTAATGTCTTAGAACAAAGCTGGTTGACCACTGTCACAATTAAGAATAAAGAAAGGGCAGAGTTATCAAAGCTATCCACAATCCATCCAATGGAGAAGTTAAATCTTCACCTTTTCATAATTGAAATCAATGAACAAACTACCTAGGTGCTATATAAAGTTGTTCTCCTTTCTCTCTACTCATTACCAAAGGAAGCTTCATGAGCACCAAAGAGCTAGGTTTTACCATAGTAATAATGTCATAGCAATAAAGTCTTTTCTACTTTTAGTGGAATTCAGTAATACCATTTATATTATACAAGTTATTCGTAATATATTTGGCACAATGTTAACTTTGAGGTAGAAGAGGAGTGAATTAGCATGGTTCTACCTATCTGACTGAAAATGCAAATGCAAGGTGCTTTATACCCAAAAGAAGAGACCTTCTGGTGTGAAAATGTGTCTCAAAAGTATTGACTATACTCTGTCCATGGAATGGTGTTATTACTTATGCACAGAGCTGTGTCTCTCAGTAGTAGCACCATGATGACATAATCTGCATACTTTTACATTTATGGAAGAGATATCATATATGGTTGCAGTTTAATATGACTGTCTTAGAATCATAGAACCAAGAACAAGCACTATATATCCAAACACAGACTGAGAAAGATACACTCTAATTGTCAAAGACATAGATATTGGCAGTACAAACAAGAATTAAGTTCTATATGAACTCATAGTATCCATAATTAAAGAAACCCAAACATTTATAAAGAACTGTAGAAAATTTGGCTAATGAAGTATCAACAAGTGTTTCACCGTTTCAGTTACTTCAGTTTTCTCACTTTTCAAGGCATTAACCTGCAAATGCTTCCATATGTTCGTATGTCAACAGGAACTACATGAATCATAGACTAGTTTGGGTTGAGAGGACACCTTTGAAGATCATCCAGTCCACCTGCCCCTACCATGATCAGAGGCATTCTCAACTAGACTAGGTTGCCCAAAACCCCATCCAGCCTGATGCTGAATGTTTCTAGAGATCTACTACCTCTCTGGACAATCTGTTTCAGTGGTTCACTACCATCCCAGAAAAAAAAAAAAAAATCTTTCTTGCATCTAGTCTGAACCTACTCTCTTTTAGTTTAAAACCATTACTCTTTGACCTATTGCTATAGGCCCTATTAAAAAAAAAATCTGTCTCCCTTCAATATTATGAAAATTAAACCTGTTGCTCTATGTGAGAGCTATTAATCCTTTGAGGATGTTTTATCTTTGTTGATTATTTTACTATCTGTAAACATCATGGGCAAACAAGCAATTATTCAATTAAGCAAGTGAAAATACTAAACATTCCCATGTTACCAAGCCTTAACCAAGAGGAATCCTGTTCATGTATTATCAAGTAGCACTCTGACCTACAAAACAGAGAAGCATTGATTTCTGAAGATGCAAGAGAAGTTAGATAGTTCTGCTAGCAACTCCATGACAATGGTAGGAAGTCTTAGTAAAAAAATCTTCTCATAGCTTCCATTAGTAAGTGCCACCTGAATTTTAGAATTATCACCTGCAGAGACAGAAGGGATTATTTTGTATAGTGGATACTGTATTGTCATTAATATTTTTCATAAAACAATCACTACTTTTATTCTTAGAGGTCACAATATTATGTGTGCAGTTAGTTCTTATGTCTGCTTTATTCCACAGCCGGTATGTTTATAATCTATTTTGGAGTTAGGCACAATCTTTCTGTACATATGACAGCATAAAGATGAGCTCTTTACTCACACTGAATCGTTCCACATGAGATTTACCTGCTCTTCTGTTTTTGCAGTAGGCAAGAATGATTAGGGAAGTGAGAGTATTAGCAGAGGGTAGAACTAAATATCTGAGGACAGGACAAGGGTTTTTTAACACAGTTAAATATACAGTTGCGTGTAATCAGGAGTGGTAGACTACACTTCCAAGCACTGTATCTGCTATAGACCAGGATGCTTGACACTTTCACTTAAGTTTATCTCTGTAATACTTAAAAGCACAAGTCTACCTCACAGTACAGATTTAGAGTTACTTCTTCAACACAGCCTGAACTTCTACTCCTCTGATAAGCACCTGTTATGACTGTTCTAATTAGGACACTATTTCTTTTCCTTCAGTCATCTAGCTTGTTTTGGTAACATTCATCTGATTGTTGTTTAAGAGATGTGATCACTCTCCCTGAACTCAGTTCATGCTGATTGGTGTTGGTAAAAATGATATGGACTTTTGATTGTCTCAAGTAATACTTGTATGTGTTTGTCATTAGGCAGAACCTTGTGAACATAGATATTAAATACAATGATCTAAGCTACAAAATAACACAGCAGCAGAAGGCCTTGACTTTATCTGAGTTGCTTGGTAAGTGAATGTTTTATACTTATTACTGATTAATAATTAATCTAAAAGTAAAAATAATATAATTCTCTCAAGCAAATCTGTTTTTTAATTCTCTCCTCTCCTGTGCCATTGTCTCTGTGTGCTTCTAAAGAAAAAGCAATAGAATCATTGAATGTTAGAGGTGGGAAGGGACCTCTAGAGACCACTGAGTCCAACCTCCTTTGCCAAAGCAGGATCACCTAGGGCAGGTCACACAGAAACACATTCAGGTGTACTGTGAAGTAAAAATCGCATCTGTCTCACAGTCATTTTTGATACTGTCTCCTGTCATGGCATTAAACAACCTGCACTATGGACAGCAGCTGAGATTGATAATTAAATATGGCATTAGGTTACAGCTATATCACATGCAACACTGTAAGACTGGTGATGTTGACAGAACTTTGGGGGAGAGGGAGACTGTGAGAGGAGAAGCAAGAGAACAGTTAAAGACATAGAAGCAGAAAATCTTTAAAGTACCTGTTCCACTGTAGGATGTATTGTGTCGTACTAGTTCTATTTAGAATTTTAAGAAACAGATTAGTCTTTTCCAATAAACATTCTTACAAATATTAGTTCTGTCTTCAGAAAGTGATGGGTTATGTATATTGAGTTTATTTAATGCTTGGATCTGGCAAAGTTTTGTTTCCTCACCAGGCTACACCAAAGGATGACACCTGTTTATTTCCTTCTATTACAGCTGATGTGGGTGGACAGCTTGGATTGTTCTGTGGTGCCAGTATGATTACAATCATAGAACTGCTCGAGTATATTTTTAGTAACTTCTATTGGATGTGCATCTTTCTCCTATTGAAAGCTCCTGAAATGTCTCACTGGAACAATCCATCCCAGAACCAGCCAAAATATAAGGAAAATAAGAGAGGAATACAAGAGTGCTAGTGGTTTGTAGAAGCACAAAAACAATTGTTACTGCAGCTTTCCTTCCTTTCTAAGATACAAAGGAGACAGTAGTATTTTGCATTGCTCCCTCTCCAGCACTCCTTACTCTTTCAGCTTCTTTTCTTGCCTAGAACTATGTAGGTGTACTAAATAAATTTTAAAAGTGAACTTTGGAAAGTCTCACTTTTGGAAAGTCTCACTATTACCAAGCACATCAACACTGGGGACAACAGCCATACAAAAAGCTCTACCTAACCCCTCTGTCCAAGGTGTGTGCTTGCCAATGCAGTAGAAGAATAGAGATAACAGAGCAAACATACTGCAATATTTGTCTAAAGATTTCTCTCAGCCTCACACAGATTGTAGCTGTAGAATTCCTGAGTCAGAAGAAAACACGCTTTTTAAAGTACTCACCAGGTATTATCTGGTTTCTGTACAAAAAGCAAGCAGAGGAAAGACTAAACATAGTTACCTAGCACACCTATTTCAGAGATCAAAATGTCTTGCATTCATCAGCCACAATACTTTTTTTTTGTTTGTTTACTTCTACTAAAAAGGGCTAAATATAAGGAAATTGCTGCTGTAAGAACTGAAGAAAACAGATATTACTTCTGCTATGCTGAAAATTCAAGTGAAATGAATCACAGAACATGATAAAGGGTCAGGGAAAAAAAAGATGTCAGTTCTCAGAAAGGGAAGACAGTTTAGCAAGGCTAAAATTACTTTTGCTTACTTAGCTGACTTCGGTCAAGGACAGCTGAAATCACTGCTTGGTTACAGATTCATCTAATATATGTGGCAGAAGAAGCTCTGAAGAAAGCACGAAGACATGCTCTGTCCAAGGTTAAGCAACAGACTTAGATGAGATTTTGAAGCAATGGCTTGTGATGAGATTATATGAAACAACTGATTTGCCAGCACATCTAAATATATCAAGTGTGCTGCGCAGCAGAGCAGAATTAAGGGTGCTTTTGTATTTTCATGTACCACTACTGTCCTATTAAGGCAACAAAATGTTAAAAGTTAAGAAAACATTTGGCTTCCTTGGATAGGTCAAGATGACATTTCTACAAGGGCAGCAGTATTTTGACAATTTGATCAGATCTTCGCCCAGTTTAGCATTCACTTGACTGCTTAATCATGTACTTCTTAATTTCATAAATGCATCTCCACACTCCAAGCACAGATACGAGTGAGCCTTCCCCACGCTAAAGGTTTGATTCTAAAAATCTTAATCCTAACAATTAAATCAGTGAAATTATTGGGAAAATTCCCTTGGGGCTCCTTTCAAATGGTTGCCTGATGCACGTAAAGAGGTGCAGCACAGAATTTTGAAGATAGAAACATGTTGACGTGAAAGCGACACTCTCGAATTGATCCAAAGTAGTGTTACACAACAAATAAATGGGACTTAAAAAAAATGCATTCTGCAGAGGTAAATATTTAGAGAACACTGTAGAGAATATTGTGCTGTAGCATGAAACATTTTCTGATGAATGAAAGAAGGAAACTGAGTTGCCTGGATAATCACCTCTTTGTCTGCTCTGGCTTTTATGTCCAAAGAGCACAGTTGTGTTAAGTATTGTATTCATTTTTTGCACCCTTGGACAGAAGATCAGAGCATTGAAGTGGCTCCTGATACACAGAAGACAGGTTTATAATCTATTAAGAAGAAAATCTGTCATGATAGATTGGACTGGGGGAAGATTGGACATTGTTAAACATCTGCATTTCATCTTTTGGCAAGTTCTTTTGCTCGTTTCCTTTCTTCTTCTAAGATATTTTACAAGTCTACTATTGCAATGTGCATGGCAGACATAGCTAAAGCCAGAAGGAAAGAATTCATTGAAGGAGAAATTGCAGTTTTGGTCAAAGAGATGAAGAAACACTTATTCATTTGGCAAAGCAAAATGAGCACACAATAGCCACAGAAAAACCTGGAGGAGGATTTGATTCAGATTTTTACACAGATTTCATTGCAGGATCTCACCAGTAGATGCCTCACTTACCTTAGGCTTCTGTTCACAAGCAAGAACTTGAGTGGAATTCGTTTGTCAGCGTCTTTTATGGAATTACTCAGTATAATTTATGTCAGTTTATTTCACTTTGATTAATGATCTATGAGGTAAGATTAATATTTCACAAGAGCTGCCGGCAAAGCTGATGTTACTTACCCTGTACTAAGTGACAGTGTCTTTGCTGCATGATATTTAGATCAATTATTGAGGTTCTGAGGTAAACAAACAAAAATATACAGCCACTCCCTTTTTGCATCAAAATCAGTTGATCAAAGTATCTCCTAAGAAGCTTATAGAGCCAACTGATCTACTGTTTCTTAAGAAAGTGTTGGTTAAGATAAAAGAATTGTCTTAATCCTCATCCTCAGGCTAAAATTATACAGAAACAAAGGACTTTTCCTATACAACCACTCAAGTTTGAAGGTATTTAGCTGCATCTACCCTCTAGCTCTGATACAAGTGCTTGCACGGTGTTTGAATCTGTTTCTGGCAAAACTTGAGGAAAGTAGTATTTCTCACCCAGCTAGTACCTCATGGCAGTATGATACATCCCCTTGATTTCTTGCATCTCCTTTCCAGTTTAGCACTGCTCTGGGGGTGCTCCATATTTTGGAAACCCAATTCTAACAAAATCTCAAGCCGAGATAAATCATAATGGCTCACTCATATTGCCTGTCAAAGTACACGGTGCTTTAGGATTTATGTCTGTTACTACGCTATAAGCATTGGCACATCTATTTGCTGTAACACACTTGATGCGCTTATTAAACTCAGGATACAGGAAATAGCTTCAAGCTCATATTGGAGTAATTACTTACAAAATGCTGAAGCATGACTGGGTTATAAATGACAAGCTCTGCTATGAAAGGGATACTGATGTAGATCCAGGGGTAGCATCGTATCTTGTTGATGTTGCTTATAACTATCCTGGCCCTGTTAACCCTCTTGCACTTTAAGCTCCTTTATCTGCTAGAAGCTCACCCCTGCTGACTCCTTGCTAGAAGCAAATCACCATAAGAAAGGAGGTTTCTTTAGAGAGAATTCAAAAATGGCCCTTCCCACTATGCACAGAAATAATGTCTGAACAGGTGTTCCCTACCCATATCCTAGCTCAGGGAAAATACACTCAAGATGTTGGGGTTTCTGAAAAAGGAAGTTCTTTTGGGATCAGAAGTGCTTTTGCAAAACTGTAGACATGAGAGATTTCACACATACAGTTTTTATTCCAGACTGAATTACTAACCTACATCTACCACTAGAAAAATGTCATTTTGCAACATGCAGCCTGGTTAAGTGCATATTTCGTTTTCCCTTGCTAGTTGTGAGGTTTGCTTTCAAAGAAATGACCCTGAGGCTTAGAAAATTTAGCAATGTTTTCAGTACACTACAGGATCCTTGATAAAAAAAGGTTTGTTGTTCATGTAATAATTATTTGTGACACTTTCAAAGCCACTCTCAACCTGCACAGCTGTTTTGATTTAATGTGCTGGACATCTAGATTACCACAGGTTATATCCCTTGTGAGTCTCAATCTAAGCATAGCATTAAATTCCTGTATCTTCTGCTACCTGTTTAAGACTTGGCAAATAGATAATCAAGGCAGAACTGACGATTATGTTTTTGACCACTGCAAATGTATCTATTGCATACTTAAAGGCTTCATTTTAAACTGTGAATCAACTGAAGATAACAAATAGAACCAACCAGAAGACGACTTTCACATACAAGCTGTGAAAAATGTGTGCTTCTTAAGGCTGCAAATGTGCCATAGAACATGCAAAAACTGTTCATTAAACACCAACATTTGCTTCTGATGTTGTTCAGCTCAACCCAGATGCCTTCCACAATGACTCAATTCTTTGTGCATTTTCTGTGACTGATACTCCCAATCACTAGACCTAAGAATCCTAATACAATTTCTTTTCCTGGGTTAACCACATGTCTTTGCGTGCAGTAGCTGCCAAAGAAAAGATATTTAGAAGGCCTGGTATGATTCCTGGCTAACAGGACTAACCATGGCGCCCCGGAACATTTCTCTGTTGGTTGCCTGACCTGCTACATTTGTAAGCCTGAATGAATCTTCTAGCCACTGTCTGTAGGACTAGGACTTGCTGGAGTGGGTCCAGAGGACATTCATGAATACGATCAGAGGTTTGGAGCACTTCTCCTATGCACACAGGCTACAGGAGTTGGGGCTGTTCAGCTCGGAGACAAAAAGGTTCCAGGGAAACCTTATAGCAGCCTTCTAGTACCTGAAAGGGGCCTGCAAGAAAACCAGGAAGAGACTTTTTACAAGTGACAAGATGAGAGGGAATGCATTGACGCTTAAGAAGGGTAGATTAAGATCGGATGTTAGGGAAGAAATTCATTACAGTAAGGATGGTGAGACACTGGAACAGGTTGCCCATGGAGGTCATGGATGCCCCTTCCCTGAAGGTGTTCAAGGCCAAGTTGGATTAGACTTGAGTAATCTGCTCTAGTGAAAGAAGTCCCTGCCCATGGCAGGGGCACTGGAACTAGATGATCTTTAACCTCCCTTCCAACCCAAATCATTCTATGAGCCTATGACTAATTTGTTACAGACTTGATCCAGAGCCTAGTGGAAATTTTACAACCTAAGAATGCCAAACAACATGCCCATGTAAACCTGCAGTTCACTCATAGATTGTGCATGCTTTAGTCTGAAAGCGTTACATCACATCTTGATCTTCTCCTGCACTCTGAATAAATAGAATATTTGGGTGTTGGAGTTCAAACCTCTGAGCAATGTACAAATAAAAGTGGCAAACAGTGACCCATGTGAAACGAACCAGATATTAGAAAAACAACAACTATTTAACTGGAGAATCATCACACAATGTCTGCTTTAAGAGTAATTGTAAGAAATTGTTCACTGTTGAAACAAAATCTAGCAACAAGTAGGAAAGAAAGGTGGGAGGTGGTGGGGAGGGGGAGAAGGAAAAAAGGGGAAAGCTAATACAAATACACCTATATAACTCTAAAAAACTCCTGAAACAAAGTCATCATGCAGTACAGCACCATATTTTAGAGACTTCATTTTTTTCTGAAGAGTAAGTTCCTAGCTGCTCTTTACTTTCCAGTATCCCAGCTCAGACGAAGCTGCGTGGAGTACTTCACAAAATGCAAACTATGTTCCAAAGGTCTTTCACCCTCAGAAAACTGTAAGGCACCTGTCTGGTCCCTTAATTTAATGCACCCGATTCAAAGTGCCGAAGTGTTTTGGGATGCCACTAGTCAAATAGGAAAGTGGATTAGGAAGATGATGGCTATTACCTGTTGCTCCATTCCTACTATTCACAAAGAAAGCTTAACATAAGCCATTATGTCTTAACATACAGCAAATCGCCTAACTAATGAGAAGACAACAGCAATAGTACTGCGATAAGCGATGGCCATGGCTCTCCCTAAACTTCCCTTGGGAAGGAAGGAAAGTTACACAACTGTTAGGTGATAAAGAAGCAGGAGCAGCAATGATTTTGAACCATGGTGAACAGTTCAGGACTCTATCACTCAGCTGTTTTGACATCTCCAAGTTTCCTCCAGAAAATATTTGCTCATATAAGCTGGGTACACTAGAAAATATTGGATTATGAAGTTTATATCTAAATTTGGAGACAATCTATTCATTCTTTACTGCTGAGACATGACTGAATTCTCACTTGTTAGCATTGCCAGTTTCTGCACAACCCATGAGAAGCTTTCAGTACAATAAGCTGATAAGAAACATTTGGCAGAAAATTGTGTCTAAAAATTAAGAATATTTTAAGTAAATTAATAACTGTATTCAATCTCAAAGATATATCCAACAGGAGAAATTATCTCTTTGGGGAAAAGAAAAGAGGTGGTTTCCAACAGAAGAGCTTATTATTTCTTGTCACAATTCTAGTGAGCGGCATTGGTTCATATCATTGAAGAAAATCAAAGGGCAGAAGATTTGAAGGGTTCTTATGCCAAACAAAACCACAGAAATCAATTTTCTTTCCTAATTTTCATGTCTTTCATAAAACCAAACAGGAACTGCACCTTCTAAATGCAGAATCTACTACAGGGTTTGCACTCAGCAACATAATTAGGCTCCATTAATTAACTCTTATGGGAGCTTTCAACATATTCTCACAGTCTGAAGCAAAACCACATATTTCAGAACTCAACTGCAGAATTCTTACATTTTTCCCCCAGAGAGAGGAAAGAATACAGACACATCCACAAACTGATCAGTCATTTATATTATTTCAAGACCAGTGCTAGGGTACTCTATATAATGAAAACATATGACAGTCACTTAGCAATATGTTTTTCACTGAGAACAAAATCCTTTGCAATAGTGGTTAAAACTAGCCAAATTTGGGAGGGTTACACTTTGACCTTTTTCTTTTTTTTTTTCAGCATCCCTGTCTGGATTTATGAACACCAGGTTACTGAAAACTCCTGAGTATCAGCTGAAAGAGGTTGAGGGCTAATTTTTGAGATTGTTCAGCCATCAGCCATTAGGACAGAATGGCTGCCCTGCTGAGAAAGCTATGAGAGAAATGGATTTATACTGCATATTCTAACTGCATGCACTTGGATATGTATTACAAACAAAAGATTATTTATGGCATATACAGGACTTATTAGTTTAAATAAATACATAATTCACATACATCAAGACATGAGTATTTGCCCTAAGGAGCCTGAAGGACAGCAGAACAGACAACAGATGCCAGGCAACTCTCAGATTCATAAAACAAAACAGTAATTCCTTTGGACATACTCACAGAATTGGCTAGTGAACAACTTCTGTCCCTCTTCTTGTTGTTAGAAGTGAAAAAGCAACAACAGTGCTTTGTAGTCTTTGAGCACTGATGGGAAGAAAGTCCTCAGTAAGGACCTGAGCCTCCAGCAACTTGTGTGCCAGTCTCCCTTGCTCCTGCATCTGCACTTGTTCTGCAAGACTGAGGCACCCCACATGGTGTTTCTTGTGCAAAACCCAGGCAATGAGAGAGGCCCAAATGAGGTCTAATGCTCAGAAAGCACCAAGTCTGTCCTGCATCCTCCTGATTATCTGTTCCACCTGACACTGTCCTGTGGAAACAGGCATAAATGAAAAAGTCACAGAAGTACTTAAAGACATTCTCTGATGGAACTGTAAGTTGGTGGGTGAAAGCTGTTCCTTTCATCACCTAATTTCCTGTTCAGATCCCCATTCCCTGACTGCTACTAAATTTTTTTGCATTGAGACATGCACCGATGGAATTCACCCACCTGCATATCAGCCAGATAAAAGCTGATTTTTGTTTTTCCACAGGCAGGGAGTTTTCCAGCATGTGTTTGTTGTTAAGGAGCAGAAGGCAATCCAACCTGACCCAGCTACTGCAGCTGGTAATGCTAATGACTTACAGATGTTTTCAAGTACAGTGAGCAAGTAAAAGGATTTGGTGAAAGAAGTCAGAGTTCATATCTTTGTTACTGAGATGCATAGAAGGGAAAAAAGAACTGTGACAAAAACAGACGAGGGAAAGAAGCAAAGATTCTTTACTATCAATCCATCCGGTTTCTCTACATTAAAGACTGCACAGTAGTTTGAAGATGGTAGAAGAGAAGCAGGGGGTTTTGGCACAGTTCAGGAATGAGCAGCAGTCTAGAAATATTTTCTCCTTTGTTTTGCAATTATTTTCAATTCTGTCTGCAGTTCAGAGACACCTTCAGTAACACTTGCCTTAACAGAAGTTAACAGAAGTTCTCTGTATATTGACCGCAGGAATGTGGCCAAAAAGAACACAAGGCACAGAAGCTGATGTGTAAAATGGACTGCCCTACTTGGCAGTGATACTTTTGATCACTAGAAACTGGAAATTCCTGTCAGAGAATGGAGTGCTGCACAACAGAAGCTACTCTTGACGTGCTGATGAGCTTTCACATGACTGATTTTATTAACAGTCCAGATAAATGCATCAGAGCAGTGCTCTAATATAACATTGTCTTGCATCAATGTTTCAGTTGCCACAAGTCTCCAGGTTGATGTGGACAATAAAATTGTCTGCCTGTGCAAGTGGGAACAGTGAAATTCTTGAAACTATCCATGAAACATGAAATAGAGTTATTTTAGAAAGATGCATAATATCATTGGCCTGTTAGTCTTACAGAATTAAACAATTAGCCCTTAAAAAAAGAGATTTGCTTTGTAACAAGTTATGGTTGCTTCTAGGACACTTTTCTTCTAAGAGATTCTCGTAAAGGGAGGGAACTGGGAAGGAAAAACACCAGGCACCAGCACAGACATGGGGTAGTCCTGCTGGAAAGCAGCTCCATGAAGAAAGACCTTGGAGTCCTAGTAGACAGCAAGCTATCCATGGGACAGCAATGTGCCCTTGTGGACAAGAGGGCAAATCCTGGGGTGCACTAAGTGTGTCCAGCAGGTCTAGGGAGGTTCTTCTCTCCCTTTTCTCTGGGCTGGCGAAGGCACACCTGGAATACTGTGTCCAGTTTTGGGTTCCCCAATTCAAGAGACAGGGATCTGCTTGGCAGAGTCCAACAGATGGGATGATTGTGGGTGTAAAATATCCCTCCTGCGAACAAAGATTGAGTGACCTGGGGCTGTTCAGTCTTGAGAAGGCTGGGAAGAGATCTTCTCAACGTCTATAAATATCTGATGGGTGAGTGTCACAATGAAGGTGCCAGCCTCTTTCTTTGGTGCCCAGTGACAGGACATAGAACAGGTACAACCTGGAACACAGGAGGTCTCACCTCAACATGAGGAGATACTCCTTTACCACGAGGGTGATGGAGAATTGGAACAAGCTGGCCAGAAAAGTTGTGGAGCCTCCTTCTCTGGAGACTTTAAAAACCTGCCTGAATGTGTTCCTGTGCAGCCTGCCCTAGGTGATCCTGCTTTGGCAGAGAGGCTGGAATTGACCATCTCTTGAGATTCCTTCAAACCCCTACATTCTGTGATTACACAACAGTGTTGTTACACAATCCTTACTAAAAAAGTTACCAAAGATCAAGGGCATTCTAGCCATTTCCTATGCAGATACTGGAATGTGTAATTCTACTCTTAATCACACTCTTTAATCACACTCTTTTACATATTATGGCTGTTACAATGCAAAGTATAAACACAGCCACCAGAGGCAAAACATTTGGTTTGTGAATTGCTGAAGGAAAATGTAATGAACCACAAGATGTATGTTTTTAAAACAGCAACAATATTGCCAAACATGTTAAACTGATGACTGCAGCCCATAGGAGAATTCGAAGTCGAGAAGGGAGAGGCTTGAGATTTTCTTGGGGGTGGCGGGGGCAGGCAGAGGTAAGATAATTCAGCACTCATTAAAAACAAAGCAAATTAACCAGAATGATGGACAGTGTCCCTCAGCCAGTATGCAGCACGGTTTGGGGACAATTCCCTCAGGTGAAAACTGAAGCTGAGAGGTTGAGATCTGATTGTTGAACCAGCACTTTCACCAAGATAGTCTCTCTTTCTTGCCTTATAGAATAAGGAATGGAAAATAGTGTACCTATTCCTGGTTGAAGGAAGAAATTATTTCCAAAAAAGGTATTTTTCTGCATAACAAAATTGATTTTTTTTTTGCCTTTCCCTCTTTCCAAGTGACTAAAGCAAAGCAGCAGTTATTTCCGTGGTCTTCCTTAGAGGGTGAATTGAGTATCTCAGGAAAGCAAGCTCTTCCAACAGCTGCTGAGTTTAGATTTTTCAGTCTGTATGCCACTCTTGTTACTCTATGCAAAAGTACACAAATGTGTGCACAGTCAAATGAATGACTGTTTGCTTGGTGATTAATTCTGTATCTTTTAAACAAAGGAGTTCCACAGGCACAGCAGAGAGCTGTCTGCTAGTTAGGAGAAAGCCAACAACTGGAAAGGTGACCTTGTGCTTCTTCATTAATACCTGTGAAATCCTGCTACCTTCTAAGCAAAAAGAGGCCTCCAGGTTGATGGACACCTACTTCCCTGTAGGATGGTGACAGCAGGGGAGGTTGACAAGACCCTGGAGGTGCACAGTCCTGAAGCCACAGCAAAGTCTCTGACCCTTCCCTGTCTGGCAACAGATTCTCTGCCCTGTGAGTGCAGATCAGACTCCTGGGCATCTCTTCACATCTACACAGTGTTGGGACAGAAACACCAGCATCAGGTCACCTCCTGAGGCACTGTCCTCATTTGAAAAAGGAAGACACATGGCATGCCATCTGTGTACATCACTGACATCATAGAGGTTAACATACTGAAGCTGTATACTTGGTACGTAGGTACAACCTCAGGCACCTTCTTTCTCCTCTTCCATGTGAAGATTTATCAAGGTTAGGCCATTCAGTGAACTGGGAAGGAAGGGTAATTGAGCACCCACAGCCAGAGAAACATTTTGATTAATTTTGCCTTTTCTTCCTCCTCATTCCTGCAAAACATATGCAGTCTTTTGAACGATCTCCAGCCCTAGTCTATCTGTGGAAGTGAGTTATTCTTACTGTCTGTCTGTGTTTGTTTAATCCAAAATTTATTGGCTGCTTTCAATGGGAGTTTTGCCTGGACGTTACTTGCAAGCCCTTACATCCTGTAACATGGTTTACTGGGACTGCAATCTCTGCTCTTGGTAGTGGTGACAGTCCAAGACAATGGCAAGCAGCCAGAAGGACGTAGAAAGACAAGCACCACCTGAAGGGAACACTGTGTAATGTCTGATTTCATGACACAGCCTAATAAACAAAAAGTAACTCAGCACCAAAGACATGGCCTGTCAACTAACCCCTCTTTTCCATCATGCATAAATTGTATATAAACAGATAATAAACATTAAAACCTGTTTGGGTACAACTACCCAGTCCACAGTACTTTCTTCTACAGACACTGATTTTAAAAGAAACAAAATAGACATTTTTCTTCTTCATGCAGTTCTTGTTCTACCACCTTTCAATGACCTGTTTGAGACTGTTAATGTCTTTTTTGTGAGGGTCAGGGCAAAATCAGGCCCTGCTACTGTTACTTTTTCCCATTGTTTAAAAGCATGTAACACTTCTGTTTAACCAATGTTGAGTTGCTGTCCAAGGAAAATTGCTCTTCTTGATAAAAGTTAACAAACAAAATAGAGGCCTGGACTTGAGCAAGTGTTTAAACAAAATGTTTCTAACAATATTGTGGTGCTTCAGTAAATGGCATCCAGTGCCAGGCTGAGTGTGAATTTAGCAGAGTCAGCACAGGTCCAGAGCAGCAGCAGGTTTTAGCTTTGGAAAAAGAACTCTATCTCCCTTTAAGTTTTAACTGAGTAGAGATTGCTTTTCTAAAGTGTGTTCCTCCATGCCACTAGAGTTTTACAAAGCTAATTGGAATTGCTTTTGAGACATTTTCTCCAAGTGGTATTACAATGGGACACACAGGTATCTCTCTTCCAGTGTTTTTGTTTCGTTGGCTTTTTGGTTGCTTTGGTTTTGTTGGTTTTTTTTTTCCAGGGCACTGTCTTGTTTTACGTAGGAGAAGTATTCCTATTACTTTTGGAAGGTGAAGTACATTTTTACTTTCATACTAGAGGGCACAAACAAGGGCAGTGTGGACTCATGCACTGCAACACTAATAGAGGACCTCTGCCAACTTCACTGCCATTACCTCAGGATGGCACTCAAAGTCAGGTCTGAGTCAGAGACCTACAGGCAGGATCATACACAAAGCAACTGCTATGGCTTTATCCTGTCACAGTTGCAGAGCTTTCAAAACCTGACACAACAGTCTTCTATGATTTCCATTTTTTCCCCCCAAGGCTGTTGTAACATTCTACATAGATTGCTTGGTATTATTGTAGCAACAGAGAGACAAAAGACTAGTGCTCTGCAGCATTTAATTATAAAACACAGCATCATCTGACACAGAACAGGCTTTTCCATTAGACAAGCAACACAAAAACTGGGAACAGGCAGCTGCGCCAGTGAACAGCTACTCAGATTTATTGTTTGGCTACTGAATGATCTCCCATGTTTCAGCATCTGCTCATTTTGTAGGTTCTTTCTGAACAATTTTTCAGGATAGGGTTTAGCCTGTTGAGGTCAGAAATGAAGAAAGTGGGGTAGGAAAAGTAAACAATGGCCTTTTGTCACTTGATTCTTTTTGACAGGCTATAGCACTTAGACAGTAATGCTTCCTACTGCTGCAGTGCCATGGTGCCAGGAAAAACATATTCCACAGATAAGGAAGCACCATAGTTAAAATGTGACATACCTGGGAGTACAAGAGACAATGGAGATTGTCTCCAACTGTAATGCTGTTTCCTAACTGAACATACAAGTCAAAAACTACCCACAGATACCATGGCATGAAAATTACTCATACCTAGTAACGAAAGTAAGCAAAAAATCCATCCTAGGACACGTATTTCATAAACAAATGTTGACTTTTTCTTGGCATCTCCATGATAAAACAATTAAATATAGTTTAAGAAAATACTGATATCTCCAGTTTAACAATGAATGTACACTAAACCTTAAAGTTACACAGATGAGAAAAAGACAAGCTACAGATGAGAAAAAGACAAGCTGCAGATGAGAAAAAGACAAGCTGCAGATGAGAAAATAATGTCTGCAATTCGAGACATTTTCTGGTCATTCTAGTTGGAGTTCAGGTGTTCCCCTCCTGTTCCTAACTATACCCTCTCCTGCCAATAATTGTGCTCCTAAGATTGCTTGTATGTTTTATGTTAAACGGAATCATCTCTGAAAAAAAACCAACCAAAAACAAAGGCAGTGTCAATGTGACTGCTGTCACATTGTCTCGATCAAAAACCACACATCTTCATCCCAGAATAATCACAATTATCAAACATGAATACATGGCCCCAGAGTTTGCTCCCTCTGATGACTAGATCTGGCTTTTACCTTATGGCATACAAACATCAATGAAAACTGACTCCTAACTTCTAGTATCTCAGCAGGGGTTTTGAGAATTGTAATTCAAAAGTATCACTAATACATCCCTCTTACTATGCTAGAATTGATAGTATAGTATTTTTCGCTTAAAACACATATTTGCCTACCCATGTACACTCTTAAAAATCAAGTTATGAAAGAATTCCACATGCAGAAGGTCATTGAAAAGATGGGCACCTAAAAATGTGGGCTATGTTATCAAACAGCCTCATTGATTGTAGATGTCTTTACAGTGTAACTTCTACAAATTGACAGTATGCACTCAATAAGCTTGCTTCAAGATTTACTAAAGACTTTAAGTCTTACTGCAGTTTTTCAGGACTTGTATTAGGGAAAAAAGCAAATACACTATCTGAGGAACACTAGCAACAATCAGACTGCTCAGCCTTGAATTATGGAGGCCAATTTCAAGGCAGCAGTAGTGCAGCAGAGTCCTCTGCATGGCCACAGCCTTAATTAATAATACTACAGAAACCAAAATTTCTTTGCACATCTGAATTCAAAGGACAGCATGCGACCCAGATTACAAACAGCTAAGCATTCCATAATCTGCAATTTTACTGCTGCTTTCCTCCTCCTTCTTCTTCTTCTTTCAACTTTTTTTACAAGAGATACTAAAATAAAACAGACACATTCATAGGAGCCTTTGAAACAGACTTTGGTAATCACTCTGCCTCGTGTTTCAGCTAGAGAGCTTCTACTGAAAAAATAAATTGCTATAGTTAAATAAAAGAGGCAACAGAGCACACACAAAATAATTAAATACCTGCAGGAATTTTCAGCAACATTTAACAAAAGTATAATCTTAGCACCTGAATGAAGCAGTTAAACAAAGAACAGTTTTTTGCAATAAAGTGGTTAAGTGCCTGAATTGTACTGGTTTCCTTAAGATAAAAAGCTCTTATGTGAATACAATATGCAAGCTATTCTTCTAGTGCTTTGAGAAATTGATTATGTTACAGAATAACTTCACAGGAGCTTTGGCAATCTGAAATCATTAAGGAGGTAAAATACAAACTCAGAGCATTATTTGAGTTTTCTGGCCTGCCATCTTGCATCAGCTTGAAGTGTAGTACAAAAGCTTCAGGTACTTCACATCTATCTGCATGAATTATGCCACTGCATCACCATAGCCGTCTCAAATCCCATGTCTGTAGGAATGATGCAAATTGCTGCTGTGTGTCTATCAAAGCAAGAGCAATCTCTCACAGAGTGCTGGGATGAGTTGCTGTCCAACAGTGAGGTGACTGAAAGGAATGTATGTGGCGTCTCCTTTTCATTTCCCAGATTCATTTGGTAATATACATCCTGCTCAAAGTGGATGGCTAATAATTTCTGCTTGTTATACACTGTCCAAGAGTTTCAAAAGAGCATAAGCATTTTGGTGACTTCTACAGGTCCGGACATTGTCTCCTATTTTGGAGCATTAATCTACACATTCTGAACAGTAATCTGAGGATGTGTTTGATTAACCTGAATGTGAGAGACTCTTGCACTTTTGCAGACATAGAAACCATGACTTGATAAATTTCTGAAACTTGGGATTTCAAATTATGGAAAGGAAAAGATACTTATGGCGTACCAAACAATGAAACAGCTTTCACTGAAAAGAAAATCCCAAAGTTTCTGTAAGTCAGTGGAAAAAATAATTTATTGCAATTTCTTCTGCACATTAACATGAAACATTTATACATATATATTCTGTGCTGATAAGGTATAACAGATATAGACTTTTTTTATACATGAAGTAATTGCACTATCCTATTTAATAATACAAATATTCAGATAAGAACAGATATTATTCACATAAAAATGCACTGTATGTTGAAGCTATGGAAGGTCTATGCATCTGAAACCTTGTTCACTTTGACTGTATAAGCTGATAAAAGACACTGTGTCCCCTTACCAGCTTCACATCTCTTGATTATGCCATGATGCCTAGAACATCACCAGGTCCTCCCAAGGAATTAGAATAAGATCATTCATGAAAATCAGAGATCAAACCAAAGGCAATCACAACAAAGTCTCAGCAGCATGCCTTTTAGTTCTAAAGGCTCCATTAAAAAAGAGTCAAAGCACTACAAGTTGTCTAAAATTGTCCAGCAATCTATTATTAATATGACACATTGATTTAGTTAATACAAACCAGTAAGAAATACACTGCAAGTGAACAGCATTTCAGCAGAAGTACATTGGCACATGCTTCAAATGGCAGTATCAGACAAATGATTGCTCTCTTTCACTATAGAAAATGTTTACATAGTAGTGTCTACAAAGGGAAAATGCAGGACGATATCAAAAGAGGAATCCTTTTCTAACCAGGAATTTACAGTGCATCACATGTTATTCACAATCTGAATGGGAAGTACAGTAACAACAGAACTAAATCAATAAACAACATTTATACAATTATTTTAATAATGCTGCTTTAGGTATATTTTTTTAAACAATTCTTCAGGCTCATTGTTCTTCCCAACTACTGAAATAGCTGTCTTTCCATAAATATCACTGATTCACGTAACCACTACAATTGAGAGATGAAGATGAAGGAGTGAAGCATCAGATTGAAGTGATCAGTTATGGCGTGCATAATACAAAATTTTAGTTAAGATTACGTGGTGGAAGGAAGGGACACATGACTGATGTGCAAAAATGCATAGCAAAAACCAAAAGATTGAAGAACATGCTTACAGCAGACATAACAGTACCAAGTGCTAAGGAAAACAAAAATAGCAAGCAAGCCTGGAGAAAAACGCTGAGTATGATTTCAAGAGTAGGGAAAAAGGCAATGGTATTTCACATGACAATGGGAGATACAGGATGTGAAATAACATTCAACCTTACTGCCTGCCCTATCCAACGTCCTCTTCCTCTTCCCTCAGCTCAGAAAGCATCTTGCTTTGTTTCCTTGAGTGCATGCAAGTAGAATTTGAGAAGTTCAGAGTTTTTCTTTGAAGCAACAACATAGTAGGTCAATGCATTGACAAAATAAATTTTACAGCTTGTAACAAGTATCAGTAAATAATAAAAATAATAAAACACAGCATGGGTAATGCACATTTTTATTTTGTACATGTAACAATTCCTACATTCCTTGATGAAACACTAGCTCTCACTGAGATGCTTTTAACTTGTTTCCATCAGTAATGTAGGGACAGTGAAGAAGAGACGTATGTTTGAAAACTGGGAAATCACATCAGTTTGACATCTAAGGCTCTTTGCAAGGTTTATTGTTTATAATAAACCTGTTTCTCAAGAAAGAAGCTGCAGCTGAACCTCTTAAAATAATAGCAATAGCAATAATTAGTCTCATATCATGCAAAAAAGCAGATGCAAAATGAGTAATTGGTCACAGCTGCTTTTATTCTATGTATATGTCAGATGCAGTTCTGATTTTGGCTGTAATGGTATCATGGAAGAGATTAAGAGGAAGAAAGTAAGGGAGTAGCTCTCCAACACTGATTCTTGTAACTCAGGTCTTTCTCGGAAGTAACTCCTGCTCGTGGCAACTTAAGAATCAAGTTTGAGGTATGCTAAGCTGCTCCAACACTGTCATTTTCTACTTGCCTAGCATATTTAAGCCTTGTTTTCACATCTCTATGCTCACTTCAACCACATGTTACTTAATAGGCTTTGGGGTAAAATACAGATTTTCAAATGTTGAGCTAAGGGATACAATGAAAAGAAGAATATGTCAACTAATGTGAATCTATCTTAGATTTAAAGATATTTGAGGTAGAAAACATCACAGTAAAATAATAATCAGCATATCAGAATATCTTCAAGGTGATTTAAGAAATACTTTCATGTTGACTTCCATAAGTCACTTCTTGCAATATTTTGGGGTGACCTTCCAGAAAAGTGATGAAGTAGTTTCTAAATCTATTAACACACCAACTTTAATGTTATGAACAGGCCCCCTGGAATTAATGGTAATAAACTAGCATGTGTATATGTTTGAAAGATCAGAGAAGGATTCTGGAAAGGAAACCAAGACTACACCCTTGCCAAAGGCAAAGTGATTATTGCAAAAAGTTGATTATCTGATTTCTGCTTTTGTATTACAACTGTAATATTCAGCCTGTGAAGTGCCAGAATAACAACAAAAGTATCTTCAGAAGACAAAGAGAAACTCAGAAAATCTTAAAGAAGTAAATATTTTTGTGTATGAACAGGTGAAATTGTGCAGGGAGTGAAAAAGAAAGGAAAGATTAGAAGATTCACAACAAGAATCTATCTTTCTAGTCTTCTGTTTTCCCAAACTTCCTACAATTTAGAAGAGATATCTGTAATGGCAGAAGCCCTTCTACCTATAAGAATGACATGCATATATGAATTTCAGATTTTTTTTTTTAAGTAACAAAAATTAGAGAGATTTTTTGAGTATGCTTCAACTGCAGTTCTTAAGTGCTCCTTAAAATCAGTCTGAAAGTATTTTTCTGTCAGATTTATTCCTGCTCCCAAGTCCTCCTCTACAAAGCTTGATTACTAGGTGCTAGTACCAGCAAGCACCTCTCAGGACTGCTATGAGGATTAACAAAAGCAGGTGTTGTACAAGAGCTCGAAAAGGAAATTGCAATATTTAAAATTCTAACCTATCTGAATTCTATAGTTATATTAAACATCTGTGAGGCAAATATAAGGAAAATATGCCCATGACTCAGTACCCCGCTGAAATGTTACATTTTAAAATTACAATGTGCTCTGCTAAATATGATAGGACATAATTTATATGCAGAAAAAAAGTGAAAGGTATTTTAATAAAATATACTTTCAATACAACTATAGATTTGAAAGAATGGTAATCATGTGAAATTACAGATAATCTTGATAAAGAATAACAAAAGTGTTATCAAAAATGGCACCCAGAGTATTACTGTAAATAACAGATACACTAAAATACAGACTCCAGCAGAGTACTGGGGGTTAATACTGAGAGTTACCATGAAAAGTCTATATTCATATACTTGGGTACCAGTGGTTATAAATCTGGATCAGATCACCTGAAGACCCCAGCTTAATAGCCTAAATTTCATTTTCAGAAGCAAATGAGTATCCAGACACATAATTAATTTCCTATGACGTATGAGAATAATTTCAGGCAAGGTAGATGATGACTTTCAGTATTTTATGCAAGTGTGTTTTGAGATTAAATACATTAGCTTACAACTCTTTCCTTTTTTATTACTTCAGGACAAAAGTCAAGCTATATAAATTATTTTAACTCTTTTTTAACTCCATGTTGGCAATGGGTTGAATATATGCACCTGCTCAGATATGTCACACCCCCTGGCATACTGTAGTGTGATTGTCTAGGTTTGTATCACACTTATAACCCTAGATCTCATTGACTTCTAGTAAGATTTTGTTTAGTAAATGCTCAGATTTCTGACATTGAGGTATAAGCTTAAGAGCTTTACCCTACATCACTTGAGAAGAGGATTTAGGCTCATATGTCATTTTAAAGAAAATAGCTTTCACTGTGTATATCTCTAAAGCAAGACCCCTACCATGCAACAGTCTCTGAACAAGCAGATCCACCTAGGGTTAACAAACCACCATATATACTCAGTATGAACCTGCTTGCAAGCAGTTGCTGGACTATTGCCTAAATATTTGAAGGCACATTTATTCACTCACTGTTAAGAAAGCAAATAGTGAATTTTGAAGTGCTGATACCCAGACATGTCAGCTAAACAAAATGGACATCATATTGCAAAACCTAGTACAGTGGAGAAATCTGTAAGAGTGAGATATAAATATTGAAACACTTGGCTTTCCCTCAAGGATTTTTTAAAATCAAAAGTGTTCTTTCAGGGACTGCATAAGTTACAAGGACAAAAAAAAATCAAGGACTTTAATGTGCTGTCCAGATAGTAAATGCATTCATGAAATACTGTTCTACAAAACTCTACATTATCTCTAGAGAACATTTAGTTCTGCAAATGCAAATGGACCTCAGTGGTTTAGATTTAATTTCTCATGTTTATGCCTTGTTTAAAAAAATTAAAAATTACACTCTGGTTAGTCATACCTCTGTCTCTGTATTCTTTCTGGACAAAAACCAAACCTGCATTGGTTCTTTTTTACCCTTCATAGAAACTGGACCCCTGTACTCCAGGTGGAATTGAGGATCTGAATTTTCCGGTGTCATAAGACACCTGAAATTGAAAAAGAAAACATGTAAATAGGTATACTATGCATGCACTACATAAAATATTGCATATGCTACAGATACTTGAGCAAATTAACAAGAGTCAAATCTATGTCTAAATCACTATTCTACTTGCATACCAGTGACAGTATATCCTAAGGCAGTCTGCAACACAGTTTCATAGGAACTCGTGTATTTAAACAACGTTGCAGGAATCCTGCCAGTTTCAACTCCATAATCACTTTGATAAATTGATTTCTTTGAGATGCCAATGCCAATATAAATACTGCATGACTCACCTGTAAGTATATTCAGAGACATTGATTTTTCCCTTTTCTCCAGTAGTTTCTGTTCTGCTTGTCAGATTGACAGTATTTCCAAAGAGGCAGTAACGTGGCATCCTTTGGCCTATCACACCTGTGACTACCTCGCCAGTATGAATTCCTATGGTTATCTTCAGAAAGAAAAAGTAAAGTTTGAATACTCAAAATCAACATAACTAATTTGATGCTTCTGACTAAACACAGGTATTGTGACATTTCTATCTACTAGACAGAGTCAGTTTTCCCACTGTGTCACTTGGGTTTCTTCAGAGCCTTGTATTCTGTGGGCTTGCTTCACTTTTTTTTCTTTTTCTCTTCCTTGCAGTGTGGTGTCACAGCTTTGCCTCCCATATGAAAGAACAAATTCGATATTCTTCCAGTGTGAACCATTCCATGCTGCTGTTAGATACTATGAAATTAAAAACTAGCGGACAGGCACACTCTGCAGGGCTGTTTAATGACCGTGCTCAGATGT
This sequence comes from Pogoniulus pusillus, assembly GCF_015220805.1. Classification (NCBI taxonomy): domain Eukaryota; kingdom Metazoa; phylum Chordata; class Aves; order Piciformes; family Lybiidae; genus Pogoniulus; species Pogoniulus pusillus. The sequence continues at coordinate 16,940,944 of NC_087272.1, read as the reverse complement.
AAAACTGGACGGTGTAGGCCAAGAAAACAGATGTTTCTCAGAGGAAACACCATCATATTGTGCGTTTAAAAAGCTCAAGACAGAACAGCAGTTTGGAAAAGCTCATCTGTACAGCACTTGAGTTACTCGAGTAAAGCCCCAAAGGAAACTTTCTCACTTCTCTTACCAGTGACAGAGTCCTAGTTGTGAGGCACTCTCTGCCCAGAGCAAACGAACAGAAAGGGGATTTTACCCCTTCCAAAGGAGTAGAACAAAAAATGCTCCACACTGGACTGGAAGTTTAAATGGAAATTCTATTTACAGATACATACAAAGGGTATTCAGGTGAAAGAAACACGTTCACAAATCAGGTTCAGTTCTTCATCTGGGCCTACCAGGCCAAAAATCTTCCAGAGCCTTCCAAAAGCCTCTGCCCCATGCAGCCTCAGTAGGCCCACGAGCAGGCCGAACTGCACCCCGCGTACCACAGGCTTCCACAGGGCCTGCGGCGCAGCTGGAAAGTCAGCTTCTAGCCAAGGCCAGCAGAAAAGCTCTTCCCCACACACCACACCCCAAGACTGAGAGAAGAGACCAAAAATGGGCTGTGCACTCTCTGAAATGAGAGATGTGCAGGAAATCAGAACAGAGTAACAAATGACAGCACCCTGGGCAGAGGTGCCCACCCTCCTGGGACTCTCTAGCCTCCGGAGGACTCTTCTCTATGGTCATACCAGTTAACTCTTAATCTCCCTTTAACCTACAACACAAAGCACACAGATCTAAACTAGGTGTTAGACCAGTAACATTCATGTAAATAGAAACACCTATCAGGCTCATTACTTTGCTACTGCAGCCTTCTGATAAGATCAACACAGCCTCCCCAGTTGTGTAGTAATAGCACAGCCAATCCATAAAAGATCTCAAGTCAGCTTCCACTGACACACATTGCTGCTTTCTTTTTAATACAGCATTCGCTCACGGTGCCGTGAGGATTTGAAGATCGATGAGGGAGTATTACTGTTCTGTTGATTGAGATGAAGAAGATTCAATGAATTGCACTTGATGCACTGTGGGAATTTTTGGATTGGATTGGAAATATCAGAAAACAGACATGAATGATGTGCACCTAACTTCAGTCCTTTAAAAGGTTAAGCACAATAATTACATTTAAGGCTGGGGAGCTCTGCATGCCACACCTATGTGTGACTCTTCATGTTATTTGTAGATTTCAGTCTCAAAAGCTAATGACAAAAAAAGCTTGCATAGACAGGGTATTATCATGTTTCAAAGCACTACCATCATATCAAAGAATGGGCTCTTCATTTGAGGCCCCACATTTACTGACCTGCACAGGCTCACCATCTACTTGAACTTGCCCCGCTATTTCCATCATATCCAATGCTAGGTGGCAGATGGATCTGGCATGATGAATGCAAGGCTCTGGTAGGCCACTCACTGTCATATACTTGTCCCCAACTGTTTCCACCTATCAAGAGATATATTTTTCAATTATTTCTTTATTGTGGGCTTCATAATACTGGAACGGGCATAGTGCTTCCTTCAAGACTGCTTCTCCTTTCAAGGAGTTTTCCGTCCCTTAATTCCTGTCATCTCTGCTTGTTATTGGAGAGAATTTCTATACACTCACGATGCAACAAACTAAAATTACATTGTGATTGTGTGAACTTAAGCTTCTCTTGTAGAGTCTTCTGAATTTCTGTAAAACATTGGTTTTGACTCACATTATTAATTACATATAGGATATAAAATTGATTTCTAATGAAAGCTAGGAATGAATCTTATAAACACAAAAGCGTACGCTATTATGAATATATATATATATATAGGGGGAGAGAGGAGATATATATATCTCCACCTAGCTACTTGCTACCATCCACATCTGCAAGTACACCTCATTGGGCAGGAAGAAATTTAATGAAATTCAACAAGGGCAAGTGTAGAGTCTTGCACCTGGAAAAGAACAACCCCAGGTGTCAGTATAGGTTGGGGACTGATCTGTGAGAAGGCAGCGAAGGGGAAAAAGATTTGGGGGTCCTAGTTGATGGGAGTTTGACCATGAGCCAGCACTGTGCTCTTGTGGCCTGGAGGGGCAATGCCATTTTGGGGTGTATTAGAAGGGGTGTGGCTAGTATGTCCAGAGAGGTTCTCCTGCCCCTCTACTCTGCCCTAGTGAGGCCACATCTGGACTTCAAGGACACAGAACTGCTTGGGAGTGCTCAGCTCAGAGCCAAAAAGATGATTAAGGGAATGGAATATATATCTTATGAGGAGAGACTGAGGGAGCTGGAGCTCTTTAGCTTGGAGAAGAGGAGACTGAGAGGTGACCTCATCAGTGTTTATAAATATATAAATGGTGAGTGCCAGGAGGATGAAGCCAGGCTCTGCTTGGTGATGCCAGTGACAGGTTAATAGGCAATGGGTAGAAGCTGAGGCATAGGAAATTTCATTTAAACACGAGGAGGAATTTTTTCACTGTGACAGTGACAGAACACTGGAACAGGCTGCCTAGGAGAGTTGTGGAGTCTCTCTCTTTGGAGATACTCAAAACTCGCCTGGACGTGTTCTTGTGTGATCTAGTATAGGTGATCCTGCTCTGGCAGGGGGGTGGATTAGATGATCGTTTGAGGTCACTTCCAGCCCCTGACATTCTGTGATCCTGTGTGATTCTGCAATTCCTAATGCAGGAATGAAATTCACATTGAAAAATTGTATAATAAATCATAATTTACGCTCAAGTGGAGGAAAAAGCAGAGGACCCGCAGAACCACAAACTGTCTGCATAAGCATTTGTATCTGCTCACCATGGAAGCAGATTTATACATCCACCTGTTGGGTGGCTGTGCAGAAATCCTGCTGAGAACTAAGTTCGTTTTGTTCCTCCACACATTCAGAGATAAACAACATACCCTTCTCTAGCTATGTAAAATCAAGTAACACAGTTCAAAAATTGGTAACATAGCTATAGTCTTAATAAAAGCCTAAAATCCAAGGATGGAAAAGTGTGACATGACAGCACTGAAATGCCACAGATTTTCTGCTTACCTTATAAACAAATGGATTCCTTCGTGAATCGGTCAGAATATCAAATCTTGTGTAAAGATCATTTAAAAGATTAACAATCTTCATAGCTCCCTCTCCAGAGGCATGTTTGCTACAGAAGGCATTGAATCCAACAATTCCACTGAAAAGAATGGTCACATTGTCATACCGCTTAGCTGGAACAGGACGCTTATGTCTCAGCTCATTTGCCACTGATGGTGGTAGGACAGAGTACAGTAATCTAAATGTGTAAGAAAAGAAAGGTAAAAGCAAAATAAAGGAATGTGAGAAAAGTCTCTACATCATCAATTTTCAAATATCAGCTTAGTACTTCCCATACAGTTTATAACACACATCAGCAAAGAGCAATGCAAAATGTTTATTGAAGAATATATTATTTGAGAAACAGGAACTGAACTACTTCAGCAGTTCTTCGGACATGACCTGTTAATAGTATCTTGGATGACTTTTGTTTATTTCTTAAGCATTTCTGCCATATCCTCAGCTCATGTCATCTGCTTTTGCTCACAGAACCATTAAAAACTACAAAAAAGGCCACAAAGAAATCAAAGTTTTCCACCTTTAAATGCAATCCATGCATTACTAAATTCTTCCTCTTCTTTACAATCCCGATTTTAGGGTTTATTGTATTTCTTCTTAATTAATAGTCTTTATGACATATTAACATTTGTCATATTATAAATCATGCAAATAAATTCCAAATTTTGCACAAAGAGCTTCATCCTAGTCTCATATGTATTCCTTCAACTTTCTAACTGCCATCTTAAGCTGTATTTTCCTCCTTACTCAGCTAAGTGGGCAAGCTGAAGATCTCTTGTTTCAAAAATCTTGAGCATCATTTTATACACAGTCTCCAGCACAAACCCACATGAGCAAATACTTTTAGCACATGGTGTAGCAATGATACTGTTCCAGCAGCTGCCAAGAAGGCAGATAAAATGACTTCATAACGTGAGTCAACAGAAATGAACAGAAAAACACTTTTTAGTTTTCCTTTCCCTCTGACTCTTCCATTCATCCTTTTCAGGTCTTTTTACAATAACTTCCGTTACTTTTCTACAGAAAAACAGTATGTGTCAATAGAATTAATACCACAACAAACGTTGATTCTACTGCTAAACAAGCATAATCCACAAGAATATTTTTCTGTTCCAGAGATAGGAACCATGTTTTAGAAATGGCAGTCAAGCATCAGCTACACACTGCTTGCCACACAAACTTTTGTTTAATTTACCTGTCAGTAAATTCTGGAGCTGAATTGCCATAGACTAAGGATGTAAGTATGATTTTACAGTTGCCTGTAGAAATGGATTTGGAGCCCAATTTGTACACCTTATTGTTATGTACTTCTGTCTAGACAGCAGCGTTAACCAGATAGACCCAAAAGCACTTCTATAGGTAAATATAAAATCAAACTTGTAGTATTAGCCTATTGAAAAAAAATCACTTTTACACAGACAATGAGATATGTTTTTCTGTTCTATTGATTTGTGAGCATGACAGTCCAGAAATACAAGGAGGTCTACAGCTGGTTTACAGAAATTTGTCAAACAGTAGCACCTGGGCAGTCACCAAATTTGTCTTGGCTACAGAGACTACATGTAAGAAAAGTTTGCCAAACCACTCTTTCAGGTAATTTACAAAACAAAAAAGATTGCCATTTCACTTCTCATACCTTCCCTTATCAGGGAAGGAGCTATCAAAACACCTGTGTATGTAACAGCCTAGACTGCAGATGACATTTGACAATCTAAAGGTGTTAAAACTAAAATGTTCCTTCTTGACTCCAAAATTATCTGCCCTGAACATCTCTTATATTCCTTCCAAGTTTCTGTTCTTTTTTGAAGACAGTAGCTATAAATATTCTACTGCTGTGACTGTTTCAGCTCAAAGTCAGGATTTGGTTCTTACGTGTCAGTTTTTTTCTTTTCATCTTCCAGTGCACGCAGTGTGTGCTGCAATCTGTCAGTGAGGATCTCAAGCTCTTGAGTCAGTTTATATTCCTCTCTGAACTGCTCTCCCAAAAGAACCAGATCACGAGTAGCATCATGCAGTGGAATATCACTCAGATACAAACCTCTTCTGGTTAAATCATCCAAGTTCATTACACTGCAATATGAAGAAATAGATAATATGGATACAATTAAACTCAATGAACAGCAGAACCTGCTAACAGTTGAAAGATTTTGCTTCCAAATCTGTGATGAGCTGTACACCATACCTGTTCCACAAAATACCTTGTGTTCATTTGTGTTAACATACAGTTCTTGACTTTTGCATTTAAATACAGAACTCTCATTGATGAGTTGAATGAATACATCAGTTGTACACATTTCAGTACACAGATTACATTAAGGTAGCCCCTTCCCTTTCTGTCTTCATCCACCCCTTTTTATACAGAAGATTAATGTATCCTAATTGTGTAATCTGATGTGTTAGCTCAAAATGCTTTAAGATAAAGAAGCTCTCCATTCTATCCTCCATTTCAATCACTTCTTTATAATCATCACTGTTATACTGCATTCAAACTATTGCCAAAATACATGAATCCAAATAGGAAAACAAATAATGCTGGAATTTATTAGCACTCTCAGAGTAAGAAACAAAGAACAAAGCTCACCAAAAATCATGGCATCATGAGAACCTCTTATTTGTACAATCTGGGCCAGAGCATCCCAATGTTAATACTGAATTATTTAATAATCAATCAAGTTCTGATGTTTAAATACAGTGTAAACACATCAAAATCCATTAAATAAATACCAATCTCTGTACTACTACTCTCATAAGTGTTCTTAAAATTAGTAATTGTAAAATGAATATCAGCATTATAGAACTCCTAAGGTTTCAAGTACCTTGGTGAACAAAGAAAGAGAATGCTGTCTGCTTCAGGCAAGTAGATCATTTGCCCTTTCAGACGTAAGCAGCTGATTTCTGTGCCAGTCAGTTCATCTTCACACTCCAGCTTTTCCACATCCAACAGCCCCTCCTGGTGATGGAAAGCCACAATTATAGAAAGGCAATGGTGTGTGTGTTAATGCACCAGGCCATGTCTGCAAGTAAGTGCCTTCACTATGAAAACAGTCAGGAATTTTGGAATAGAGCTACAGACAACATTAAATTCCAATTGATTTGTCAACTGAAAACCATACAGTACTCGTACTTCAATACTGTGATTTGCTACCTCAAAGACATAAAGCATGGCATCTTTCTTTATGTTCATGTTCATAACCTTTTGTTTTCTTCTCTGTCAGTACTAATGTATTGCTTATATGATGAAGTTCTATCAGTGCCTGGAAGGATCTCTAAGAATCTTGTTGGTAAATAGGCTTGTTGTCAGAGCAGGTGCTACTCTACATGCTGCATATATTCCTATCACCCACCTCTTCTGCCCTCTCTAGAGAAAAGGACACAGAAGTGTGTCTGAACGTACAGGCCCAAGCAAGAACACATTTCATGTTTATCTTCCATATTGTTATGAAGTAAAAGTAATGTAACTGCCTTTCTAAATTTATTTTGGTACAATGCCATATAATGGGTTAGCTCTGGGTAAAGAAAGAACCAGACTGAAGTATATGTACTTTGCTATTCCCATGAAATGCTCAACCGCTACACAAGAATTCACACCCGTGACTTTTTCTCAGCTCAAGACTCAAAGGGGACTGACTGTACTACTGTGCAGAGAATTTTCTCTGAGGACTTCTGAGCTTCCAGCACTTCTTAGTACCTCTCCAAAGCATACTTACTTAAAAAAAGCCAGACAAATATTCTCTAGTTACCTTGGTCCTCAATACAAAGACTGTATTGATATGTGAAAGGATCCCATGGAAACTAATATCAATATGAGGTCGCACTAAAGAAAACACTGACAACAAACTGCAGTTTCCTGGCTGGAGCTAAAACCAAAAGAAAACAAAGAAAAATAAGCTAGCTATATTATACAATAAAAATACACATTGACTAATTATATACATGGGCTAATTATATTCAGCTTGCTTGGATGACAATATCAAATGGAAAACAATACATAATTTATGCATTACTCCATTAAAATAAGGTTTTTAAATTATGGAATTTACATCAGATGTATACTGACTTCAAAGTCCAATTCTAGTCTGCAAGATGACTTTGTGAAATTGTGTTAGACTATCACATTCCTTATCTGTCAAACTGGTCCCCTGTGTCCATTTTGCTGTAAAAAAAAGCTTTCCAGTGTTTTCCTACTTAGCGACCTGCTTCCTTTTCAATAAGCTATGTTCTCTAAGGCATGGACTTTGATAAGGATTTTGACAGTCAACCTCAGTAGGCTGAACAGTTACAGCTGCTCAGTGGATGCCTCTGGGAAAAATCTTGCATAGCTACTTGAAAAGCTCTTTACATCATTCTGTAAAATTTAGAGACAACTAACCGAAAACAAACTTCAGAAAAAAACAAACAGCATAAAATTGCATATTAAAAGTACCTCAATGGTTCAGAAACAACATGGTATGTGCAACATCAGCCTACATAACTGTAAAAACCATTCGATATTTTCATTATCTTACTTTTTGCTTCTCTCATCTGACTGCTTTTACCATTGCTTTTTAGAAACTCAGCTTTTTCAGGCAGCTATTCTATTCATATACAGAACACCTAACATGAGTGATGAGAAAGAATCAGGTATCAAGCTAACACCTAAACTGTGAGGCTGACCAGGTTTTCTTTGGTCTAGCTTATTTTCTCACTGCACATGCACATGATCATAAGGAACAGAGCTACTGTAGACTTAGGGGTATATTTGTAGTCCTTTTTCAAACAATAGGAGCACAATGTAGCAAATATTAAACAGTTACATAGGAATGATATTTAGACAGAGAATTCTAAATCTAATTGATCTTTAAAATAAACCTGTGAAGCATTTAGCATTAGCAATTTCTACAATTATTCATGCATGAAAATCATCTAACCTGTGGAAGTACTCTGTATATAGCATTGCCACACTGTGTGACCACCAGATCTCTGTCAAATATTATGTGGAAAGGAAAGGCCTTGCAGAAAGTATAGGGACTGATGCGAGACTCCTGGGTACCATTTTCTTCAAATCTGTCAAGGTCTTCATAGTAGTCCTCTTCTTTAGATTCTTTCTCTTCAATTAAAAACTGAATGTGGTCACATTCTTCATTTCTCTGTTGAATAACCTACAAAAATGAAGGAAACAATGAAAACCCGAAAGCTCTGCTACTCATTAATGACTAGAACGTCACCATGAAGACAGGAATACATTTAGAGCAGAAAGATCAATTCAAGAATGATATGCAAATGTTGAAAAAACATTACATTTTAATAAGTATTTCTGATTTTATAAAGCATTTATAATTCCAGCTGAATAATTATGCCTTTGCGTAGCCACAGTTGCTCCTTACATGAACAACATATTGAAGATCGCTCAAACAGAATTTATAAAGCCAAAATGAACTGCACATCTTGAAATTAGGGGTCAAGGCTCAGGTTATGCTTGCTTTCACCAGTACTTGCCAGAGAACAGGACCCCTCCTTTGTATGAGCAGACAGCAAGTTTTAAATTACACAGACCACTTGAAACCTCATCCCACTGAAAGCTGTTTGCAAGGTTTCTACCATAAGAGCAAGCAGTGTTGATGTAAGGATGGACATGTCACAGCCAGAAGAAAGTTGAATGGAGCAGATGTTTGAACATACAGTCCTTACACAATTCAAGCAGACATGACCACAAGATCAGGACCAGCTGACAAAACTAAAAGCAATGACAATCTTCTCCCAAGCCGCATTCCAGATTACACGAAATTGCAGCAAAAGCAGTCATCTACACCAGCCAAGGAAATGTCTTATATGTAGCATTTCACATTTTGCTAATTTTACTCAGTAAAAAAGCTAATAGGGATTATTTTGTTTTCAGTGACAGTCATCTATTCCAGTATAATTCAAGATAATAAGGAATGGAATAATGTAATTTACCTCTTCTCATATTCACCTCTTCTCAAGCCTAATGAGATTTATGGCTGGAGCAGAACAATTCTATTTACACAGTACTGTTAAGCAGCAACTTCTAGAACATGTTGCAGCCTATTCTACTTTCATGTAGAGTTTAATCCTACAGCCACTAAAGGAAAAAAAGACTTCTTAAATTTCTGATGCAATCTCGTTCTGCCCTTAACACATAGTCTAACCACAGAGATTTACACTTACACTACGAAAGGCAGAACAGATATACACAAACACTGCACTTGATCCTTAACAAGTTCACCTTACTAAATATTTCTCCTCCACAACTGTCAGCCATGATAGCTCATGGCTGGGGAGCATTAATTTCTTTATTTGTTCCTACAAAATAGAGGTGTATAAAACAAAAAAACCCCAATATTTTATAGCTAAATGATGCTTAATTTAGGAAGGTAGTGTTTCTTGATTTCCTATTTCACTATTCATTTAAAGAGAAAGAGAGGCTTTTCTTGACAACAGTTCAAAGCAGAAGCCTCATTTAGGTGCCCTTTAACATGTGCTGCAGCAGTCTCTTCCTTAAAGATCAGCCTTACTAAATTAACCAGCTAAGGTAGGTACCTTCACCTGGATGTATGAACAAGTTCAAATATTAATAATGATAAAACCTGATTTCCTCAAGCAACTGCGTGGGTAGTCCATACGGCAGTGCGTGGCAACAAAAGGTCAGAAATTATGAAGTGGTAAATCTCAGAAAGGAGATGCAATGTTGCTTTGAGGATAACAAGTTAGGTGGGTTTGTCTAGGAAAATGGAACACAGTACATAAAGAAGGCTACTTTTCCTCTGAATTTGGGATTTAACTGATCAATTAAATCTTTCTGTTGCTCTGTACACTACGTAGAAGCCTCTTTCCCATTTCACAAGTGGTTTGGCACACATGACATTACATAAACCTTGTGACTGAGGAACATTTTTCCACTTCTGGGGCTATAGGGGTATATCCAGCCACACTCCCCCAGAGCGGTAGTATGAGACCCACAAACATATCCTGATTCTGAGAAGGACCTGGCATGCAGGATGGGATGAAAAATGTGCTTACCAGCCTGGCTCACCAACACACATCAACCTCATACTTTGCACACAGATGAATAATCTAGGACACAAGGACTCACAGAACTCAGCAGACATTAAGAAATGCATGTCAAGTATAAAACAAAGTGGAAAAAAGCATCCAAATAACCAGCATCAAATTTCTGGACATGTCATCATCTTCTTCAAATACGGGGATATTGTTCTGAATTGTTCCCAGTTGGGTCTGTCTGCAAACGAGTGCTTGCCTTTTCAACACACGGCTGGCCTGTCCCTCAAGCAATGTAAATGATGATGGCTCTTTCCCAGTCAGTACTGATAACACTGATTCACAGGGGACAGCAACAACAAAAAAACAATCGACTGCCATCGCTTCACTTTTGATTGTCTTGATCTTGTCCTAATGGCACAAATTTTCAGTGTGTACATCCCTTTAGACATTACCTTCATATCTATTTCTGTACCATGGATCTGTTGAGCTACTGTTTTGATGATTCCAATGACAATATCCTGGAGACCTTCTCTTTCTGAATAGTAATGTAGAATGAGTCCCTTCCCTTTCTCTGCATCAGTGCATCTGAAGGAAGGGGCTCGCATACCCGGGTAAATAGTAGCAAGGTGGTCATGCAACGCATCCAGATTCTGGAAGAAGAAATTAAAAACATGATTAGAAAGTATTTGCTTACTACTTCTGAAGAAAGTACATCATCTGTCTAATTTGAACTTCATCTTACTGCTCACATTTCCTGTGCATTTGCCTTATTACTTGTGCAACTGTCATCAGTAGGCTTTTCAGGTAGCTTGTGTTGTTCTTTCCATCTGCTCAGCAATATTTGGACAATGAATGGCATCAAAATTAACACTATTAAAAGTTGCTCCAGAGAGTAAGAATTAACACTTGATTATGCTGCATTCTGAAATGCTTTGATGATTAAAGACCTTGTGTGTGTTTCTCAATCCTTTACCTCATCCATTTTCATCCCTTCCAGTTCTAGTTCCTGTAATCTCCTTTGCAGATGTGAGTTTAGATGTCAAATATAAATAATTATGTGTGTCTGAATAAACATGACTCTCTTTCCCTATTCTCAATGAAACAGGCTAGTTCTGACATCATGACAGTTGACAGGGCCTGCTGAAATTTCACATTTTAAAGTAAAGATCTAAATGCTTGAAAGACCAACATGAACTATGGGGTTTTTTTGACAATAACTGAAAAAAATCCACAGAATACACAGAGTATGTCACAGCTGCTATAATTTCAGCAAAGGTTATTCAGGAAAGAGAAGAGGTCTTTTATTTTACCAGCTGGTGCCCCAGACATTTTATAAATTGAATTTAAAATCTTGACCAGACAAATTGCTATCTGGAGAGGAAAGCCAAATTGATAGGTACATCTTATAAGGAGATTTAAGAGCACAGTAAGATCAAAATCACAGAATACAACGAGAGTTCCATCTTTCATTGTGAAGCAATTATCAAGCCTCCAGGTTGCTATTTGCTGTATATTTAACACAGAAATAGCAATTTGCTGAAGAGTGTTGCAACCTCTTTAAATCTTAAACGCAGAACACTACTGCATATTTCAAATGTTGTTTTCTCAGTCCCTTAAGTAACTTCTACCAGGCTTTCCATATTGTTTTCTGACAGCACAAGTGAGATAAAAGTATTTTCAAATGTGGTGTCTGGGCCATTCTCTACCTTTCATCAGCATCTGCCGAATGTCAAATTTGTGGAAGTGTAGTGAACTTCATCTCAAGTGAGCTGTGAAGAGCTCAAACAGCCGCCTCTTCTCCTGGGAAGCCTCCAGAAGAACTGGGACTCTTAGAACTTAATTCCACAGGATGCACACTCAGCCTGGAACTCTCTCCTTCAATCTTTCAGATTTTTTTGTTGTTATATCAACATCTCCAAATTAAAACTTGAAGAGGCAGCAGCTGGGGAGTCAATCCACTCCAGCTGTTAGTGAGCAGTCAATTAGAGAAAGCATAATGCTTAAAGGCAAATTCTTGTAGGGTCTTTGCAGGGTTCAAGATAATCAAGTTAGATGAGACTGCTTTAAAAAGTATGGATGAGAAAAGAGCAAATGAACTGATTAGTTCCTGTGGAGTAGCCCACAACCTCCTTAACTGGATGCAGAACTGGTCTTCAGAACATATGCCCTGGAAACGGCTGGGATATACTGGTCTTTTGAAGACAAAATCTCTTAAGGAGATACATAAGAAAAGGCAATAATTCAATTACAGTGTCATCAACACTTGAAGAATTGCAGGAGGTTGTTGTGGGAAATGTCCAATGTGAAGGACAGAATTTTCATATGTTTTTCTAATTAGTAACACTTGAAGTCTGGCACAAGTGCTGCTAACAAATGGCTGTAGCCTCACTCTACAAGACTACTTTGCCACTCTACTATCCCAGTACTGCAGACTTGGTTCAAGCAATATCACAAGTGAGACTATATGATATGCCCTTCAGCCTTTCCTCTGCAATTTGCCCAGGATGTACTGCAGCTGCTTTCCAGCCCCCGGTGTCTCTTTTCTCCCCAGGCATACTGACTCCAAGGTGAGCAAAGAGTTTACCATATTCAGAACCCTGCTCTAACAACAGTTGAGAAACAACAGAGATATGCTTCCAGATCAAAGACCTGAAATCATTCTCGGATCCTGTTATTTAACATTGTCATTGATACCCCCACTCCTATTTTTTCCTGTGCTTGATCCATTCTAAATCAACACTGAAGCTTCTATAGGAATAAATGAGTCACCTACTGAAGGCCAGAGATGTGGCCAGGTACAAACAATAAATACTAGGTTAAGCTCAGTCTCTGAATTCTCGGTGCCTAGATTGCTCAGATGTATGCCAGAGTTTATGCTAAGACCAAAGACACTAATTCTAGAGCTCTGGACAAAGGGATCAACTCCATGACAAAACACAAAGAGATTTCCAAGCAAGAACAAGCAGTCATAATAAATTAGGCAGATCCTGGCCCATCTGAAACCAAAAAAGTTGTGGCTGACATCTGAAATGCCAAGACACATTATTCAGCTCTGTGTGGTACATAGAACCTGGAAACTTTTCTAAAAATGGAATGAGTCCCCTGAAATTTACTGCACTGCAATTATCAACAACAGAGTAGCCATGTAAATGACTCCACAAACCAGAATTAACCACTACACAGGAATTTGATTTTTATTCAGTATAAAGCTATGGAAAAGAACATAAAAATGCACTTTGGGTTTTTTAGGAGGTACCTCTTCACACTATTTCTCTTTCTTACAGTATCTTTCACTATAATTTCCAAGTTTTCCAGGTCTGTGTTCTTCACAGGAAGTATAAATATTAGATTTAGTTGTCTTATCTTTTTCCTCTTTCATTCATCTATGAATAAACTAAATTTTCTCTGAGATGTCAAGGGAAACAGAATGTAAATATCCACTTTATTTTCACATGCCTTAAAAGGATGCAACCCTTGATGATTCCATGCATCCTCAACTCAGTGTAGATTTCAAGAAGCACCTTTTGGAACTGTATTGTGTATTTTAAGAATCTGACAAAAGATCAGCACATTAAACCAAATCTCCACCTATTTTTGTAATGAGTATACAAATTAGTTTCCTGCCCTAATCTGACTGCTGAAGACACAAAAACAATAAATTACAGATAATGTTGACTTTCTGTCATAATAAAAAGCTAAAAAGTACATTTCTGGCACAGCTACTAATACATTATTATGTTAAAATTTACAGAAGTACATAATAGCCAATGTCATCTGTTGACACTGAAATTCAAACAAAGCACCTTAAAACACTGCTGTGAGAAGAATATAAATGTAATCTGTTCATGCTTTTATAGATGTTTGGTGCACACTATAAACACATCCAGTGTTTTCATCATCACACATAGTAAAAAATGGAAAAAGAAGTACATGGGAAAAGGCATAAGGGAGAGGAATAGGGAAGGACTGGCCCATCCATGTGTACACCTTTTTTCCTCCTCCTCCCTTATTCTTGCTCAGCTATGACTGCAGCTTCGGTACATGAGCCCACTTTAAAATTTATATTTATCTGAAGGCTTGCTTTGAGGGCAGCTTGTGATTGAAGCTATTGAGCATAAAGGATGTCACATTCCATAGACAGACAACAGTACACAGATCACAGATGGTGTGCATGTGTTGGAGCACACACATATCCTGTCTGTCTGCCCAGCAATTACACTCCATGAGATTTGTACAAGAAGTGTGGGTTGGCTATGCCTAGAATGCTCTGGAATAATTCAGATTTTGGGGCAAGAAGCAAGATATTGCAGTAAATATCCTAGTAACTCAGAAAACTGCACTCTGCTCTTTCCACTTACCATTGTTGGAGAGAATTTAAGGGAAAAAATGACAAGAAGCTGTTAAATTCCAGTGAACATCAGTAGTCACTCAGCTTTTGGGTAATGTCCTACGAAATCTTAATCAGTTCAGTGCTTTTAAACTCACTGAAGCATATAGTTCTTTCCGTAAGTGATATATTTCACATATCTTAAATGCAAAGTGTTATTTAGAAGTCAGCAATTTTCAGGTGACAAAAAAGGGAAGACCATTTTTTCTACACCTACAAATCACACTTCAGAAGTCACTACATTTATTCCATGCTTTTGAAATACCATTTTCATTTTGGTTCTGCCGTTAAGAAAGTACAAAAGCTAACTTAAAGACTGCTGCTCTATCCCACTCTTAGTTCATTGATGAAGGAAAATGTATTAAGAGATAAGCTGTTTATAAGTCCTATCTCTGTATTTAATGTACTATTAGAATTAATCAGTATCTAGAATTAGTCAAAGAGAATTGAGAAGAAATACCCTGTGAATCTGAAGATGATGTTTACTGTAAGCATAAACAAGATAAGTCTTTTCACACACAAACAATCTGAAGTGGTGTTTTAACATCTCTTGCACTTCATACTTTCGTTACATATGAAGAATTCTGATCAAAATTTTTCTTTGGAATTTCAGATTTATGAATGCCTCTACAACCTCAGCTCACCTGCCTCCTCACTTCTTTGCTATGAAATTGAGCAGTGAAAGATGCTATGGGAAAATTATTAATCAGGTAACCAAGTAATATATTAACTGAGAGGGAAAGAGAACAATGACAAAACTGCTGAGCAGTGAAAAGCAACATGAAATAAAGTTTTTAGACACCTCTCAACAGACACCTAACCATGCAGAACAATCCTTATTTCCAAATCTCAGTTTTATCAACAGATTAGACCTTACTTCTGTTTGGCGTCTGAAATAATCTGACACAAAATTCTTACCTGCAAAAACTCTCTGACATTTGAGCCCAAGACACGTAGAATTGTATCATAACCAGACTCTTGACAAAACACAAAAAACATCTTCCCAAACATCTGAAGAATTTCCCCAGCATTCAGATCTAGTTAAAACAGCAAAACATGATTCAGTCCAAACACTGCATTTCACACACTGCTTACTACTTTAGTCTCATATTCCTAAATTAGAAAGAATTAGCTGGCCAAGGATATGACAAAAACAAGATTCAGGGTCCACGTGGCAAGTGATGAGGATTCCATAGAGAAATTTAATTAGGATTTACCAATCTTTGCCGCATTGTGGATTTCAAGCATGTATAGCATTTTAGATTTTGATACAGATAAGAAATTTTGGTACAGGTAAGAAATCACCTCTTCAAAATAAAAGAACTCAGTTGATAGTAGTTCTTGTCTCAAGGGAGTTCTGGTTTACAACAGCATGAAACCATATCAGCTGCACCAATTCAACATTACTAGAGTCCTCCTAGTCTTATGGATTCTTGGCTAATTACTGCTTCAGAACAAATTTATACCATACTTTAATCTGCAGATAAAGCAATGGTGAAGGACATAATTTTAGCTCTTAAATTTCAGACCATAGCTGAAGTGGTTGAAAATTAATGCAGTCCAAATCAATGGTAGATGTGAAAGGAGATACAGAACACAAACGTTTCCGTACCTGCATGCTTGTTCAGCAGAGAGAACAAGTACATACCCACGAGCTGTTCTTCAGGCAGTGGTTGAAACCTGGGTGTATTGGCAAGGTAGTTACTATGTTAACAGCATTATTTCATGACTGCTGGTAACACTGACTGCTCTCTGTAGGTGAGGTCTGTTACTACAGTTCAAGGTGTACCTATGAGTTGCAAGACTTTTGGAAGCAATAAAAACCACTTCAAGGAATAAAACAAAGGAAAGTATCTTAGATAACTCAAATGAATACAATCCTTTCTTCTGAGATTAAAAAAAAAAATCTCTGACCAATGCCCTGTTTTCACTTTCTCTGTACTACATCCTGTTTTTCTGTGCTACATGATTGTTTCAGGGGGTCATGTTTTTGTGATGAATGTGCATAGAAAATGTTTTTTATTACTTACTAAGAACCTTGCTTGCAGCTGCAACCAGATCATAGGTTTTGGAATCATCATAAATTATTCTAACCAGAAACTGTCCTTCTTCATCCAGCTGTGCCTCCTTCCTAAAGAGAAAAAAAAAAAAACCTGATTGAGGGAGAAGCACCACATTGAGAAGTCATTTCTGCATTATATATATTTGTGTTACTAGTCTTTTAAATAAAAAAATCCTAGGATTTTGTAAGGACTTGTTCTCGCACTGCACATCAGTTCCTCATGAATAAAGTGTCACCACTTAGCTGAAGCACAATAAGAATGTGAATTTCCTCACTAAAGAAGTAATTGCCAACCTTGCATTTAAGACAAGACCCATGCATATGTCCCATGCACGCTTACTGCTAGGGCTAAATGAGAACACAACAAAACAACACTACCCTTTGTTTTTCGGGATCATTTCTTATTTGCTTCAGGTTGAGCACTGAACCAGCAGCTTGTCCAAAAGGCAGCACAGCTCTGTAGGCTATTTTCTTTTAGAGATATCAACTGAGGAAAACAGATTGATATCTCTAAGCAATGAACCTTTGCACCTTTCAAGCCTTGCATTTGACTAGGGAGTGCCCACAAGTGTCTTCCTGTTTTACCGCATGTGCATGTAAGAGAAGAGCCAGACCACTTGTGTTGCAGTGGTGGATGAGCCCCAGCTCTTGGGAGGAAGACAAGGAGCACCCTCATAGGCCAGTAAACCCTAGGACCCTTAAGGGCCAGCTGCCCTATGTGGCTGGTCCTGCCACACATAGAGAATGCTGGTGGACATGTACCTGACTCTGCCTTATTGCAAAAATAAGTCAGATTCCCTATTTGAGACTCATCCCCTTGCACATTCTCTTTCATCAGAGAGAACTGGATGTGCAGGAGGACACACTGTGGTCTCTGGTGAAGCCATGCTCTGTTCGTGGAAGGCTACATCGGGCAAAGAAGCACAGCATCCCCTTTCAGTGTATTTTTAATAACAGCTGTTCACCTTCTGTAAACTTGCCTACAAAGATTCTCTATAGACACAGAGTTCTATGCAGAAATAGTGACAAAAGAGCAAACATCTGTAGATAGTCTTGTTCTAAGTTACATGCTTGGAATGTACTTGCACAGTAAAACTAATATGATGACGGCATCAATAGTATTCTTGCAGACAGAGGGTCACATCTACCTCACTGCAAAAACAAAATATACCCTTTCATCTAAATGTGGCTCTATGCTGCAAAAGACTTCAGAAAGACAAAAAACAGGATAAAAGCCTAGAAGAGAATGACTGAACTACACCTTATGTCACTCACACACAAAATAATTAGTACAAGGAATTGTTCTTCAGAAAAAGCCTTAGAATTAGAGAAGCAAACAAAAAAAAAAAACCCACAACAACAACAACAAAACTGCAGACGGTGAGGTCTGGCTTCTACAAAATTTGCGTGTCATGCAAATTAAGACACTCATCAACTCAAGACTGGAATAATTATTTTTCCAATGTACAAATAACAAAGAACTATGAGTTAAAACTATTTACTAGTGCTATGGTAGTGAAGGGTTTTTATCAGAGTAGGGCAGAAATGCTCTTTGAGAAAAGACTCAAACGTACCTTTTAAGAACTAAAATTTCTAATAGGTCCAAATGTATAATGGTCATCAATTATACCTATAACCAGTCAAAACTAAATCAAGTATGTAAAAATCAACATCCCCTTTTACACCTAAATATTTGTCTCTATCATCACAGCATGATCAGACATCGATTAAATCAAGTCTTTGAGTGAAACTTAAGATTCTAATTTGCTAGAACAGACATAATTTATCTTATAAATTATACAGTGTCATAATGCCTGCACAAGAACCCAAGTATTTATAGTTGTAGCAGAATTACCCAGCCACACAAACATAAAGAATTTCTGCTTTACTCAAATTGGAAAGAGGTTTGAGAATCAAGTACTCATGTTAATCTTAAAACTGCTAAATGGCAAGTGGCACTGCTGATAAAGCCTAATTCCAATATGGTAGTATTATATTGATGTAAACAAAATCACTGGTCATTTCACCCTCCAATTGGTAATCATTAGTCTTTGATAACCTGTTCACTTACTTTATCCTGCTCATTGCATCTTTACTACTAAGCAAATACTACACTATGCTGTTCTGTATTTAAAATACATATATACTTTTTTAAAATGGTAACTGCTTGTCCTGGTTTCACTGGGATAGAGTGAGACCAGCCATGATCTGCAGGCCTTTACTAGTTTTGTGTCAGCCAGGGCATCTGACCTGAGGTAGTCCAGAGGTGCATCCCCACCCATAAATGTCACACAGTATAAAGGGGAAAGTTTGCTGAATATGGGGTCCTCTTCTCCTCTTCCTCCTCTCCAGGGTTGTTATCTCTAGAGAAGCTTGCTCATCTTTTTGCTCCTGAAGACTTCATTCCATTTATTGTGGCTGCTGTACATTTACTGGGCTGACTACAACTTTGTACATTTTATATAGGCATTACCATTAATATTAGGTTTGTTACTTAATTAAATCTGTTCTCATTTCAACCCACAGGTCTTTTGTCCCTATCCTAGTTTCTGCCTGGTGAAGGGTTATCAAGTGATAGAACAACTGCTACAGTTTACCCCAGATATGGGCAAAATGCAGATATTGCTGTATGAAATATACATTTTCATACTCTATAAATGGACATAATGAGATAAAAACAAGCTAAGCAGTTTTCCTAAAGCAACCTGAGAAAGCTATAGGAGAGGTGAGACTAAACATCTCACATCACTCTACAAAAAGCAGCATTATTTATTATTCTATGGCAAGAAAAACTTTAATAAACTTAGTGGGGGTGTTTATTTTCATGCTCCAAATCAGTACTTCTAGTCCTCTTCTCCAGCTATTCTCTGAAAACTTCAGATAAGCCTGCAGGATATCAAGTCTCACCAATTCCTGTAAACTGCTCCCATCCCACGTCTTCCTTCTTCTCCTAAGTAGGAAGACAGCTGGAATTATTAGTGGGAATAGGAGGCATAAGAGGTCAGTCAGAGACAAGAAGGTAAAGTTTACATTTTCTCAGAACTGAGAAGAATTAATGAGAGAAGAAAGGCATCTTGATTCTTTGATTCTCGTAACACAATGCATAACTGGAAGACAGATACAGCTCAGACAGAAGTTTGCCATGGGTGGACAAACTTTCCCACATCTCTGATACATGCTGTGCTTTCTTGTAGTCTCTCTGATCCCAGCCAAACCACAAGGGATAACACACATCTGGAAAAGCAATGAATGTCTCCAGAAATACTGCATACTTGCACAACCCAGCAGATGCAGTTTTTCTGTGTGAGAATTTTCCTATTAAAAACTGACCCACTTTGATGATATTGGTATATCTTTCAAAACGTCTTACATTTCTTTCCAATTACAACAACTAATGACTTTTCCTGTTTCTTTCTCTGTGTCAAGCTCCCTTTTTTCTTATTTGTCTTTAGTTTCAATACCTGCAGTTGCTTGGAATCACCACTTTTTAAAACCATAACTGGTGATTTCAATATCTATTCTATTTAGATTGTTTCCACTATTTGGTTTTCCTCCAGTTTACTCCAGATCCTTTGGATCATGTGGTAGCCAACTCCTCTGCAGTGTTAATGTTGTATTTCCCATTAATATAAGTTTATTGATAGAGTTAAAAAATAGTTCAATTAACAATCACATGAGCATTCCTTAGATTATCATTTTCTGGGATGAAATTCATTGCTCTAAGGCTTTACTCTCCTTCAGCATCAACAGTCTTCCTGGGCATTGCAGTGGCACAGGAAAAGAACATAGTGTTCTGCCTTCTAGTTGAATTTTTAAGACAGAAAACGACTGTTTATAAAAAAAACTGTAATCCAATAAAAGCTAACTTCATTTGGGAATATTTTTTTCCTAGAAAATTTGTCAAATGAAACATTTATTCCTTCGGGGGATCACACTTTTCACTCAAAATCATGTGGGCAAAAATCTCTTTGCTTCTACAAATGCGGTAAATGCCACAACAGTGTCTGATCTAAACCTATGTCAAAAGATAAACTGTCTTTAAGCCTCTGCTTGAAAATTAATAAATCCCAAAACTTTTTTCCTTCCCTCCAAGGCAAATTTCTTCTTCCTATCTGTAAGCCCTGATGTGGTGGTACACCCCAATTGTTTACATAGATGCTGAGATGAAATATAATTCAGGTACATATTTGTCTTTCTGGGTTATTTTTCTGTTGGATGGATTTCCCTGCCTGTTTCATCACCTAGTAACAGAAACTGCAGCTTGTGAAGCCTTTGTGCCTCAGTAATTTGACAGCTGTAAGAACTCTGCAAAGTCTTCCTCTCTGAATATCTGATTTAGCCTTAAGACTATATGTGATGGAGTAATGCTGCTGTAAGTTTATCCAAAATGGCCAATGCCATGTGAAAACACTCCTATTTTTACAAAGGCACTTGTTCTTTCAGCAGGTCTACAAAACCACAAGTCCCCTAATAAACTTGTTTTGGAGAGCTATCACAGCTACCAGCACCAGATAGGCTGTCCATAATGTGACCAGCAGTCTAGGAAATAGGATAAAGGTACTGAGATGTTCCTTTAGGTGAATGAGCAACTCCTAATTTGTTTCCTTATGGCTGTACTTTTCTGACCTAATTACCTGAACCCTGTCTGCATTTACACTAAGGAATTCATTCTACAGCGAGTAACATGAAGAATATAAGATAGTGTTGAGAAAACTGTTATAACTATTACTAAAATTGAGACTTGTCAGCTTTGCAGAGCTGCTGTGGTTCACTATCCATCAATAGTAACTTTTGTAGTGTGACATAGCGGCTTTTAACTCCATAGTCTATAATAGCTAGCATGTAGGTAAGCAAACTTGCCTGTGTAGATCAAGGTATGGTTACAAATGTGAACATGTCCTGGCTGACAGATGATTCATGAGCTGGAATTAGAACTGTAATACAATATGGCACCCTTAGATGCAAAGAATTTACATTTTGTTGGTCATATTTCATAGAACACTTCATAATCCACAGCTTTATGAGAAGCTGTGGCATCTCCCTTTTAAGGTTTTGCTGAAATCTTTATTTGAAGTTTTTGACCAGATAATATTACGAAAGTAAAATAGCACTGCTCTAACTAATGCTGCAGACCATGGCGTTTGATCACAAAGGCAGTAACAGCAACAACGTGTTGATTGCTTTCTTAAGGGCTTGACTGGAAACGAGCCAAAAGAAACAAGCTCTGGCAAATGCCCAAGGCCTGGTTAATTCTGTAGAGAAGTAGCAGCACTACAGTAGCAAACTTTCAACTTTTACACAGCCTTTCTTTCAAAATAATTTTTGAGTCAAATAGAACAAAATTTACAATCAATGTCTCATTTACATTTCTAGAGATAAAAGAGTGTGCTATGCTTCCCATTAACTTCATATTCAAAACTTTTAGAAGTCTAGGATTTAAATGCTCTTGCCCAAACTGACTCCTGTTCTCCGCACATGGGATGTGGTATGTCATGGTTCAAAACTCACATCCCATGTTATGCCTGTCCTAACTGCTACAGTCTGGCAGCCCTTTATTTACTCTAGTCTAATTTTGAACAATTACACACAGCTATTTGAAGTGTGGGAAAAAAGATTCCAGCCCAGACTTTTCTAAAATGCCTTTGTTTTCCTCCAGAATGTTTCTATTATCCAGGTTAATGTGAAGAACTTTACTTGGGGGAAAAAAATGAATCTTAACCATTGCAACATGGAAGACAAAACAGCTATATAGAGGCCATTTTTCACACACATGATCTAGAAATCAATGGAAACATTCCTACTGAGCAGATCAAAGCAGTGCCAAGTCTTATAGTTGCCTCTATCAGTCATGCTAACATCCCTCAAACTGCTGTTTCTCTGGCAGCACAGAACAGTACAGGTGACAGATACTAAACATGTACAATGAGCCCTTTGAAAATTGAAAGCAGGCTACTATGTTCAAAGGCATTGTTAATAATTCACAGGGACAGAAGAAATCTAAAGTGTGGGCATACATTCCAATAAAAGCTATTCTTCGAATCAGAACTTCTAGATTTTTAAACCATAGGTGGAACACATTTTCATTTCACATAAAGGAAACACTTTTCAAATTGTGATGCAGTTAGAATTTATTTTGACATCTTCAGAGACTTTACAGATAATGACAGCTGGACAAGGTGCCACATCAGGCTGTTCTTAGTACATACCCCATTCCACACTAAGTGGATTTGAATGTAGTTTTTCAGTCAGATTGTAACATTTCAAGGAAATTTGAAAAATAACTGCAATGAAGAAGAAAGTTGCTGCTGACAACTTTTTTATTCCCATGAAGCAGCACTTTCTATCCTGCCTCTGCAGTCAGTCATAAAGCTGGAATTAAACAACCAAACAACCCCAAAAGCAACAACAAAATGCAGCGAAAGACAAACCAACAAAAAACCCTAAACACAAAAAAACCTAAACAGATAAAGAACCCTTCTCAATACAGAACTTTGCATGTAGTAAATGTTGAAAAAAGTGTAATGGGAATAAAGAAGGAAAAACAAAAAAAGATGGTACTATTACTTTGTATCCTGACGACACACAGGCTTCTCTGGATGCAGAATTATTATTTAGAAACTGCTGGTGTCACTTCAACAGATCATCTAATGTCCCAAAAGCACATCTGGATCTCTTCCTATCAAAACTCCAGTCTGAAGTGCATGCCCTGGGTGTGTCACTTTGAACACACCAAAACAAAAGCTAGTTCCAAGATCACCTCTAGAACTTCTTCCATGATGGGAATTGTTTCTGTTGGGACTTTGCCACCATTGTGCTTAACTGTTCTTGGTGTACCAAGGATAGAAAAAGTGCTCCTAAAACTGAAGAGATCAGTCAAAACAAATCTTAATGGCAAAATACCATGATCACACTTAGAAACTCAGCATGTTTCTGAACTGATAGGAGCATGTCAAGTTTAATCCTGTTCCAAAAGTAACACTGTTAAACAGAATTACATGTGTCAGAGCTAAAGATCGTGTCAGTGAAACCAGAATCATCATCTTTGCATCTCTTTTACATTAAAATGGTTAGGTCATTGCAATTACATTACTCTGCAGATGGTCTGTGCTTTCAAAATGCTTCTCATCTTTTTTTTTTTTTTTTTTTTTTTTTTTTTTGTTTGTTTTTTGGTGCATTTCACAAAGATGCTTTGCTAAAAATTATTAAAAACATTGAACCACTCTTCTCATTCCTCCCAAAAGGGAAAAAAAAGAGAAAATAGACTTGTACACTTTATGGATGGTCCAGAGATATTTTAAAACATCCAGCTGGAAAAAAACACAAATTATATTAAGTTACAAGATTAATAAAAAATGGGAATCTGTCCAGGAAAATGACGTTCTGGGTAAAGTAAATAGGTGTATTTATAGACTTCAGAGTTCTGAGCTGTTTCCCAGTTTTACAGGCTGGATATGAGAGTGTTTAATGTAGGTTTTCAAAACAAGATAATCCTAGAAGATACAGTTAACAGTTCCTTGCTGCTACTCCAAATACTAAAAATATTACCCCTCAAAACATAAAACCACTATTATTTTACTTCCTTTTGCATAAGTGGACTAAAAGGAATGGTATTTACAAAATACTCTTTTATGCATTTTAAATATATGAGAGTGAGAGCTACGCTTCTAACACCTGGTGTCCTGACAGGTTTTCCAGTTCTGGTAAAACTGCAAAGTACCTGAGAGCTACTGCAAGAACACTCACACCATGTTTCACAACATGCCACTACTTCCTTTCAGCCAAGTCTTTCCCATACAAATTAAAGACTCTGGCATTTGCACAGTTTAAACTCCTGACCTCCAAACAGCTCCTTCCGCAAGCAAGAAGTGAGGTAATGACCTTAACAACTCTTGTGAGTATTAACTTCCAGATCCAGGAAGAATCATCTATTCAGCAACAGATTTACAAAATACACAAAAATACTGTTTAGAACTTTGGAATAATATGAAATCCAGGACTCAGAACATAAACAATAAGAAATGTTTGTAATGCCATTTTCTGGATAAACACTGAAAAAAACATTTTCTTTCACCTTTAATGGGCCTTCCAGCCTCTTGCATGTATCTAGAAGCAATTGGGTTTTTTTCAAAATTGTTAGAAGTTGATTGAACAGAATATCCTCACCTTCAGCACTGTGTAAACCCACATGGTTCCAAGGAGGTAATGAACAATCAGTTTTCATGGTTTTATCACAGACCACTGTAATTAAATATAACTGAGCCACAAACGATCAAAATAAGTATGGACTTTCCATGTAAAGCTCTGGTGAATAGTCTATTTTTATATCAGCATTGAGAAAAAAATTAAGGTAATTAACACAGCATGTGTACAACACTTTAAGAGCATGAAAGAATCAGTAACTTCAGTGAATGGTTAAGCATTCTTCATGTAACATTTGGTGTGGGCTGGGAAAGGGAAATACTGAACAAGTTCACAACAGTTCAACAAAGCAGGAGAGATTATTCC
Source organism: Pogoniulus pusillus (assembly GCF_015220805.1). NCBI lineage: Eukaryota > Metazoa > Chordata > Aves > Piciformes > Lybiidae > Pogoniulus > Pogoniulus pusillus. The sequence goes on along the minus strand of NC_087272.1, from coordinate 16,915,892 downwards.
CACAGGACTGATTACCACAACTGCAATATATGTCTATGTGGTAAAATCTGTAAGCAACTTGTTAAGACACCTGAACTTTTTCTAACAGTTCCTGGGAAGAGAAGTACATAAAATGGAGTAAGAAAGACAGCAATTTGATGAGAAAATCCCCAAAGCGTTAATAAATTTTAAATAATTCAAGTCCTGCATACATCCAAACCTACACTTAAATGTTTAAATGGAGCCTGGCATCAAAGTTTTCTTGCAAATCAACCTTGGTTGAGAAATACCACAAATATACTTACTTCAACTATACACAGTAACTAACTGAAATGTCAGACTTCAGATCTTGTACAGATCTTTGATTCTCATCTGCTGTTTAGTTTGCAGTTTTATTGCCCAGGCCACATGTGATTATGTAGACATAATATGCACACGCACACACATAATGCATGTGTATCTATGTGTACAAATATAGTTTACCTTCTAAGCTGATGATCCTCCATCCATTTTTCTCCTAGCAGAAGAGACACTGTTAACACTAGACAGATTGATACAGACTATGGGACTGTTTTGCATGCTTTTAAAGAGGTTGTCCTATGTACAGAAACTACAGTCAGATGAAAACTTAAATATTTTCCATAGCGGTTGTGAAGAAATAAAATTAGGGTCTCATAAAGAGCCATAAGCATTTGATGCAAACATTTTTTGTTGGCGTTTGATGAACTTATTTCTTGTTCTGTAAGCATAGGAAAGATGGACTCAGGTACTACTCATAATACTCTTTAGTAAAGTTTGCTCCAAGCAAAATTCATCGTCACCATGCATTAGTGAAGTTTGCTCCAAGCCACATTTTTATGTCTCTCTCTAAGCCTGCATGACACAATCTACCAGTCACACCCACAACCTCATAGAACCTGCTCCTTTTGCTTCAAGCTACCAGTTCTTTCAGCACTGAGGCTAAATTCAGTTAATGCCCAACTATTCTATATTTTATTCTATCCCATTCATTGATATACAACCTCAGCCTTGATTTACAGCACAGTTATTCTGTGCTGTAAATAATTCTCTCTCAAGAGAGAATTATTCCTAGCAAGCCCTACTGTGGAACTCATTCCTAAACTATTTGCATGTGCAAGCATTAATCAGCACTTCAACAAGCTTGTGAGGCAAATTACACCTTCCATTAATTTGGGGTAGCCAGTTTGAGATACGTAGACCTGCTTTTCAAGGTATTCAGCACTTTCTACGCTCAAAGCACAGCTTTCATGGACTTTACATATCACTGGTGTCAGGTATACAAGTCGTCTGAAGTCCAACACCTCTTTAAGAGTTTACTGCTGCAACTTGAAACAACAGGCTTTCATTAGAGCTTTTGTGTGTACTTTTCCAGGTTTTTGAAAGTTAAAGTATACTGCAGCATGAATTACTACTACATGTAGACATCGTCCTGAGCAACAATAATAGATCAAACCTTTCAATTTTGACAGGATCTGTCAATAGATGTAACGTATTAGCAAGCATGAAAAACATCTTTGATGAGATGACATTTTGCACTCAGCATACAGGCATGGTAAGTCAAGTGACTACCCTCATTCTACAGCTACAAAAGAGTTTTTATCTCCTTAGTGTAAGAAGCATGAAAGTGGACAGGTTTTGCTATACAAGACATACTCAGGGAACAGTGTGATCTTTTAAAACAGTCAAATTCTGTCCCCTGTTAAAAAAAAAAATCATAATATATGGTCTTACAGGCAGAGTTAAGCAGATTTTCTGTTATATTATTTCATTTAATATTATTCACTGTTTTGGAATGTAATTGCAAATAAAATGACTCATAGCATCATATCCTGTGAATGCATTTCTAAGCACATAAATTCTAGTGAAGTCGGCGGAAGATGTTTTCAAATGCACAGATGAATTCAAGCATCTACCTCTCCTGACTCAAACAGCCAACCTGCAACAATATTAATGGACATAACTTCTAGGAATGCCTTAGAAAATTTAGCCATTAAACATGTTTTCTTAAATCATCAAGATTTTGCTGCAAAAGCCACACTGAGAAACTAAACTCTGATCTATGTTAACCTTTACCCATATGATGCAGAAGCTTCTGTGTCTGTTTTAGTCTCCTAACAGCAAATGATAAACTGGTGTTTATTTCACTTCCCTATATTGTACCACTTCATGTGAACAGAATTCATACTGAGGATGGAAACTTTCCACTTACATTGCACCAGGGTAATTTCTCAACTCTTAGTGTTTTACCAGTCTAACTGTAACAGGGCAGTCACAATCTGAAGAGTCAACTAGCCCAGAGCCCTGGTCATAATGTCTGAAGTCTGGGGTAGAACAACAAAAATCTCCTTCCTCTTAGGACAAGGGATTGACTTCATATGCAATTCCAGACCATGGGGTCCATGTGAAGTTCATGCTAACCAGTAGGCTCCCAGGACCTGGGGACTTGGCATTTAAGATCATGGTGAGACAGCACATACCAGCCTAATCCACAAAAAAGGGCAAGTCAAAATGAAGCCTTAACTCTACATTAAATGTGGAGCACCAGGAAAATGAGACTATTACTTGCTTTCTGCAGCCAGTAAAGGTTATATGGCTCCCAAGATACAAAATGCCTACTTCGGTGCTCTGCAAGTTTCAGCACAGATATTACTTTCTACAATAAATTAAAAAGTAGTTTGACCTCTAGGTAGTTTTTTTTTGCAAACACAGAGTTTTCAACTTCTTTTCTAGTTTTTCCACATTCATCAAGCTCCATGTTTTTGTGTGGAATTCTACCACAGAAACAGACAGACGATGAACACCAGAGTTGACTGGTAGCGCCATTTATTTTCCCAAAGTCAGATCTTTCATGTACCTTAGTGAGAAAAATACTAATGTATTCTGTAGTCTTGTAATTAAGCATTTTAATGTGTTTCTTTGTAAGATATTTAAGTTCTCACTCCTCTTTTTGGCAATATATTTGAAAGTGTCACAGTTTTAACACCTAACCTGGCCTAAATTTAGACTCAAGAGCCCATGGGAAAACCCTGTATTCATTTACTCAAGTACGGAGGGATGTGGTTGGGAAACACAGGATAAATTACTTTGTACATATTTGCTGATAGCAATATTATCTTCCACATACTGTCCCGCAGCTGTTGTTAATGCTCTTTACACAACCTTTAGCACTGTTAACTGGAATGATCCGAATTTCATATATATGGGCTATTCAGCTCAGTCAGATGTAACACCTGTTAAAGAAGAGCTCAGATTTTATCACAATAGAATCCCTTAAAAAAATCTGTACCATTCACCTCTTTAAGTATGTCCATCTCAAAAAGCACACCAGAAAAGGAAGAACTTCACTTCTTTTTTAATGTGGGTGATATCTGTTCTGTTTTGACTATGTACCTAGACAGTAATTCCACACTATCACATTCAAATGCCATTATACCACCAAGCAGTACAAATGTGGCCTCGATCAGAGATGCACACAAATGCATGTATGTGAGAATCGTCAGGCCTGACAGTTTTTGGTTTATGTTAACTAGTGTTTTCGTTGGCTGCAGAGGAACTGAAGATATGCAATGCCAAAGAAATCTTGAGAAGCATCTTTTCAAGCCATTTCAATCGTGGCCACACAATCTGAAATAGCCTTCTGGATTCCACAATGACAAAATAAGGGATTGGAGAGAAATTTTCTCTTAAGCAGGAAAGGGGAAAATCAAAACTGTCTTCTCTGCAAAAATGTTGTGAACAGCTTTAAGTAACAGTTTATTTACTTATTCATAACTTTTTGCAGAGCTAGTGGAGTTCTGATCAAAGAAGCATCTTTCCATGTTTAGCAGGTCCTAAGTCCCTCTTTCCCAGGACTGAAGGAATTAATTACATGGCAAGTATATATGCATCCTACCACTGGCTGTATGCAAAATAAATGATTATGCTGAGTAGTCTTCACTTTGCACTAAGAAAAATCTGCTACTGCAGACTTCAGCAACTGCAGAAAGACTTTCCCAAGTGGCAATTGTTCCCAACTCTCTCACCCAGCTTTGCTAGATCTCAAAAATGTTTCTAGGGCTTCAGCACAAAAAAACAAGTCTGTCCACATGCCCAAATTCTCAATTCTATGAGGAGCAGAGAAAACTTATGGAAAAAAAAACAACTGAGACTTTGTAGTTGAGAATATTAATAAAGGCTTCATAAATCAAGATTATCTTCATCTTATTTCGACTTCTACCTATTTGGGATCAAGAACATTGGTTCACAAATAGATGGCTTTGAACTGTTTTGAATTTTAAGCACATTATTTTTAGCTCTCCAGCAAAAGCAAGTAATATTTCCATTAAGCCAACAAACTAAGACTCAGTAAAATTTAAGATTATGTGCCATTATTCCTCCATGAGATTAGTGCCTCATTGTGAACACTGACGTATAAAAATAAAGGCTGTTATTTAGTTATGCTCCCTTTTAAATAAGTGAGTGAAAATACATGAAGTCTAACTTCACCAAGAATTCCCCTGGGACACTGAAAACCAAAATCAGCATGGATCTTTTTCAGATAGATTGTGGTTTCACAAGGACATTGAAAAATTAATTAAATTGCCAAAATGGAGACTTGAAATCATCACTGTGACTCAATTAACAGCAAAAGATGGCAACACCATTCTCATAAAAGCATCAAATTCAATTATTTGCCCTCCAAAATTCTGTAATTAAGAACTTCATTCAATATAACTTTTGACTGAAGAAGCTACAGAAGAGTTTTCCTGCTTCCAGTGGAGCACACCCTTCCAATCCAGTATTTAACATTTCTGAATGTACTTTTTTGAAGAATGACCTGTTTTCTTCAGTTTATTCAGTTCTATACTTTCTTTTCACTTGTAACAGGTAAAAACTCATCCATAAGCATTTGAGAATCACTTGGCAATCACAACACACCACTGCAATTCTGATTCACAGCTTCTGCAGTGACATGAGGGAGACGAAAGTAGCAGTATGTGATCATATCAACAGGAAAAAAAAACAAAAACTTAAATGTCAAATTTTGAACTGAACTACCTAAAGGCCTTTTTGCGTCACAGAAATGCTCAAGTAGTTGCAAATTCAACCACCCTAAGTGTGCAAAGTTCCTCTCTTTCTAACAGCCAAAGACTGTTGACTGTAACAACTACTCCTCCGATTTAATCATCAGTGATTCACCTTACTTCATCTAGCAGCCACAACACTGGTCTGTATCTTCCCATTGTTTTTTAAATGATTAACAGTTCTAACAAAGCCTTTGCACTAAATCTATACTTGCTTACATAAATTACAACATCTAACCTCTTCCACAACACTTCTGTGTCTAAAGGAACAAGCATTTAGTGGGTATGAACTGACCTTGTACCATCCCCTAAACCAGCACCACTATAATTTGTTCCAGTGATTTCCAGTTTCTAAACTCTAGGATACAATACATTCTAAGATAAATCCAGCTGAATAAATACTCTGTTGCAAACACCTGCTGCATAAGGAGCTGTTGCATGTACACTGGCTCTTTCTTGAATATTCCATTGTTTGGGTAGTGTTATGATACAGTTTCCTTCCAGAAAGCCATCTCCTCTGGTAGTTAACAACAGAGCCTAGCTGCTGGGCTACTACAAGACAGAAATGTTTCCTAGCTGAAAAGCAGAAACAGGATGTAGCAGCTTCCTGAATTTTCAGAACTGACCTTCACAAAATATTTAATCTCTTTTAATTAAATTTCTACAATGAGAAAATTAATGTTAATGCTATGTTAAATGTGAAATACTTCTCACAGGCCTGGTGTGTGTACAATCTCAAGAAGCACTGTGTGTCAGGAATTACGGCCAGGTTCTGACAGTCTGCAGCATGATCTAGTAGAAGATGAAACTCTATCTTCTGAGATGGATTAACAGTAAACACAAACTCTGTTCAGTGGGTAATGTGGACAACTGTGGAAAAGTAACACCCAAAGGCATCTTGGCAAGGGGTGGCATGCCAGGAAAAAGTGAAGATTCTTTATTATATTTCAAACACATCTTATTCTAGTTTTTATGGAAAATGATGAAGTCACTTTTTAACAAAAAACTAATCTCTGAATTTACATGTGTCATATAAATCCAGCCCCAAACTATAAGAATACAAAATAGATTAGTGTGTTTAGATAAGGTCTGTAAGAAAAATAAACACAGAAGCCCACATAGCACAAAACTGTGTGGCATTCACTGAAGAGTCAGCTATATAATCCACAGAACTGCATTTGCAAAAATGATTTGTACAGTAACTGTCGGGGATCACTGGAACAGTGTCTGCTGAACCAGATGTGAACTCTCAGTCTGTGGTGATTTTAAAGACCCAGCTAGACAACAGTCAAAGGTAAGCCCTAATTTAATGTTAAGCCCTAATTTAATGTTGATGCCAGTTCTGGTTGGACTCCAGAGGTCCCTTCCAAGCAACACTAATATGATTCTGTGATTTCATGATACTGTAAAGACTGCCACATTGTTAATGAATGGATCAATGAAATAAAGTGTAAAAGCCACAAAAGATCCCATGCTCCAGAGCAGTCTTTTAATTAAAAACACTTGAATTAAGACAGTAGCTACTGACGTACTAAACTTGTCTCAAAATAAATCGAGAGAGAAGTAAGTAGATGTCCTGTTGAAATACAACGACTTTTTCCAAGTTGAACCATCTCTTTCTCCCTTAAAGCACATGGTTATCAAGTGAACATATTCAACCTGTTCTTCTACACAATTACCCGAAGCCTTCAAAGCAAGCTTGCAACTCTGTAAACGCTTATGTCTTTTAAAAAACATTGCTTGTAGCTTCTCCCACATTTATGGCAAAGAGAATTTTGCACTATCCATTTCAAACTGTTTGTGCAACTTCATCCTTCATCAAAAGTTTGAAGTGAAGACAAATGCTATACTGCCTGACAAGAAAGGGCTGGACACAAGAAAGTGGGTTCAAGAGAAGAAAGTAAAAAATGCTTCTTATGTGTATTTCTCCACAGCAATGAGCTCCTTTTAAATTCAATATCAAAATCTCACAGTAGTTTTAGATAGAGTTTACTAGTCAAAGAATGCATTTTAGCGCCTTCAGGATTGCAAAGGGATGTTACTGATGGACGGCTTTTCTGGTGGTCTGGATCAAGGGCTGGCTTCTGTGGTTTCTGAAAGGTTTTGCCTGCGTGTTACTGCGGCCATGTACTTCGTACAACCGAGAGAACAGCAGGAGTCAACGCAATCTCCGCCGCGGCTCCTGGGGATCAGGAAGAGGCCACAAGGTGGGTCTCTGCGGCGTTAAGAAAGGTCCCCTGCGGGACGAACCCCGTTAAGAACCGCGCTGGCCTTGTCACGGCTGACAGCCACCTCCCGGGCACTGCTGTCAGATGTTTGCGTGGGCCTGCTGGTACCGGTGCGCGACACGAGCAGCAGTCGCGGCTACGCCGGGCCCTGGCCGCACTGCCCCGTACCAGCCGGGCAGGCAGCGGCTCCAACCCCCGGCCCGGCCCCCGTGACGGGGCGGAGGGCCACGCAGACGCACACACACGCACTTACTTGATGTCCTCCCAGACGGCGGGGCCGTAGTTGCGGATGACGAGCAGCTCCAAGGCGTGATTGACGAAGCCGTACTGCGGAGCAGAGCGAGGCGGCGGCACGGTCAGGCACTGGGAGAGGGAGCCCCTTCAACCGGCCCGCAGCATCCCATCCCATCCCATCCCGTGCCGGGCACCCTCCCGACCACCACCAGCACCACCATGTCCCCCCAAAACAAAGGGCTAAGGACGGCTTCCCTCTCGGATCGCTCTTTCCAAGCCTCTTCCCTCCCACCGTGGGCCCGGCCAGACCAGACATCCTCCGTCAGCCTCGGTCCCCCGGGCAGAGAAGGCTGTCCGGCGGAGCTCACCATGGTGTCGCCGCCGCCACCGCCGCGCAGCAGAAGACCGGCTCCGATCGCCTCACCGCCTCCTTGGCCGCCACCGCCCCGAGTGGCACCCGCCGATAGCCAATGGCGAGCGCGGCCGCTACGCTGACACCCAATGGCAGGCGCGGCTTCTGTGCTGTCGTGCAATCATAGGCGGAGGCGGGACTACGAGTGTCAGGGGACGCGACAGTGCGAGGAGGCTGAGTGCGTGGGAGCGGTGGGAGTAGGGGAGCTGGCTGGGCTGGAGGCTGCATGCGGGCCTGTGGCTCAGCCTCTTACTCCTCCTCAGGTGCTGCAGTTTGCGGTGTTTGCTGTCGCCCCAGGCCACATGTAGGAGAGAGAGAGAAAGGGGCAGGCCTGGGAGATGCCCACATCACTCGCTTTCATTCACCCCCACGCTCGCCTCAGCAGGGAGCACTTGGGACGTTCGTCGCGCAGTTTCCTAGGCAAGAAAGAAGGTTTTCCAAATCTTCGTCTCCAGACTCTAGCTAGAGTCGTTGACACTCGCCTGACACTGAGCCAGATCATAGATCGAAAAGCCGGGCAGGTTCCTAGCGGTTTGAGTGTGTGCGCGCAGGGCACTGGTGACAGTGGCGCTGGTGACAGTGGCCCTGGCTGCGATTGCCCTCGCAGAAACAGGAATACATCCTCGGTTGCTTAACACCGAATGCAACCACTTGTCTTTCAGGAAGATAATGCTCCCTATAAAGTGAAGAGTTTGAGGGGCAAAATGGCTGCAGACATTTATGCTCCTGTACTTCTGTTTTTCAAAGCTTAGTGAAGTTAAAAGCCTAATAAAGAATCCACTTAACTGAGCTTTCTTTTTCGCGTGTGGAGTCCTTGTCCATGTGAATAAAGGCAATGTGAATAGAGACTGCATCGTGTCACTAACCTCCACTAAGTGTGGATTCTCAAAGGGTTCTCCGAGTAAGGTGTGATCCTTACAACAGGAGTTTGTGAGCAGAGGACGACATGCCAGAGACAGTTCAGAAACGGCACGCTGTCACCGTGTGTTATCAGGTACATGCCACAAAAGAAAGAGAGCCGTGCGTAAAAAAACCCCATTCAGTTCAGAGCCCTTTGTAGCAGCTGAAGACCTGGGTTTGGTGTATGAAATAAAAATCCCAAGAAGACGATTTATTATTTGTTTTCTTTAAAAGAATAAAGGTATCTTCAAAAGATAGGAGGATTATCCAGGAAGATTATGGGATGAATACTTTATGTGCTCCTACTGTTGCAGCTGTCTTGGCTAGACACCTTGCTCCATGAAGTCAGTAGAGCCACAGATGGTAATCAATCCAGATGGATTCTAGATGTAAGTAAAGTTGCAAAAACTCAGATCTTAGCATGTGCAAAATAACTCTAAAATTTGAACTGTTCGTGTACGTCATGAAAATTGTTTTCAAAAAGCAAAGATGTAGCATGTTGGAACTTGCGTGAAAGTTACAACATCTTTGGAAATCTCATCTATTACTTGGCAAACTTTTGAATCTGTGTTAAGATCTGTAAAAATGTGTAGTAAATGAGAAGACAATTTCTAGGTGGATAGCCATTGGAAATTTGGCAAAGTCATCTCAGTAGGCTTTCCAAGAACAGTAGAGGGAAGCCCTGCTTTGATTTTATGCACATAGGCATAGCAAAGAAATCTAGCCAGTTTAACACATTCCAAATCTACTGGGTTAAAGTACTCTTGTTTTTTTAAAGGATCACCAAGTGTGGAAATAATATGCTAATTTTGAATGGAGGGGGGGAAATAAAACAAACAAACTACCAGTTTAAGATGTCTGTGTAGAAAACCAACCAGAAACTGAACAGATGAAAATCTCTAAGAATCTTTTCACTCTCTAGGAAACTGTCAACAGAGATGATGTAAGCAGTCGTAACCAGGCAAAAGGCTCTATTGCCCTGTAGCTGAGAAGTAGTCAGCTTGTCATCAATTAACCGGGGGCTGAGTACATCATCTCACTGTTTCATTTTTCTGTTTGTTAGGAAGGAAATTTTGGGAGAACAGGAAAACATTTTCTACAACAAAAATGTTGCAACACACCCTTTGTAATCTTTGTGTGCCCACTGGTGCTAGTGAATCTACACTACTGGAAGATCTAACACCTGTGAGCACTGTCATTTAATGATGTACAGTCTTCCCTTTCCTACATCTCCCCATTTTAAGTATACAAAATGTCAAGGAGGTCCTGATAGCACATCCCAGGCAAGAAACAAGAAGACTGGATTGAGAATCAGTGTTAACATCTGCATTCTTCATAAGTTTCAGGTGAATCCACTTGTCCAGTCTGTATATGGTGTAAACCCTAGCATTCATAAAATGATTGATTACATAAAAATCTTTTGGGATATGATTTTCAGAGAGTAGATTATCCTGGCAAATTTGGGTACCTAAGTGACACTTTTTCAAAAGTGCTGGTATCTGCAAAGGTCAAAATTGCTTTAGACAGTTGTGACATTCCCTTGCTTTTGATTTGTTTCTGGCTTGGTAGGTTGCATTTGCAAGCTGTTCTTGCAATTAAGCTATTGCAATACAAGGGGAAGTTCTAGCATCCAAGATGAGATTTGTAAAACACAAACTGAAAATAACACAGGAAGAGTTAAAGCAGACAATGATTTAGTTTCATAAAATAGTGATCTCATTTAAAAAGTTTGGAAGATATTAAAGAAGTGGTTTACTAAGCGGGACCAAACTCCATTCCAGCTGCTTGGTCCATCAGGACTATGAGGTAGATCTTAGGCAAGATTTAATTTCAGTGGAAGGAGAGTCTTTAAGTCAACAAGATAAAGTATATATTGGACTAAGATGATAATAATAACAGTGTCAGCCCTAACAGTGTCAAAACATTCATTATGCATATCACACAACCCTCTGGACTGCATCTGGTACACTTCTGTGAAGTCTGCAATTTATTCACTATAGCAGGCAAACTCCTTCCCATGTGGGGTCACTCATGCAGCAGGTACAGGTTATTATCTGCTGCTCAGATGCTTTTTGGTATTCAGGACTGGGAGGGTAGCTGTGACAGTAGCCACAAATGAGATGCATATGGGATGGAATGCTGGTTGCTTACAAAGCAAATTCTTCACTTTGTGTCCCCATGAAAATATTTCTCAGGAGCTTCCTGCGCTGGCCATTACAAAGCCAAGAGCTGCAGTCAGTGTTTACAGGAGGAAAGCACCTGCTGCACTTCAAAAGTTGTGGCATAATCAATTTACATGATTTAAGATGCAAACTTCATTGGGGAAGTCTTGCTGAGATCCACGAATGCAGGAAGTAGCATATGCTGCACTTTTTATGCTGTATGATAGGGCAATTGCTGAAACAATAACTTTAGGATGTCTACTAGCTAGCTAATAGCATCACCATTCATTTCAGTATGGTTTGTGTTAATATAGAAGCACTAGATAACAAAGAAAGTATTTCACTAAGTTCTGCTTTTCCACTTTGGACTTTGCTCTTTCAGTTTGTATTGTGACTGTAATTCTGGATAAAAAAGCTGCCTTTTATGGTATTGTTGGATTTCACTTACTGAAGATGGAATTATTTTACTGACAGCAAGTTGAATTATGGGTGTTTTCTAGTTACCTGTTTGAAATCATAATGGGCTGAGACTTGGCTTTTGGGATTGTCATAACACTGCTTGCCAGGTGCAGAAATATGCTTACTTCAGCAAGATTCATGGTATCTACTCTACCACTATACACTATTTCACTATAATTTTAGACTGAAACAATGCTCAGTATGCCAATGCTGTTCTATAATTCCATAACCTGTGTTAATTTTAGGAGCTCTGTGGGCCCTGTTGCATTTCACAATGCAGAGCAAACAATGCAGAGGTATGTCCAAAACTTCCCTAACACCTTCTGCAATCAGTGGAAAGACTCTAGTTAATTTTCATAAACTCCTGGGAGCTGCAAAGCAATGTGCTATTTTCCATTTATATTGGGAAACTCCTGGCTCAACTTTACTGTCAACATCAAAAATCTGAAGCAGATGAGACACACAATTTTATAAGGTTATTTACTTTGTTTTGGATTCTTTCACCATTTATTATTGCTCTCCAGCTTTGTTTTCCAGCCTAACTGCATTTTTAACATTCAGATCCTACTGTTTGTGCCCAGGAGAGTACATATATGTAAACTGTTGCATCTGGATACAGTAGACATTCCAGAACCATTGATTATCTCCCACCTTTGTGCTTCAGTACCAAAGCAATGCTGAGTAATGTAAGACAGTGACTTACTCTCTCCCTTTGCACTGCAGAAAAGGACTGCCAATGAACTCATGCAAGCAGGACAGGGGAATTAGGAAATAAAAATGTTAAAAATTCCTGTATCTGATTTTTTCCTTCCTATGAAGCTGCGAGAAGCCATACCATCAGAGATGGTTTTAGAGGTGTCTGAAGGCTCTTGTGGCACACATTTTGCAGACTTCCAAGATAAAAAATGGATGTCCTACTTTTCATTTCAGAAACAGCCACAAAGTGAAATTTGGTTTCTCTCAGGGCTGACTTCTGATAAACTTTGAAAGCAGCACAGTCCCTGGTGTGCTGTATGGCAAAGAGCCACCAAAAATTACTGCTTTTGCAGGAAACAAAGCTCCCCTTCCACTGTGTTTGCAGAACAATAAGTAGGCATTAAAAAACGGTTAGCAGATAAAACGGCCTGCTGGGTTGTAGGATGGGTGGGGTAGAAAAAGAGTCTTGATGCCAAGATTGAAGAGAAATTCCCTTTAATTCTGATGTCTTTCAGCTGGAAACGCAGACTTTGCCTCCTGTACTATCAGATTTTCTGCAGACAATGCAGAAGAAAATGATGGGAGGAAAAAAAATGGGTTTAGGAGAGGTCTGGATTCTTCCTTTTGCAGAATTTCACAGGAAGAAAGTTGATCTGTCCTGGGGCTTTAGTGTGCCTTAGTGCACACTTCACTGTTTTGTCAGTTTGAGTGTTTGTTTGCTTTGGTTTTACACAGTAATTCAGAGAGAAAGAAAACATCAGCTCCACACTAATTGCACTTGCTCTGACACCAGCAATGAGATTTTTTTCCCAACATCTCCCTGAAATCTTACTGGGTCTTGAGTGAAATAAAACTAGTTGAATTCTTTAGATACAGCTTTTACTATCAATGTTAAGATTCAAAGGACTCATGTTTCATTTATTTCAAGGGTCATTTCCAAGGATCTTTGCAAAAGAAACTGCACTGTGTTAAAAATGTCTTCCATCACAGTGTAAATGTGAACAGGAATCAGCCTCACAGAATCTTAATGAATAAGATAAAAACTCATGTAATAACAAAACTCTTTTGGAACATAATACTAAGGTATTTCTATATTTATATAAGTAGCATTGCACAGTCTCCGAAGACTTTCATAATATATCACAATACTAAGCATCAGCTTCAAAACAATTGGTTTATTTCCTTGCAAAATCTCCTGATACTACAGCAGCTAAATGGCCTTCATTTCGTTTATCTCAACAATGGCCTTATTGGTTTTCTGACTCCTTTTTTTTTTTTTCCCCATTGGCTTTCATTCAAGTGAAAAGATTAGTTAAAAGTAATTGTCCCTTATTAAGTACATATTCATTCAGCAAAAAACTTAAACAGAGGAACAGCTTCAGTGAGATATAAATCCTTCAGTTATGCTTAAAGCTAAATATAGAGTTGTGGGTCTTTTTGCAGAAGTCTGGACAAGCACTTTCTTGGATCATTGTCTTAAATACAAGCCTAAATCCTATTTACGTTACTGAGATTCAACCACATTGCTTCATGTGTACAATTAAGCACCTTGTTAGCATTCTTCTCTGAACTAAGGCTGAAGTTTTGAACTTTTTGAAGGAATGTTTTGAACTTTTCAGGAAAAAAAAATAGTGAAATAAAAAGGAATTTTACAGAAAATCTATCCCAGCTGGTAATGTAGCCTAGGGTGCATTAAAAAAAATAGAATAATATAAATAATGTTGGAAGAAGAATTTGATCTGAAATAACATCTTTGGCCTAGGGCACATTTTATTGTGCAGAGATACACTTAGGAAGATGTCAGAAACTGCCAATGATGAACAACTTACTGAATTACACATTTATGTGAAGTCTGGCTTTGAGAATGGCCATCATCTGGTCCAGCAATAGTGAAATACTCCCACATTTTTAAATCCAAGAGTACCTACATGGAACTGCTATTAGCCTCTGGGTATTTATGTCAATAGAACAGATTTTTTCCAATCAAAATAATATTGTAAAGATCAGTCATCAAGATTTGCATAGTTCTTGTTTCTTTGAAACACTGCTGTTAAATGATGTTACAAATGTGTGTGCTACTGTATGTGCATGCATGTGTGTATATGTAGAATATACAGAGAGACTTCCAAGTTGCATTTTGCGTTACAAAAATATTTCTAAGCATCATGGATGGATAAGGAGATCTCAGGCAATAAAAAGGTTCAATGTTTCAAGTTTTGCTCAAATGCTGCTTACAGAAGATCTTAATTTAAATATGCTTTTATGATGTTCTTAGTGCTAGTCCCTTGCATGGATTTTTCTCAGTCCTCCAACGGTACATGTTCTATTGCAAAACAGGAGGATTAAACAGTGTATCAAGCTTCAGAATCATAGAAAGAACAGTCAAGTTCAGAAAATTAATAGAATGGCAGCTTAGTGTAATGTAATGGCTCCCTGTAAATATTCAGAGATCAAAATCTGACTTTGTTTCAGGTTGCTTGGTATGTCAAAATCCAGGAGATAAAAAGGTTAGAACAAGTAACAACACTTAATACAACTGGAAATGTATGTATGTATGTAAGCAGTGCAGTTCTCTAGTCTTCAATTTGAAACAAACCATGCAGCACAGCAAAATTCCTGTGCAGAATCCTAAGCTCAGTGCTCATAACTAATTGTTCTGTCAGTTCTAGAGGCAGACCCCTGAAAGTTCTCCATTCATGTTCCACCATCCACAACTAAAAAGCTTGTACTGTATAGTGATATTAATGCTTCATGTATGTGTTCATATGTTTTAAAGCATTTCTGTTCATCTGCAGATTCCCCTGACAACTGTAAAGTGAGCGCACCACAGGCATTCCAGTCATGCATCATACCCATTTTGCTGTCCTTGAATAAGGATCACAGATTTAAAGTGGTGTGCTTCTGTTCCATTTTATACAGTCTGACTGGAATTTCCTTTCTAAGCAAACACTCCAAAACATGTTTTATTACACTTCTTTCAAAACATTTCAAATTTAAATGACAACAAAAAGAAAACATTTATTGCTCTAATACATAATAGCAAGTGGATAGTATTTTTGTAAAGTATTTTAAAAACACCAAGAGCTAAAATACTGTTTGATGATTACAGAGACTTTAGGATGTGATTTATACAGTGGTTTAATCTATGTTCATTTTATACACAAAATAACGTTCAACAGTAAGCAGCAAACCCTGCTATGTATATGTATATTAGCTACAATTAGCAGCCCAATCCAAAAGCTGCGGAGCACCCTCAACACATTGACTGCTGTCAGTGTTAGAAGACGTCCAGCAGCTTCTAGGACGGGGCCCAAATGATGAACTAGAAGGAGTATGTGACAGCAGTGACAGTAGTGTATATTTTTTGATGGAATCACTAAGAAAATATTTTAATAGTCATCAATAAGCACCTGCTCACAACACTGCATGTGGCTGCATCACTTGCACATTACATTGCCTGACACACTGCTTATATAATAACACCTAGAATTCTCAGCACAGAGAGAACTGAGAGAGTTGTTATGTAGCACTTAGAAATTACCACAGGAAAAATGCAGTTATTAGTAGAATTTTCAACAGTGACGTTGCAACATTATTTTAGTGACTGTGTTCCTTATGCAAAGGAAAGATAAAAAGTAGTCAGTGACATACTTCCTGAAATTTTAATACTGGCTTTCAATTGTTATCAATCTAAAGTGCTTTTATGTTTCAGATAGTTTAATTTTTTAAAATTTATACCAAAAAATCTAAATATTTTAAAGGTTTTTTTCCATACACTTTTGAGTGTATGAGTTAGTCTATGCCTGTTTCCTCACCCAAAAAATTGGCATTGCCATCTCCCAAATCTCTCTTTTGAAACCAAGTCTGTGAGTTTGTTCCTTGAACGTAAGCATCCAGAAAATAGCAAATTCCAGGGATATCACTTGGAAAATTTGGTGGAAGCTCTTCTCTTGAGCGAGGTGTGAACACAAAACCTGGATATTCCTTTAACAACCTAGAAGAAAAATGAATCATTCGATTAAAAATTAATCAGTCACAAATTGTTACTATAAGCACAGACATTCAATAATTCTTCATGTACAGAAGGGCAGAATGTAGCAGGGCAGAATCTCAATTAATACTTATGTTACTACTCTTTATTTGGTAACCTTGGTAACTTCTTCACTTATGCACCAATGCAAAAAGGAGTATGGCCTCTCTTTTTTTTTTCCTGGTCAGTGTTGTGCATGTAGATGCTGCTTTGTGTAAATATTTTCACAAATCATTTAGTACTGAAAGCTAGCTCTGATTTGCACATGAAACTGACACCATAATTAATGTTTCAACTAATGAAATACAGAGAAGCTTATTAACTATTCCAATCTTACCAATTCTAATAATTTTGCCTTTTCACTAGATAGAAAGAACCACTAAACCCAGTGGTCTAATCTGTAGGGATAAATAATGATGACTGGTATCCAAACTTCCAAACAATTACTGCAGTATACAGGAGCTGTGCAAGGTGTACAGCTTATCAATATATGTTTAGAATTGGTGCATCAATAAAAAAAGGAAAAAACACCAAACAGAATGATGATTGACTGATCATTCAGTCAAGGGAAAAAGAATCGAACACATCACAACCATAATGATAGTTTGCCCTTTAACCCAAATCCTTATTTTCTAGACACTCTTTTTTCAACAATATACTGATTTCAGATATTCTTCTGAGATGAATACACAGCCATGCAGAAACCCACTTCTGCATAAGTTATAGGCAAGTCTTAGAATCATAGAACCAAAGAATTAACCAGGTTGGAAGAGACCTCCAAGATCATCCAATCCTACCTATCACCCAGCCCTAGCCAATCAACTAGACCATGGCACTAAGTGCCTCATCCATGCTATCTCTTTATTTGTTTAGGAGTGCCTGGAAATACTGTTTACTGTGTGTCCCAGTATCTGTGCTACCTTTATCTATATCACCTATATGACGTAATCTAAAGTTGAGCACTCTCTAAATCACACAGCAAATGCTGCAGGGATGTCAGGATCCCATGTCAAATACCCTGTCTGACATTGGACACAGAACCTTGCCAGAAGGCATTATCAGACACATAGCAGTGGGTACAAGCTGAGTAGAAACAGCTGTCTGTCCAGGCTACAGTGATGCTGTATTTCTGGTTATCATACCCAACCAGTCATATTGCTTTGTGAGACACTAGTGTCACTCCCTGCAGTTCATACCGAACTGTTCATACAGTTAATTTTGGCTACTCCGGAAGAAACAGTAGTCTTTATGAGCTCAGCAGCACAAAACTCAGACCTGGATCTGGAGTTCAGATGTAGACTCTTGTCAGCATCAAATTCAAAGCAAATCCCTATTATTATTATTTTAGAGACCTATTGTCCCTATAGGTAGCTGGCCCCCATAAGATACTTACTTGCCCATGAACATGTTGCAAGGTGTTTTTCAAGTACAATTAAACAGATAATACAAGGAGAGTATTAGGTTCAGAGTGAAAAGGAAAGATGCTGCATTTCCCATGGGACAGCCTGCTAGCTGCCTGCATAATCACACAGCACACATTACTAAAATAGTCTGATCTGGAGTGGATAAATAGTACAGCCTAAATTCCATACTAAAGTTTTAAAATGAGCTGAAATCAAGACCTCTATAAAGACCTGTATCAAGACCTGGCATGATTGATTCATTGCAACCTATTCATTCATACCTCCTAACCAAAGGAGAATGAAGATACATAGGACAATGTTTAACAGTTCTTCCATTATGCTGTTATTTTCGAGGGCACCTGTAACAAGTTTGGCACCCAGTTCACGCTGAAAATCACATAGCTCAAAAAGACACCATCTATATGAGAGAAGAAAAAAAACCTAAACAACAAGAGGTACATAGCTGCAGGATAAGGAGCACAATTGGCCCAGACACTCCATTTATTTTAAATGTGGCATCTGAAAAGTAAGTATCTGCTGTTTCATTTCACCTTTTTATTGCTGGTGCTAGCTGCATTCTGACTAAAAATAACCATGGTGCATTCATGAGCAGTCAGATAAAAAGAGAAAAAGGAAAATACACAGCAGTACTTCAGAGATAAAAAAAACCCAAACCACAAAACCAAAACCCATGACAAAGAACAAGAAGATAATGAGCTATTACAGTAATTATTTCATATGAAATAAGAAACACCTCACCTGTAAGTTGTTGGGCTGACATTTATTTTCCTAGGTATGCTGCAAGATTCAAACTTATTGGCAAGGGTTACATTGTTTCCAAAAAGGCAGTAACGAGGCATTTTAACCCCAACAACTCCAGCAAAGACAGATCCAGAATGAAGGCCAATACGCATCTTTAAATAAAAGACAGAAAACAGCACTATTAGGTAACATAAAATGGCTAAATTCAGCTTTGGAAATTCATGGTTTATTAAAAAACAAATATTAATAACTAATACCAATTGAGTTATTACCATCTCCTTAAAATGTTTGTATTCTGACCACCACTGTTTGTGGAAACCATCTGAAGTTTACCTTGCTTTGCATTCATAGTAAGTAATCCTTACTATAAATACTTTGATAATCAAAGTATAAAGCAGATGAAACACTTTGATATCTCTTCTTTGTAACTCACATTCCTTAGGTAGTGCTGCTATGTTCCTATTTCTTTTTTTCATTTTTTTAGATGTGCACTTCTATGTGCATTGTAAATCTGTAGATGTGCTTTCTTCAGAATAGCACTCTGACACAATAATGGCATGATATTGGGAGGCCTGCATATCTACTCGGCATGTTATTCTTTACATATCAAGAGCAAGTCACATCATGAAGCAGTCACAATTTCTAATTTTGAGCAGAAAAGTCAAAAAGCCTGCAACAAAAGCAAAATCCACTCACACAGCAAAGGTGGCTGAAATATGTACATCAATAAACAAGTATGATTTAAGGTAAGCCATTTGCAGTCATGCCTTTGTTGTCTGGTATATAAACTGACAGTGTGACATATCTCTTGCTTTGCAACTCAGCCAATGCTTTTATAAAGCACTTTATTGAAATAGATGCATGCTTTCATTAAAAATACTTATTTTTTCTTCCAAGAAGCTTCAAGTAGGTAGTTACACAGTTTTTGTCTATTTTAAAATTACTTAAAATATGTTAGAACATTTCTCATTCAAAACTGTAGAGGTAGCACTCGTGTGGAAATGATAAACATGTTATAATATTGTCAAGATGTTTCCAGATTATTTAAGCATAGTTTAATTTGATATTGTGAAATACAAAAAGCACAACATTTATTTAAAGTATAATACTGCTGTTCTCTGTGATAGATGTGGATCCTGTAATCCCCTAATTACTATTTTCTTTGTCTTGGAATACAAATATCTAAAGTCAAAGAAGCCTGAGGTTCTCTAAATTAATAAATAAACAGAAAAATGTTAAAATTAATAAATCAAAGACAGTAAACTGAGATTGTATTAAAAAATAATGGGGCACCACTGAAGGGCATTTTGACTTAATAGAGGGTGCACATAATCTGTCATGCACAAAGGCCTTTCTCTTTAATTTTTTCTGCAGTGAGAGTTAAACCTATGTGAAAAGTTCAGTACATATGTACATCCTCATTGAAAGGAAGCTATAGATGTAACTACCACTGAAGCTAACAGTTACTTTGACAGCATTAACACCATTATCTTATGGTAGTGGTTCGGTATCGGCGTAAAACAAGAACTGCTACAGAATCCTTTAAAGATGTGTGGATTACTGCACTCAAGAGTATGTCTTTGATGATTCATATATATACCTGCTACCTCAAAAGGCTTAGATCTTATTTGATCTAATTTTGGGAGAGGATTATTCTCCTTGTTAGAAAATAGTAGCGCAATATTCCATGCCACTGACGCTGAAATAAAAACTGCAGCATGTCAGCATGCACCTATTGATTTCACTGCATTAAAGTATTTTGGGTTGGTTTTCAGACCTCTGTTTCAACTCTACCTCTCCACAAAATTCTCATTCATGGAATAAAAAAAGGCCAGCTTCTCCAGCCATGCACACTTGATTCCCCAACTTAGGTCTGAGTTAATGCAGTGATGTGAAAATTCCTTGAGACAAAAACCCCAAAAGCAACTTAAAAATGCCCACTTTAGCCACATAAAATACAGTAAAATATATGACCTTGATAGGCTCTCCATGGGGGGTCACCACCTCATCTGACAGTTCCATCATCTTCAGAGCCATCAATGCTATTTGAACAGCATGGGTTTCACTTTCTTTATGTAAACCTCCAGCAACACAGTAGGCATCTCCAATAGTCTCAACCTAGAACAAGCACATTGTTCCTTACTGTTAGACTGTTTGACATATTAAAGAATAGCCCGTGGCTTTTGTAAGAATTCTGCCTACATATTGATTCAGTCTTATGTTATGCTAAATTATTTAAGAGCTGGGTAAATCCTGCAGGATCATTCAAAAGGAAAAACTGCATGGGCGTTTATTGCTGGGCATGATGCTAAAATACTTCCCCTTGCTTGCCTGCTGCCAGGCACCCGTAGTTACATTAAATACCTATTTATTCCTGATTCATTGCACTGTCATTGAAATTAATGGGTTTCCCCCTTGGCTATGTGAATGGCTGACTCGGTTGATTTTCTTCTGTGGTTTCGATTTGGGTTTTTTGTTTATCTTAATATATCTTCCTTAGAATGAAGATATAGGGCAAAATATTTTTTTTCACTTCTATTATCTTCTATCCCATTTAGTCTTCATTTCATTTCCTGCCCCAGAACCCCACAGAAATGTAATAAATTGTGTACCTTGTAGACATCTAGCTCTCCACATTGGTAATCAAAGCGAGTATAAAGCTCATTCAGCATGGTGATAACCTGCATAGGTGAGCACTGGGAACAGATGGCAGTGAATCCAACGATGTCAGAGAAAAGCATTGTGACATTATTAAATTTCTTGGCTTGCACAACTTGTCCCTGCCACAGCTGCTGAGCAACCTCTCCAGGAAAAATTGAAAACAGAAGATCTACTGTCTTCTTCTTTTCTTCTTCAAGTGCTTGATGGGCCTGCTCAAGGGTTGCTTTTAGCTTTCCTAACCTCTTCTTCAGTCCATCCTGAGCTCTAGCTTGCTCTCCTATCAGAACAACATCTCTCAGTGCATTGTGAATGGGAATATCTGAGAGGTACAATCCACGTCCAGTAAAATCTTCTAGTCTATCCACACAGGGAGATCCCAAGAATAGTATGGCACTGGATTCAAAAATATAGATCATTTGGCCTTTAAGATCCATTACCTGAAACAGTTAAATAAACAAAGCTTAGAAGCAAAAATTTCTGGAGGAAAAACATTTTGCTGAAATCTGTTAAAATCAGACTGGTCCAAAGTCCATACATTTTCTTCTGAGAGAAGGCATAGGGTGCTAGACCACAGAGTCACCAAACAAATTTATTTTGCTTAAGCCTTCTGGTGCAAAAGTTAAACCACACCTTAAGGATAAAAACCTAATTATGTTTGAGTAACAGTATCAGTTTTAGCTTAGGAAAGAACAAAAAAAACCCAATAATTTTGTGCATTTTTGTCTATTGCTAAAGTATTACTGACTACAGTGGCCTATGAATTTCTGCTAGTAAATCTAGTGTTTAGTTCCTGTACCACTTTCTTTGTAAGATGAAGTGAGAAAATCTGCTCTGGTTTTATCATAGGACATTCAATGCGCACTGTAATTTAAGACCAAAGGCATAAATAGCAGAAATATTCCAATTTAATCATCTAAAGAATCAAAATATCTTGTGTGAAGTGTTTTTTGTCTCATGTTTGTTCAATTTAGCAATATGCAAGGTGCTGCTTAACACTGCTTTGAAAACAGTTGGGTTTTTTTAAGAAAAACCTGCTGCTTATAGACTTTTGCCTAAATAAATACATGCAAAAGGAAAGCAGAGTCTATTATCCCTTTTAATTATTAAAGTGCTGTCCAAAGAAGAGAAAGATCTGAAGCAGCTAATCAGTGCTCATTTTTCTCACTTTAGTAATTAGGTGAAACCGTTAATACTGCTCTTCATTTGAGTCCTTGCAGTGTTGAATCTAAACTGGTAGTTCATCCTGGAGTGCCTCAGCTACATATAAACTGGCATTCAGCTGGGGCCAGTGATGAATAAAAGCAGTTGCAGAATATTCAATGTTTTTTACTTTCCCTGGTCGTTTGCCACAGACTCAGCTTTGGCAAAAATACCAATCGATACTGAGTGGGACCTCTGATGATTTTATCTGGTAAAAACATCACAATAGCAAAGGTAACAAAATACCAAAGACACCAAAGGCTGAATAAGCACAGGAAATGCCTACTTTCCCCAAATCCTCGAGCTGTGCTTCCAGATGACTGAGGAGTACTTTGGTAAAACATTTCCCTGCCACTGTCCTTCTGCTGAAGATGCCCTTATTCTCAGAAGTATGGCATGTCATTGGCTTTATCTCAATTTACTGAGTTTATCTCAATATGTCAGCTTTTTTTTTTAATAAAATCAAATGAACAGATTTTACCTCTGTAAAAGAGATAAAGCAGAGTTGGACTGAATATTGGCTTCAGAATTGGAATTGCATTAGATTGCCCTTGAGAAATCATTATTATGCAGATGTATTAGATACTGACAGGTAGACAAGGCCAAGTGCACCGTGTTTTGTGGCTGTTTTAATTCTGTCTGAAAACCAATTCCTCACAGAATGGTTATAAAAAGTCTCTTACCATAGATGATGATTTCATATCTGTATTATCCCATCTTCTGACTCGTACAGTAAACTGCATATTCAGCATTGTCATTATTCCACTAAAAGTGCAGCTTACTTTGGGGGTAAGAATTTCAAAATACTCTTCAAAATTTGACTTAGCTTGAAATTCTCTTCTGGTCAGAAGTCTTCTTATCCCATTTCCAATTTGAAGAACTGACATATCCTTGTCAAACATAAAATGAAACGGGAAAGTCTTACAGAACACAGAGGCAGGAATCACAAGTGAAGACTGTGGTTTACATGGGGACAAAGAAGGTTTTGCAGTTTTGACTTGTATAGAGTACAGCAAATAAGGCTGATTTGCAAACTCAGTGCAGTCATTATGGAAACAAGGAGGCATAAGCATCACTTCCACCTCAGTTTCATATAAAATATGAGCTGCTGCTTTAATAATACCAGACAGAATAAGACTGGTGATTTTCTTAGGAAAGAAATAATACACATTTAAGAAGTCCTGATCTTTCTCCAGGCATAATATGGAGGCCTCTTCAAGTCTGTCTTTTTTTGCTGCTTCTTGGCTGTGGCCACTTTGCTTCAGCAGAGTAGTGAAACTGTTCAAAAAGTCCTTAAGGGTTCCTCCAATAACTCCTAATATATGTTCATCCTCTTCATAGCATATTTTGAACAGTTCTTCACCAAGAGATTCCCGTAGAGACTCCACAGGAACACCTGCACAGAACCACACTTCAGTCAGAACTGCACTCATCATGCTTACTTTCAGAAAATGTTCCACTACTTCTTACCCTAGATGAAATCAAATTAGCCATATCCTTTCGTGATCTAGCCCTGACACCAAAGGAACCTCTCCTGTAGGAGTCCTGCATAACCAGTACATAACCAGTACAGTAACCAGACATACTATTGCTACCTGTAAAACAGGCAGATAATACGTTGTGCTTTGGAAAGATCCAAGGGTCACTGTTCACTGTAGAGCTGTAGACAGAATGAATGCACATTTTGAAATGGGATTTAACTCAATTACAATAACTTTAACACTTAAAATAAGAATACAAAGTACTACCCCGATCCAATAAATTAAATGACTGTAGGAATATTCTGGGGTGCTGAGGCCAGCTGGTACAGAGCACAGCACATCTCTGCTAGTAAATTTAATGGAGAACTTCAGGCAGAGTGACTGTTGAGAATATTCCAGTTGTTACTGGGAATGATTTCGAAACGTGTTATCTGTCACAGGCCAACTGTGTGTCAGGACCAGCTTTAACAGTTTAAGTGTACAGAAGACTATGTTTCAGTTCCTGGAAATGTTAATAAACTATTACAGATGTGGCCAGACAGTTCTGTATTGCACATTACAGCTGATCTCTTCCGACAGACTGCAAGCCTTCAGAAGACTAAAAGGATCAAACAATCATTCATGAATATAAAACTGTAACTTATTATTGCATGCATCTTACAGCTCCCTCTAAATGCTGGATCTTAGGGGTGGATGATTCTAAGACAGCTTCGACTCAAGAATCTAGTCTCTTTAGCTCGAATTTTGACACTCTGAACTGTTAGTTGCAAAGATCACAGTTTAGCCTCTCTGATGTCAGCACCATTGCAGCCCTTACATGGAGGAAATAATTTCTTAGTAACCAGATTTTTACATATATATATATATATATATATAAAATACATATAACATATATAATCTGTTTTTAACATATTTGTCTATTACTAAGCAAGCTTACATTACCTGCTGTGTTAGCATAATCACTGATTATTTTTTCAAAATCTTCTCTATCCCCAGTTTTTCTGTGAAGATCATAAAAATATAAATTAAACCTGAAAATTTAAGATAAATAGTAAAAATAGAAAGTAGCAGTAACAGAAGTTATCTATCCTGTATTTAATGCATATGGGCCAAATTCTGATGATCAAATACACAGTTTTTACTTAATTCAAAATGGGATCTTGGTAAAATCTGAGGTTATCCTGTGTATTTGTGGTAGCTTAAAGTTTTAGTGGCTTGAGCTTGGATTGTGAGTTAAGGCCAAATGCAGTAGACTGTCATCAATTAAAAACTCTTAGGTTGAGTTCTGTGTATCTTAGACATATTTATATGCAAAAGCGATACAGACATTTACATGTGTTTTACATTTGCATTATTAAAACTTTGGATGTTGCAATCTAAAACTCCAGGAAGCACCACATAATTAACAATATTTGTATCAATAAGCCAATCAGCAAATGCAACACATCTGACCAGTTATCTTTGTTTCAGTCAATGCATGTAAAGTGCTCTGAAAATATTAAGTATACTTTAAAGGACTGCAATTATTTTCTCATATTTTCTCATGGTTAGCAGCAGTGTAGTTTCCAGCTTCATTTTTTTATCCACTTCTGAAAGGAGACTTAAACTGAGAGTTTTACTATTTGAGATGCTTTCAACAAATATAATCCTCAATGTGTAAGATGGTAAGGAATTCTCACTCCCTACAAGGCTCAAATGATTAATACTGGATTAATATTAAGGAGTGTTAAAAATCAATCTGACTTCTTTTAAAACAATGAGTATTACACAAAGAAATTTGGCTTCTGATACATTGAAAGCATGTATGTTAATATCTGTAGCATATGATTGTTCACTGTATCAGAAGCCAGATTTCTTTGTATAATACTCATAGTTTGCATTTAAAATTCTTTTCCTGGGATCTTAGAATCATTGAGATAGATCCATATATAACCATATCTACCTTTTCACGTGTGCCTGAACAATCTCACCTGAATAATCTCTGAGTTCTTCAAAAACACTTGTGCATTTTAGACAAAATCCTGGCCTGTTTCCCTGCACAAGTGGCTACATCTTCCTGTTGAGCCAACTTTGTGATTTAAATACTTGTATTTTAAAACAAATGAAATCATTATCAACTTACATTACATGAAATGCTACACAGTAATTGGATAAGGTACTTTAAAATAGATTCCACAAGTCCTGATTTCCAGTCACCACTCGCCTGCAGTAAATTCAGTTGCAAACCCATTACACATACCTGGTATCTTTTATTCTATGTTTTGCCAGCGTTCTTTGAAGGGCAAGATTTAGCCTTTCAAACTGGGGAAGAAAAGAATGTTTGTTGATTAAAATGCTGTTGCTGAAAACTTAAATCATAACATCTTTATACATAGAATAAATAACTACTTTTTCAGCATGGTACAGTTGTTAGAAACAGCTTGTCTTTTGTGTGTTTGGGGTTGGTAGAAACAGCTTGTCTTTTGTGTCTTTGGGGGTTGGTAGAAACAGCTTGTCTTTTGTGTGTTTGGGGGTTGGTTTATGTTGGTATCTTCACGTCCAGTACCATTATAATTAAGTCCCTTAGTTCATGTGTGCCAATGGTTGTGCATTTTGAATATAGCGATGTGCTTTACCTCCAAGTTGTCGGAGGGTGACAAAGGCAGTGCTACTAAGAATTATGTCTGACTAAACCAACTCTCTGTTATTACATATCCTCCACCAAAATACCTCACCTTACCATGGAAGCAAAATTAAGAAAGGAATCTTTTCAGTTTAAAATATATTCTCCTAACAGAAAAAATCAGTTATATTCTGCATGATGGATTTTGGCTGTGAGGCTTGCTGTGGTCTGGCTTTCTTTTGGTTCTTATTCCCTGAAGAAAGCAGCATTTCCTACTGCATCTTTTACTTTCTCTGCTTTCAGTAGGAAAAAGTCTGCACACCTAAAGAAAATATCATGTAAAAGAAAGGCAGTATATTCTGGAGATGTTTTCCAAGCAGAAAAACTAAACTGAATAACTATTCTGCCATGTATACAAACACAGTGTAAATTATATCTTTGTAAAAACTGATGCAGAAAGTGGAGCAGCATCCAATTCATTATGTATCACTGAACAACATTCTCTGTATTTCTGTAAAAACCAAAAGAAGCCAATACAATGGTCACACATACTACATTAGATCTCTAATCAGAAGTTATTTTGCGTGCACTACGTCCTAGACTTCTGTGCATCAGTCACTATTTCATAAGGAGCTCACATATCAATCAGGGTCATGATGCTGTCTCCTGGCTTGGAGTTTACAGTTGGAAAGAAGATAATGTTAGTGGCTGGTGATTAAGTAATGCACTACAAATTATCTAAGAAATTAAAAATATGTTTTAAACAAGGACAACCCTTCCAAGCATTGGAAAGACACTGAAGTCTTGATCTCAAATCAGAATGAGAAGAGACTACTATGTATGCACAACATTCCAAAGAATATGACTTAAATACTTGTAAATAGCAGTGACAACCTTGAACTCCAGTGGCTCCTGAGGCACATGGTCATAATATCCTTGACCTTACCAAGCCCAGCTGATGAACTAGACAATTATGATTATATAATGGGCAGCTGCATACATTTAAAGTACTCTTTAAATAATACAAGTCATTTCACTAAAAATGCCAGAAAGGCTGCTTTGACAGCTCATTCTTGAGTTGAAAGTCATTTCCTTTACATGTTTAAAGATAGTTTAAAAAGATTAATTTCTTCTGTGTAAATGCAGCAGAGGTAAAAAGGAGATAAAAACTTATTATGTAGAGTTTTAAGCTAAAGGGCAACAGATGAAGAATTATGAAGAAAGGTCTGTGAATAGATTTTACAAAACTGCAGCATTTTTACTAAGGTACATTGAACATCCAAGTAAGGTACACTCAATGTCCAAGTAATAGAATGTTATTGAGTACACAGAGTTGGCCACTGGCAATCCAAACATATACCAGTCACTTCTTTCTTATGTTCCACAGAATCTGAGGCAAGCTGAAGTGTTGAATGTTATGGAGCTTCATTTCTCATATTCTTCTTACAGAGAGAGTAAACAGATTATGCACTATACTTGACAGTAAACAGTGTATGCACTATATAGTTGAGTTGAGGAGAGACATAAGAATACCTTTGTGGTAAATACAGACAGTGCTATTTTAAAATCAGTAAGGCATCATAACAGATGAAAACAGCTATTATCATTTCTTAGTGATAACGACTAATGTACTTAGCAGTATGGATTCAGTTAATTAATGAGGTGACCACATAATTTACCTAATTAGGCAATAAGTCAAGAGTTTCTCTTAATTACATCTCCACGTAAAAATATTGCTCCAGTCATGTATCGATTTAAAGGTAACAATTAAAACTAGTGGAAAGTTGCAAATACAAGACAAAAATGTTGGGAAATACAGTGGAGTGGATAGTGTGAAAGCATACAAAATTGTGTCCAGAAGGAATGGAAGATGATAAAAACTATGCAGAACTACATAAAAACACAAACTCTGAAATCAGAACAATTTTCTAAACTCATACACCTAAAGGCTTGTATGAAACCCTTTTTTAATATTTGTAAACAAAAGCAAACAAATTATTATCACTATTATTATTACTAAGTATCCATTTACCTCAGGAAAGATTAGTTTGCAGATGCTTTCAGTTAATGTGTGGAGGTACACTCTACTTCTGCTTGTTTTCCTTTGTGGAAGGTTTCCTTGAGCATCTTTTTCCTGGACTTCTTTGCATATGGGCAAAGCTGCTCTAGAGCTGTCTTCTGTGCAGTCCTTGTCATGTTCCTCAGTAATTTGACTTTGAGTCAATAAGGAGAAAGGACATTCACCCGTGATCTTCAAGTCTTTCAGTTTTGTACAGAACATACTGTACGTAGTCTCTCTCTTAAGAGTACTTGGCTTTGTGTTTAATAGTCCTCTTCTGTTTGCTAGCAAGCGCAGCAAATGCCAGGGTAGTAGATAAGGCAACCACTATGGAAGATTATTGGAAGCTATAAATCACCACAGGAACCCAGGAAATCGCCTGTGTGCCCCTGCAAAACAAGAGCAAAAATTTTTTTTTTTCTTTTAAATTCCTGTGCTGTGCCACTTTTATCATATGTGCATTACAATGAAGGCTTTCCTAGGACCTTGCTCAGCAAAGTACTTAAGATCATGTGCCATTTTAATCATGTAATCCCTACTGACTTCAGTGCTTCAAGTAATTAAAGTTGTATGCATGGTTAAATCCTTGGTTGAACAGGAGCTCTTTTGACTAAGGCAGAAGACTGATTACATCAGATATACCTCTGGTCACATCAATGGATGAGGTTTCTGATAGAGATCAGAATTCTAACGAGGAGATCTTTCTAATTCTTCATAAGAAGCTATTAAAAACTACCTGTAATGGCACAATGGAACTGATTCATTATGGATACTTAAATCTGAGCTTAACTGATGCCCAAGATAGCCCTTTTGTAAAAGACAGAGGTATAACCAAAGTTAGTACTTGCACTTCTGGAACAGCATCGGAGACCAAAAGGTCAGGCCTTCATGTAAAAGCCACTGACTGGTGACAATAGCATGACAATTTGATCACATAACTGAAGTTGCTTGGAAACAGCAAGGGATTTTTATGTTTTTGACAGTGATATCTTTCAAACAACACATTAACAAAAAGGGCTGAATTCTTAGTTTTAGTAATTGTTCCCTGTTTATTACACCTACGTCAGTTAGACTTAATATGAGAAAGGCTCTTCCCTTAAAGGCTTTGACAGTATCTCGCTGAATCAGATCCTCTCATCCTCATATAATGCTCTAACAAGGTAATCCTTGAGGGCTTTTGGCAACTCTGGAAGCAGCTGAAGTGTTACATTTGTCTCTCTAAAGATACACTACAGTAACGATTTCTCTCAGCAGCACTATGGCTTTAATCAGCCTATCCACCACACTGCCTATTTCAGCCCCTGAGACACCCAAAGGGCTTTTAGGGTCACACAGCAACTGTACCAGGGTTAAAAATAACTAATTCCATGATATAGGTTATCAGCTGCTTCCTTTGAAACAGCTGGAATGAATGGCACAGCAGAGGAGTGCTACAGCACAAGTAGCATGGCTAAAAAGAGAAATGAGTAGAAGCTACTTTGCCTGGCCCTGCTGTTGGAAAAAAAGGGGGGAAAAAAGGTATTTGGCAGAAAAGGACCTGCTAGAGTACACTGCATTATGATGCTGTCAGGCCAGCTTCTAGGGGACATCTATCAAAATTACTGAAGTATTATTTTAAGAATCAATAAACACAATGCTAAGAACAAGAGACTGAAGAATGTTTACATAACATTCTAAATGGTTGGTTTCAGTTTTTACATAGAAACTCATTTGTTTCTCCTGCATGGACGTCACTAATCTTTTAATTTGTATTGCTGAATACTGTTCTGCAGCAGCGAGGCAGTGAGGAATTTCAAGCAAGAACCGTGGTCTCAATATATAAATATACAGAATACACTTATTTACCACGTAAGCATTGTGTTATATATATATGTGTGTGTGTAAAAATACTTTTATTCAGGAGCTATTATAGAATGTTAAAAAAAAAAGGACAGAAAATAATCGTGTTGTCTGTAGTTAGACTGATCTGTGTACAGAAATAAACTGTTAAGAGAAATAGTAACACAATAGTAACACGAACTGATGCAGCAAGAGAAGTGTGGCCAGCCGGGCAAGGGAGGGGACTCTCTCCCTTTAATATGCTCTCATCAGACTCCACCTGGAGTTCTGTGTACAGTTCCAGAGCCCCCAACACAAGAAGGTCATCGAACTGTTAGAGTGAGTCCAGAGGAGGGCCACGAAGATGATGAGAGGGCTGCAGCACCTCTGCTATGAGGACAGGCTACAAGAGCTGGGGCTTTTCAGCCTGGAGAAGAGAAGGCTTTGAGGAGACCTTGTAGTAGCCTTGCAGTACATGAAAGGGGCCTGCAGGAAGGCTGGGGAGGAACTGTTTACAAGGTCTTGTAATGACAGGATGAAGGGTTTAAACTAGAAGAGGGGAGGTTTAAACTAGATGTTAGGAAAGGGTTCTATAGCATGAGGGTGGTGAAACACTGGCACAGGTTGCCCAGGGAGGCTGTGGCTGCTCTCTCCCTGGAGGTGTTCAAGGCCAGGCTGGATGAGACCATGAGTGACCTGTTCTAATGGGAGGTGTCCCTGCTATGGTGGGGGGTTGGAACTAGATGATCTTTGAGGTCCCTTCCAACCTAAACCATTCTATGATTCTCTAATATACACATGCACTAGTATCAAAGGTTTAAAAATATATGGCTTTGATTGATTTTACCTATATACTCATGGGCTTTGCTCAATTTGGGCCTTAAATTTCAAAACAAATCTCAAATATATAAAATAACACTATGAAAACAACCTTTTTGATCAAGTACACCACTATTTTTGAAGAAAAAAAAATCCTGACATATATTCTGATGAAAATAAAACCCCAGCAAAACATGTAAAACATCTCCAGTGAAGGTTAATATTGCATTTATGTGTGCTGCTATTGGAAAACAAAACAACCAACACAATAAATGTTTCTCTCTGTGTGAAGAAAGTAAGACTGAATAATACTTAAGTCAGATGCCAGTAAATATTTACCACATTCACACTAAGAACAAAGGAGGAGAATGACTTTCAGCAATCACTAATCGTTTTGATGTGGGTTTTTCCTGCAGATAAAGCTTTTTCTCTGCTTCTGGATGACAATATTCTGGAATTATTTGGAGGTTCACTTCCATGCTTGTATAATGTATTTTAATTAAATTACATTTGATATGTTAGGAAAGACATCCACGAAGGTAGAATCGGCTCCATGAAGGAAGTAATGCCATTATTTTACACCTGGAATAATATGCCGTTTCCAAGAGCTGCCAAGTGGAAGGAGAGGTCCCAGAAGACAGTCATGGACCAGCATATATTCAGGGGCAGAATGGGCATTGATGCAAAGCGCTCTGAGTCAGTAAAGCTGTTGGACATCCAGCTACTGTATCTGAAGCTCCTCTTTGTGATCCTGCCACCTTCTGCACTGAAGAACACACATATTCAGCCTCTTTCTGCCGTGGTTAGGAACTGGAATCTGAGCCCTTGCTCTGAGCGTGACCACAGGCTCTCGTCAATGACAAAATCATCATCAATTTGCATGAAAGTGGAGATCTATAATGTTTAAGAATGACATTGGACAGAACTATTATTATTTATGTACAGTTCGTTAAACTCCAAGTGGTGATGACACAGTTCCTAAAGAAAGCTTCCTGTAGAACTATTCCAAGTAACCTGAAGTTCTTGTTTTCCCAGAAGCCAATGGGATTGTCTCAGTTCAAAACCAGCATCTAATTAATAGACATACAAATTTTCAAGCAATGATCAATTCAAAACTCTTCCTGACCTATGCAATGGCA
Source organism: Pogoniulus pusillus (assembly GCF_015220805.1). Lineage (NCBI taxonomy): Eukaryota > Metazoa > Chordata > Aves > Piciformes > Lybiidae > Pogoniulus > Pogoniulus pusillus. Next base: position 16,883,764 of record NC_087272.1, on the reverse strand, counting down.
AGACCTCCTAAATCCCATCTTTAAAGAAACAGTGTCAAACCTAACTTCATTACACTTCAGAGATTCAAATAATGAAAAAAAACCACATTCATATACTAGGTCTTTCCTTTATTAAAATATCAAGTTTGTGTCTGCTATACTAAGGGCATCTTGCATTTAATATAACTAAAGTTCAGTAAAAAGGCTACTGTGTTACAGGAAAACTTGTTTCACTCAAATGGTAATTAGAGAGTGGTTTTAAAGGTCTGACAGGAGAAAGATAATGAGCCACCAGTGTAGTTTACAGAAGGAATTTCAGCAGCATATTGGGCCTTTAGAAGATAAGAGGGAAAAATATTTCACACATCACAGGTAAAATCAAGCAGATATGTTACAAGAACGATGAAAACCAGCCCTCCCATTGCAAAGACATTTTCTAAGCATAAGAAAAGATTCAAGGAACATGAGGAAACGTGAGAGATTTCTGGTTTTAATTCCTCTCCAGACATGCATTGACAGAGCTCATCCCAGAGGAGCAGCAGTGTTTAATGTGAGTTCTCCATCTCTGCCATATTAATTGATGTCATATTTACCTCGGGAAGCAAACTGAAAATGAAAATTAAATAACCCACTGTGAGATTGAACTACAAGCAACCAATTTATTCAGTGTCTGGCTGAATGCAACATGGCACTGTGCCACTCAGAAAAAAAATGAAGATGACTTTACGTAGTATAGTCACAGGAGCAGAACAAAATAAAAGTGCTCAAAATGCTTTGTCGAAACATATCACTGTAAATTTACATCTATATTTGTCTTACAGGGAAAATGCCTTCCTGTACACTTATTTGTATTACTTTCTTCTGAAAATTTTCCTCTGCTAAAGCATTTCCTTGACAGTGTCATGAAATACAGTGCAATGAATCAGTCATACAGTAAACCCCCCTAACATTAACACAGCCATTTATAAAAACTAAGCAATACCACTTGTTAACAGTAGTTAAATGTGGTTTATAACCTTAGCTTAATGAACATGGCATAAAAAGGCACCATCAAATACTTATTTTCTCATTACAAAGAGAGTCCTTTTGCTCAGAGTAGGACAGAATATGGTTATTCACAAGACAATGTCACTTTTTTATTGCTAATCAATCATACCACTTTGTTAGGTGAACTAAATTTGTTAGGTGAATTAACAAATAAAATTGAGAAAAGGTTTGTTTTTTAGCAGTTAGAAAATAGCACTGACTGAATCTAATATTCTCCATTTCAAGAGTGATTGCAGTACTTGCAGAAAGGACCTCAGTGTGGTCTGGGAGCCATTGCCTCAACAGAAGCAGCTGTTAACTTCTACAATGCCTTCATGTCAAAGTGAGGATTGTAATTCCCACTCAGCTCCAATCTCTGTGGAGAGTCCAAGTCACTCAACCTCTTCACAAAGCAAGGCAGGAGCTTTACTTTTGCACATAGGCAAAACCTGTCAGCTTCTGGCAAGACAGGTTAGTGCCCTTCACCCTGCCGGTAGCAGCTCATTGTGGATTCAGCTGTTGTGCCTGCCAGCAGACAAACATAGGGAAAATAACTAAATCCTGCCATTCTCTTTTAGTAATCCAAAGTGCAATTTCCACACTTTATTTATTCTACTTCAAGTACTGTGTGTAGCAACAGCATCAAAGCCCTAGTGATTTGTCTGTTTCCAAGGATTTTAAGGAGGCTTCCAAAATAGACAAAATTGCTCAAGCCTGCATCAATACATGTTAATATTTTAAGCAATCAGCCTAAGTGCTTATTAGTCTTATTAAATCTTGTGCAACTCAATAAGCATTCTCTGGCCACTTCATTGTTAACTTAAATACACTAAGAGTGCAGATGCCTTAGGAGCATTAATCTGCATATTGCTGGCTTGGAGGGTGCAAGAGGTAAGTAACTGGAGAAGACAGGCAAATCTGTTTACAAATTTCTAAGTGGTAGTGAGTCATACCTAACAGAAAAGTGCCAGTTGTTGACCTAGGTAGAGGACATCTTAAGATGCATCTTTGTCAAGAGGAGTGAGATTTTACCTGCATTTCCCCAGTCAGAGGCTAACGCATCAACTGAAACTTGAGGATGCCTCAGTTTCTCTTTCCCAATAATTTGGTCCTATCATTAACACAGAAAATACATTTGCTAGCCTACCTCGGGATAAGTGTGTTATTATGCAAGACTAATTTAAAAACTATACCATGTGTAACCTGCACAGTAGGTAAAGTTCACAGAATAGGATTTCTAAGTCTGCGGCAGCAACACAAACATAATTAATACATTAACGAGATCAAACTGCATACAGAATTTAACTCTTCAAAAAAAAATTACAAATCCTAGAGCTGAGCTCTAGGAAATCCCAAATACAGGTGACTGTTCAATCCTAAATCATTACCAACATTGTGTAGATATGGGCTTTACTTATGCTACAAAGTAGTACCTTTTCCCCAGCAAAACTCTAGACTTTTCACAGCACGTATTTCTGCTACTTGGGCAAAGGTAATAACTGATTAAAAGGTTGTTATCCTCTCTGTAGATAAGGATTAGACATGATATTGGCCAGTGGACTTCACCATAACTGACTGGTACCCACTAAACTATCAAGATTCAGCAATCTCAAGTTCTACTCTAGCTCTCAAAAGAAATATGCTTGATCCATTAATTTTTCTGCTTCTTCCTCCAAACTTCTGTTCATCTTTCTGACACGTCATCCCTAGTTCTAATCCATCTGCATCTCAAGACCCATTAAAGTAGTTTTACCACTTCTTCTCCAAAGCACTAATTCCCACTGTGTGCAAGCCCAATTCCAGTATCTTTACTGCCAGATGTAGCCCTGCTGGGGGCTATTTCTAAACAAATTATAATCAGAAATTTCTCTAAGTTGCAGCATACTTTTAATAATGTGCTACACACATATAGCACTTCCTGAACTACACAGTGGAACTGCAGTAATTTCCAAACTAAGTACAAAGTAGTACAGTGGCTATGATAAAATAATACAAGCCACAGCACTCAATTATTAACAGTCCAAATCTTTCAGTAAATGTAAATTCAGTGTTGTAACTCATCTCAGTGAGTGTCCTATACATGTCCTTAGGGAAAGATAAAAATCTAGTCCTCTCCTTACATACTGTGGAGTTTTCTCACCTTTCTATCTTTTTTCTTTATGAAGTGTTTTAACACACACTCAGGTATTTCTTCTTTGCTCCAAGTCAAATGGATTGTGATCTGTGTTGCTGCAAGATTAGACAGCTACCGAGCCAGGAGATGAAGAAAATAATTACCTTTGTCTTCTGAGAAGAAAATAAGTTTATCTCCCTTTCCATCTTTCCCTATTGTAATCAGTTGAATACATACGTAACCTTCTAAACTGCTAATATGTTTCAATTTAAGGTCATCACACTACAGACATTTTTTCTGCTTGTTAACATTTGTGCAACAACAGTGAGCTCCCTACCTTTATATAGAAACCAGTGCTCTTAAAGACAGGGAAACTCCCTACAGTATCACGGAATTTCTTACACTGATTTTATGACTGACTCGTTTCCCTCTAATGACCTGTAGTAAATCCCTGCATTCAAATATAGCCCTGGGAGAAGCTCAGACTCCAGATGTGAAAGTTACATTGCAGCCACATGTCTGCTTTCAATTAAGGGCACAAGGGTAAGTCTAATTACTGCACCCACATTTTAGCATGTAGCTAAAGAAGGGCTGATTCCCAAAGGCTGCTTATAAAATGTGTATTTGTCATTTGAAGTATCACATGTACTTTCATAGCATAAATATTTTTCCTGTGCTAGGACCAAGTAACAGGGAGGCATGCTGAGAAGATAGCGTGGGAAAAATATTCTCTTCCTGTGAGTCAAAGCCTATCTGTGCAAACACTCCATAGCAGGCCAAGCACGCAGTCTCATAGCACCTAATTCTCTGCTCCCTGTGTTGCATGGCTACAGCACATCCTCATACCCTCACCCCTGGTCCAACTCATGGCTTGTATCACCAGCTAAGCCACATATGATGGAAGTATTATTCCTGAAAACCCCAGCCTTCTTACATGGAGGTGGCTCTTGAGGTTGACTGTTCATGGGTGTTTTTCCTGAGGCAGAGCTAAAGGTACCTCACAAACATTAGAAAGAAGCTGCTGTATGCAACCACAACACATTATTTAAGTTGATTTTTTTTAATATTTATATTGAGCTGACATAACTGATGATAGCTCAAGTGATCTGGGTACCTAGATGACGAAGCAATTAAAACAGACGTGACGCAATAAGGACAAGCAAAACCAAAACCTATCCAAAGTGTTTGGGAACTCCTCACTCCTTAAAAGAATGTATTTTAAATACAGCATTTAACCTGCATTTCCAGTCTGTGAAAGTACAACTCCTGAATGAAAATCACAAATGGGAAGCTAAGAAATAAATGTGTATCTGCAGAACTCTTTCTTTTCAAGAATTAACATTTGTCCTGAAGACATACGGTTTTCACAACAGCTAAAAGGAGTTAAATGGAAAGTCCAAAGACTCGACCATAGCCAACAGAATATCAATTGCAACCACAAAAGACGATGGGCTGTGGTTCTAGAATGTGTTATCTTTATCTAGTGTTCAAGACTTAGACAGGATTGCTGCATCTTCTATAACAAAGGAAACAATAAACCATAAAAAAATGCCAAATTTGTCATACACTAAGTAACTTCTTATTCTAGAACCATGATCCAGATTAATTCTGAAGCATCTTCAGAGATGATAAAGTAATTCTCCTGCTTCTTCAAAGATGCTTATCTCGCTAAGCCTTGTACATGAAGCTGAATGTGGATAACTGTTTAGCAAACAGTTTGCCATTGGAATGGGCTGCCCAGGGAGGTGGTGGAGTCACCGTCCCTGGAGGTGTTCAAGAAAAGACTGGATGAGGCACTTAGTGCCATGGTCTAGTTGGCTGGATAGGGCTGGGTGCTAGGTTGGACTGGATGATCTTGGAGGTCTCTTTCCAACCTGGTTGATTCTATGATTCTATGAAACTGACACATAGGTTTGAATAGACACAATTACTTAGTGCTTTCCCAAAGATACTAGAGCACTGTAGTGCAATAGAAAACATCGATTGTAGTGTCTTATGACAGCGCATATGCTTAAATATTCCCTTTGTGTTCACAGCTTTAAATTATAATGAACAGCAGGTTTTCTAAATAAGTTTCCCTGAACTCTGTAGATCTTAAAGAACTGTTTGAAAACTAGGTCTGTAGAAAGCAAAGTATTTTATTAGTAGATTTAATCTGCAGAGTTTTCTATTTGCCACCTGCCACTTCTGTTCATAGTGTCTACAAAATCATTTTCACACTGAAAATCACTGACAACTACCTTTCTTATTTATTCATAGTTAAGCACTCATGCCAACACCCACTGAAGTCAGCAGCAGGTTTCTAGATATAGCAAGAATAGGATTAAAGCAAATGTTTTCTTATTTTTGAAGCAAAATACAGCTTTGGCTTTTTTCATTTGGGGCTTTTGCAGGTAGGTGTGCACATATGATAGTAAACACAGAACCAAAGTCATTTGAGATTCAAGAAAAGCAAAATAAACATGCATGGGAAGCCAATAACAGGAACTTCTAATTAATGAAAATGGCTTATCCTGCAGCAGTGAGGCTGTGTCCTAGTAGTTTTTCTGACAGAGAAAAACCACATCGATCAAAGAGGTGTATTCAACCAGAATTGATGTTTCAAGAGGTGTTTTCAGAGACATCATGATGCCACCGATTCTGCTTTATCTAGAGCCCATGGCAAAGAAAGCAACCCTAAGAAGAGGAGAAATCAGGAACTTTCCCAGTTGTTCTTTTTCATGGTATCTGCAGGGTAAGACCTGCAATCACTTTCCTTTTTTGATTAGATGCTTACAGACGATTTCTGCCACAAACAACTTTTAAAATAACTGAAGTTGTTGTGGCCATGTGCACTGTAAATTGGTACCTTCATTTTGCACTGCCCTGATTGGCCTATCATTTTTCACATAATGTACAGGCAGATTAATTATTCATGGCCCATCCCTTTCCAAATCTGCATTAAAAAAAAAAAAAAGAATCAAGTACAAAAAGCAGTGAATCTTTTAAAAAGCACAGTGCCATTCACACATCTTGTGAGACTGAATGCTGTAGGAGGAATACAATAAAATACCAATTTCCCTGTTGGGTGTATCACTTAATTGCTTTCTAATACTCTACTGGAAAATATAGCAGATACATATTTAAAGCAGAGAAAGCTTGGTAAATGTGGTAAATATGTGAATTTATCTTGTCTCTAAAAACACAGGCTTTTTTGTTTTCTCTAAAATGATGAAGTAAAGATGTTTTGTGAAATACTGAGCTTGCACATGTGAAGTAAGATAAATTCACGTTGTTAATTAATCACAGTAAACATGCACTTAATGACTAACGCTAGGCTGCTGATAGAGTATACCACCTCTGTAACAAAGCTATAAATTAAATAAATCAAGAGACACAGTTTGGCTTCCCTTAGAATGTTCAATCTGTGATGCTTGTTATTGTCCCCAGTGCAATTGCTGGAGCTATCACAGCTACTGATCTTGCAAATCCTTTCGTTCCACTTACTCTACTTTTAAGCATATGAAAGAAATTAAATTGCACACTGTTCTTCAGATTACTTTTGCACAGGAGAAGTCAGCACATACAAATGACAGCAGTAGGAAGAAGGCAGCACGCACAGCTAACTCAGAGGTAAGGGCCATGTTCACCACATACTCTGTATGGGGAACTTCCCTTTGGCCTTGGTGGCAGCTGGATGTAAAGACCAAGCTGAAAGTACTTATGGGTTACTCATCTTTGACACACCATCTATTTAAAAACAAAATGAAAGTGTGTGATAGATTATTGCAGAAATCTAGGTTTACTCAGATCTAGAAATGTAGAGCATTCATAAAGAAATTGCTCTAATCATTGTTAAAATGTAGCTTCCTGGTTTAATAATATTTTCAGTGAAAATCAGAGGACGATCGAGGCATTGATCATGACGCAAAGGAAAATGCATGATATATATGCTGCTTTTCCAGACCTTCAATAGTGCCAAACAACTGAGAGAAGATCCATGCCTGTAGCTACATAATGTTATCAAACAGTAGAAGCCTCAGTCAATGGTGCTCTCAGTTGTAACATGCGTTTAGAAGGACTGCGTGCTTCAAACCACGCAGTATACTGATTCAAGTGCATTAGCTGTTGAATTGCACCTTCTTGTCACAATATCAAAGTTGAAAATTAAATCCCCCCAAATAGAAATAGTATCATCTAGCTTTTTTGAAATTCACTACTATCTGTTTCAGGTCTGTATATTTTAGTGGCAGGGTGCTAGGCACAGACTGGCACAGAAACATATGCTTGGCTCAAAATGCTTGTACATTCCTTTGAAATTCACTGATTTCTGTGGCAGGCACTTCAGATTAACAGAGATTAAACAGATTAAGAGATCTGGAGGAATAGATATCTAAGAAAGGATTAAAAAAGAACACCATGCAGAATCTCTGACTGCATGTACCAAACACCAGACTCTAATTTGAGGTTCAAATTCAGGGTTGAAACATGGAGGCAGATGAAATGTATTCTAACTGTAAGAATTCTCCTGCTATTTTTTCCACGAGCTTTTGTGGCTTTCTGGGCCAGGCCCCTAACTCCTCTCACTGGGAAAATGGAGGCACTTTTTCCATAAAACAAGGGAGATTATTTTGCCAGAGCATTTGGATTTTCCAGAAGACTAGAAGCATATGAAAAAAATCCTTACCAAAAATGTGTTTGTCATCCAAACTAATATGATTCTGTGGTATGGAACCTGAACTTGCTGCATTGAATGAACCATTTGGTTTATCTTGGAATTATTTTAGGTAGCGTACCTGTAACTGTTCATGGTTCTTCATACAGAATCATAGAATCCCCAAGGATGGAAAATACCTCTGAGATCATCCAGTCCAGCCTATAACCTAACACCACAACATCAGCTAAACCATGCCACCAAGTACCACATCTGATCTTTTCTTGAAGACCTCCAGGGATGGTGACTCCACCACCTCCCTGGGCAGTCCACTCTGCTGCCATCTCACAACCTGTACAACTACATTTGCTGCAATGATGTTAACATTACAGTATTCTTACCAAACTTGGAATGCTTTTCCTCCATTTCTCACACAGCATAGTTCTCATTTATTTTAGCATTATTTTGCAATATCTGCTGTTCTTATTATGTGAGAGAGAAAAAAGGAGAGAAGGGAAATACAGACAGAATAAAGGAGCAAGGAAAAAACAGAAGAAAGCAAGAAGATAGATAGAAGATAGAAAGATAGAAGGATTTAAAAAAACACAAAAAAAAGGGAAACAATTTGCAAAGCACACACAGTTCTCTTACTGATATATTTCATTTTCTCTGCAACAAATCCACTCAAGTGTGGTGGGTACTTATGCAAATGTTTTTTCTGTAATCTGTCAGCATATCCTATAGAAAGCATTGAAATGATAATTTCAAGGAGCTTTTCAGCAATACTTTAGATTTAAGGGGATTTTTTTTTTCAGTAGTTAGCAGCTTGTGTTTCAATCAACTCTGCTGGTTATGTATTACTCTCTGGTGCACAATTAAGAAAGGATACATGTTTGTCGCCCTGAGCTGGCTGCCAAGATCCAATGTTTAGTTCCGGTGTTCTGTCTCACTAGCATCGAATGGGAGGCAGGGAGTGACATACCTTGTTTGGCTTCACTGCTTAATGAGGTCATCCTGTGTTAATAAAGAAGCAAAAACTTTCTAGACTTGGACATTTCACACATTATTTTCTAGTATTTGTTTTAAATGGCACTGATTTTTAAGTTAAAGGCCAGATACACACTAAGATTTCATAATTTCACTCTTTTTTATGTATAGATATTTCACTTCCATAATATATCTATAAGGAGCCTCTTCTGTATCTCCATCAGGCCTTCTGAAGTATGATAGTGCTTCGCATGCATCTCAGATCCTGGCAGGATGGAACCATTACTTACCTGACTTCCTCAGAGGCCATGACCTGCATTCTTATGAGGCAGCACGAATGTGCACTAATGTCAGCAATGGCCAGTAACTGCAAGCCAGGCCTTCCTCTGTGTGCCACCACAGAAGGTCAGAAACTGACGGCACTCGGTACTTGGTTCAAGGTATAGCAATTTATGCTTCAGTGTTGGGAGTCTTTGGATTTCAGTCCTTAAGGAAAATGAGCACAGAACACTGAGAATCTTGCTTGAGAAGCTAGGGTTCCACATGACAGCTAAAGAGAAGCAGGCATGTGGAAATGGCATGTGACCAATGGACAGCTGCCAGTCATCCCTGAAGGTTGAAATAGCAACTCTGAAGTGGTAGACAAAGACTGTGGAGGTTCCAGGCTGCATTGCCTTTACTGAGGTAGTGGAGCCATCTAGTACCAAATAGTAACTGCTAAACACCTTTGTCTTGAGTCTTTAGATTGTGCAATGATAAACTACCCAGACTTCATAATACTCTTGGTTTAAGAGCTGTCCCACATCAAAGGCCCTTCAAGTACATCACCAATGAATATCTGAGCCATGTTCATTTCATTTCAAAATGGAGTCACACAATAGCATGTACCAAACTTGCTATGTCACACACTGGTGCCGTGAATAGTAGCTCCAACACAGCTCAGCAAACAGTTCAGCTGTTTCAGAGGTGAAAGGGCAGAAACACTGGGTAGTGAGCTGTGAGAGAAAACCTAAAACTGAACCAAAACTAAATTCTCGTCCTAATAAGCCTTTATTTACTTAGAGGAGTACTTCAAATAGTTTTCAAATGTCACTCAAATATTATCCTGAAAATAAATGCTTCTCTGACTGGAAAGCTTAAGTCATTGTTAACTAGGTTCTTGATAAAAGAAATCCTGTAAGAAATAACAGGTTCCATCTCTGTGTTTATGTACAGATCTCCCTTTTCCTAGAAATAGAAGCATAGAAGCATAGAATCAACCAGGTTGGAAGAGACCTCCAAGATCATCCAGTCCAACCTAGCACCCAGCCCTAGCCAGTCAAGTCTGTTGTATTAGCATCAGCTTTTACACAATACTTTGGTACTGAAGAGCACTACATGTTGAAGAGACTCATATAGAGCCTCCATAAGAAACAGACAAACCTAATACATGTTTTACTTCGAGATAATGAAGATGAACATGGATTTAAGAGAGAAAGGACTGGTTAATCAGGATGCAGATGTTTCTGAAATTATAACTGAAGGAAAAAAAAAAAGAAAGAATTAACCTTTTAAAAACAAAGAGAAGGTTTGGTGCAGGAGGCTTCTCTGTAGAGAAAAGGATTTTCAGAAATGTATAGTATTCTGCAATGAAAAGGCTGAGAGACTTTGTGGCTGTGTGTATAGTTGGGGCCCAGGGAGGGAATGAGAGCCATGCTCTCCTAGGGGACATAGCCAGAGACTCAAGTTGAAGGATGAAGAAAAGTAGTATCTTTTTGGTGAAGAATTTCCTGCCAAGATGAAGACAGCATTTTTTTTCCCACCCTTTAGGTATTAAGGAGCATCCAGAAGCACCACAAATCTTGTGAATTTTGCAGTCTTGGCACATTAAAAAAAAGGCACCCAAAAAAACCCCCAACAAACGAAAAAAACAAAACCAGGGACAAAAGAAAGTTTGCTGCACTGTGTATGGTCTTCCTTTACACAGGGCCAGAAACCTTTCTGCTTATAAGTTAGGTGATGTTGAAAATTTAGAACAGTTGTTTGAAATATTTGTACCTGCCAAATTCCAATGAGACAAAAGCACTAACTTTACAAGTATCCTGTGACAATAAAGAGAGGTTCTTAGAGTACTACAAGTATCTCTGCAGAATATTCATGTTGTAAACCTTTGCTCTGGGTTTTCAGCTGTTTATAACAGGCATCTAAATCCCACAGTACCCACAATATATTAAACTGACAAAAATATTACGTTCTTAAGTAATGCCACTTCTTTGCTGAAAGTATCAAACCTAAGCTTAGCATTAAAGACCTGAATGCATTTACTAATATTTTACTAAAGATTATGAATGTTTTCCATAGTTGTAGAGCAACAGTTGGCAAGGAAAACAGTGAAGACATGTTATATAAATACTTGCATAACTGATTTTTCCCCCCATATTTATTCCAGCTCTAGATAGTTCAGCCAGTTACAATAAAGTACATTACAGCAACTGAAATAAAATCTAACTGTATTTTTTTAATACATCAGCTGCATTAAATGTTTTTTTTTTTTCTGCCACTACTACTCTCATTTCAGTCTCTTAATTTTTTCCTATTGTGATTTATTATTATAAAAAGTCTGCCCACAACATGGACAGAGATGGATGTTCCCTTTTAGCTTTTGCTACATGTAATTTATAATCCTGTATTCCATCAGTAGTCCTTGTTCTTCACAGCTTCAAAGCCTATCTGAAAAGATACCTTTGCCTCTTATCTCCCCTTTATCTATCGTCTAAATGTGTTTTTTTAATTAGAATTTAGTATTGATTAGGACTGCAAATTATTTTCAAAGAGGAACTGGAAGGAAGATATCATGAAACCATATTACATATATTCATCAAAAGCTAGAAACACTCTTTACTGGCATTTGCCAGTGCAGTCTCTAATCTTCTAAGAGAATAACCATTCTGTCATGATACCTGTGACTATTTCACGCATGGTATCACTGCACACTTCAGACTTTGACTAAGCCATGACTCTTTTGGTTCCAAAATTTACCACTGTTAAGCTCAAGGACTTTTTCCACACATAGTTAACTATCATGCTGTGTCTCCTACAGATCTGGAGCACGTGACACGCAAAGTGTAGAGCTGGTGTAAATTAACACAGATTTTCAGATCAACTATAGATTTCCAGCATCATGCTACAAATGTCGTTGCTTCATGAACCTACCAAAATGTTTTGCAAGCCATGCCTAACTTGTAACTCAAAGACATGTGTGCTCTGTGCTCTTTCATTGCCACCACATAACCATGTGTTTTTATCTGGGAAGGGAACTATTTAATTGTTTTTTAGTGCTCATGTAGGCCACTAGTCAGTCAGTGAGACTGATACTTGGTCAACGTCTGAAAATTCTGATGGACTCCTGCATAAACTTGAGTGCTGGTATTTTACTTTCTTTCTGGCAAGGCCATCAGCAAAGAAATTATGCCTGTCTTATCATGCGTTCTGCTTGTTCACTATTGCTGTTGCCAGGTATATTATTTGTTCATTAGAACCTCTCAGAAAGCCCAAACTAAGTCCTGGGCTACACACAAATACACAGTAAAAGATGATGTTTGACTTAAAGAGCTGTGAATAGCTAAGATGGAAAACAAGAATATGAAAGTAAGCATTACGATGTTTGTTTTTGAATTGGGGAAATAAGACATGCTGGAGATCCCAGAACAAAGACTTCATCTGAGCTAAGAAGTGAATACACATCTTTTGAATGCAGTTGCACAAGATTTTAAAAATAAACATGGGATCAAAACACTTGCACGTTTCTGCAACTGAAATTCAAATAGATTTTGCAGATAAGGTTAATATGAGGGCACAGGTGCTATAAATAAAAGCAGGAACCAGTCCTCACTCTATAGCTTCATGCCTAACACACACCAGTTTTGACTTCATTCATTCTGGAGGGCTCTGCAAATCCTCACAGAAAAGAGGTTTACTCTTGCCTGGTTTGATTAGCATCATGCAATCTGTTTGGGAACATTTCACTTTAACAAGCATTTAATTCAATCTACAATTAATTGTAATTTTTCCCATCACAATTCCTTGAATTTTTTGAGGGAAAAAAAAAAAAGAAAAAAAGATCAGTTCCACACTGACCAAAAGCCTTCCTGAGTTTCTGAAGCCACAAGACTATCCTGACCTTCATAACATTCTTCCCATGTGGAAATTCTAAATATGCCTTGAGAACTCTATGGACTAATGGCTACATTTTCACTAAAATCTGAACTACTTATCAATCCAATGAATATTTTTCTCAGTGTGAGGCAAGTGAGTTTACATTCTTAGATTGCCAGTGCAAACAGAAAACCAGGAAGACAATTTCATTAAAAAAAAAAAAAAATTAAAATGAGAGAATTTAAAATTAGATTGATGCATATTTTCTCCAAAGACATGGAAATCTTGCCATTTTTAGCAGTGCTATTTAAAACACGAACTGCAATGTGTGTTTTAGGCTCCAGGGTGCCTGAAGTCAGGACTAGAGAGCCACACATCTATTAATACAATCAGACACCCCTGCCTATATAACCAGAAGATAGCAACTGGGTATAGTGTCTTGTGTTTTCAAATCACAGAAATAGTTATGAACAAATGCAAAAGCCCAATTTTTTCAAGCAACAAACTGGAAATCTTGCTGAGTTGTTCCTCCATTGTATTCAGCCTTTTACTAATGCTCTTTCGTGTGTGAAGAGTTTCTCTATTTGCCGAGGAGGGAAATCAGCTTTCCCTGAGCAACTTTTGTCAGTCTCCATCTGTATCAAGTGCCAAGCGAAATGCAAGGTTAAAATGAAATAAATTAAACACGTTTACCTTGGTCAGCATTAGAAAGGCTGGCACATTCCTGTCTGATATACCATAAAGAAACCTATTTCTAGAATCTGAAAAATAACTGCTATTATTAATTAAAAACTAAGAGTTTAGCAGCAGCTACTGTATGTGGCATCACAGAAAGCCTAAGTTCACTGCACCCTCTGGAATCAATAACATTCTAGAATTACACCAGGAGGATGGCCACAAAACAGATTTTTCTCAAAGGAGTGGTGTATTTTTGTTATGGATACCTTAGAATGGAGCTGAGGAAAATACTCATTTCATAAATGTGTGTTTCTGTCAATTTCTATTTGTGGACAAAATTGTAACAGGACTGTAACACACCACCTGATAGTAAGACATCTTTAGTCACAGTGAAGCAAATGCTCTAAAATAATATATAAGGTTACAACTTGGTTATTATCTAGCTTTAATGTACTTTCTCTAAGAAATTAGCCTGCTGGTGCTGACTGGCATGAGGAGGTGACTTGTTTGAACACTTGTACTAGCAAGGCACCATTCTCTTGGAACATCTGCTTCTACTATGAATATGCAAGAAAATAAATTCAAAAGTTTGAACATCTGAGATGCTCAAAACATGCTGAAAAGAATATTCAAAGTAATGTCAAATGTGAGATTTAGCTTTATTTAAATTTCAAGTGCTAAAAATCTTAATTGCAGCACTAAGCATCTAAATAAATACCATGAATTTTAATAAACACATTGATAATAAAAATCCCTAAAAATGAAAACAGTACAAAATGTTCATGGAATTTCAGCAAAGAAACTCTAATGGCAGCACTCCACAGCTCAGTTTGCATTTACTAATAAAACAGCCATGCAGGAATGTCACATTTTCTAAACATGATTACCCAAAAATTCCTTAAAACATGTCCTATAGTGTCCAATCAATTAAATACACTTCATTTAACACACACTTAACTTTACCTGAAAAAAAAAAGAAAAAAAGAAGAAAAAGGAAACTTGCTGCTACTCTACAAAGTACAAAATACAGCCAGTACCTTCTAATACTATTTCCTTGTTGATAACCTAGAATGCTGTGTCTGATTCTTCAGATTACTGAGGTACTTAGTTTTTTAAGAAAGACAAAATTTACGACATCTTTTGGTTTAACAACTCATTTAAGTTATACAGAAAATAGTTGTATTTGCTACAGACTCTACCTTGACTCCTTGGATTGCTTATTTTGAACCTCAGTATTAAAGAAAAAAAAATCAAACAAATAGTATTTCTCTTTACAAAAGCTGTGATATTTTACCTTTCATTACACCACATCACCAGGTTTTTACTCCTAGATTTTACTCCTACTGATGTCCCAAGTGTATATTTTAATATAAATTCTTACTTAATGTTTTAATTTCACTGTGGGATCTGTTTTGAAATAGACTGTCAGAATGGCTAAAGCAAATTTAGAAAGAAATCATTAATCAGAAAAAAAACCCAGACATGCAAGACTTTAGTACTCTGTGGACTCAACATTAAAGACTAATTTGACTTCTCATTTTTAGTGGCTCACCAATAACTTAATTGAGTAATTTATGTGAATATTCAGCAAGTGAACCAGTAGAAGATAAGAATGGTGGGCAAATTTATTGATGGTTAAGAGAGTAATAACCCACCGCAGAACTAAATTCCTTACTTTCTCCTCCAGTGTGTTTGCCTCATGATCTTGCACTGTCATAAGTCTTATTAGCTGCAAGCTACATAATTCCACGGGGAAAAATACAACCAAGAGATCTCAACAGGTGCCTTCCTTCTTTATCCTTCCATACTTTTTCTGTCTGTTTTAGATCAGTCTGATTTCAGCAACTGCTCTTCTCTCTTGAGAATGTGGAGCATGATGTCTTTCTATCACCATTACAGTATTCCTTCATGTTTCCTTGCAATCACATGGTTCATTTAAGGTTCTTGCTTTTGGTAAAACATAACAGTCATCAGAGCTGCAGAATGTATGGCCATATGTAGCATCCCAGAGCAAGACAATCCAGGCAAGAAACTTCTGCGCAATAAAGAGAACTTCCCATGCTTACATTTGTAACACATTAGCATGCATTCTTTGGTTGCTTAAATTACTTAATTTATCTGATTAATGATGTGAAATAGCCTATTACGGGAATCCTTTTCCAGCAGGAGATCCAGTTAGGTGGTTTGAAGTGTATACTTCCAAGAGTTTTCTTTCTGTAGTCTGGAAACATCACCTTAATCCTAACTACAAGAAAAGGGAGTGGCTCCATTGGGAATCTTGTTTTATGAAAAACTTAAGATTAGATGATTTCCAAATAAGTAAAACACTTTGTTCTATTCATAGAAACTTGTACAGTTGTTATGAAAAATTGCTGTCACTTTTTTTTTTCTGTTACTTTATATTCTGAGACTTCAGAATGGAAAATCTGAGTGAGTAAAAATATCTTATTTTCCTACTAGTATTTAAACTAGACTAGTTTAAAAGTCTTACCACTTCTCTTTATGCCAGCCCATACACATAGCCTGTAGTCCAGTGAAAGTGCATAGCCCAAATACAGCGTTGCAAGTAATGCTGCATCCTTGCTTAGGATTTTCGTCCAGTTAGTTTGTCTTTTGAACTTAGAAAATCATCCCACTTCATACACAGAAATAAGTGACCAGCTCTGAAAGGAGAGCCATTGTAGAAGCAACATTAGGTCAAGCCTGAGAGTACATACATATGGTGTAAAAAGTACTCCTTTACACGGGAGAGGAAAACTTTTGAATTCAGATGCCCTACCTTTATACATGGAGATGATTTAATAAAGACCTAGGCCTAGGCCCCGGCTAGTAATGGTTGCCGAACTTTAGCCACAGAAATAGCTCTGTTAACTACGAAAAGGAATTACAAGTCTCAAAATAATATAAAGAATGGTGGAGGCATGAAAGTCTGCGGAAAGCAAACGGCCAGTCACAACGAATACAACACAATTTAGGGTTTCATTTATTCTTCCTAGGAAAAAAAATACAGCAGGGATAGCAAACACAAAAATCAAGTTATTGTTAGAGCATGAAGTATGCGATTAAACACTGGGTTTGTCTAATTCATGAGATGCAATAACATGAATTACTCTGAAAAACCTTACCCAAATACAATGCGGTAAGAGGCGCCTGGATGGGTTGAACCAGCCTGACGGGCACTGGCAGTTAGCAAATTGTTAGAAAGCCTCACAATGCACAAAGGCTGCCCGAACACCCCTCCCGGCTGCAGACCGCAGCGCGCTGCCCGACCGCTCCCAGCCTCGCCTCCATGCATATTTCGCTCCAGATCCTATGTGGCTCGTGGCACGGTGCAAATGGGGCTCTGGGTGCTGTGGGAAAGGGGCTCCCGGCGCAACCCCCACTCCCTCCCCCCCACCCAGTGCCGTGGCTCAGCCTCACACCGCACGGCGGCTAAGATACCCGGCCAGAGCCCTGCCCGTCCCTGCCCAGAGCTCCCCGCGGGCACGGCCAGGAGCCCCGTCCCAGCGCTGTCCAGGGTCCCCGCCGTTCCGCTCCGCGTCCCGCTCCGCGCCCCGGGCGCCGTTCACTCACCATAGCGCGCAGACTGCCCGCGGCTGCGCAAGCCCTGCCGAGGGGTTCTGGCCAGGGCGCCGCTGCCGCTCGTTGGCGCCTCAAAGGTGTATTTGGGGAGCGGGCGCGGCGCGGCGGCGGGGCCGCCTCGGCGGGCGGGCGGGGGCGCGGCGGGAGGGGCCTTCCCGCGGGCCCAATCAGGCCGGAGCGGGCGGTGGCTGCGGCGGCGGCGGCGGCGGCTCGGGGAGGCGCTGCCCCTGGGCGCCCCGCGCTGCCTGCCTGCTGCCGGTGCCGCGCCGCGGCGGACGCGCGGTCTTGGCTGTGGTGCGAAGCGGCAGCGGGGCTGCAGAGAGGCGTCTGTCGCTCTGTCGCCGCACCCTCCTGCCTCGGGGTCGCGGGATTCCCCCTGGCCTTGCAGCACCGCACGGCTTCAGATTTCGAGAGATGTCCCTTTGCGCAGGCAGCAGCTGCCGAGTGCAGCTTCCGCACCAGTAGAAGCCGGAGCCATCGTCGGGGCGAAGCGGGGTAGCTACTGAGGGCTTTCCCACAACGTTATCTTTCCGAATGCCCTTCAGTTTTGGAATTGCATTATAACACTTTTACTTGTTGATAGTGCTATTCTGTGTATCTATACTACAAGACATTTTTGCTGTAGCTTTGTAGCGTGACTTTAATAGCTAAGTAATGACAGGAAGGAAACAGATGACCACAGATGAGCATGGAAAACTAAAATCATTTGACCAGTTTTGAAATATTGGAGAGCCAAGTTCAACGCAGAACACAAATGCATTGAGTTCCCCAGGTCGAAAATCTTACTCTTGCATGTCACCATTCAAATGAACAGCAGCTTAACAATTTTTGAATCTTCAAAAACGCCATAACATCTTCATAGTATTTTCACTGTGAAAACATTCAATGGTTTTTGAAAGCCCAGGATGAGAAACAGTTCTTTTGTTGGGCTTGGACAATGAACAGCGAATGACCTCACGGTAGGATTAGTTTCCTTATAAAGTCACGTGAAAGCAAACACAAGATTTCACCAAGAAAAACAGCTTTTGTATGCTAAAGGGTGACCTTGGAGAAGCATCATACTTACACACCAGAAGAAGAAAGAGTATCATGTCTTTTAGATCACTTGTAGCTCATCAGCAAGCTAGTGAGGGAGAGAGTTCAAATCAACCAAAACAAAAGCTGCACATCTCCAGGTGGTTTTGAATAGACCAGTTTTACATGAGAGGGTATCAAAGCTCAAGGTGTGGAGGTTCTCTTGCATTCCTGGCTGTCAGAACTGAAAAATGATATAATAAATATATCTGCTTCACACCACGCTTCCCTCTCTGCAGTGTTAAGAGAAACCTGTCAGTTAAAGAACTGATGAAGTCCTTCAGCCACCAGTTAGCTGAAAATAATCTGCCAAAGCCCATTTTGTTGCCATTTCTGAAGTTATTGACAAGCAATGTGAAGCTTAATTGAATGTTAAATAATCTAGGACACTGTGTACCTCATAAAATTGTTGTATTGATGCAGACTCTTGCCTCTAGAAACAAAGCTTAGTCTCAAGACAAGGCCTTGCTAATGTTGCCCTCACCTGCAAACTATTCTAGCTCTTGCTGTTCAGCCTCTCTTTGCTTGCCTCAGGGAACCAGCTTTTTCTGTAAAAAGAAGCTGTACCATCTTCTAAGTACTTGATACAACTGAATTCCATTGGCAAGTTTCTGTACCAAAAATGAGGAAGAGCATCTGCTGCACAGAGGATGCCTGTTCCAGGATGTGCTGTGCAAGTTTAGGCATGATGATGATTAGTGTAGTGTAAATGTGCTGTGCCCATTGGGACAAATTAATGCTAGACAGCAAAGGTGAATTCGAATATGCAGTGAGTAACTGGATCAGCAGCAACCAAAGGTCTCCTAGAGTTCTTAAAAAGCCACTGTTGTCCTTACTGGTCACTACGTAGATACTAATAATGACTTGTGAACTTGCACCAAATAAAAACTAAATAAAGTGCTCCTAAGTATTTTGGAAGAAAAATAGTATTTCAAATTATATTAATTGAATTATTTGCCTAGGGCAGGATTAGTTTTACTTTAGCCCTTGAAAAGTTAGTTCCCTAAACAAAATTAGACTAGATAAATTTATTTCATAAGATCTTCCAAATACCAAGAAGATACCATGTTTCCATCGAGAAGCACTTCTGTCATGCTTAAAAATGGCTACATTTTCTTCAGTTTCTCCTTTAAACTAAAGGTCTCCTTTTAACAATGGTATGTAAAGATTACATTATAAGTTTGCATGCTAAGATGTATGGGCATCAGAATTCAGAGCATAATTAGCACTCCTAAACTGTCATTTACTGGCATCTGCTGTATTTAAATCAAGTTCTCAAAATCAGATGTCTTTAAGAAGCACCTCGCAAATTTATCATCTCCCCCGTGGCAACTGAATTTCTGAAAATACAGAAAGCTGC
Organism: Pogoniulus pusillus; assembly: GCF_015220805.1. Taxonomy (NCBI): domain Eukaryota; kingdom Metazoa; phylum Chordata; class Aves; order Piciformes; family Lybiidae; genus Pogoniulus; species Pogoniulus pusillus. The sequence continues at coordinate 16,864,198 of NC_087272.1, read as the reverse complement.
AGCCCAGAGCTGTGGTGCTGAGCAGCTAACTGATGGCTCAGCTTTGATGGCTTCAGGCACCAGCACTGTGGGATTAGAGATGCTAGCAGATCAGAGAGCTGCAGAAAAATGGTTTGGAAGGCAGCCCTGGACTTCAGCGGGTCCAACACTGCTGCTCAAAGCAGGGGCAACAAGAGCATGATGTTCAGTGCAGTGTCCAGTCAGGTTTTTTGTGTTTCCAAGAATGAGGACTCCACAACTGTTGCAGGAAATGTGTTGTACTGTTTGACAACCCTCACAGCAAGTTTCCACATTTAAATGGATTTTTTAGTATTTCTGTTTGTGCCTACAGGCTCCTGTCTCTTTTACAGTATGCCAGTGACAAGACTTCAGCTCCCTCTTAATGTCTTTCCCATCAGATAGATACATGAGGTAGGATCTCCTTGAGCCTCCTCTTACCCGGCTTGATCAGTCACAACTGTTCGAGTCTCTCCTCATAAGTCAGGTGCTGCTGTCACTTAAATATTTCAGCAGCCATTTGCTGGACTCACTGTGGTGAGTCTCTTTTGTACTGGGGTGCCCAGATCTATATCCAGCACTCCAGATGTGTTTCACCATTGCTGAGCATAGGGGAAGCATCACCTCCATCCTCCATCTGCTAGCTGTGCCTTTCTCCTAGTGCAGGCCATTTAATGTTTATTGCAGCCCAAATTATGCTATTTCCATTTATTGCTGACATTAGAAATAGTGTTCTTGTCACTGTACAGGGCTCCACTTCAGTTAGTAGTCCATTTGGCTGTAGTACCATGTCCATTGAGGTTTTCAGCTTTTTAATCCAGCCTGGTCAAACAGTGCTCATGGACTCCCTGGATTCACTAAACCTTTAATTTGTGGACCTGGAGTGAAGTGGCTATGCTGTGCATCTTCTTTCAAGACGTGGACAAACTTAATTCTTGCCTTGACTGTAATACTTGGACTTTTAACTTTGAATTTTATTTTATATTTTTGTCACCATGTTTCTTGTTGGTAATACTAATTTCTACTTCACTCCATAATTATACGTTTTTAGTATTGCCATTCAATTACATTTATTGGAGACTCACATGAGGAACACATTAGCTTTTCAGTGCAGTGCAGAGGAGGTGCACATGACACAGAAAGGTGACAGTCAACTCATCCATGGCACTAGCAATCAAGAGCAAGAAATGACAATTATTCCTGAAGGCAAATAAGAATATGAAAACCTGGGGGAAAAAAAAGTCTCATACACTTGTATGAGACTATAAGAGTCTTCTAAGACAAATCTAAATTCTAAATTGTGTGATGCAAATTGAAGAGTTAACTCAGTTTTGAACTATCTAAAATATATCTGAAATCATATTAACTGTGGGTTTTGATACCTCTGCTACCTGATTAGTATTCTTTTGTTGCTTCACTTGTTCTTGCTATAAGAAATTGAAAAAACTATGGAAAATATACTGTCACTGATATGTCTAATGGCATCTAATGGACTTCTTATCAAATTCCAAGCAGGTTTCAGTGATTGAGCCACATTCAGCTCAATTTCTCCTTCTGGACAGTGTTAAATCATGTCCATTAGAAATTACCTATCCTTAACGCTCACAAATTCCTTCCTCAGGAACACGTCTTGCTGTTTAAAAATATACCACATTCAAAAGGGTAGCAATATTAAAATGTTTTCACATTGCCCTTCTCCACTGAAAGACCAATTTTCAAATAGTAGATGCCATATTCTTACTGTTACTCAACTTTAAGCAGTCAGATCTGGGTATTTATCAGGAGTAATATCTGCATTTCCGCCAAAGAAATCTTTGTGCAGTTTCAAGTCTGCCTTGAAGAAGGGTTTCGTTTCAAGGAATGAATAAAAGCAAAAGTTCCCTTTTCTTTCATAGACCTCATACACATGTAAGCAAGCTGTCCAGAACACAAGATTTCTGAGGATCAGAATTTTTGTTGCTGTTGCAATTTTTCTTGGTAAGCTGCTGTTTCCTGGAGATTAGACTAGGTTTCCTCATGTCCTCTGACAATATGTCTGTATTTTGTATAGAAAGACAGTTTTGTGAACTTCTCGTGGTAATTTATCTTGGAGTCTCACAGAGTATTACAACAGTTCTAGCAGCAGCAACAGATAAACAAGATTCTTGTACTTCTTCATTGGACATTACAGGTGGTCAAACTTCCTGTGGAAACTTCTTGTCAGTTGGTTTTGTCTTTTTTTCCCCAACAGTCTTATTTCCAGTTGAAAGATGGGTGCAGAGCTTCTTTGTACTGATCAAGTATCCCTGCCTCTTTTTAGACAGGGAAGCAAACATATTTAGGAAGCTCTCAACTTCAAGGACAATTTCCAGCTTGGGTAATTCAAACTCTTAGCATCCTCCTCTAATTTAAATTGTTATGTATCCTTCCTGTCCCAAGTAAGTTGTTATGAAATCTTTGTCAAGCATTCTGCTAAACATTGGCTATGTCCATGCTGTGTGATCCAGAATAATTTTTCATCTCCTTGTTCCAGGTGCATGCCCTGATGACACCCTGACTTTGTCTTGGATGAGCTCTGCAAGAGCTTTCTTTTGCACTGTGCTTCAATTTCCATTCAAAGGAAGCCTAGGCAGGCAAGCAGCAGGGAGGCAGCTTCAGAGTGCTCCCAAAGGGAGTACAGAGCTCAAGGAATTAGGACTGCAGGGAGCAGACACCATAAAGTACATTTATCCTGCATTAGTTTTTTTGTCTTTTAAAATGTTTTATCTTCAGAATAGTGAATTGTTTCCTGTGAATACTGAAATTCAAGTCTAGCAAAGGTTTATTTCTCGATGTATATAAATTTAATTATTAATCTGTTCAATGTATTTCTTACAGCTAAGAAAGACACAACTACGTTAGACAGTGGTTGAAAACTTGACAACAAAGCCATTCCAAATTTACTATATGGAAAATGTATTTGTATCTAAACTGCTCCATTTTGAGAAGTCTTTATTTTTTTTTGTCCACTGCTGTAATGTCACGCTTCCTGCTGAGTCTCTGAGTATCATCTTAATTCAGCTGTTGAACTGATGTAAGAAAGAAAAGCAGCTGAGCACAAGATGGCAAACAGATCTGAGACACTCATTTTAGCTGATATCATAGCATTATTGAAAACAGGATCAAATATTATTCTTGTACATTACAGTAGTTCTCATTCAATATTTAAATCTCTGAGCTTCTAAATTAGATAAACCTTTGTATTTACTTCATCATAAAAATCACTCATTTGCTTTTTGTTAAGGAGTTTCTATTTCCATTGCGTCAAGTGCAATGCCTCTAGTAATTTTTCATGTTTAGTTGAGACTGCAAATATGTACTAAGATCCAACATCTTGTACACATAATGTCTCAATTTTCTCTTGATATAATCACTTACAAAAAGATGATTGAGCAAATCCAGGAAGCTTCTCTTTTGGATACTGTTCTGCAAACATCTGGATCCACTCCTGTTTTTATGGGAAACTGTCAGGAGTAGTTAAAAAGACTTCATTCCAGAAAGCTTTTTGGTCAAAAGGCATCATTGAGAAAGTAAGAATATTGTTTGCAAATAAAATTAGGTTGACCTTAGTTTTGCAAATGCTGATTTGTATAGACAAAAGTTTCTTTTTTATTCTAATTGTCTACCATGGCGAAATTTACTGACCATACTGTAAACAAGGTAGAGTTTGCCTGGTTCACCTGGAGTTAAAATGAATGGGCTAGCTACAGAGTGAATATATTGTCATCAATAGTATCTAGCTCTAAGGAGCTGTTACTGAATTCTGGAATTTTTGAGAAGGCTTCTCATGTTGTGAAGAACTGATCAGAGTTAGTTTTCTAATTCATCAGGAAAAGCCTTCAAACCCTCCCTCCTCACCTTGTTAAACTGTGACCTCAGTAACTCAATTTAGCTAGAGAAGTCACAGCTAGATAATGGAAACCTAGCTAGAGCTCATAAGGAGAAAATAAATATATAATTCAGAGGTTTTTTTCAGGTTATTCTTTTTGAGAAAAATACCAAAGAAGAATCTCTTTCTCACAGTATTTCTCATGTGGACAATGCACATACAAATAGTCCTGTTTTCTTCTCTGGGGTTATCAACCAAATAGGAGCAAAACTTTCAAGGAATCTCTTGTAGTTTTCCTCTTCCTCCTGCCTGTTAATTTGTTAATTTTCTTTTTCTCCTCACACTCCCCCCCCCGCTTTTTAACATTGTCCTTATTTACTTTTCATCAGTAATGCAGATTACCATCAGGTAACTTTCCTCATCTTTCATTTCTTTCTCATTTTTGCTTTCCTTTCCTGGCAAGAAGTAACACATTTATTGTAGGAAGATAGAATGGAGTGGGTTACATAGAACTGACAAAGAACTGCCTCCCGCCTCCTGCCAGCAGAGTGCTTTCTATGAAATAATACAAGAAAAAAGTTATTCCAATAAACTTTGGAAGCCACATGCATTTTGTCAGCTGAGCACTGATGGTGTAAGAACAATGACATATTAATGAATTCAATACTCACTAGAGGTGGAAGCGTATTATTCTCACATGAATGTGACATATTAAGCTCATTAAGATTTGATTTTCTGTAATATAAAAAAGTGATTTCTCCTCACCCTCCACCAAATTTATGTGTAAATTTCCCTCATTCTAAAACTTCCTCAAGTAATTTTTCATATGTTCCACAATTTGGCAGAAACCTTCTGTTTTATGTTATGCCTGAACATTTGTCATTTTCCCTCATCGCACACTTGTATTCATCACAGACAATTAGTTATTTGCAGTGCACATTGTCCTATAATGAGCCTGACACTCCTTTTGTTCTGTAGACCTTTCCATGAAATAAGTCTATGAGTAGATTCTTTGTACAAAATTAGTACAAAGTAACACTTATGCTCTCAGTTTTTGAATCGCTAAGTATAAGACAACAAAAGGAGGAAATCTGAAATGGAGTTAATATAAAGACTAGAACCAAAATAAGGAAGAGAGGAAAGAAGGCAAGTTCTGAAAAGCCAGAAGAGCTAGCTGGTGAAAAATAAAAATATAGGTAAGAAGAATTAAGAAATGTGAATGGCAATAAGAGAGCAGCAGCATCAGTGGTTTTATTCTTTTGCCTCTGCACTCATACACATAAGTTGTTCTATGAAAATTTCCACTGCTAGGTGACACCAAATGCCACTGCACTTGCTGCAAAGTAGTCAGTTATAAAAATCTGTCCTTGCACTGCTTAGGCTTGTTGTGTCCAAAATGCTGCTGACAAAGTTAATGAGGCGATATTAAAAAGCTTCAAAAGTATGATATTTCCAGTCCTATAGTAACTAGTTTGATACAGGAAAAGAACCTGAATGTTAGAACTTTCTGTTAGGGGAAATTTGCACAGATGGATAATGTATTTTAAAACTGAAGTTAAAAAGACCAAACAAACATCCTTCAACCAGCCGAGTAGAAAGTCTTCCTCAAATAGTTAAGGATTGCATACACCTGTTCCTAGCCTCATCATTCTCCTGGTGCTTGTTTAATATCATTAAGTTTAATGTGATTTTCTTGAAGTAGCTCCTTATGTGGAAAATATTAAGAAAGTGAGGTGAAAAGTACATTTAATTATGTTTGCAATATTTTCAAATCCTGTATCCTATACTACCAACCAGGAAAATAGAAAGCACATGCATGGTCTTGCAGACACATGCACCAGCGTTCACTTTCTTCCTGCATAAGCAGATGCTGCCACCAAAGATCCTAGAATCAGATATCTTTTAAATGGCAGATTCCCAGTCCTTTCCTAAACTCAAGAAAAAGTCTGACAAAGTCTGCTCTCCCTGTTCATATACTGTATATTTACTCATCTCTGGTGATAGTCAATCCAGTTTCTGATCAAGTCCATAGTGAATGGGTTGTTCATAACTGTTTGTAAATGTTCACTGGAAAAAAAAAATCTGCTTGCTGCTTTCAGGAATGAGATGAAAATGTGAATATTTACTGTAATAATTTCTCCTAGCAGCCACAGTGTTAGAACTGTCAAAACTGAGATGTCGCTGCATTGCTGCTTTTCTCTCTTTAAATCTTAATGTTATCACAGAACTCACAATAACAAAGAGCTCTCAAGATGAGACAATTCATACACATAAAACATTCTAAGCAGGGGTCAAAGTTGCCTCTATTTGCTTTATTTTGTTTTACTTAGACGTGTCACCTCAGTGTATAAACTGCTGCTGTCCCACATGTGGTTTTGTCATTTGTGCTGCCAAACAGTTTCCTTTGAAATTCTAACAGTGCTAGAATAGGAACAGCTGGTAGTGTCCTGTTGTAGCAATCTGTACACGGGGAACTTCTGAAATAGATTACTAGCCTAGGCTAGGGACTACGATGTGCAGTTTTGTATCTGCCTCTCTGTGGGGATGTGGGTTTGTAAAGCGACAGCTGAAACGACTAATTGACTTCAGCAGGAATCTCAAAGCATCCAAATGGAATTCCTGCCCTGGGTCCAAACATGACACTGAGTTAATCATGTACAAAATAATAGCAGGTAGTACTCACATATGCACACATTTAAAATAAAACATTTGTGGGTGAGTAAATGTTAGAAGAAGGTGTTTGACACCTAGAAAAAATAATGTAAAAATATATGCAGCTAGGTAAATCCTAGATTTAGATCTTAATGTGTATGGGGATTAAAAAAACCCACAACTATGTTCTTAATTGCTTTATGACTTCTAAACTTCATTGTTCTGTAACTCCTGAAAGGAGTAAACTTGAGACATTCCAGTGAAAATGTAAGTACCTCTTGGCAGTGAGCCAAACTAAGTGGAACAATGTGTTGTCTTCCAATCACAGACAAAGGAACTTTCTTTTTTCTTTCTTTTTTTTTTTCTTTCTCTTTTTTATCTTTTTTCTTTTCTTTTCTTTTCTTTTTTCTTTCTTTTTTTTTTCTTTTTTTTATACACAGCATTTTTCTGGAAAAGGCTGGTGTGAAAAAAAAAACCAAAAACAAACCCAAACCCAAACCAATAAACCTATATCAAATCTCCTGTATTTCTGTCAAACTGTTGGTTCCTATTAAACTGTTTGTTGTATTTTTAACGTGCAGGTTCCTACTAAACTGTCAGTTGTACTTTTAACATGCAGATTACTTCATTATCTAGGGCATTATTTTCAACATTAATAGTGATAGCTCAGTGTAGGATCCCATATTCCAAAAAAAAGACAGCAGAGGCACACTGGTGGCTGCTTGTTCGTCAGTGTGGACTGCTGGTGTCTCAGAAGAATAGGATTCGTATGTAGAAGAATTACTGTTGATAATAACTTTCTAAGTGATGTACAGAAATGCAGCAGTTTTCTATGCTATCCTTTGTTATTTTAAATATTAAGTAACATTACTCTCATTCCTTTGGCAATGATTGTTACCAGATGTGACAGAAGCTGATGTTCTGCATAAACAGTTGGACTCAATGTTTTTAAGGGTCTTTTCCGAGCTCAGTGATTCTGGAAGTGCCATATTTATATCTATGCTCTATCATTTTGTTTAAAATATGCATTTAAAATCAATCTGTCTGCTTTTATCCATGGCCTGGATCGACCCCAGCAGAAACTTAAAAGGATACTATTCTGTCATCTTAATACCTCCATAGGCTTAAGATAAAGGCAAAACTTTAACCAGTTCACTGTAGCCAGTGGAAGGACTAAAATAAATGCAAATAAGCCTATGAAAAATACATAATAGAAATGAAGTGTGGCATATATTATTATATGAATAGAGCTCTTTCAGTAGGTTTCCAGACAGAAAGCAGGCAACACAAAATGAGATTTTCAAGGGGATAAACCATTTTTCACTGAGATTGTAAAAGGCAAACTATACAAAAATGTATTTCAGGACAGAAGGCTGATGAAGTAAGCATCCAGAAATCTTGCAGGCTTGCTCTGTTCACATGAAGCTTCCATGCCTCTTGTCTAAAAATGTCTTACCTGAGTCTTAGAATGATGAATTGGTTTTGGTTCAGTGAATATATTTTTTCCCATGCACTTTTGGAATAGATTAAATACTTGTGATTGTATTATTTTTTCCTAGTTAAAAGAAAATAAACCCAGCAGAAGAGTACATTAAAAAATGTAATTGCCATCTTCTATGGGAAATATATTACTTTGTGAGATAGACAATTTAATCTACTAATTGAATTGAAGCATTGATGGGGCCTATTTGGAAGCTTATTATGCAATTTCAAAAGAACTCTATTGAAAGAGAGATAAAGACTTTTAGTCATGAGTAAAAAAAATGTATTTTCTTCAGCATCTAGGGTGGCAGTACTCTTTTGTACCTGTCACAGTCACATCTGCATTTAGGAGAGCACTGCACAAAATATTCAGCTTAGTTCTTTTATGAATATTAACAAGACACATCAAGATGAATACAGAATATACCTGGGAGGTACCCTCTTTAACTTTTCTGTCTCTAGAGTGTCAAGGGATTTTGTGACTTCTAGCCCCAAACATCTAGTCACTGACATAGGTCTCTTCACAAATGTGGAGTTTAATGTAGTGTCTGAAGAGCTTTTCAGCAAAAGAGATGAACTTAAGTTGCTTTCACCTAACAAAACTACCAGAAAGTTCAAATTTTGCCCTTCAATTAAAACTCCTAGAGAATTAAAAGAGCTGATTTTTATAACTACCAAACATATTATCTCTTAGTGTATCCCATACTTTAGTCAAAGAACTTTGAGTTTCAAATGATAAATAGTGTCATAAAAGTTTAGGAAGTGCAGCCATGTATCTGAGGCAAATTCTATATTTTCACACTGCCACAGGCTGGTTTGAACACCTGACTGGAATTACCTCATTCCTGGCTGATGCCCTCCTGTCCTGCTATCTCTTGCCTTAGACCTCAAGACCTATCAGAGGCAGTCACCCAATGTAATTCTTTATTGGTCATTCACGTGGAATACTTGTTTAAACCAGAACTGCTTGGAAAATTGCTCCTCCAGACTACATCTTCACAGACATTTTAATTCTCATGTGCAACAAGAGGAGGTATTTCCAGAGCATGTAAACTTTCAGAAACCATTCTTTATATTTCTCAAAATCTTGTAATGCAACTCAGCTGCCAGAAAATAGAAGTGGGTAGCATCGTTGTCATCTGAAATTATGTGGACCAGCAAGCACTGTTTAAAGCCCCAGTGGTTCCTAGGCTGTACTTTGTGGAATTTTGGCCTGTGAAAAATCTTGTCTGCCAACACATTTTGACAATGTTTGCATTCAATGGGAAACCTATCTTTGGCGTGGAAGAGGACATGCTTTTCTGTCATGATTAGAGGAATCTTTGCTGAAGATTGCACAGAAAGTAACCTCCAAGTGTAGGAGGCCTTGGCTAGTCCTGCCAAGCTATATCTTGCTCTGATAACTTTATTGGTTTACTTGTGTGAAAGACTATTTCTCTTCTCCATTGTTTCCTCTAAAGAAATAGGATACAATGTAACAGTACTGGTTTGTATTGCACCACCATACAGCATGGTCTATCTTAGGTTCCAAGGATTTAATTCCCAAAGGTGACTCACCATGTCCTACTCTTACATGCATAGACTTGGAGCAATGTTTATATTTCTTTTATGGATGAGAATAAATATGCACATGATAATGCTCATCATGAACGAGCTTTTTTCTATGTAAAGGAATATGTCACCAGATTGAATGCAGCATATGTTATACAAGGGGTTGACAGGCATTGACTAAAGCTACTTAACTTTCCTCTCCCTGCATGATACCAGAACAACCTATTTATTTGTTATTGCAAAGGAAATACTTTTGCAGTCCCTAATCTAGATAAACCCTTGAGTTTATCATATGAAGTGGTAATTACTTGAACCATATTTGAAGTACTTATGCTCAGTACTTTGTTAAATAATTGTATACATCAAGTGCTGTGATATTCCTTATGTGGTGTGTAGGTCTGGCTATTTACAGTTACAGCACAGGCTGAGTCATGTAGCAACTAAACACTAACCTCGGCTGATCAGTCTTAGATCATGGAAGATTATAAAGCTGCACTCAAGAAATGATCACCTTCTTTCCCACCACTTACTGTCCCTCCCCTTGACAAGAAAGACATCTAAGCACTGATCATCAGCTGATATAAACTGTACTGTGATAATTATCTCATAAGACCTCATCTGTAATCACTCCACCATACTTTCAGAGCCAGGTACTCTTACGAAAGTCACTTACTTAGTCTCATAATGTGCTGCTTTGATCTGGATTAAACAATTTTCCAATGTTCTTTTTTTTTTTTTTCCCTTAAGAAAAAGACCCAACTCAACAAAGACAATTTTTCAGCTTCAGGTCTTCTGAACTTTGTAGCCATTGTTCTGGCCTCATACTAAGTATTTTCAGGACATACTTAAAGCAAAAAAAGACTGCTTGACACCGTTCATTTGTCTTCTTTCAGGCAGCTCTTCTGGGCATTGCAGGCACACAAAATACAGTGTATTTAGCATACTGTTTCTTACCTCCATCTGACTTTTTGGGAAAAAGCTACATTTCTGGTAAATAAAAAGAGCTACTCTCCACACTCATCTACTATTATAATTATATCCAAAAGAGACTAGCCTTATAAATGGAAATGCTAAATGTGGTTCACAGCACTGAAATACAAAGTTCAAGGCCAGCCATGACATGTACAGACAAGGCTAAAATGTATGGCAACATGTAAATTCAATATCTGCTCTCCTTTATTTCTACTTCATGCCATTCTTCACTGAATTCAGTAGTTCTACTCCTGGGATGGATGGATACTGCACAAGAAAGATTGATTCATTCATTTTCTCTTTTAGAAATGTTAACAGCTCAGATGAGAAGCATAGACTCAACACAGAGTAATTCAGTAATCCATGATCTCTGTGCCTGCTCATGTAGATAACAGTAACTTGTAATGACCTGCTAGGCATGCAGCCAGTTTTGCACATTTGAGACTCATAGGCTCTCTGCTTTTCCCTGAAAGGAAGGAATGTCTCTGAAACTGCAATTTGGGAACCTCTGTACCTCATTATGGTGTACCTAAATAGTAAACATTCAGCCAAAACCACTACTGGGGCTGTGCATCTTTCTGTTGATGGCAGGAATTACAGCTGTAAGACAAACCAAAATTGCCTGTAACTCCCATAGAACCTATCAGGAGTTGAAAGCAAGGATTTCTGTGATTCACTCTTGTTTTTGCTAATATTTGTTTGTTCTTCAGTATCTCAGTGTAGGAGGTCAGAAAATCCCACCTTTTCATGCTGTCCCACCAGAAAACATGATGTGACATTGAAGGAGTGTCCCCATCATGATGCCTGATGCAGAACTGCAGGAGAAATATTTGTAACACGCAATGTGGGTCATGGCTATACATCTCTTCAACCAACGGGCAATTCAGTCAGGCATTCAGAATTTACAGAAGCCAAATTGTTTTTGTTGTTGCTAAAATATTTAGTACCTATCTTCTTTCCCAGAAGCAAGATAGATTAAATAAATCTTTCAGATAAAATCATGCATAGAAAATCTCAGGGGAAATGCAGTCTTTATACCATCTCTATAAAGCTGTGATTTTGTGTTGTGCATGTCTTCTGAAGTCAAAAGCCTTCATGAAGACTGCCCAAACTGCTAGCACTTTCTTCATATGAGAAGGTGTGTAGTCTCTATCCCCATTTTAGATGCAGGCACAGGAGCTCAGACAAATGAAAAGAGGATGCTTTTCCTACTCATTTCTATATGTGGCCACATAGACCAGGTATAACTTTTCCCATCATAAAAAAAAGTACAATTTCCTGTATTTAAGTTTTCAAGTGACCTCCAGATCTTCCACATAAACATCTTCCTATGTAAACAAGCACTAAATACTCACATCAAGGATTGCATTAAATGAATTTTTTTTTTTAAGTTTAAGAGGCACAGATGTATAGATGATGAAAACTGCATCCTGTGGTGCAGCTGCCAGAGAAGAAACCTTGGGAATCTAATGCTTGACTTGTTGACTTGTTCTGCAAAAGGAGAGGACATCCTGGAGCACCAGGTGCAAACATAACTTTATCAGTGTGAATGACTCTTGGCCCCACCTGATCACACTGTTTGAGACTGCTGTTTCAGTTGCAGTCATCTGGATATTCTTCATTTGTCACTTTTGAATAGCATCAAGATTATGCATTGGAAATTAATAATATAAATATTAATTTCTGTAGTAGCATTATTTTTTAATATTAATATTTGTAAAATCCAGAATTCTTTGCATATTTGAGTGCTAAGCCCCCTAGCCCTCAAGGCTTTGCTAGGTTCAAACCTGTATTGTTTGCTCATCTGACTCCCAGACCCCGGCACAACAGGAGGAGAGCAAGGGTTAAACCAGCCTAGCAGTATTTATGCCCTACCAGAACTCAGCTGAAACTGATATTAGAGAGACCATGACCAAGCCACTGTATACTAACTATACTTAGACAACAGAGGTAAAAGATGGATTAAAAAGGAAACAGGAAATTCAGGTAGCTGAGATAACTTTAGATACTGGGGATTTGGAAATAGGCATTTTCCCCTTTATCTGACAGCTCAGTCAAATCTGATTTCTTTAATGATTATTTAGTGTAATCTCACCAATTTTAATGTTCTGACTTGGCATTTGTAGAGGTGCCACGTGTGTTTCCAAGATCTATCCATTCTAATTGCCCTTGCAGAGTGGAATCCAGCGTAAAATCTCCCCAGCTTCAATCAGACTTGGCAGCTACAACACACACACAGACACACCAGATTTCTGTCCCTTCTGGAGGGTAAGGGGAGATATGAACTCCTAATCGCTATTCAGAGAGATATCCTAGCCCTGCCAACAGAGAATGCCAAAAACTTGCTTCAGCCAAAATCTTGTCATTGTCAGCTAGCTGTCTTCGCATAGTTTATCTTCATATATTGTTGTGCTAGCTAAAATCAATAATAAGTTATGTAAGCTTCCACTTAATCTGTGAAATCTGAAGATAAAGGATTTGATCATCACGTTTCATGATCCCTGTCTAGACAGTGATAAATTCCCCTTGTTTCCAATGTAGGCTTTCAAAGCTGCCCAAAACCTGGAGATGAACCTAGTGTGCAGCAAACAGAAGGAGATTATCAATCAGAACTATTGGGTCCTAAGGGCCATGCTGGCCTGAAAAGCTTTGTTATTCTCTGCTTCCCCAGTATACTTGTACTTCTTGCCCTTTCCTCAGAGGAGGAAGTAAGTTAGGGGGAACAATGAATGTTTTTGGAGGGAACAAAACATAAAATAAGAAAATATGATCATATAAAAATCCCAAAGATTGAGTTGCCACCAGTGTTATATTCTCCCCTTTTGAGCATTTGAAAGTGTTAGCTAGAAAACATTTGTAAATAGTACCTCAGTTGTTTCTAAGGAAGCAGGAAAAGGACAAGATATATGAGATATTATATTGGTGTCTGTGTCTGTTGCACATTCTGCAAAGCTTCAAGGAGGTTGAAAAAGGAGTCTTCCATTTCCTTCCCTTTGAACAATGGGAATATATTTTGTTATTCTGCTAAACCTGGATGAAATAAAACCAGAAAATAAAGAAAAAAGAATCCACTTCCTTGAGTACTCAAGTCCATTTAGGGAGTCTACTTTTTATTATGTGAGAGGGGGAAATACACAGATATATAGATATATATGTGTGTATTTGTGTGTATGTGTTACATAATAGGAATATTTTAGTTCACAGTTACTTCTTTTCTTCTTTCCTATGAATAACATAGATGTTGCAAGGCAAAAAAAAAAAGGGGGGGGGGAGGAAGGCAATAGTTTAGATTCCTTTATATGCTCCAGTGGTATACTGAAATAAACCTTACTTTTATTCTTATAGCATCCTTCTCAAACAGATCTTTATTAATTCTCTGTTTAAAATAGAACACATTGTGTGTTCTCATAATGGGCCATATCCTGCTATCAATATTTTAAGAGATCCCCCATGGACTATAATATGGAGTCTGATAAAAAATTGATGGATGTTCAGCTGCAAGTATATTTATAATTAAATTATTTTTTCTTTGTATTAATTCACATTTCTGTTCAGGAGAAACAAAAGTGCCCTGGTTAAACTAATTAATTGTGAACACATTGTGTTATGTTTGTTTGGGTAATATCTGCTTCTGTCTGAAAATCTGTCAAGAATGTTCATGCTTTCCCAGTATGGATTAATACACAGAACTTCAGCATCTCAATATAGATTCAGAATACACTGCAAATACCAATGGCATAATTATAAGAAGCAAGTGTTGTAATGATGTATAATATATGTACAAGTAGAGCCCTGTAGAATGGAGCTGAAAACAGAGAAAGAAGGAAGGCTAGAAACTGCATAAAGGTAAACCTGTGATGGAAATTGAAACAGAATTCATGTAAAAAACCTATTTTTGGCCTTCTGCCTTTCATCAGGGTTCACAGACCTAGGGAAAGCATCCACAAAATTTCATCGTACTATGAAATCTCCACTCAGGAGCTGTCAGCTTTAGGAAAAAAAAAAAAAAAGAAACCCATGCCATTTAAAATTGAACAGAGGTATTTAATGTGAAAAATACACTGAGGAATGTATTTAATGGGAAGACTTTCCAGCATATGAGGAAGCTTACAACAGGGTTTTGTTACATTGGAATATTTCATTAGGACACGGTCTCAAGTTGTGACAGGGCAGGTTTAGGCTGGGTGTTAGGAAGAAGTTCTTCACAGAAAGAGTGATTGCTCGTTGGAATGGGCTGCCTGGGGAGGTAGTGGAGTCCCAGTCCCTGGGGGTGTTTAAAAGGAGACTGGATGAGGCACTTAGTGACATGGTTTAGTTAATAAGAAGGTGTTAGGTGATAAGTTGAACTTGATGATCTTGAAGGCCTTTTTTCAACTTGGTTGATTCTGTGATTCTGTAGAGTAAGCCTTTTAGCTACTATTTTTCTTTATTGACCATCTTAAATTCTTATTTCTGTTTAGTTGCTACCCCTGAGAGATGGAATGAATGTATTGCTGGCTGGATTTGATCCTGTTCTTTTCCATTCGTTCTCTCATTTTTCTCAACATACCTTTTTTTAGTTTTTCTTTCCTTTCTTCTCTTAGATTTCTTTTACCATGTCTGAGCATTTAAAAATCTTTTCTTGTACGAATTTTCAGAACCCATCTGGAATATAAGCTATGATTTAGTAAATGTCAATGTCTAACTTGAACAAAATTATTGTATGTATAATCTTTGGACTTTTTCTTTTGCATGATGTATGCTAAATATAATTTAGGTTTCTAGCCTTTCACACTTCGGGAATGCACATGAAAGTCTAGTTTCTTTTTTTTTTCTCAAGTGTTCAGGAAGATTATGTCATTATAGTAGGCTTTATATTTAGATACATTGTTTAGAAGAGGCGCCTAATTTTCCTAATTTTGAATGGCTAGATTATTATATGTCTCTCAGGGTTTTTTTCAGCCCACGATACAAATCAGGATAAGCCAACTGAGCAAAATTGATCATCGGGAAGGATTATGTTGCTTCACCCTTCTGCAGTCTGTTAGAGAATATGAGAAGCATTGACCTCTGAAACTCTTTAAATTGCAGAGTACCTCTCACAGAGAGTGGAAGGGGTTGGGCATTATTTTAAAAAGAAAATATCTTCTTTCTGGCAAAGTTTCTGCTTTGGAATGGAGAAAGGCAAGTTATGAATGGTAATTATTGTAACAAATATGGCAAACAGCTCCATCATAGCTTCTTATCTTTACCATATTAAAGCTGGGGGTGGGGGGCATCCCTTAGAATCATAGAATCATAGAATCAACCAGGTTGGAAGAGACCTCCAGGATCATCTAGTCCAACCTATCACCCAGCCCTAACCAATCAACTAGACCATGGCACTAAGTGCCTCATCCAGTCTTTTCTTGAAGACCCCAGGAGGACACATATCATATTCTTTTTTATGTTGCAGTGCATTCATGTAATTATTCAGTAAATATCACTGGAAGGATCCTTTGCAGTGACAACATACAGCTTCAGTATTGATCATCCTCAGTGTGACTCAGTTAATGTACACAGATCCATTTGGCAAGTGTTTTGCAGATGTGCTTACTCCTAAAATCAGACCTTATCCTTGCATGGCAACTAATATTAATTTATGGAGCCAAGCAAAGTTCTCTCATCTTCTCAGGAGTTAATAAATGTGCAAGTTTAGGACCTGTTTACCTTGCTTTGTATAGTTCTACAACATCAATATAGTCAAAGTTAGTTATTAAATGGATTCTGTGGTCTTGGAAACCAGAGAAGATAGGAGTTTAAATAATTTTCTTATTTATGTAGAGAATAAAGTTACAATTTTGTGTTTATGTGTTTATGCATAGAAAAACATCTAATCCATTGATCCTGGGTTATAAATAAACCCTACTTCAGCAAATTAAAGAATCTAATATCCCATAGCAGAGGAAAGCTCCAGATCTTCACAACGGCACAAACAAGATGCCAGTTGTTTGCAATGGGCAGCATGAAGAAAGCATAATCCTTTTTTGTTCCACACACTGGCACATGTGGAATGCTGCAGTGTGGGTGGTGTATTCTTGCCATGTATTTTTGGGCCAGCCATATGAGACATGCATCTCAGAAGTTACCAAAATATTTTCAGGAATGTCTTTTTTTGGAGTCTCTATCTTTACATAGGTTTTTCAGTCTACCAGTTGGTGTAAACCTACAGTGTGAGAAAATAACTTGAAAAATCTTAAAAATAGCTATATGCCAAACTAAATTTATACACTTAAGCCAGTGGACATGCTCAATCTGGTTTGCTTATAGTTACATTCAGCAGATCTGCCTAAAGATGCTATGCATTGATATATCTTACTAGTAAGAGACAGGACAGAAATAACCAGAAAATTTAGGATTTTTTAATGACAGTCGGAGGCTTAAACTTGAATTGGCCCATTGCAACTTAGAGATGACCTTGGTGTTTATGCTGTGACACAGTATTATGTAGATAGATAAAAAAACGTAATGACCATTTCAAGAAGAATGCATCAATGTCTGTTACTGTTGAGATGCAGGTTTTTTACATGTTAAAAATTTTGCACTGAAATATATGTGGAAGATGATATTTAATGCTATTTAGGAACATTATACATTTCACATAAGCTACTAGACTTCCTAACTTCAATAAAAGACCTAAGTTCTGTAATAAAGCTGATCCTACCAGCTACATGAGCATAAGCCTTATTTCAGTATCATTTAAATGAGCCATAGTCATAGTTGAAGCTGAATCCCCACACATACTTTAGTTGATTATGATACAAAAATCAAGAAATAAGCATGCTCTCAGAAGAATAGAATCATTGAATCAAGCAGATTGGAAGAGACCTCCAAGATCATCCAGTCAACCTAGCACCCAGCCCTATCCAGTCAAGTAGACCACGGCACTAAGTGCCTCATCCAGTCTGTTTTTGAACACCTCCAAGGACAGTGACTCCACCACCTCCCTGGGCAGCCCATTCCAATGGCAAATCACTCTCTTTGGGAAGAACTTCCTCCTAACATCCAGCCTAAACCTTCCCCAGCACAACTTGAGACTTCATGAAACCTTTATCACTTACCAAACTGCTATTGCTACTGCAGCTAAGCTGTGAGGAAAATATTATAAAATAACTTAGAGAGATATGTTCTGAGTCAGACAATATCATATTCCTTTTGTATTATGAGGTAAAGCACAGAAGCTTTAAAGCTCATAACTTTGAGTTCAGCTGGTGCTGAATTGCCCTGGGCTAGAGTAAAGCCAAGGGAACAGTTTCTGCACCTTACTTTGTCTTCTATTGCAAAAAAGTACAGGTAGCCATACCCTGCACTCTTCTGATGGCATCATGTAGAGGGCACACAGGATTAGAAAAGGGCACAAATCAAGCATCCATGTGTGGAAGGATTTCTTGCTAACAGGACATGAGCTGATAAGCAGTGAGCAAACCCATGCTGCAAAGTGTCCTTGAGTCCATCTCGGAGGCAGGAAACCAGGCGGAGGGTGGCATCCCCTACATGCAGCTGCATGGCAGAGCCTGCCAGCTGCAGGGGATGGACTATACAGGTTGTTGGTATAGATTGACCTATCTGTATCACAGACATAACCTTGAGCCAATCTGTACTTTGCACATGCACCAATCTCCAACTAAGCTGTGCACACCTCTTCCAAGTAGCATGTAAGCTGCTGTATTGCCTCAATGAAGCATACTGTACCACTTGCAGCTAACTCAGACTGAGCCGTCTCGTCAGTACCCCAATCCCACCTCCGCTGTCTTCCCGCGACCGCATCCATGTCTCAGGTATTTGCCCCTTCACCTATGGTGAAGGTCTTAAGATTGACTTCTATCAGTTTGAAACAAAGTTAAGCAGAAAAAATTCTAATAATATAATGTTATCAATAGTAATAGGTACTTATCCCTTAATACAGTGCTGGAGGAAATACAGCATGTATTAACAGGGCAAGAGTTTTTTTGGTGAGAATCTCCTGCAGCTTTTATATATCAGTTGTATTTTTAAAATGGGCCTAATCAAAGTCATGCATTCACCTTGTCATCTCTTGCTCTAAACTTAGCATTCAAGCAACACAGCAAAACCACCTTCATTCCAAACTCGGTGAGATGTGGAATGCCAGAAAACACCATTACTGCATGTAGAAATGGACTGTTAAAGACATCAGGGGTAAAGTGGGCTGTCAGAAATAATACCTATGTTGAAAGAACAGACAGCAAACACATTTCAAAATGGAAGTAGAATGCATTTTTGAATGCATTAAAGACTATGAGTTAATTTCTGTGTCATGAGCCAAAACTATGCCATGTGATAGAAGGAAACTTTTCAGGTTTTAGTCACAGAGAATACAATTTGCCCAGCTGAAGGCTACAACTACACTGCACATAGCAGTACAATGTAGAATTGATGAAGTTATGAATAAATGGAGGAGCTTGAATACTGGGAGCAATAAAGCCAAATTAGCAAAGATTTCTATGAGGATTAGTATCTACTGCTTTAAATCATAGGATTTGTTTATTAAAATGCCAGTTGGATTAGCTTCAATGGAAAAGTTGCTATATTGCATCTAGCATCCAGACTATAAGCATGGCTCTATATAAAACATCTGGGATATCCTCAACCAGATTTTGTAGGCGCAATTAATTTAGATCATTATCTTGAATATGAGCTACTCCAGTTATATAGGAGTCAATTTAACCCAGTGATAGTGATATCCAGAAGTCTGTTGCTTATCAGAGGCCCAGACTGAGGATGTTGCAGGGGAATTGCCAAGGGAATATCTCCTGGGAACCATCAAGCTTTGCTGCTCACAATAAAAGTAAGGAAAGCACACTCAGGAAGTTAGTAAAAAAACCCAACAAAGCAACTCCAAAAATCTCCAGCAGTTTTTGTGCTGGAGTGTAACTATCCACTTCTCTGCTTCCAAAGTCATTGACAAACTTTAGTGAGCACAAAGGGAAATTACTGGAACGTTTGACAGGTTGGAAAACATTATGTTGAAAACATATGGAAAACATTAAGTTGAAGGACCTAAGTTTAGGCAGTCTGAAGAAGAGGAGGCTGAGGAGAGCTTCACTGGTGTCTTTACAAACAGAAGATGGAGCTAAAATCTTCACTGTGTGCACAGCAAAAGCAGGCAAAGATAACAGACACAAACTGCATCAAGGAAAGTTCTGACTAATGAAAACAAAACTTCACAGTAAGAGTGGTCAAGCACTGCAGCAGGTAGTCCAGCAATGCTGCAGTCTCTGGAGATATTGAAAAGTTGAGTAAACAGGTTCTTGAGCCATGATCTAACTGAAGTTAGCTCTACTAGGAGGGCTCTGAACCAGGCAACCACCTTTGAACTGAAATTATTCTGTATTTCTGTGACTTTTAATGGCCTATGGAGTTTTCTCTAATCCTGAGACATACATACTCATGTCCATGCATCTAAACTCTTACCCTCGGAAAGTGATCACAAGCATTAACCAGTCTCTGGCCTGTGCTGTCAGTTGAACTGTTCAGGTTAGCTGTTAGCTGAGGCAGGTCCAAATCACACCAGGGAGCTTGGTGACATTTAAAACTGTGTAAGCTAGCCATAGGGTCTTTAATTATTAGCTTGTGTATAACTACACTAATGAGGGAAAATAATGTAGTTAATAATCAGATGTTGTCTTGAAGTGAGACAGGTGCTCTTTTACCTCTTACAAAAGGGATCAAAGAAATATGCTTCACACACAGGATTGGATAGGATTGAAAAGTTTAAATGGAAGGACTATTCCTAACTGCATAAGTAGATACAACTGTACAAAAGCATATAAAATACACCAAAAAACCCATAGTACATCTCTGTCACACTTCACATAAACCTCTCTCTAACTCAGACCAAAACACCCAGGCCTTCATATACCCCCCTCCACCTTGCCTCTCTACCCTCTACCAAAACCATTGTGATGCAGTTAAAATTTGGCTCGGCAGCCCTAGATCCCAATTAAGCCACTCCAGGCCGAACTGGCAGCATCCCCAAGGCTGACCAGGAGACAAGAGCCTGCATGTCCTCCCAGGAGGAGAGAAGGAGGGAGAAGGGAAGAAAACTGACTCACATCCATATTTATACAGATGAAGGACTTACGGTAAGAAACACAAAAGATTACATTTTCTAGTGCACCTCCTGGACACTCAAACTCCTGGAGATCTGTAATTTTGTGGTTTTCTTAGAGGCACCACCCAGCCTCAAACTACCACAGGCGTGATAGTCTAAGGTGTATATGTTTTATATATATAGTATTTAAACAGTTGCTATAGTGTCTCAATTTTGTTAACAGGGTTTCTGTTATCAGAATATAAAGATTTAGTAAACTGCTTGTCAGTACAATTAATTCTTATCCCTATTTTGCTGAGTGTTCAGATTTTTTCTCATTAAAATAAAACAAACCAAACAAACCAAAACCAAACCCAAAAAAACCCACTCAAACTAATTTTTATCCAGATATGTGGTTTTGTGGTTTACCTAAAGCTGACTTAATTTGAAAAATTGCCTAAGCAGAGAGTAGTGATTCATTTTGGTTGAAATACAAAGGCCTTTGATTACAAAGTATTTATCCACCAACTGGCTTGAAAAGCTTCTTTCTGTTTTAAAGTTGTCATGGAGCCAAATTCTGCTTTCAGACAGAAGCATATGGGTACCCTGCAGTCAGCAGATATGAAGTCATTGGAAGCTGTATGTAAACTTATCATGGTATGATTTGCCTCAAATGTTTTATTACTTCTGCCTAGTCTTTTTCAACAAATTATTAAATAATCTTGATACAAAGATTTATTCTAAATGCTTTTTGATATATTCTGTGCAGCTGACTGACAATGAAAATGTTAAGAGTAATGAATGGCTGACTTCACAGTATGATTGGAAATCATTTTTTGAGACAGAAAGGCCCTTTGGGCTCAGTCTTGCAAAGCACACAGTGTTATGGTTTTGGTTCTGCCAACATGGTCAACATATACTTGGTATGAAACATCTGAGTCAGCTCACAGGAATGATGAGGTTGCTCTTGTATTCAAAGATAAACACACACTAAAATGCTTCTCTGGATACAGCACATAACTTCCCACAGGCCTGGCTTTCTGTCTTATGTGCTTATGCACAAGCATCAGGTTGGCTGCTGAGTTGGTAAACTACAGTGTTACTCTTATCAGAATGGCTGGCATTAGCTTGGGAAATACAGATTATTGTTCTTGACAAGAATTGTTATTGCTGTATGCCAAGTAAATTACAAAGGTCATAACCACAACTGATACTGATGTTCAGGCATAATCAATTGTCTGCACTGTAGATTCATAGAGCACTGATCACGTCAGAGGACATTTCTGATAGGTTATTAGCTGGCTGAGAATCCAGGCTCGTTTACAGACATAATGAGAAAGATAAAATAAGTTTGGTTTTAATAATGCTACAGCTACAGTGCTAGAAGTTTGTGATGTCCAGAATCAGGACAGAAAATAGAAACTATGTGGTTGAAGTCTCTCTCACAGCTGAAGAGTAAAGACTGCTGTTCTGTGAAGATGCAGTCACATCCTTCTTTCCTGGGATAGATGCTCACATCATGTTTTGGGGGTTTATTTTTTAACCTTTTCAGAGCTGCAAATTGTCTTTCCTCTATTTTGGCTTTTATTTAGAAGATGCAGAACTTTGCATCAGACCCGGATGTACTGCTTAGGCTAGAACAACATGTGGTCTTTCAGTTTATCTTATTACTTGCTGCTCTTGTGGCAGACTTTAAACATGAACCACATCATTATTTTTCATCTGGATGGTTTATTTTATAAACCAACCACAGCTTCACATACAATGACTTTCCACTAACTAAACAAAACCTGCTTTTTTGTTAGGTGTTTACAACTGTAGTGAGAAGATCTAGAGCAATTTACTGATTTCTTTTGAAATCCACATAGATGATAAAAAGTAGATTTTGTGCCTTGCTGCTGTGCAGGGTGCCTGACTCTTCGGCAGGGGCCGGATGGATGTCCTACAGTAAAGGTTAGGTAGTTGTGCTAAGTGCTTTAAAGCATGACTTGCAGACTGGCAAAGGCTGACTTCCTCAGGACACATTATAAATACATTTTCAAACTTGAAGAGCATAATGATGAATTAGCATATCCACTATTGAAGAGGTCGCTGACTGAAAATTAGCAAGTCACAGACCTTTACCGCTGAGTCTGTCATCCATTAAGAAAATACTTGATCTCTCTCTCTATCTTTGTGTCATTTTAGAGTACAGTGTGGGAACAAGAAGTTCCAATTGAAAGTCAAGCCAAATAAAACAGAGAAGAAAAATGTTGTTTTCTGTGAACCAAAAAACTAGGTTACGAGTTTGCATAGATGGAGGGCGCTCCGAAGGGTCAAACGTTTGAAATCCTTCATGCTGTTTGACAAAGACCTAAAAATATCAGTGAACTTAAGACTTCCAGATTTTATTTTACATTTTTTAACTTCATCACTTTTACTACAGTTTAGCATATTTGCCACTGATTACAATAAAGAACTAGTCCATAACACAGGGGTGGTTTTTTTTTATAAACAAACAAACAAAAACCCAGCATAAGTCACTTGGTTTTGAAACTGCTGTATTTACTAATTTCCATGTAATTTATGTATTTTCAAAGAGTTTAATTTCCTAAAGTGCATTCCTGTGCTCACAGATGCTATTAGTGGATGCTGATGACAGAACTTCAGAACAGTCATGGAATATTGCCATGCACACACTAAGGAATCTGAGACAAGCTGCCACACTTACAAGACATGTAGAAAATTTGACAGAGATTCCAAAATGCTGCTAGAGAAATACTATAGCACATTAGTGATAATCTGACACATCAAATTGTGTACATACATAATATTTTTCCTGTGATTTGCAGCCTTTAATTACATTGACTAATTGCATAGCAGGCTTCAGAGGTAGAAAATGAAGAAAAAAAACCTGCCTATCTTTTAGTAATATTGCTAATAGGTGACATGCATGGCATTAAGAAATAGGACTCCTAAGATTAATGTAGTTTGCTTAAATACTAAAAGTAAACAAGAAAATATGACTGGTCAAGGAATTCAGAATCCACTACTATCTATTTAGGGTTGCAAGGCTTGCAGGTTGGACCTCCAAGATCATCCAATCCAACCTAGCACCCAGCCCTATCCAGTCAACTAGACCATGGCACGAAGTGCCTCATCCAGGCTTTTCTTGAACACCTTCAGGGATGGCGACTCCACCACCTCCCTGGGCAGCCCATTCCAATGGCAAATTACTCTCTCTGGGAAGAACTTCCTCCTAACATCCAGCCCAGAGCTTGCCTGGCACAACTTGAGACTTCAGCTACTATCTACCAGCACCCCTAAGACCCTTTCTGCCTGGCTGCTCTCCAGCTGCTCTGTCCCCAGCCTGTAGCGCTGCTTGGGTTTGTTGTGGCCAAAGTGCAGAACCCTGCACTTGGCCTTGTTCAATCTCATCCCATTGGCCTCTGCCCACCCATCCAGCCTGTCTAGGTCCCTCTGCAGGGCTCTCCTACCCTCCAACAGATCCATACCTGCTCCTAGTTTGGTGTCACCTGCAAATTTACTGATGCTGGACTCAATCCCCTCATCCAGATTATCAATAAAGATATTGAACAGGACCAGGCCCAGCACTGACCCTTGGGGAACACCACTGGTGACTGTCTGCCAACTGGATGTGGCACCATTCACCACCACTCTCTGGGCCTGCCCCTCCAGCCAGTTCTTGACCCATATCAGGGTGAATCTGTCCAAGCCTCAAGCTTCCAGCTTTGCCAGGAGCTTGTTGTGGTGGGCAGTGTCAAAGGCTCTGCTGAAGTCCAGGCAGACTACATCCACAGACTTCCCCGCATTCACCAGGCCACTGGTGAATCGAGCCATTGCCCACTACCCTCTGGATGTGACTTATGGACTGGTAACCATTTTTTTTCCTGTGCACTCCTGGATGAACTATAAACTTCACTAAATCTAAGGCAGATTACTTTCTGCCCGAGCATCAGAGTGCATGGCAAAGTCAGAACAGCTGACTATGAACTCTGGAAAGAAACCACTCTTTGGCTTTAGCATACCTTGGATACTCGTGGGGCTGTTGCTGAGTTAGTACTAAACTAACCACCTCAGGTACTGACAAAATGTGGCCATGATAGCAAGTAATTCAGTGCATATTGACATCAACTGCCAAATTCAGAACATACCTGGGAAGCCAGCACAGAAGTTCTCTGTTGCCATGACTACATGCACTGCCATTTTCTAAAACCAGTGTCACTATTTCGGTCCTTTGCTAAGGTCTGTAGTCGTACAAACCTGAAAATAACAACAACAACAAAAAATGTTGCTTTCATGTGCTGCTTGTATTCTGAATTATGAGAAACTGTGAAAGTATAATTTGTCTTAAAAAAGAAAAGTCAGCATGCAAGGCACTTAAATGCCAGAGCTGGTTTCCACTTTTGCTTAAACTGCGTAAATGATTTATTCAAGGTTTGCAAGTGTTGTAACTTGAGTACAGCTAGCCTGTGCACTTGCAGCTATTCAAACATGGCATGACTGTACATAATAGAAATAGCATTTAACCCACATAAAAGTAATCATAATTTGACAAAGTGCTAAATAAACTTTTATTTGACGGATCAAACGAGACTATCCAGAGGCCTTCTTAAGCTAATGTTTAGTACATAATTCTAAAGAATTTACTGAAGTTTATGTAGCCAGAAAGTAGAATAAGCCCTTCTTGATGACATGAGAGAAAACACAAAAATATGCAACTGATTATAAAACCATGGTAGAAGAATTGCCTTTTAGGTTGTTTCTGAAGTGTCAGGCTTAAACAGCTCTTACAGACATGGCTGGAAAACAACTACATAAATACAAAACCTTATTACTTTTACTGGATAACTGCCATCATTGGTCCACATATTGGTCCATAGCTAATTGATTACTATGTCCCAAAACTTGAGGACTAGCAAGGAGAGCAAGAAGCTGTGACCAGGACACAGACACAAAGAGGCTCTGTGTGATAGTATTTTTTCTTCCTTGAATCATTGTGAAGGTGGGACACACCTCTGACAGCAAGAGTGCACAGCGACATAGAGAATACAGTCTCTTGTATTTTTTTAAGATTAATAATAGCCTGTATTATTCAATTGTAATCATTCAGAAGGGAAAAAAAGATATTTATTTAAAAGTAAAAATGCTCAAAGCTTCTTTTGGAGCTGATACGTTAACATGCCTCAATTGCTGCTTTTGTGATTATCTGTCTCTTAATTAAAGTATTAATATTCAATGGTATTAAGAACTCTTTAATTCCACAAACCCCTGGGAAATTACCTTTTTAAGGGATGATGAGTATATGTATAAAAGCTGGGGATAAAATAAAGTACCAGCCATGAAATCAATTTGCTGAGCTATTTAAGCAAATCCAGGGATATAATATCTCCAGAGAAATTCAAGCCTGGTGGTCACACTGGAGGATATTAGGTATTTATATAAATTTTTGAATCTTAATGGGAAACCCAATGGAAAGTTTTCTCAGGTATCTCCCTGCTTCTTGATAGAACACTATTTTTTTTTTCAAGACAAGCTCCTAGGTGTATTGTTTCCCAGGTGTATTGTTTCCTAGGTGTATTGCAGTAGAGATGAACTTAGATCAGTCAAAACTAACTAGTAATCAGCTCCACAGTTCTACAAGTCTGCTTGCATATGAAGTACATGGCAAAATGCATTTATTTTGCCAAACAGGAATAAGTGAATAATATTGTTAATAGAAAGCAATTTTTCATTTAGCTAAATTTGACTCAGGAATGAAATCCAATTTATTAACCTGACTTCAACCCTTAAATCCTCTACGTGACCTTCATTAGCCTCAACCAAAACTTAACTGCAGGTGTGCTGTTGACCTGCCACAAGAATTTCCTATTCAGACAAACAAGTCTAAAGATTCTATATTACATTAGAACTATAATGTAAATGAAGCAGCTTATCAAGACTCAAATTTAACTAGCAAACATCCATGTAAATCTCTGTATCTAATGTTTCCTGTTGCTTGGTGCTAGAACTTTATGATATAGCCATATATGTGTAAATTAATATAGCTTTATGTTAGAAGATTAATATATCAAATGAATTAGCAATAGAACAGGGGAAAAATCCCTAACTTGTTATATATGGAGTGTAACTTGTGTTTATATATAAAAAAGAAAAAGCTTGATCCTATGATTCATTTGGACACGAGGGAAATATTTATCATGTGTTTGAAGGGTACTGCCTCCTTAAGAGAATTCAATAGGTAAAAGAAAATAATCTTTATTAAATCAGTAAAGCCCACAATTTATACCCACATTTTCCAATACAGTTCACCCTGATTTCCTAAGTTTTGCTTTTTCCAAGGAACTTGAAAAGTCAGGGTAATACATAAAAAATATTCCAACAGCAATTAAATAATTACACATAAAGGCAAATGCATTTCCTCTGATGATTTAACATCTAACTCTAGAACTAAAATGTGAATTTCCTACCCTGTCCATAATACAGAGCATTTCAGTGCAATTACTGAAAAAGAAAAAACAAACCCAAATTTCACTCAGGGAGTCAGATTTTGCTGTGACTTTGACACAGTTGTTCAGTGAATATGTCACTGTAAAACTTGTCTTAAAAAAAGTTCCAAGTGTCATTTAGGGAATTTAAAATAACTATAGTTGAATCAAAGGAGAGCTTTGATGGCAGCTATTATGACAAGTTTTTTAAGTGAAGAAATTACTGAAGAGAACTGAGGAAAGGTTCTCAGGATAATTAGATGTAATAATAGAAGCAGCTGGCAGAACAACATAGTGTTTTAATTTTCCTCCAGGTATTTTTGGACTTAACTGCCCCCTCAACTCAGCAGATAATGGTTAGATAGATCAGCCAACAGTATGCCTGTTCAGAGGCAATGATATAAAATTGACTGATTTACACTCACAGTTAGTGAGACTGCTCCATTCCTGGAGCATTGTGCAGTGCAAGGCACTGGGTCAAAGACAGCTGAGACTAAATCTGGCCCCACTAGCAGTGGTTGTCAACTGTTTCATGTAAAACTGGATATTCTCTCCTCCTAAGTAATCTTCCCATGAACAAGGATAAGATATGAGACTCACTTTATGCTTCCAATTGTTAATCATAGAATCAAAGAAAGCATCAAGTTGGAAGGGTCTCTTGAAGGTTATTCTTGTCCAACCCCCATGCAGTAAGCAGGGACACTGTTGCTGCTACCTGTTAGCTGCTGCAGGAGATGTGGTCAAGGCCCTCACAGAGCAGTGTGATCAAAAGCAATGCCACATGGATTTCAGACCAATTCAATGTGAATTGTGCCAGAGACTCTTTTTTGAATGCTCTGACTCTCATTATATAATCTTTGAGCATAGAGCACACACCTACACATTATCATAATTAGGCAAGGACAGCCCAGTCCCTCTGCATAAACCATGCCTGTTTTCCTTATTCACGAGGTGTCCCTTATCTATCCTTTCTGACATAAGGTGGCCAGCAGCTGGTGGGAACTGTGAACAGATATTTTAACCATATCTCTTCTACTCCAGTCTTGCTTAAATTTAACTTGCCAAAGAATGGAAAAGAGCATGCTGGAACGTACCACCGAACTAAGATCTGAAGTAAATCCCGGGCAGATAAGGCATTGTGTATTTTTAGTGAGTACCACAGGGCACATAAATGCTAGATAATTAAACCTGGGACAGGAGACTTAATCTGAAGTGAAACTAGGCACATAAATTCTGTTTAAACCCTTACCTGTTATTTTCAGACAATTTGCTGAGTCCATTGCACAGTACTTTTGACTTTAAGGCCCTTGCAAATGCAGTCACACTCCAACGGTCCCAGATCTGTCTCAGTTTTTGGCCTTGTCTCCAGCCACTACTTTCATGCATCATGCGACTGATAAATAAACCTCTTTTGCACAGCCAAGGGGCTAGACCAGAAAGTCATCCCGAGTGTCAGATCTTCTTGGGCCTGGAGGAGTTCCAACTCAAATGTTCTCCTTTGCATGAGTGCTGTCACCACAAGCTATATGCTATGTTGTTCTGAGACAGATGTGTTTTTCCCGTGGTTGAACTGTGCAACAGTTCAAAGAACTCAATTGAATCAGTCCTGTAACACACTAAGCAGAACACAAACCCTATGAGGAGAGGCTGAAGGAGCTGGGGTTGTTTAGCCTGGAGAAGAAGAGGCTCAGGGGTGACCTCATTGCTGTCTACATCTACCTGAAGGGAGGATGTAGCCAGGTGGGGGTTGGTCTCTTCTGCCAGACAACCAGCAACAGAACAAGGGGAGACAGTCTCAAGTTGTGCTGGGGGAAGTATAGGCTGGATGTTAGGAGGAAGTTCTTCCCAGAGAGAGTGATTGGCATTGGAATGGGCTGCCCAGGGAGGTGGTGGAGTCGCCACCCCTGAAGGTGTTAAAGAGAAGACTGGCTGAGGCACTTAGTGCCATGATCTAGTTGACTGGATAGGGCTGGGTGCTAGGTTGGACTGGATGATCTTGGAGGTCTCTTCCAACCTGGTTGATTCTATGAGTCTATGAATGTTGTGGGCTACTCTGAGAGCAAGAGCCAGTAAGTTTGACTGGGCTGTATTATAATCACAACTAACAGCCACAGTTAGATTTACATTTTTTTCTGTGCCTGGGTTGGCTTTTTCACTTCTTGACATTTGTAAATCCTGATTTAGCTCAGCAAAAAAATGGTGTTAACATCACATGCAGCCTGAAGACAGAGTAATAGCTAGTTACTTGTTAAGTTCATAATATAATAGTGTATCAGGTTTGGTGAGCATTATGCACATTTAAGGCAGGTAAATTTGGTCTTGTCACACAGCAGCTCAGAGAAGAATTTGAAAATAAAGGTTGCAAAACCAAAAAAAAAATTTAATACAAAACAGAAGGAATTTGGAATTTGTTGTTTCCTGACAGAGTCCTTTTTCTAGTCAGGATGGATCGGGCAGTTCAGGATTTCCAACTTTACTGACATTTTCTGGGAAAGAAAAATCCCTGTCATTAGCAACAATCCAGATGTGATTCTTCATGTTAAAAGTGCTTATAGAGAATGTGGAAGTGAAGAAAAATGAAGCAGTTTGGTTTGTATTATGTATGATAGGCTTCTCAATTACTACTGTAGCACAGATATGCTTATGCAACTATAATTGTGTCCTGTTTTAGCTGTAAACACTCTGCTCTTGCTAGTGGACATATTGATGATTCACTCTGAGTCATTCCTCCTCTGTCAGAATTGCTGCTGACAGAAATAATTACTCTGAGAGCAAACAGAACCGGGATCAAGGCTCCACGTTTGTTTTATCCTGTGGTTTCTGAGACAAGCTATCAGATATGAGTATCTGATAGACCAGTCCAGGTAGCTCTGTTTCTTCTATGTGAGGTTTGACTACAGATATGACAGTGACACTTCTAATGCTTCCGATCCTTGCTAATATGCTCCCAAAGGAGCCCTAGGCTGTAATTGGAGCAGAGGGCTGGAAACAGGCTATGGTAAGAGCAGGCTGCTATAATTCCTCTTAACTTGATCAGTTTATTAAACTAATTAAATGTTGGGGTTTTTTTTGCCTGGCGCAACTCTGATTAGAGGACTGTTCCATATCCTTGCTGATTTAACGGTAAGAATTTCCCTTCTGATTTCCAACCTAAAGTTTTGCAGAGCAAGTTTTATTTGAGCTTGATTGTTGGGATTTTTTTTTTTTCTCTGCTGTTAACATAATTTTCAAATAACTTCAGTTGTTGTTTTCTTGCCTGCTACTGCATAAAACACATTCTCATGCAAAGTTAAGTGCATCAATCTAGTCCATGCTTCTGTAGGCATAGTATCACACCCCATTATCAATTCTAGCACTAATTTCATATACATTTTAATTTAATCTGAATCAGTCTCCAAAATGGGGGGGTTATCTTGATACATTAAGGATTTGGGTCCCCTTGGTGGTCAGCTGTCCTTGCATGTCTCAGCTGTTAGCAAAAGCTTGCTCTCACGTGCATCCAATTCCAAATTCACTGATTAAGCAGCCATCCAGAAAACTGTTCTGCTTAGGCTCACAGGGAAACAGAGGCGCATAAGGTACATTATTTCAAACCACAGTATATGAATAATGGTCTTCCATGTCTACTGTTAAATAAGATATCCAGAGGTTTTATTCTTTTTGGTTGGTTGGTTGGTTTGGGTGTTTTTTTTTCCCTTTGGGTTTTTTTTGTTGTTATTGGGTTTTTGGTTCATCAGTTGGTTGAGTTTTTTTTAATTCCAAGAAACAAGCATTTTGGTTTTGCAGAAGAAATGTTTGTTAGAATGAAAAGACATGTGCTTGGGACCTATGTTGCTGAATTTCACTCTGAATCTACTAATTTACCTCCAGACTGCCTGCATGGTATTTTGGTATGAAAGCCTTAGCATCCTACCATTCAGATTCTCTGGTTGGTTTCCTTTACATTATTTATAAAGAAAAAAAGAAAGGCAAAAGGAAATTAAGAAAGAGCCTATCAATTCTGGAGAATTGTTTTGCCACCCTCAAGGGAAACATATTTTAAAACAATTATCAATAGAAAATGCACTTTACAGCTGCACTGTGTGTGAATTTTACAATGAAGAGAAGGCAAGAAAGTATCTTTTTTTTATCTTCACACATAGGTAAAACCAGACACCTATTGTATCTGCCAATAGAAAAATGTATGTCCACGACCATGATGAAAGAACATGTTTCTTACAAGATACTGTCTTTACCAAGTGCTGATCCATTTAAAAGGGTCTGAGGCAGGAAAGTTAATATACATCATCATATTGAATGAGTCCTTTCAGACTTGCTCCAGCACCCTCTGGGTTCAGTAGACTGTCGCCTTGTGCACAGCATGTGCACTTCTTTGTACTAAAATGGATACCAGTCTGTACTGCCTTTACAAAGGTAATTGCACTGCACTGTTGGCAAACTTTAGCAGCACATTGCTGTCCTATGAATATATATTCAGCATAATGAAATTCAGCAGAAAATTCAAATTGCTCCCTTTAACAGGAACAAGAAGCTCTTATTTCTTACTGCTGCCATTTTGGATTACATAATAATAGAGAGTATGAGATAAACTCAGCCTGCAGGAATGTTGCTCCCCCAGATCTGAGCATATTTGATTCTATGCAACTAAATACCACTACCTGCTTTGTAAAAGTGGAAACTTGTACTAGTTGTTATCTTTTCTATAGCTTATTATGAACAATCATAATGTTTTGTGCTGCCAGTGACATACAATTTTCACACCTTTAAACCTCTCCTCAAATACTTGCAACCTGATATATAAACAATGGGGACATTCTAAGGAAAAAAGAACCAGACCAAAAGCAGTACAGAAATGCATACAGAAAAAAAAAATGCTTTAGGACTATTTTCAGTTAAGCCTGGAACATAACCCACAGGCAGTGGTTCAATTTCATGAAATCAGTTCTGATTATTATTGTTACATTCTTCTCAAATTGACATTGTAAATAAAGCATGATTCATTGCACAGGGCATTTTAAATCTGCTCTTCCCAAATGAGAATATGCAGCAGCAATTATTTTCTTTCTCTTTCTTTCTTTCTCTCTTTCTTTCTTGCTTTCTTGCTTCTTGCTTTCTTTCTTCCTTTCTTCCTTTCTTCCTTTCTTCCTTCCTTTCTTCCTTTCTTTCTTCCTCCCCTCCTCCCTTCCTCCCTTCCTCCCTTCCTTGTCTGGGAAGGAAGATTTAATTTTGTAATATGAAAAACTGAAATACAAGAGATCATCAATGTGATCTTGAGAAGTGCCTGCATTTAAATTGATCAGATTATTCATGTGTCAAAGAAAACTATCTGAAGATGTATAAAATCAGACGTTTTTCCCCCTCTCTGTATGTGGTGATCCACAGTATCAGGACACATAGGACAAGCACAGGAATTAAAAAAAAGAGTTTATAGAAGTTAGAGGTACTTTCAGTACGAAGAATTAGAATTGGTAAATACAATTTTAATTAACTTTTTTTTTCCAAAATAAAGAAAGAAATTATTTAATTTTTTGCTTTCAATAATAAGGCCATTCTGGACTGTCTCACATATGTAGATGAAGGGAGAGAGCACAAAATCCTTTTATGAAGCAGAAAGACCAGGAAGAACTGGCAATCAGTTTATTTCTTCATGTTCTGCAGTGTTTTATAGTTCTGTGGCATATGACCAGGACACTGCTAACAGATTTCAGGGTTGTTAATTATTGATAAAGTATACCAGGTGCCAGTGGACTTTCTTTTTGATGTTTTTTCTTTTGGAAGTATCAGTAATACTCCTACAATTGGACAGGGCTGGGTGATAGGTTGGACTTGGATGGGAAGTATAGGCTGGGGGAAGTATAGGCTGGATGTTAGGAGGAAGTTCTTCCCAGAGAGAGTGATTTCCCATTGTAATGGGCTGCCCAGGGAGGTGGTGGAGTCACTGTCCCTGGAGGTGCTCAAGAAAAGACTGGATGAGGCACTTAGTGCCATGGTCTAGTTGACTGGCTAGGGCTGGGTGCTAGGTTGGACTGGATGATCTTGGAGGTCTCTTCCAACCTGGTTGATTCTATGATTCTAGGATCTTGGAGATCTCTTCTAACCTGGTTGATTCTATAGTTCTATGATTCTATAATGACTCATTCTCCTTTTAAAACATCACACGTGATGGTTTAATTGAATAGGTAACTATATAAGCAGTAAGCAATGAGATGACAAATATATAGAACAGATGTTTGTAAATCACTGGAGAAATGAGAGATTTTTTTCATTTTCTATGCACCATTACCCTCCTTTTTAAGATAATCTTACATGATCAGGATTGGAAAACCCTGTCTCCAGATATTTGATGTCTTTGAAAAGCAGTCAAAAAACCCAAAACAACATTCTCTAAGAATACTGCAAATTTTGGTGAGTTTAGTTGTAGATGGAGGACCTGTCATGGCTTGCTGCCTTTTTCATGTGGAAACTCCAATGTGAAGGAGGATTGAGTAAAGGAAAACTAACATAAACCCAGTCTCACTTCACCCACATCCTGCACTCCTTAGTGCATGCATGTGGACTCCTCATCTGCTGCTTGGTGGAGCACCCAGGTTTACTCATAAGTGCAAAGCACCTTTACATATGTAAGATACAAATACCTTTTACAATCTGCAACAAAGTACTTGTTTACAAAGAACATTTGCTCGACCTGTAGATCTTGACTTTTTTAGATGAGTTTTGAAGGGCTGAGAAAAAGGAGGGTGGGGTAGGCCTCCACTCTGCTACATTCACGGTGAGTTGGCATTTCCTGCCCACCAGATGCCTGGAGTTGCAAAAAGTTGTTACCTCTTCCAAAAAGCATAACATCATAAAC
Organism: Pogoniulus pusillus; assembly: GCF_015220805.1. Lineage (NCBI taxonomy): Eukaryota > Metazoa > Chordata > Aves > Piciformes > Lybiidae > Pogoniulus > Pogoniulus pusillus. The sequence goes on along the minus strand of NC_087272.1, from coordinate 16,830,290 downwards.
AATACATCTAATGGTAACAAACTAGTCTTTGCAAAGGCAAGTAGGATTTACTCTGTGAAAAATCTACAGCATTGACTGAAGAGTTCTTCTGGCATTATGAGAAGGTCCTCTTACTTCTGTAGTGTAGGAGGGTCTGCTGAGACTCTAGTTGCATTTCCAAGGATGACAACTAGAGGAGAGCTTTGTGGTACTGCCTGTGAGTGAACTGAGTTGTATTCCCATGGCCTTTGGAATGAGGTGAAATATGAGACTCCCCTAGCCAGCAGGAAGTAGTAAGGTGACAGTAAATAAAAGCATCTTTCTGGGATACTGAGTGTCCCCTGTTTTGTATAGAAGAGCCTCAGCACTCAGCTTCTGGCTCCAGGAGAGAGGCTAGGTCCCTAAGAAAGCTACAAGCTAATGGTAAAATAAATTAGAGTGTTTAAACTATCAGGGTTAAATGTTCAACTTTTAAATAGCTTATGAGACTAGTAGTGATCCCAGTATGTTCTGTGTTTTGTAAGCTGCCAGAAACCAGGCAGAAGACCAGTCTGTTTGTAACTGGATCTTCTGAGTTTGTACACAATTGGTAAGTACTTGGTGTGATGTTGTTTCTCTCCGGGATGCAAAAGAAGTTTGTTACCATTTTTGTAAAGAGAAATGCACCAAAACTAATAAATGTTTACAGACAAACTTGCACTAGTTAAAATAAACTGCCTTAGCATTACATCTTTCATTAGATCACTGCAGCTCCTCTGTATACAAGCTCCTAGTCAGGTTATTTGTTGGAAACTGAAGATTCACTGTAAAATTAATCATCTTCCATATAAACATGTAACTGAGAAGCAAGAGAAAACCATTATTGTGGTCACCTTGCCTTGCAGACAGGTACTGTTTTGTGAAAGGAAAAACGGAGAGGGTATTCTGTAAATATAGTCAGAAATTACCTCAAAAAGACCTAATTGCTAGAGAAATTGATGACAATCAACTGCCTTCAGAGTGGTAAGAAGCATTCAGCAATCTTAATTTTCCTTAAAGTCTTAAGTTGCTCTGTATCATACAGCCTTTCTTCAGGCTGTGGTCTAAGCTGTCCTTAAAAACTTGCTGTGTTTCACTTGATTTTGTTTATTGCCTGCATTGTGCTGACAGAGGTGTCAAACAAAATCTGATTTTGAGTTTAATTCCATTATGTCAATATCCTTCTTTCGAATTATCACTGAGTTGACAGGCATCAATATTTTAGCAAGTATCTGAGAGAAATGTTTAGGAATATGTCAATATGACTCATTGTTCAAAGTATCTAAAAATCCCTTGAGGGCAGAGATTTACATGAAGACTGAGTTGAAGAGAGGTGTGAGGATCACATAACCTACCAATGTTTATTACAAGCAAATTATACAGTCATTCTCTTTCAAACACTCAAACCCAGAATAATTTTGTTTCCATTTGGGCTATGAAGGCAGGATTGCTGCTGCTTCACCATAGGTCTATATCCCATTTCCAGTGATATTGGGGCTATCCATACACCTAATTCTTGGAATTGTTCATTTACTGTGTAAGAGCTGTAATATTACTGGTAGTAGTAACTGAAAATAAATCATCAGTAGTTTTAATAACTGTTATCACATCTTTCTGTCTAGATTTCTTAGGTATGTCTTCCAGTACTTCAAGGATGGAGAGAGACTGTTTACAAAGGTCTGTGGTGATAGAACAAGGGGCAATGGCATCAAACTAGAGAAGAGCAGATTCAAATGGGATGTTAGGAACAGGTGGTGGAACCTATTATGTGATGTTAGGTGAGGGTGGTGGAACACTTGAACAGGTTGCCCAGGGAGGTATTTGCAGCTCCATGCCTGGAGATATTCAAAGTGAGATTCGACAGGGCTCTGGGCAGCCTGATCTAGTTGAGGATGTCCCTGCTTACTGCAGAGGGGTTTGAACTAGATGACATCTGGAGGTCCCTTCCAACCCAAACCATTCTGTGATTCTATGATTCTAAGATTCTATGATTCTAAGATTCTATGTCAGCCTTAGCTTTGAATGAGGAAAACATTAAAAATATTAGGATACAATCTACCGTGTACAACAAAAATACAAATCAGTGTCAAACAAAAATGTTTTAGAGCCAGTATGTGCATTAGTCTGATCTTCTACAGTAATGTGCAAAGAAGATTTGAGATTCAGTGCTGAAGATTACATCTCAGGATGACCGCATAAAGGCAGTTCAACAACAGTTCTCTCTCATTACCAATCTAAGACAATTCCCTTTTGAATTGCCTATAGATCATTCTTTGGAGCAGCCTTAGAGTCATGGTGATACTCACAATGGATCAAAATGGGACCAAACTAAAACGCATCTGGCTGATAGCCAGGTGCCTGGACTCAACAGGACCAGAAACTGCTTAGTCATCCTGGCCCACATACTGTTTGAAGGAGCTCACAGAGCATTTAATTGCTTCATGGAATCACAGAAACATTGAATTGTTTTCATTGGAAAAGACCTTTAAATCATCAAGTCCAACCACTATCTAACTCTACCAAGTCTGGTGCTCAACCATGTTCCTTATCACCACATCTATGCAGTTTTCAAACCCCTCCAGGGATGAGGATTCAACCACTTTCCTGGGGAGCCTATTCCAGTCTTTGATAACCCTTTCAGTGATGCTTATTCTAATATTTAATCTAAATCTCCCCTAGTGCAGCTAGAGGTTATTTCCTCTTGTCCTATCACTTCAAGGAAGACAGCACCTCCCTTGTGTCATCTTTGACATGTGGCAGCATCCATCAATGAGTTCTAAAGCCATATGATATATTCAAATGGAGAAAATAACATTTCTTACTTGTTGATGATGTATTTTTTACTAAAGCTCAAATATATATTTCTTCATTCTAAAGATATTTTTCCTACAATAAATTGTTTATCTATGGCTTTTGTTATAATTTCTTCTTCAGAAAACACTTGCTTTCAGAAATAAACTGAGTAGCATTTTTTAGTAAGCAAAACCAAACAAAGGAAGTAGACAAGAGACACTTGGGTTCTTCAGTCTGATGATTAGTTGCCTGTTTACATTCAATTGCTAAAAGTTGCCTAGACTATAAGGCATGACTGTTAAATGTCTGCTGTTCTGCTGAAACTACTGGACCAAACCTGCTACTATGCCAATTTAGAACAGCAGAGAATTAAGCATAATATATGCAAATGATTCTTTTAACAGTTTGACTTCAATTTAATCAACACAGAAGAAAGACAGAACAGTTTAATAAACACATATAACACCAATTTTATGAATACACTAATTCAATTTTGCATTAAAACTCTTGCAATTGAGTTATGTCTGTTTACTAGATTTCTGCCAAAAGATGTCAGGCAGCAAGATGCTTTGCTGTAACAGAAGCACAGCAGTTTAAAGTTGTCAGGGAGTTTGGTGTAGTTACCACTCAGGGATATGTACATAAATGAATTATGTGAAGCAATTTTTGCTATTAAAAAACATCAGAATCTGAAGACAGAACCTATTTCCTCCACTTGCAGATTCATTATTAAAGCTGAAAAGCAATTTAGTCTCCATTTCTTAGTTATTATGATGAACATTTAGGGCAGGGAAAGAATTTTTTTTTAAGAGACAAAGACAGCTGTGAACAATAACAATCTATGTTCACATGCAGCTTCCTCCCCTGCACATGCCCTTAATTTACATCTTGATACAATCAGGGATAAAGTCACATTGCTGACAGCTTTGTGTTCAAAACCAGACTTTTACAGGGAGGTAACACGGAAAAGAACAGGGCCAAATTTCCGTGTTTCTTGGAACAGTGGGAACGCCGTGCTGGGCTCTGTGTTCACAATCAGAGCAGCTGTAAAAGTCATAGTGAATGAGTGGCATTGAGAAGACTTTGATACAACAGAGCTCTCAAAAAATGCTTGAGCTCTTAAAGAAGAAAATGCTGGCTTAATATAAAAGCAGATTTCAATTTCTCATCTGCTTAAACTGGGGTTTGCCCTGCTGAAGTCTCCTGTACAACAGAGAAGACAAACAACATTAACTGTTAGGCCGTAGAATAATTGGGCCCCTTGCTCAAGTATCCAGTCCCTTGCTCAAAGTCAGGTCAACACTGAATTCATCCCCAGCTGCCCAGAGCTTTGTCCACTTAGATCACAAGGTCTCTAAAGATGGAGATGCTGTATCTTTCTTGGACTGGAAACCTGCACAAGTGCTTTATCATCCCGGTAAAAATGCTTTCCCAGTTCTTAGTCAGAACTTTACTTCCTAATTTTTGGCCATTCTTTCTCATCCTTTGGTTATGCATTACTGTAAAGAGCTTGGCTCCATCCCCCCTTCAAGACTAAAATCTATGTACTCAACTCCATCCCTGAAATGTTTATACACCAATGCACATGGCATGGGGAATACACAGGAGGGGTTAGAAGCCCACGTGCAGTCACAGCGTTACGACCTGGTGGCAAATACAGATACCTGGTGGGACAGCGCACATGACTGGAGTGTGGCCATGGATGGCTACGTCCTTTTCAGGAAAGACCGGTCAGCAAGGTGAGGTGGTGGAGTTGCTCTTTCTGTAAGGGAGCAACTAGAATGTCTTGAGTTCTGTCCAGGGGTGGATGAGGTGTGAGTTGAGAGCTTGTGTGTGTGATACAGTTATGGGTGTCTATTACAGGCCACTTGATCAGGATCAGGAAGTTGATAAGGCCTTCTACAGGCAGCTAAGAGCAGCCTCACAATCACACACCCTGGTTCTCATAGGGGATTTTAACTAGATATTTGCTGGAAGGGCTATTCAGCCAGCCAGCCTCAGTCCAAGAGGTTCCTCCAATGCTTCGATGAGAACTTCTTGATGCAAATGGTGGAGGAGCCAAATAGGAGGGGAGCACTGGCTTTTCAGAAATAAAAGCACTGCATATTTTATAATTCCTGCCTTGTTAATTGCCCCAACTAATTCACTAGGTTAAGGAACAGTTGAGTAATCTGGACATCCATAAGTCCATAAGTCCCAATGGCATGCACCTGTGGGTGCCGAGGGAGCTGGCACAGGTCATTGCCAGACCACTCTCCACCATCTTCAGTAAGTCTTGGTGGACAGGAATGGTGCCTGGAGACTGGAGGAGGGCAAACATCATTCCAATCTTCACAAAGAGTAAGAAAGAGGACCCAGGTAACTATAGACTGGTCAGCCTCATTTAACAATGAAGAGGGTTGGTTCAGGAGTTTGCATTTGATCTCTTTGAATTGTTTGAATTCTCTGTCTGCCCACTTCTATAGTCAGTCTAGGTCCCTCTGAATGGCTGTCTCAGCCTTTAGTGTACCATCAGCTCCAGCAGTCTTATGTCATCTAAGATATAGCTGAAGATACAAAGCAGGAGAGTTCACAACATAGACTCTCAAAGAAATCCATTTGCAGCTGAATTTCCATCAGAGACCATTAACCACTACCCTCATTTATTGTAGAAAGCAACCAGGTCTGTAAAGCAAGATCTACTCTTAGTAAATCTGTATTAACTACTCACAGTCACACACTTGGTTCTTTGACTCCTGAGCATCCACGTGAGCATAAACATTGCCACGTATTTGGAACTAACATCTGTTATATACCATCTGAGAAAACTTAGTGGTATCTCTGGGTTCCAAAAGAAATAAAATTCTCATAGAAAGATATAATAATTCAGGTTAGACAAAACCACTGGAAGTCATCTAGTGCAAGCCTGCCCTCCCTTACCAAAGCAAGGTCAACCTCAAAGTTAGAACAAGTTTCTCAAGGCTTTGTCTAGATAAATTTTGAAGACCTCTAGGAATGGAGATTCCACAACTTCCATGGGTAATGTCTCAGAGTCAGTGTGATAAAATTGTTTTTTTTTTCTTATAACTAACTTGAATAATTAATTCTGTCTTAATAGGGGAAAATAACCTGACAGTCCACACATCTGAACATTTTTTGAACCTCAGATCACTTGTTAAGATCACGTAACATTGTCATCCATTCAGGAGCCGACAGCTACACGGTATTTCACAGACCTGTTCTGTCTCTGCAACTGAACTGTAGTGGTCAAACTTTACTATAAATCTGATCAGAAGTGATATTTTCACCACTTCAGCCCTACTGGAAAGGATTTCCCAGACATACTAATTTTTTGTTGATTCTTAGCCCAGTGTTATTACAACCTATGTCTTTCAAGGGCTTGGCTTCACAGTTTGTGAAGCCATCTACTGAAAAATCAGTCAAGGCAGATTTTCTTTCCTACTTATGATTATATATACTTTCAGTCCATTTTCTCGGGCTGCAACACAGTTATAACTGTTAGATAATCCCTTCATGCTCCATAGCACTTGCTAAACTCATTGCATTGCCTGATATCTTCCACTAGCTAATATTTAAACAAAACAGTGGAGCCATTACTTACCCTTAACAACTCGTAACAAAAAAATCAATAGGTCATCCTGACATTGTACACAGCCATTAGAAAAGACAAACTGTTCTAGAATATTGTGTGGAAGGTCTCCTTCTACTTTTGACCTATTTTGCACCGATGGAATTAGCTACAGACTTTACTATCACTTCTTGCCATCTCTCTTCAGTAGATACGCTAGAAGCCGTAATTGCTACTGCAATGTTAGAGGTTATGCCCTGGTCTCTTTCCAAACAGAAATCTCTCACAGTCTTTTCCTTCATGGTGTATTTTGCCTTTTTTTCTTAAGCACCTAATTTCTAATTATTTAAATTATTTAAATAGCATAAATACTTTGTATTCTCTGTGATATTTGACCATTTTTCTATTGCCTAACTTCAATCTACTTGCTTTTGTCAACATTTATGTTTACTCAAATCATTGGCTGTGCAATACCACTGTATTCTCAGGTCTGTGCTGTTCCTAAATTGAATGCTGTAGAGTCAACAAAGAGTATGCTTTATCTGGTAAAAGTTTCCCACTTAAGCACTAAGAACAATGCCACTGTCGAGTATGTTAATATTCTGAGGTCTAATCTAGGGTTTTTAAAAGTAATGTTCTCATTCTTTGCACAATATAGTTTCTATTTTGCTAGTAAACCTTTTAAAGGTAAGAGCCTCTATGTCTTAAGATAAAAATTACATGACTCTTATCATCTTTGCCAAACATATAGTTTTCTATTTTGCTAGTAAACTTTTTAAAGGCAAGAGTCTCTATGTTTTAAGATAAAAATTACATGACTCTCATAATCTTTGGCACTCACTTCCCAGTTCTACTAATTGGACGGTGGCCAGAATTTATATCCTGAGTTTCAGTTGTATTTGTAAGCCAATCATTTCTCTTATGTGCATCCAAATTTCTAGTGTGAAGAACAACTACCTTTTTTTAGTATTTATGTAGATACACGCCAGCAGAGGAACCAGCTGTGCTGCCTTTGCTTGCTGGTTCAGAGTGATAGTAACTAGTGAGCTTTATGATCAGAAAGTAATTTTTTTACTAAATTCTGTCTTCATTAGTTCTGATTCTATTTTCAGAAAATCCCTCATCTGTTTAGAACAGGGGAAACAGATAATCACATCTGACAAGGAGAGCTATCATGTGTCTGTGTCAAGAGCAGATGCTACTGATGCTATTTACACCCTGTTTTTACAAATATGAGTGCTTTACCTGTTCTACATAAATGCAGAGAATAAGTGATGTTAAATGCTCCGTTGTCTTCTATTTTTGATATGTAAATGCAGATTAAATAGCATATAAGTTATCAATCTAAGTAGTATAATGCTGTAGCACCGTGTCGCTATCTGGAAGAAGTAGGCAGACTGACTGATAGGTGACCTGATTTCTTTGTTGTCATTTGGCAGCATGCATTTTGAAAGTGGAATGACTAAAAATGTTTATACTATAATTTTGAAGAGATTCTTCAAGCACAGACCTACTAGCCACACCTGCCTGCAGGATCAGTGCCCTAGGGAAGGAACCTTAGACCTAACATACTCTTCCTTACATTTTCATAGAATCAACCAGTTTGGAAGAGACCTCCAAGATCATCCAGTCCAGCCTAGCACCCAGCCCTAGCCAGTCAACTAGACCATGGCACTAAGTGCCTCAGCCAGGCTTTTCTTGAACACCTCCAGGGATGGTGACTCCACCACCTTCCTGGGCAGCCCATTCCAATGCCAATCACTCTCTCTGGGAAGAACTTCCTTCTAACATCCAGCCTATACTTCCCCCGGCACAACTTGAGTCTGTGTCCCCTTGTTCTGTTGCTGGTTGCCTGGGAGAAGAGACCAACCCTCACCTGTCTACATCCTCCCTTCAGGTTTTTCGGACCAGAGGGAAAAGATTTCCAGCTGTGTGATCTTCTAGAAGTGGAAACAGGCAAAGAGCATTACATTTTTGGTACATCGGTACCTATTCTTCTCTCTGCTTGTAGAATTCCCTAAGGCAAGTATCAGAGATTGTTACACTCTACTTGGTATTTCTGTGCTGAGGCCAAAAGAGATTGTGAACAGCATTGCAAAAAATCCTCAATATGTTTAGAAGAAAGCTCTGTCATATCAAGCATATATGGTACTATCTCCTGACTCTTATGGGAGTTAACTGATGCCAGAAACTGGGCAAAGACTAAAGCGGAACTCCAGAAAAAAAAAAAAAAACAAAACCAAAAACCAAACAGTTTGCTACTGGAGCATGAATAGTGTCAACAACTGGCCATCAAGAAGTAAATTAGAGAAAGTATTTCTTCATAGTACTTAAGATTCCCTGCTTTACCACTTTTAAATTGTTTCTGCCTGCTCACACAGAAACACCTGCAATTTTTTTTTTCTTCATTGTATTTCCTTCTTGTATTTTCTTGTTGTATTTTCTTCATGTATTTTCTTCATTCATTCAGGAAATAAATGTTATTTCTCTTATTTATGGGATTCCAGTTCAGCTACACTGACTTGTAGAATTTAACTGCAATTCTGTGCTGATTTCTTATGGATTTATTAAAAAAAAACAAACAAAAAAAAAAAACCCTGAGCAATTCATATATCAGTCAATAACAATATGATATGTGAGCCAGTCTTGTGCTTTCTTCCTTCCTTGTCTCTGTGTCAATCTCTGCTCTAAGTTATGACTCTTAAACTACAAGATTTACCTTGTAGTCAACCACAGCAGTGGCTTGTCAGAGAATCCATTTGTGTCAGGTATAGAAATGGTATGTTCAGAAATGAGCTTTCAACCTGGAAGTATTCCCTACATGAGCACACCAAATGAGGTTAACTTAACCTTCAATATTATCACAACAGGGGAAACTACACTCGTGGTTGGAGGCTGAAGAAGGGAGGTCAGAATACTTTTTGGGTAGTGTTAATGCGTCACTGTAATAACTATTACAGAACTTAATACTTAATTAAAAGAATAGAAGACTAAAACAAACAAACAAACAAAATAAAACAAACAAAAAAAACCAACACAAGTGAAAACCTGGTTACTTTTCATAGTAAGAAATTATTTTCCATATCACAGAGGCAAATATCTTGCAAAATTTCAGTTCATCAGATAATCAGAGGAGTCTATCTGGAAATAATTCACAGTTCTTAGTGTATTTTTCCTGACAAACTCTCTGTGAGAGAAGGGTTGCCATCCCACTACTGCAGAGAAGGAACTGGTGCATGAAGAAAATGTGACTTGTTCAATATCACACTTAGTGTTTGTTATTCAGGGTGTGTGAAGTTATTCCCTGTGAGGAACTGTAATTACTGAAAGACAAATGAATTATGTTGTTTAGATGGGATTTATTGATGTGCCAAACTTCAAATCCTGTGTTTTTAGAGCAATAGAGGAAAAGTTTGTCTATTTCCTTTTTGGCATGAATGGAAAGACAACTCACTTTTTGCTTATGTATAAACCTAGGAAAATCTCAATGTTGTGAAACTCAGTGAAAAGAACAAGCCCAATTCTTGCCTCTGGTAAAAGCAAAGGACTTCTCTGCTTACACATAATGCACTAAGACAGGTAACACTGAGCGCACGGATTAACTGTGCATTGATGGAATGAACTGAAAAATCAGGTCCTGCATTGTGAGTCTTTATTGCTTTTATTTAAAGCAATAAACTGTCCTATTTGAGACACATTAGTCTTCCTGGCATACAGATGCAAATAACTATATCAGTGCTTTGATTTTATTTCCCTACCTTACTGTCAAATGGACTTCATTGGAAGAAATATGAGTACCAGTTTATATTAAATAGACAGGCTTTTGAGCCTATGAAAAGTGGAGAGAGTTTGTGAATCTGAAGGAGCCAAAAACTGCCAATTACCCATTTCCACAGGACTCCTACTTCAGGCAAGAGGTGCAGGTTAATCCACTATGAAACCTTTTCTCTCCTTGCTTTTCTAAATATTATCAAAAGACTAAAATCATCATCAGTAACTCATTTTTTGTGGGTAGTGGAGGAGGAGAACTTTAAGTCAAGCATAAACTCCTACACATAGTGCTATTAGGAAGGTTAAATACAGAGTCCTTTTCCAAGTATAAGTGACTCTTAAGAAGGAAAGTGGAATGCCATTTCAGAATATGCTCTTTGTTTGTTACAAAACAAGAAGTGATGTGCTTTTGAGCTTCACACAAAAGATCATTTACTCTAAAAACAAGTCCCTGGAGGTGTTAAAAAAAAGACTCGATGAGGCACTTAGTGCCATGGTCTAGCTGATTGGACAGGGCTGGGTGATAGGTTGGACTGGATGATCTTGGAGGTCACTTCCCACCTGGCTGATTCTATGATTCTATGATTTCAACTGTCAACCATGGATAAGGATTTTACATTCGCCACATTAAAGGAGAATAAATGTCTCACACTTGCCTTGCCATCACTTTGTCTTGAGATCTCTAATAACTGTATAACATGCTGAATTTTCAGGGAGGGCTACTGTTTCTTTCCCTGAAGTAAAGACCTGCCAACAATAGCGGCTGGTCTCACCATGTACACTGAATTGCTGTAATACTCTAATGCTCTTTGGTATCCTTGTGGCACAGTCATCTCAATTAATTGTCTTTTTGAAAAAAAAACCCTTCCTCAAAGGAAACAGAAGCCATGGTTGTTTGTTTGGTTTTGTTGGTTTGGGGTTTTTTTTTGCTGTTTTCTATGGACAGCATTCCTTTGGCACATACCCAGAGATGACTCTGGCTTGCAGGTGATACATGTGTTCATTGTGCATCCATCACATCTGTCAAAATCTTGAATACATACAAGTGTCCACAATGATACTGAGTTTCTAGATGTCCTTCAGAGGATTAATTTCAAATAGTTAAAAATTTAATGGTAGGCTATATTTACATGTTTTTCTGAACACATAATAAAGACCATTGAGTGGAGATTACACTTGAGTATAACGTCCTTCACAGGATTAAACTCAAATAGATAAAAGCGTAATGATAGGCTATATTTACATGTTTGTTTTTTTTTTCTGAACCATTAACAAATACTATTGAGTGGATGTTACACCTGAGTATTTTTTTAAACAAAATACTTACAGCACAAATTTCTACCGAGTTGGAAAAGATGGACAAGTTGCATCCTGTTTAAAATTTAAATGTCTCATTTATCTCCTAAGAGAATTGTGAAATGTTACGAGATTTGGGTTGCACATAGCTGGGTTTTTGGGTTTTTTTTGTGTAATTATGCAGTACAAACATATAGCTTCATTTACTGCAGTTGTCTGACTCAAACTAGGTACCTGAAACGCTGCTAATATTGCAGGTGCAAGCTTATGAGCCAAAATAAACACACCGTATGTCTACATACAAATGCAAAGTGAGAGCGTTTATGTAGAATAGTTCAAAACATCACCTAATTGTGTGATCACATTAGTTTAACATTTATGTAAACGTGACAGGTTTCAGAAGAACTATTTCTTGCTTTTCCCAAGGCAGAATCTCACTTCCTTCCAATACTAACTTAAGTCACAATTCACACTGTCATTTCATGGAACTCTCATATGAAAGCGTTAAAAAATGCAGATGATTTGCATTTTTGGTATCATATGGCAATGTGATTTGTTACCTAATTTCCACATTAGGGTATAAATAGAAGACAAGCAAGCACAGGTAAACATGTATGTCCTACAACTGTTCCACAACCAAGGAAGACTTCTTGCACCAACTGCATGCCTTAGCCTTCTAGGCTAAATACCTTTGGTTCTGTTCTTATGAATACTAATGTCTGATTGTAGTTATTGTTTTCAACTTATACAAACCTTAAGAAGTATAATTATCACATCATATCAAACTGGTATCATTCAAGTAGGTTTGAAATGAAACAAAATAAATCTGCGTCAGTACTGTTGACTTGGCCTCCTACAAGCCAATGGTTCAAGTGGAAGACTTTTCACTTTATTATTGTTTGTAATGCCAGAAACAGTTCCAAGTACTGGGAGAAAAACTGTTGTTGCTGAGAGGTTGGGTAAATTGAAGGTTTGAGAATATTTTATTATTATTCAGAGTTAATTCTCACAGGAGCCTGGTCAGTATGTTCCTTGTTAATACTGTGTTATCCTGAGTTAGCCATTCTTTGCCCAGCAATGGCTTTTCCTTATGAACATCCGATTTGATTAGTTACAGCGATATATATATATATATTCCATGCTTTCTATGGTCTATATTGGTGGATTCCTAAGTTACTTGCATGAATAATTGCCCTACTTTAGTCCTATTATCTTTGTCATGTTTGGGTGGAAAATCTCAAGTAGAGTGGCAAAGCAGCCTGCTATGCAGAAATTATAGCACTATACTCAGCTATATTAGCATAATAAAATGTTCAGAGCAATCTGCCAAAATCTCTGACTTCAGTTTCTATGTCTAGTAGGTCTGTTCTGGCAGTAAAATTCAGAGAGACAAACTACCTTTCCATTTTCTTTTTGCAGAGATGTCCAGCCAGCTAGAGACTGACTGTGTTTTCTGACCTGCTCTCAGTCTCAATGGTTTCTGTAGGGATTGTCTGGGTTGTTTTTCTGAGTTTCGAGAGCTTGACATGTTAAGAGTTTTGAATTTCATTTTACGTTTCTTTTAGAAATGACATAAATTCAAGATCATTTGTGACAGTTGCACAAAAGAAATCACAAATTGAAAATCTGGTTTACAGAATTATTATTTTTCAATTAAAAAAGTCTTGATCTTCCTCTATTGAACAATCAAATTTTGCAGGAAACAGGAAAATCGTGGTTTGTACAGTATATCAAAGACAATGAAGCATCTAGAAAGATGCTTTCATGAGCATTTGAAGGGAATTAATGATCATAAACAACATTTTCAAAGTGCTGGGGTGAACTCTTCTTCTTTGAAAGGACAGAACTTGAAATGACAAAAAGTATGAGGAGGTAGAGCTGCAGCTGTGGAGTTTATGCCAGATGTAAACAAATTCTTTCAAATTTATTCATCTGACTTTCACGGTGATTTCTGGGGTGAGTACAATTATTTGTGTTTATGAGGATCTGACCCTGGAAATCTTATTTAAAAGCACAGATGGTTATTTATGGTTGCTTTCCGCATGTGGTGTACTATACTGAATCAAACCAAATTGACAAGAGGAGGCTGAGGTACCTCAATGAGTGTTTGCTGTTGCTAGAAAGAGTTTTCCAACTCTTGATTAAATTAGATTTAGGTGAAACTGCTGCTTATGATGACAGATGCTGATTTTCACTGGAGATGACATGCTGATCTATAATCATAGCATTATCTTGTCTACTTGGAAGATGCATCCTTTGAAAATATTCATATATATATTTGTTCAATTTAATGCTGATTTTTTTTAATTGGCATTCTGTGGGTAATAGCATAATCATTTGTAGCAGACAAAGAAGCAAAACATGAATTACCTTCTAGACAGGGAAAATTACAGTGGTTTTTTCCCTATTGATCCCACCTTTTGATTAATCTCCATGAACAACAGGAACTTGGAGCTGCCCTAGCATAAAGTTCTGCCACAGTGACACAGAGAAACAGCATTAGCACTGAAATGGTGTGACTGTATGACTTGTGTGAACATGACACTATCCTTTGACATTTACCAGCATCTGTGAGTTTGAGGATGCATACACTGTATGCATCCAGTTTCACTGGATTAAAATGTTGTATCACTCCTTGAAGAACTCAGAAGAAACATAACAAAGAAATTGTTAAGCAATGCTCCCTTCCCTCTGCTCTTGTTTATGCTCTTTAGAATAGAGGAGTTGATCCAACTGCTTTTTTTTTTTTTTAGCCAAATACAGAGCTGAATATTACCAAAACTACCACAGAGGATTTCCAATACAAACTTGGAAGTTCACCAGCATTTCATCTTTAGGAAATAAGTTTTTGGATGACTAGCTGAACCAAACCATATTGTGCTAGTTAGAAGCTAGCTAGAATGTTTTGGTGAGAAGAACTAGATTACAGGCTATGAAAGACAAACAATGGTGATGTCTACTTCACTCATAGGCTTACTGAGAGATACAAAATGAAGAATCAAAACATAGATAAGGCACTCACTTCTCCTGCTGGGGAGCTCCGAGCTGCATCTCTCTCTCTAGCCTCTTTGACTAATCCACTTCGCTTCCTAACCCCTTGGCCGAACCTCCATTCTTCCATGGGACTGGGGTAAGGTTGAGAGGGGTAGGGGGAAGGTCAAGGGACAGTTGAGAGCCCCTCCTGGGGACTCAGGTTTCTGGGAGGGCTGTTGTGTTTCTGTATTACCTTTTACCTTGTATATTTCTGTATATAACTGTATATGCTGTAAGTATCTGCTTGTATATTCTGCTAAGCTGTAAATAATAAGCTTCATTCAATTTCCAGAGCTGGCTGAGTCTAGTCTGGGTGATTTCCAAAGTGGGGGGGGGAGGGGAACACCCAAACCATCACACTGATCTAAAAATGACTGGACTTTTTGAGATGTGTCTAAGAGGATTTGTTTTTCATGGCTTACCAGGAGAATTTTGACAGGAAATGCTGTATATCTTTTCTTCTTATTGATATACTACATTTTTCTTCAGGTTTTTTTTTGGTTGTTGTTTTGTTGCTCTTTTGTTCTTGTTTCCCCTGGAACCTGTGAACCATAAGGATGACAAACTTACTGAAAATTCAAAAAAGCATGAAATGTAAAAAAAAAAATAAAGCACAGAATGAAAAAAAAAGTTGTCTGGACTGAAAACTGATATCATAATAAAGCAAATTGCTGGAGATTTTTGTAATAATCACCCCCCAGTACAATGCTCTACCTTAATAAATTGTAATTAATCTAAACATATTTTACAACTTGGCTTGCATGCCAGTGTGAACTCTTAGTGTGCATGAAAAGTATACTTGGTCTCATTCATTTAAAACTATCTAACTACTGGCATTTTTTTACTTTTTACTTAATCTTCAGAGATTAAAGCAGTGACTACCAAACAGAAAAAAAAAAACACAATAAAGCTTTTTTTAAAAGCGAAGTAATGAAAGAAAGAACCAAATAATTTAAGCTATATCCACATAACAAGCACCACTGACAAACAGAACACAAAAAACCCCAATCCTATTTCTACTGACATTGCCTCTAATTCTGAAGTAATATAAAAATAGAGGTAATCACTGCAAAATAACTTGAATGAAACTGCTAGCTAAAAGCATTTGAAGCCTAACAGTAATATTGTGCAATATGAGACATAATTAAGTCTCCTAGTATGGGAAGATTTTTTGTTTGTTTGTTTCAACAGACCATTTGCTTTGATGAATTCCTTATATAGAATCATAGAATGGTCGAGGTTGGAAGGGACCTCAAAGATCATCCAGCTCCAACCCCTTGCCATAGGCAGGGACACCTCCCATTAGAACAGGTCACTCAAGGCCTCATCCAACCTGGCCTTGAACACCTTCAGGGAGGGAGCAGCCATAACCTCCCTGGGCAACCTGTTTCAGTGTCTCACCACCCTCACTACAAAGAACCCTCTCCTAACATCTAGTTTGAATCTCCCCTCTGCCAGTTTAAAGCCATTACTCCTTGTCCTGTCATTACAGGACTTTGTAAATAGTCCCTCCCCACCCCTTCTACAGGCCCACTTCAGACACTGAAAGGCTACTGCAAGGTCTCCTCAAATCCTTCCCTTCTCCAGACTGGAGAGCCTGTTGTGGGGGCAGGGAATTAATGTGGTCGAGTCAGGAATTTTATGGAAAAATAGAGTTATTTTATTTCCCTCAAAACCTGCCCCCTAAACTACACACAGACATTAATTTAGTTTTAATTAGCAGAGTCAGCTGGGTTGAGAAGATCTACAAGGATACCCTAGGTAAGTTGGCTGTTTTGGAAGGCAGAGGTTGGAAAAGGCCGAGCTATCAACTGACAGCATTTCCCGCTAACAATAAGGCTGAGCCAGGCCTACTCACAGGTGAGCCAGGCTGGCTGAAAGGCAGGGCGGTCCAGACGCTTGGCCCCTCGGGTGCTGGCCTCTGAGGGTCACGAAGGCCTACTGAGCCTGCATAAAGGGTGCGTAGGGTGGGAAGTGCCAGGGGCTCCTTCTGCAGAATCCATCCAGGCAGGGGAGAACTCTAAGGTGGGAACCCCAAGGCGGGGAGTCCCCCAGTATTTATACCCTCCCTAGACAAAGAGCAGAGTTGCCACTTCCTAGGCGACAAGAGCACAGCCAGTCCCAGGCCGATCCCAGCGCAGGCACTGCGCGGGCACCCCTCATGCCGCAGGGCCCCTTGCTCCCCGCTTCTCCCTGCAGGGCAGGGGCGGGGGAAACAGGTCTTTTCCCGCCTTTTCCTCTCCCATTCAGACCACAGACGGAGAGGAATTTAGGGGTATACAGGACTCCAGGACAGAGCCCCAGCTCTCTCAGCCTGGCCTCATAGCAGAGGTGCCGCAGCCCTCTGATCATCTTCATGGCCCTCCTCTGGACTCACTCCACCAGTTCCATGTCCTTCTTGTGTTGGGGGCTCCAGAACTGTACACAGTGCTCCAGGTGGGGTCTGATGAGAGCAGATTAAAGGGGGAGTATCACCTCCCTTGCCCTGCTGGCCACACTTCTCTTGCTGCAGCCCGGACACAGTTGCTGTCTGGGCTGCAGGTGCACACTGCCAGCTCATGTTGAGCTTTTCATCAACCCAGACCCCCCTGCCATTATCTCACACTTTAGTTAGCCTTAAAGCCTGATTCCAGCACAAGTACACAGAAATAGTGCAATCCTTAAAGAGCAGAGATGGATCTCTCAGATAATTTTTCTGTGTGAAAGTATATTTTTTTAAAAATCAAAGTCTATTCAGCAAATTAACAAAATTGAAAGAGGCTGCAGTCACACTTTGGCAGCCCCAGATGTGGCATGCAGATGAGTAAACCTGCCATGGTGAGGACCAAATAGAGGCAGAAAAGAGAAGCTACGATGTATAATTGAGATACAGAAGTGGAGGAAAAACAACCCCCACACAACTCTAGAAACAAAGGGAATCTGTACAAGAAGGGAATAAAGATTTCATGTACATCAAAGTGGAAAACAGCTCCTAATATCTTGAGATCACAGATAGTACAAGAGGCTTTCTAGCAGAAAAAAAAATGAAAAAAGAGAAAAACATCAAACCTGAAAGAAGTCACCACTGGGGGAAAGGGACACTCAAGGGATTAAATTAAAAGCATTTCTCTGCCTTTTACTAAAAGGGGTGGTCCAAAGTGTGAAAATTTTGATGTTACTGGAAGATGTTACTGGAAGATGTTACTGGAAGACACACTATTGGATGCTCTTATCACATGCATGCCAAGATTAAGATAGCTAAAGTCAGGGCAAAAGGAAGTCACTAAGACCAAGAAGGCTGCCTTCATAAAGCTGAAGTCCTGTCCAACTGTGAGACTCGTACAAGGCCACAAGCACTGGCAGATTAAATGTGAAAGTATGCCAAAGCAGACTTTGAGAAAAAACTTGCTAAGACATAAACTGTAATAATAAATTCTTTTTCAAACACATCAGAGGGAGAAGGCTTGCCAGAGAAACATGAGAGCCAGTAGATAAGGAGGGCATAAAAGCATTTGCCATGAACAAATGTAGGGATGTTTCCACTCTGAAACACTTGTTTTTGGAGGAGGTGTTAGTGAATCTGTCACAAACTGAAGTGTCAGTGGAACAGATTATAGAACAAATTGACTAAATACTCAAACCATGAGACCTGCATGGCACTTGCCCAAGTTCTGAAGGAATTCAAATGTGAAATGTCTGAACTGCTAGCCAGAGGATATAACTTCTCACTTAAAACCACTTCAATATAAGATGGCGATGGGGAGGACAAGATGACTTGCTGAAGAAGGATCCTGGGAATAACATATATATATATGAGAATATACATATGTTATATATATAGAAAGATCTAAATTTTAGAACAAAGTAAACTAGCCATTGTCAGATTCAAAAGAAAAGAGGGATTCTTCAGGCAATGTTTAAGTTACAAAGCCCCTTGTCACAGAGTTGGGCTGGACTGTGTCCAGATTTGGTAGAGATTTTCACTGATTGAGAGGTCCATAGGTGAAAGCAAAAAGAGATCAGAGGTTAGGAGACAATGACTTTCAGATGGAAGTCATCTTGTTCTAAACAAAAAGGAGATAACTGAAGAAGAACATGAATTTTCAAGTTACTGAAAGGCTGATCCATAGAGTTAAGGAACTGTTTTCCATGTCTTCCTAAGACAAAAAGGAATAGGCTCCAGTCTCCAAACTAGTTAGTAGCAGGAATAAATTTCTAATGGTATGGAAGCACTAAAAAGGGATTCTCTGGAGACCAACAGAGCCTCCACCCTTTGAAGGCTTTCACAATAACCTTGAGTCATGATACACTGATGGCCTATACTGTTTACTAAAGGATATTCTAATCTTATACCTGTTCTGCTGCTACTTTACTCTCTTTAAAGTGAGAAAGAACATTTCTCATTTAACTTTATTTTTTAAATGCTGCATCCTAGTCATATATCTAAGCTGGTATAGTACATTGTAACCCATTATTTCCTAGATCTGAAAACTGTATGTGATCTGTGACCATTCTGTAAGATAACCACCATCAATGGTGAAGATGTGCAATTCTTGCAATTTAAACCATATGGAAAAAGAGCACTCAAAAATGGCACCTTCAAACCAATATAAGTAATTGGGAAGTATATGCCAGTCAGATGAATGGCTTGACTGGCTAACTATTTTATGATTTGCTTGTGCTTTAATAAAACAGGCCAAATATTGGCATGCAGAAAATCCCTAAAGCAAAGCAAGAGGATATCAATTGGTTTGCAGTGCATCAGTTTTATTTTACCCCTTTTCTTACCCCAGGATTTCTATTTCTGCACCAAGCGATCCCAGTTAGCACCATGTGGTGTCCTAAAGCAAGGATGCAGTTCTAGAAAGCAGGTAGCAAAACATTTTGAACAAAGCTTTTAAAATTTCAGCCTGAGATTTAATTTTTTTTTTTAAAGCCAAAAATGTTTCTTAATTTAAATAGATTTCATTGACAGACAATAAAAAACACCTGTAGGATCTCTGGCTGCTGGCAGTCAAGCCAGACCACAAAATTCTACCTGGGTGTCTAAATATGGATTTAACTGCCTCTCTTGAAGAACCCAAAATTTCAAGTGACTGGCTGCAATCCCTTCTGCAGCACGGCTCACATCATTCTCCACATAGACTGCGTGCTGTGGTTCTAGTAGCAATTGTTTTAATTGGAAAGAGTTTAGTTTTCATTTTTGCTAAGAGAAAACTGGCCAGTCCCAATTATGGAAACAACCTTCAGCACAAAACTTTATAAAAAACACCAAATTCTCCTGGGGAAGTCACGGGCAGGGCAAAACTAGCTTTTCCAGAAGAGCTGACAGTTGTTTACATTTTAATGTGCAGGAATCCAGCAAGTCTGCAAGTTTATTTTTAGTAGTTGTAAACCGAGTTATTTAACTTCTTTTATTTTTCCTGTGATGGGAGCCGAGACATAAAAATGATTAATATAATCACAAATTGGTGTGTAACCTCATGCTAGAGTTTGGATGGTGATGAGCATTTTGTTAGTCAGAAAGCAGTAAGATTCTTTTTTTCCCATTAGCAGAACTTCCTTCACATTATATTTCTTATGATGCCTCATCTAAATATTTGCAATCTGTCAGCTTCAGTGCTTAGAATAGTTCTGGTTGCCACAAAGGAAAAAAAAAGGTTGCAGTCTATGAGCAGGGTGAATGCTTCTTTCCTTGAAGAACGAAAATGGCACAGAAAACTTTCCTCCTGATGTCCTGGCTTCGTCACTGACAGTGCAAGTCCTGCCAGATTAAGCAATGCCAGCTGTGGCAGTTGCTCTGTCAGGAACTGTGAGTGAGCTAGCACAAGCCAAAAGCCATCTTAGTCTTTCTGCAGTAAGAAACATGAAAGATCTCCTCTAATGTCACCAGTGGTGCCATACTTTGGCTTGAGTTTCCCAGCCAGTGAAGGCACCCCAGGCAGTGCAAGCTGTTCCCTGCTAGCAAAAAAACACTGGTTTGACACTGCTACTCCTGTGGGTTTGCTAAATAAAGGAGTCTGCTGTGGTAAATCTGTTCCTTTTTAAATGTGAAGTACTTTTCTGTACTACAACTTATAAAGCTGGTATACAATTGCAATTGTCTTTATTATAAATTAACCTAGTCACAGGAACTCAGTTAGGAGATTGTTTTCTGAAAGAACAAGGCTGCTCTTTCCTCCAAAACCACCATTAGGGACCGCACCGAGAGAATGCTCAGCTCAGTGTCAAAAATCATTCTACCAAGGAGTCATGACAGAAAAGTGTTTTAAACTAGGCATACGGGAACCAGCATTTGTAAGTTATGCGCTATGAGGAAGGTGAATGCTCATCAGATTTCACTGTACAGTTTTCACAGTGGCCACTCTTCCGTGATCAAAGTAGCTCTAATCAAGAAGAGGAGCAGTCACATAACTTAAAATGGATGGCTAGGAGCTGCATGGTTTGTCTTCTGTTCATAACTAAGAGGCAGACTTCTGCCCTTTTCTCTGCACATTATTTAACCTCAGGGTCTGTTTCCACACAGACTTCCAAAGCCATGCAATTTAATTAGTTAGCCACCCTCCAAGGGGGCTGGAACAATACTTAGAAAATATTTGCAGATGCTTTTGATCTTGCAGGAAGAGCAGAAGGGCAAAGCTGTATTTACATGGGTTTTGAAGAGAATTACAAGCAATCTTTTTGTTTGGCTTTCAACTGCAAGTCAAATTGCATTACAGAGTATCAACTTATTCTGACAGAAAGCACAGAAAATATCTAGCATGTTGGGTGACTGAAACCTTTACTGATGCTGTCCTCTTACAAGCTTTGTACATCTCTCATGGTTACAACTTGATCTATTTAAAGTTGTCAGAAAGAAATGTAATTGAAATCATACTTATGTGAGGATGGATCCTCTAAAGTTAGTTCTGTACCAATAATCACACAGTGACTCTGGGTTGAACTTCCTATGGCATGCCTTACACAGCCTGTTAAAAGCAAGGAGGTCAATCTGAATGGATGTGATATTGCAGCCATTTTCTTATCTCATTAACACAATTCTTCATTGGTGAGCTCCATATCAGTAAATTTACTGCTCTTTGAGAGAAGTATTTCTTTCTAAAACCCATTAATTCTGAATTAAAAAAGAGTAGGCAAGCTGTCGTTAAGGATCAATATTCATCCACTGTGTTATTTGCAATTTGTACAAGGAAATGTGTGGTACTTTCAGAGGGGCTCTTTGTCTTTGAACTTAATAGTGAGGTGTGCAAGGCAGATAAAGAAAGCTGGGTTAAAATTTTCATTGGAAGTTGACTTTTCTTTCTCTGTTTAACCAAGCAGACATCATCCATGGAACACATTAATCCTGAATTACAAAAGAGTAGGCAAGCTGTCGTTAAGGATCAATATTCATCCACTGTGTTGTTTGCAATTTGTACAAGGAAATGTGTAGTACTTTCAGAGGAGTTCTTTGTCATTGAACTTAATAGTCAGGTGTGCAAGGCAGATGAGGAAAGCTGAGTTAAAATTTTCATTGGAAGTTGACTCTTCTGTCTTGGTTTAACGAAGCAAACATCACCTGTGGCTTGCTTGGAATTGCCAACAATTACAAGTTGAACATTTCAGCGTAGGCTGACAGACACTAACGACACCACTCAATATAAATGTTGTCAGGCCACTGTCTTTGGACTGTTCTCTTATTCCCAGATTCTTATCTACTACCCCATGTAAGTGGGTTTCTACAAAACTCCAATTGGCAGTGACCTAAACATGTACCTTCCCACAAGTTAAGGAAGGAAGATGAGGGATATGAACTTTGGATACAGAAAAGTCTGTTCTTGGTAATACTAAATTACTTGCCTAAAACAACAGTCAACCCAATAGAATCTTGAGCATCCAGATCAAAGAATCCCACACACAGGCCAAAAGGAGGGAACACCAGGTTGAAAAGGTGCTAACACTCAGATCTTATCTAGCAAAGTAGCCTCATATGACAAAATCTAATTATTGAGGTCTTAGACCTGCCTGAGAGGTGAAGAGAGGGTCTACATTTCTGGCTAGCATGGGACAGAAGATTTAATGGTAATGACAGGTGTTTAAAGGACCAAGTTTAAATTATAGGAAGCCTACATCTGTACCTGTTGCAGTACTTCATTTCCATAAAGACAAACTTATGTATATGTCATCTTATGTATGTGTTAACTTATGTATATGTTATCAAATGGATTTTATTTCTTCCCTTACAAAGGACACAGGCAAAGGCATCTTCTGTCTGTGAAGAACAGAGCAAAAGACTTCATTGTGTAATGCCTGCGAAGACACACCTGACCGCACAGGACATCAGCATCAGCATGAAAGCTTTCTTTGTAGCTTTCACAAAGCTTTCAAATTGAAATGTTTCACGTCTGTTTTCTTTACTGGAGATTAACTGACATCTTTGTATTCAGGCAAGCATTTTTACATCAAATGCAGAAAAAGAGTATTTCCAAATGATTGAAGTAAGTTTCCTTTAGAAAAGGACCTGAATGACACTCTTTGTAGGAACTATACATAGTCAAACTGACTCTAATTTGAAAAGACTCCCAGAGTCTCCCTAACATACTAATCGCAGGTGACAAATACTAAGATACTAAATTCTCAGAATAAACAGAGAGATGAAATCTATGTGACTTAAATTAGGTTTGGTCCTGTAATGAAGAAGTGACAGTGCCAGCTCTCAAATGCAAAGCTGCTATTCCCGACAGGAAAGTCACTTGTCTGAGGCTAACCTAGGCAGCAATGAAAGATACTTATTGTTTGGAATGCGAATTTAGCAGAACAATAAAAAGAGAACATTACCATTTAAGTGCACAATGTAGAGTTTCTCAAGTCACTCCACATTGCAAGACAATATAAAACAAATTACTAGAATATGGATAAAATTTCTCACTGGACAAGCTCTCTTAATCCCACAGCAAATACTACAAATGCACAAGATAAAAGCTATCAAACTAATTCTGTACTATTTCTACATCAGAGCACCAGCCTCTGCATGCATAACTGTTTCATGTGAAAGTGCCTTCATAACTCATGCGCTTTTAAGATGAGATCTCTTGAGCCATAAAAAAGTGCTGAGATGAACTCTCTGCTACAGTGCTGAGCTTGTCCCTTGTTGGCAGTCAAGACTTCTTTAAACCTACATTCACCTTGTGAAAGAGGGAAAAGAAAGCAGTTTCATAAAATTCTCTAGAATAAACAATACATTTTAGTATTCACCTGTTCCAAAGCCTAAATCCCCATGGCAGGGAAGCAATAATCTAAAAGGGGAAACTGGGTTACTACTGCATGGTTTCGACTTGCTAGTTAAAGAAGTATATAAGAAGAAATGGATACAAAAGAGCCTGAGGTTTAGATAGCAGGCTCAGAAGTTGATCAGTCAGTCTTGCTAGTGTACTTGAAAAAAATTAGATGTACTCCTAGACTGAAGAGCTATAAAACATGAAGAATAGGGGTTATGGGGGGAAAAAATGTCCCCATTTGTACTACTTTTCAGCTGTGCTAGCTGGTCTAATGATTTTTAGTTTTATTCATAAACCTGCCAACACCTCCCTCTTTGCTTCTTATATGTAGCAAAGCCACTCCAGTTCCAGACCATACTGGGATAGGTGGCATGTGCGGTACCACTCTCCTTGGGCAGCACAGACAACTGCACAAATTCTTCATAGACTTGTTTTGCAATAGTCACTGGTTAGAGGCTATCATTGTCATAGCTAAGAAACTTCTATCCTTGGGCATTTTTCACTAAAATACTGTCTGCAATCATTTTGCCATATTTCTAATTCTCTCTTACAGTTCTCCACATACGTGACTGAAAGGCTCATGTGATACAGCAATCCCCCTCATAAACATTACAAAAATGGTATTCTTTAACAGCATGCTCTCTGTAATGTGTATTGAAATAGGGTTTGCTCCTGTTTTAAGTACAGGAAAATGCAAAGACTCTAATCAAATATTAGAGAAAATCAGCTAGGCCAGTGAAAAACAAATATGTGTTTCAGTCTTTCCCTTAACTCTCATACTCCATTCTAGGGCTGAAAGCTCCACTGGGTAAGTGCTTTGCTTTGTAAAGGCACTACACCAACATGTAAGTAGACAGATCCTGCCCTGGAGAGTTTGTCTATTTAATCAGATTAAGTACATCTTGCATCCACTTTAATGTGACCTTTCTGCCTTTCTTCATTTTTACATGCTTGTGTAAAGTACCATGCTGGGGAAGAGCCTACGATACTTTTATTTTCAATCAACACTTATGTGAAGTGTTGCCTTTTGGGTCTTAGGAAAGGATGACATTCTTAACCAACAAATAATGCATGAATTTTTCATGACTCTTGCAGCAAAAAATAGTGTCATATACTGGCACAGATACCGAGGAGCTTTATTTCTATTAAAATATGTGAATAGAAAATCAAGCAGAAGGAACACCATTTGCTCTCTGCTGTGTCACTTTGTCATAAAGGAAAACAAAATTATTTCAGCAGGACAACTGGTTTGTTTACTATTGCAATCCTTTTGCTTCACTAGAAGGACAGGTGGCATCTCTGAGACAGCAAGTGGTGTTTGTTTAAGAGAAGGTGAAAACTCACTTAATTTTAAGCACCTTAATTAAAAGCACTTGGGTTGAATCTCTTGTGTGGATATGATGTGATGTGACAATATGATGGATATAAGGATGTGATCGCAAGGAACACGACTGTGGGAAATGCAAGTACTGCATACCAAGATCTCCTGCATTCTTACATGTACTGGGAATTGTCTTGTGCCCTTCAGCACATATATGTGCTGTCAGCAGATATGGGGTCATATTTTGTAAGTAAAATCTTGGCATCAGGATTTGAATTCATTGCTTCATTTCTTTGCCCATCGGGAATGTACACCGTCTCTATTCTGATTAGCAAAAGGGTTTGCACAGCCTTGTGGGAGAGATACAAGAACAAGCACAGCATTAACTGGTAGCTAGAGACAGGGAGAAGAGTAGGAACACTGACTTTGTAGAATTGTGTGGACTGTAAATCAGAGCATAATTGTGACCCAAGGGATTAACTGGATGCTGGAATATATTCTGAAATATATGTTGTGAACTTGAAGTCCTACTGAAATAAAAAAGAAATATTTCTTGTACCTAGAATCACAGAAACATCCAGATTGTGAAAGATCCTCAGGATCACCAAGTCCAACCTATAACCCTACTTTACAAGATTCACCTTAAACCATATCCCTAAGCACCACATCCACATGACCCTTAAACACATCCAGGGACGGTGACTTAACTACCTCCCTGGGCAGCTCATTCCAGTGCCTGACCACTTTCTTAATGAAAAACTTTTTCCTAACATCTAATCTAAACTTACCCAGTCTCAGCTTGAGGCCATTTCCCTATTGCTCTGGCTCCAATTGTCTGTGAGAAAAGACCAACACCAATCTCTCCACTAAATCCCTTCAGGTAGTTGTAGACAGCAATGAGGTCTCCCCTCAGCCTCCTCTCAGCTCCCTCAGTCAGTCCTCATAAGATTTATTCTCTAGAGCCCTGGTTAACTCCAATCTAGCTCTGTATTCTAAAAATCCACTCTATCAGGTTTATAAGTACCTTGAGTGTTATAAGATATCAAAGATCTGAAGATGTCACATTAAAGACTGCAAATAGAACTTGCAAGTAGCATAAATTGCTGTTGATTACTGTTAACCTTTCAAAAGTCTAAGCAGACATAATCTTTCTTGCATCTTGTCCTATCATCTCTTAAAAATAGAGGTTTTGTCTGAGTACTATTTTAGAAAGTCTTTGTAGGTAGAGATGAAATTAACTGTTTGAAGATTTTGAACCATTCTTCTGTCACCTCATTTCATTCAATGTCATGCCTGTGCCCTGAGAGTTGCCTCCCTTAGGAGAACATAAACTTCTGGTTATATGTCAAGATAAAAAGATAATTGAATAATCTTCAAATATGCTTGCTCTTGACTGTTTCTTCACGAAGAAATGCACAGCCCTGAAACAACATAATCCTGGAGCTCGAAGCAAAGTAGTTACACTCTCTTGTTTCAGTAAAGCTAAGCAACCTGTGTAGGTCACTATACTGGGATAGTTCTGCTCTGAATACCAGGGCTGTTACCAGGGTCTCTTGACAATTCCCCATTACCAAAAAAAATACAAGCAAATTTCCACCCGAGAACAGATCCTTCACTTTAGCTCCAATACTAACAAAGACATTGCAAACTCCAGTGCTGTATAAAAATCTTGAAATTCATGAGTGAATTTCTAATTGAGGAGCATTGATCTGAGACTTAAAAAAAAACAAACCCATCCATTTAGTCACAAATTACTCCTTTAACCAAATGATGTAGACAACTGGCTACTGAAATACTGGAATAAAGCTTAATGCTTTGCACAAATTAGATTGCCAGTCTGTAAGCACCGATGCATGGACTAATTGCAGTTGGTCATCGTCTACTGCAACAGAGACTTAAAAAAATTAAGGTAGCTGTTACAGAGATAGTAATGTGGCCATTCCATTTATCAGCCAAAAGATCTGTTAATGATTCTCATTTTCTTGAAATACTTTTCATATTAATCTTGAATGTCTGCTAGAAGCAGAAAATTTGCATCTATTGTCTGCCACTCCTACCACTTGCATGCATCAGACTCTTGAGATTATTAAGGTTCCTTCTAGTCTTAAACTGATTTTAAGGAACCTATCCAGATTTGAGCTTAATTTTTTTTCTCTATTCAGTCAAGCACTCATACATGAACAAATGAAATGGAAATTGTGCAAGTGCACACAGTAGTAGCTCTTTTCTAGATGCCCTCACTCAATAGTACAGTCCTTACCCAATGTCCTTCACTGCCTACATAAGATCTGGAAGGACTTTTGAGGGAAAGACACTGTAGTATTGGCTTAAAAGAGGTAGGAACAATGTAAGCAAGTAGTTAATGAAATACCCATACCCTGAACAGTCTTTGCAATAGTCTTTCACTCAATTCTGTCCTATTATATTGCCTATAACTCTTAAAATGGGGCTTTTCCCTGAAAGCATATCATACTGACAGCTTGGTAGCCAGGGTGGACATGAGTCAGCCTTCCTGTGGCCCATAGCATTCACTAGTTACCTTCCAATGATTAGTCATTGGGTCAAGTGATTTGTGTGCTGCAGCTGCTGATTTATACTGAGATCCATGCTAGTGCATTCTATTGCTATCCTTCTAGCTTCAACAAAGTCTCTCTGTTAACATCTATGCACAGCATCTTTGTAGCCTCATTCAGGAAGGGCCCATCTGATGTTGGACATCTGAGCAAAATCTGTGATGTGTTGCTTGCTTCTTTTCCACTCTTTGTGCTCCTTCCTCCTATTTTCCTTCCCTCCTCATCTTGATGCTTGATTGCCCAACTAATATGGCCACTGCGGGTTTTTTATGAGCACTTAAAGTGTCATTAGTGAGTTCAAAAGTACATTCCAATTCATTTTCTCTGGCTTTTCTTATTCTTGACTATCAGAATTATCTAGAAAGGTCAATTTCTGTATCAATTATCTTTGCATTAATGGAAGCTCCATGTTATCAAGCGCTATCCTGGTCCAAGTTCTGAGATTCCCAGACTTCAGATAAACTTCCAGCTTCTGTTCTCTTTAGGGAACTCAGCAACACTTATCATGGAGATAAACAAAAAGAGTTGATGTTCACAGGATCACAGGATATTAGGGCCTGAAAAGGACTCAAGGAGATCATCAAGTCCAACCCCACTGCCAGCGCAGGACCATACAATCTAGCAGAGGTCACAGAGGAATGCATTCAGACAGGCCTTGAAAGTCTCCAGAGGAGACTCCACAACCTCTCTGGGAAGCCTGTTCCAGTGCTCTGTGACCCTTACAGTAAAGAAGTTCCCCCTTGTGTTGAGGTGGAACCTCTTGTGCTGCAACTTACACCCATTGCTCCTTGTCATATCACAGGGAGCAAGTGAGCAGAGCCTGTCCCCCCCTCCTGACCAGCCCTTGGATGTTTATAAACATTTATTAAATCCCCTCTCAGCCTTCTCTTCTCTGTTCTCTTCCCACAGAACATTCACAAAAATGTTTCCTGAGAACTCACAACTTCTGCCTTCCATGTTGGAAGCAAGTAGTACCAAAACTGAGATCTTGCTTCTTAACTTGCTTCTTAACCTTCACAAAGAGGTTGATACATGGCATTCCTTGGTATAGAAAAAAATGTAACAATGCTATTTAAAGGCAGACTAAAAAGCTTTGGTGAGATTTTTGGGGGGGACTGCAGAAGATGATTACAGGTGTTAGACTGTCACAACCTTCACGGGTTTTCCGAGAGGTGCAAATCTGCACAGCATCACTGCTTTGGACAAAACCAGACTGTTGTAGGCCATCTGCATTCTTCACCAGGTAACTCTAGAAAACAGGACAAAATAAGAGAAAGTTCAAATCAAAGGGCATTCTTTTGCAAGGCATTCATTAACCACCCTGCTAGGAACCTCACATTCCCTACCAACTTCAACCTACACATCTTTCAAGACTGGGCACTCTCCACAAACTGCAGATTTTTAGTACCATTAACCAACCAACCAACCAACCAACCAACCAAACCAACCCCTCCAATGAATAGCAGGTACCTCTTGAAAGTCTTCAGGTTCTATGGAACTTTATAGAAAAAAATTAATGAGGACAGCAAAAATCTTTGTTTGCTTTTTAAAATTTCCCACTTTTTGTAATTGCAGCTCTCCTTGGGGATTTCCTCTAGGAAGGGAAAAATCATGAAGGACAGCTAATTTTCTTTCCCAGGAGTGGTTAGAGCACCAGTTCCCTGCCTTGGGATGACAAGGGATCTGCTTCTGATTGAGGAAGGCCAAGTTTGATTACCTCTTTGGATATACAAACTTCATCTTTGAATGGCTCAGAACTGAGCTATCAGAGTACCAGCTCCCAGCTAGGGTTTAGGTTTAATGACTCTGCCACACTCTTTGGCCCAGAAGGTCTGAGAGCGTGGGACAAGTTCAAGACCTGAAACTGAATTGCTTCTGGGAAAGTGCATTGTGCTAACTGCGAGAGACTCCTGGGACGATCCACTTTAAATAGCATTTATTTCTAAGTGCGATAGTTCATGTGAAAATGCATGCAGCACTAGTTCCTACAAACCTTCCACCTCAGCTTGTGCTCTGCACAAAGAACCGACTGAAGCAGTTGCTGCATTTGCAGAATGTGGGCAGGAAGAACACAGAAGGAGCAAAAGTTCAGCTGTTCTGATACATAGGTATAGAAGCTTGATTTTCATTGTCTTTCAATACTCATTCAGGGCTGTATAGGAGATGCATGGGAGAAAGCAAGGCTATAGCTTCCCAGAACACCACAGCTGAAGCTTGCCAGACACATGGTGACCATCAGAAGTTTGCAGTGATTAGCTATACAAATAAACATGGCTCAATTCCGTCTCGACAAAAAATTGTTTGCTCTGTGTGGCTCTGCAGCACACAGCATGCTTGGGTCAGTGCTACATAGAAGAGAAAGGGGACGAGCTTGGGTTGAAAACTCTCACACATTGCAAAAGTCAGGAACAGACTGTTTTTAGCTAGCTTCTATTTGACTATAGGAGGCAGAAAGAGTACAATGGACACATTCCCCGAGGGTCTGAGTTGAGGGTTTAATCCTTTTTGTGCTATATTGGGCTTTCGGATGCAGTGCTCACCGAATTACAGAATGGTAATGGTAGGGGTTGGAAGGGATCTCTGGAGATCACCTACTTGAATGTCTCCTGCTAATGCATGTATGCCTAGAGCAGGTTGTACAGGAATACTTTCAATCAGGTTTTTTAAACCTCCAGAGAAAGACTCCACAACCTCTCTGGGTAGCCTGTTCCAGTGCTCCAACACCCTGGAGATAACAGAGTAAACACTACAGTCAGTCCTTGTGGAGCAATGTGAGAGACCTGTCCTCTGAGTTGTTTTCAGCAGTGAGTAGGAGAAGAGTAGTAGTGAGTAGGAGAATCTCTGGGAACTGAATAAATATGTTGATTGAGTACTTCTGAGCCCCTCAATTTAAGAAAGATATTGAGGTGCTTGGACATGTCCAGAACAGGGCAACAAAGCACAACCCTATGAGGAGCGGCTAAGGGAGCTGGGGTTGTTCAGCCTGGAAAAGAGGAGGCTCAGGGGAGACCTTATGGCTCTCTTCAACTACCTGAAGGGAGGTTATAACCAGGTGGGTGTTGGTCTCTTCTCCCAGGCAATCAGACAAAATGAGGTGACACAGTCTCAAGCTGTGCCAGGACAGATTTAGGCTGGACATTAGAACAAAGTTCTTCAGACAAAGAGTGATTTGCCATGGGAATGGGCTGCCTGGGATGGTGGTGGAGTCACCCTCCCTGGAGCTGTTTAAAAGGAGACTGTATGAGGCACTTAGTGTCATGGTTTAGTTAATTAGATGGTGTTAAGTGATGGCTGGACACAATGATCTCAGAAGTATTTTCAAGTCTGGTTAATTCTGTGATTCTTGCAGATGTGGAACACAGGGAAGAAGCAATTTTGTACCTCAGTGGGAAAGACGCTGAAAAGTAAATCCTCAACCTTGACTGATGTTTTGTTCTCTACAACTCTTTTACATTAAATGACAGTCCAGTGCAGTCTGTTTTGCTATTGTGTGTTCAATACTGCTCTAAGGAATACTGTGAGACTGCCCAAGTGCCTGTATATACTGTTTTGTTTGCTAAAAGCAATAAAGCAATAGTGGCATCAAGCTGAGATTACTGCTGCTGGTGGTGCAGTCATACTTACACAGTTCTGCTCATTTCAGGACAGAAACCAGTATCTCAGAATGCATTAAAGCACTGAGCTCTACTTTGAATTATGACAAAGAGATTGGCCAACTAGAACAGCAGACAATATTTCTGAAAGCTGTGCAGATTTTATTACAGAAGTGCAGTTTTTGCACTATAAAAATGATCAGGCTTGTTCAGAACTAAGCTTATGTGCTTATGAGACATTCTGGTGCAAAACTGCAATGTCCTAAATCACATTTTCAGGCTGCCTGGTAATGTATTTGAGAAGTAGTCTACATCAGCAAATCCTAGGCTCTTCCATTCTGGAAGATGAATGTGCACCTCCTTTCACTTTGCTATCATATGAGGGAGCTTCAGCAATAGTGAATGGGCAGATAAATGTGTTCCAGCACAGGCGCCATGGCAACAATTGCTACAGTAAGGCTGGAAATATTTCTCTAATACAAGATATGAAATTTTATTCTAAAGCTATTGCAAGTTGCTGAATGGCAGGTTCAAAACAGCTCCAGGATGGCTGATTGCTTTTTATAGCAAATATTGGAAATGTTGGTGCTCTATTTAAATTCTGCCTCCTGGTAGAATCACTGAATGTCAGGGGCTGGAAGGGACCTCAAAAGCTCATCCAGTCCAACCCCACTGTCAGAGAGCAGGATCACCTATACAAAACACAGCAACATGTCCCGGCAGGTTTTGAGTATCTCCAAAGAGGGAGACTCCACCACTCCCCAGGGCAGCCTGGTCCAGTGTTCTGTCACCCCCACAATGAAAAAAAAATCCTCCTCATGTTTAAATGAAACTTCCTATGCCTCAGCCTCCACCCATTACCCCTTGTCCTGTCATCAGCCTCTCTTGACCTAATAGCCACATCTCTTCTAATACACCCCAGAATGACATTGCTCTTCCTGGCCACAAGAGCACATTGCTAGCTCACGGTCAACCTCCCATCCACTAGGACTCCCAAATCCTTTTCCCTTTCACCACCTTCCAACAGGTCAGTCCCCAACCTATATCTTGTAAGGTTGCCTCTAGACAGACATATTAGATGTTATTTTGAATACAGACTTCACTATGAAGACCTAGTTTATAATTATCTAGGGGTTCTCCTTGCTAGGCCTACAGTATCATTTTCTGTGTAGATCTTCATGAGTATAAGGTAGAGTCTAGAAAGAAGCCTAGAAAGGGTAGGGAACAGACAAAACACAAGTTCTGCTAGCACAGAAAGAATAGTATGTCAGATCGGTTCTGCTGCTTCCTGTGACCATGCTTCCCATGGCTCATTTAATAAGATCACTTACAAACTATGCCATATACTGACACTTATATATCTCTTCTGCAGCAGCACAAAGCAACCATACAGTTGGTTCAGGTTGTCAGAAGCTTCCTCTCCTCTGTGACAGAGAGCTTCTCTTCCCTTCCTCACACACATCCACAAAGGTCATACAATGCATCTAATGCAACTGCAGAATATCAGCTATGGTTGTGAAAATGCAAGGGTATTGAGGTGATGCCTTGACACTGGAATGTCCTCAGGCTGGTGCTTTTTACCTTGAGACTCCCAAGACTGTGCAATTGAAAAGTATGCCATGACCTCTGCTAGCTAATTTCAGTGGTCTCAACATCATTCTGAATGAATGATTCACATGGCACAGATTTTTAGCCTGACAATGTTACATCGCATGCAGTGTTGCTCATTATGTGTGAGGGCTTATCCTAAACCAAACACATTCTCAACAGAAACATCTCTGATGAAGTTAAATATTAATTTTATTTAAAAATTCCCTTTTCAATCTTGTACTGTGGTGCTTATTTTTTTTTACCATCATGCACACACATAGCTGCTACTGTGATCAATAAGTTACAAGTCTATTCATTGTTCATTAACTAGCCCTTTCCGGTACCCAGATAAACTGAAACAAAGAGGTTGTTTTACTCACAGCACCTTTTTCTCACGTTCTTACAGTAAATGAATAGATTGATAGAGGCTGAAAATCTCATATAAACCAACTCATCAGCTACTGCTCTGAATTGCACCCTCACAAGAGGAACTATACCTTCAACTTCCCACTACTTCTACTGTCAAGGTTAACACAGTCTTTGTTTTTTTGCCACCACATCATTTCCAATTTGCTGCAGTCACCAGAAGCTAGTGCTACCTTCATAATCTATCATTGTCCCAGGCTATTATTTATTATTTCTGTGCTTTAATAGGCTAAGCAGGTTTTTGTTCTCTTCAGAAGCTAACATAAATGAATTATTATCCAACACAGACAGCAGCAAAAGTGTTTATATCCTCAGAAATAAACCACTGCAAGCTTGTTGATTTATTTATGTTTCCACATAGTACCTCTGTTATTCAAATCACTTGTGTAAGGATTTAGAACTGTAAAAAATAAGGAGCTTAAAACCAAAATGTTTGCCTGGAGAAGTCTGCCTTATTAAACATTAATTAACGGGGATGCTAATCATTCACTTAACTCTGTTCATCTCCCTAAATGAAGAAAACAGAAAATGCAGTGAGAAGTAGCTGCTTATAGTTAGAAAAGCAGCACAGTAGCTGCTTATAGTTAGAAAATTCACATGTAAGTTTTAAACCCCTCTGCATCACTGAAATGCCAGTGAACTCTGATCCTCGAGATAGATGTAACAGTGACATTTAAGAGACTGTAAGCATGCAAAAGGTTTTATATAATCTGCAAATTTAAAATGATTGACAGGTTTTGTAAAGAGACACACTGTTCCTGAAGTCTAAACTTCTTCCACTCATTACTACCAGGAAGGGATGACTAATTACAGTAGTTTCTATGTGATATGATATACATAGCACATAAATACACTGAGGAGTTTTGATTTAGGTATCCTCCATTTGCTAGAAGGAGTTAACCTATTTTTGGAAAGTGACCTATTCGCCTGAAGGCTGTAGGCTGATGAAAGTCTTCACACTGTGCTTTGTAGAATCAAAACATTTTCTGATGCTGCTGCAAATCAAAGTCAAAGCTTTTGAATTCCATACAATGTGCACAATTACTCAAACTGCAATTCCATTATTGTGATTAAAATTGCCATGCCTTTAGTTCAGCACTGCGAATGCTTGACATGCAAAACAGCAGTCAAAGGTTCTCATAACCCAATAGATACTTAACTTTCAGCAAAAGGGAACATGGCAAGAGTGAGATTTCTGCTGCCTTTATACTTTCATTCTTGTAAACCAACATCTCTTTCCCAAGAATATTGACAATCTGGGAAAAAAATATGGAAGCATATTTCAAGGTCATAATTTTTGTGCTTACCTAAAACTGGGACAGAAATCTATTCATATCAATGTGGAAAGTGCTTTATTGACTCAGCTTTCCTTGGGAAATATTTTATGAATTAGTATCAGATTTTGTAAAGTAATGGAGTGACAAACAAGAGTGTAAACGTTGGTTTTTTTTAAAGGGGGCTGAAGAAGTTCAGACTCTTATCTGAAGAA
Source organism: Pogoniulus pusillus (assembly GCF_015220805.1). Taxonomy (NCBI): domain Eukaryota; kingdom Metazoa; phylum Chordata; class Aves; order Piciformes; family Lybiidae; genus Pogoniulus; species Pogoniulus pusillus. Next base: position 16,795,604 of record NC_087272.1, on the reverse strand, counting down.
AATCAACCTCCACTAAGCTGGGGAGGGACTACTTACAAGGCTGGGAAGGGACTATTTACAAGGTCTTGTAATGACAGGACAAGGAGTAATGAGTTTAAACTGGAAGGGGGAAGATTTAAACTAGATGTTAGGAAGTTGTTCTTTCCAGTGAGGATGGTGAAACACTGGAACAGGTTGCCCAGGGAGGCTGTGGCTGCTCCCTCCCTGAAGGTGTTCAAGGCCAGGCTGGGTGAGGCCTTGAGGAGCCTGTTCTAATGGGAGGTGTCCCTGCCTATGGTGGGGAATTTGAACTAGATGAGCTTTGAGGCCCCTTCCAAGGTAAACCATTCTATGATTCTATTCTATTTGGAAAGAATTGGCTAGAGTCTTTTCAGTGCAATAGAGTTTCCTGGGCTTCTAACAGATTTTTGTCCCAGAAAACAGACCTGACTGGTGCCACACATCAGAATAAGTGAGCTTGAAACCTCTCATCATCACATTTTGCCAATATAGAACTTAGGTTCCATATCAGAGCTCTGCAACAGACTCACCAGCAGACACAGCAGAGTCCATCAGTCAAACTGTTGGCACCTCTGTAAAAACATACTTAAGACTGGAAAACACAGGTGAGAGAAGGAACAGAGGAGAGAATGAGGAAGCAACAAAAAGAGTGTGGGGAAAAAAAGAATGAGAAACTGCAGAGGGGACAGCATATCTAAAGGAGAAGTTGTGGAGCAGGCACATCACCAAAGGGACTGCAGTCTGCTGAGGACCCATACTAGAGCACAGGAACAGCATGCAAAGGAAAAAGATGCAGAGAAAACAACTACATCTTTGACCACAATGCCCTGTGTTGCTTGGTTTTATAAGTGCTTACCCTTTTTTTTGTTGTTGTTGTAGCACTCCATTACAAAATAAATTACTTGGTGAGTTGCCTGTTGCTGCTTTGACCCATGAGTTTTTTCACCCCTGTTACACCTGTTCTATCACTCCTTCTGTTGCACAGCAGAGAGTGAGAAAACAGCTGATGCTTGGCCAGGGCCAGCCCACTGCATTGACATGGAGAGCTTTTAATGCAGCTTTGGGTTTAAAAAATACAGTTTCTTTGTAGTAGAAAACTCTACGAAAGCTCTAAAAGCCAGACTGAAAGGCCAATATATTTGAGTTGTCTTGGAGTAAATAAGGTGAGATAAGCTGATATTATTGGAAGAAACAGGATGAGAAAGGAGAGGAAAAGAGTCTGAAATGTCATTATGAATTCTTCATCTGCAATTGAGAAGAGCTTACAATAGTTACAACAACGTTAAGTAATTTATAGATTACAATAATGGCTTTAGAAGAAATTTTATACTGACAGCAAATTATATTTAACCTGCAAGCCTGTAAAGAATCACCAACATTCTGTCTTCTTTTGTAAAGACTGGTTTTCTTCTTGTATTCCTGCAGCTGAACAGGTTGTGCTTTGTGTTTTATTGCCCATTTGCTCTCCTACACTACTTACCTGCAAGTACCATTTGTTTCCCAGTGCTGAGAATGTTGTGTAATTGACAGTGGTTTAACCTATTGTTTCACAGAACTCCAACTGTAACAAATGCCCTCCTTTAGTCTCTACTGATGTCCTAGCAATGTTTCTGGCTTTCACAATATATTAAAGTTTCCTCTTTGCTTCATCAAGGATAAGAGAAGTACACTGACAATGAAGCTAGAATTCAAGTGTGCCCTTGTAATAGCGGCTTACTGAATTCTGCCTGTTACAATCCAGACAGGGTACAAAATTAGATTCCACTCTAGTGTATAAATCATTCTTCTCACTGATTCCTTGACATTTTCAACAACTGCTGCAGTCAAGTGATGAGTGATGGGTGCCCTATGCATTGTTGATACCTTCATAATATTTTTAATAGTAATTTCCTGTAGTAGGGAAACATGCCTGTCTTTAGTGGTGGTATCTGCAGGCAGTTCTGTTGGTAAGCCTGGCAAAGGTTTAGATACATTTTATATATCTCCATGTTTCTCCATTATTTTACTTTTTACTTTTTGTTGTTTTTGCTTGGAGGGCATTTTCAATATCTGTGTCTGTGACAGTTTGGGTGTGGCCTCCTCCCCCGCCCCCTATGAAATCACCCAGTCTAGACTCAGCCATCTGGAAACTAAGAAATGAAGCTTTATATTTACATCTTAGCACAATATACAAGGAGATATTTACAATATATACAGATATACACAGAAATATACAAGTTAAAAGTGATACAGAAACACAACTCCCCTGCCAGAAACCACAGTCCCCAGGAGGGGCTCCCAACCACCCTTCCACCTTCTTTTCACCCCTCTACTTTAGCCCAGACTTTGCCTTATGTGCAAGGTGAGTTTGGAGGATCGGACAGGGGGTTGGAAAGCAGAAGGATTAGTTACACAGAAAGCAGGGTAGGGAGAAACTTACAGACACCAGCTGCAACAGAGAGCCACTGCATGACTCTGTTAGCTATGTTTTGTGTTCTTGTTTTTATACATCTCAGCAAGCCTATGAGTGAAGTAGACATCATCACTGTTTCCTTTTCACAGCCTATAATCTAATTCTTCTCATCAAAATATTACAGCTAGTCTCAAACCAGCACAGTGCCTCTACAAGAAAAGGAGTAAGGAGGACTACTTTTTTTTCCTCATATCATAGATAATGCAGTGGTTTATCCTTTAAATTACTTACCATCCATATTTCTTGAGCACAGCCTGCACATTTCATAAGGACAATTTTGTTATTAAACATAACTTTCATAACTTTGTATTACACATGCACTCTTAATCCACTTTTATGTGACTATTGCACATATCAGATTTGTTCCTTCTGTCAGTTTTTTCTTTGGCACAGCTGCCCTATTATGGCAAACAATCAGCATTTTAACTATAACTTAAAGTTTAGATTGACCTAGGTCCTTTAGATAATGCTGTCCTTTATTCATAAGCTCATGTTTTCCCACACACTACTATTGGTTTTTCAGTTTCAGTGTAGTTTAGTGAGTGTTTGCACTGGCCACATTTAAATCACTCTAAATTGAAAACCTTCAGGAGGGTTTGGCTTCTGGCATGCCTGTGTGGACCAGTATGTCAGTGACATATTCAAACTACCTTACATATCTGGGTCAGCTGTTCTCAAGGATTTGCTTGCATTAGGAAAAAGTATTGCAGTACATTTCCAAAGGTTTTTGTCACCTGTAAACAGGTCTTTGGGACTTGCCTACTGATTAACCAATGCTGCTAACATGGAAAATTAATGTTTTTGCTAAACACAATAAATTAGACTATGACATATGCATATCTGTGGCTTGGCACCAGGTATCTCTGCTTCACATGCTTCTCCCTCATTTTAGTGGACATTGGGTTCTACCACTAGCTGTAACCACGTAAAATGGCTCTAGTACTTCAGAAACAGTTTGCACTTACCTCGTCTATTTGTGCCCTTGAGATGTAATCCTCCACAATAACTCAAAAGAGAAAAGCATTCCATGCATGTCTTGAGTGGCAGTTCATATGCCTCTGTGTATGACACCTCAGATTCTGCAAAGTATTTGGTAATATACAGACATTGAAACTACTGAATGCTTTATGAAGTCATTCTGATGAGACAAAACACACACAGTGTGAATATCCAAACTCTTATCTGTCCCTCTTCCAAATATTGACTATTTCAGTGGTACAGGAGAAGTAAAGACAGCAGAAAACTGGTGGAATAAATTAACCTATGTTATTAGATGAAGAACTTCTCCCCAGCTTTGCCATCAGCTGTCTCTAGCAAACAGCAGTGGGAGTTTCTGAGATTTTGCTTTTCTTTCACTCTGTCACTCTTTCACTCTGTTATTTTGGAGATATTTTAGACTGATGCAGTTGCCCTTCTGTCAAGCCTGAGAAACTGCACTGACTGCACTAAATTTCCTCAGGTGGGTGTTACCACAGCAGGAGAATTTGGCAGCACAGCCATGAAAAGGAACTAGCAAATGGGATTGCATACAACTTGGCTAACAGAATAAGGAGAGATGTGCGAGCCCCCTTGAGTTTGCTCCCCTCAACTACAGTTTTAATACTATATGTAAACCCATCATCCATTAGCACCTGGATGCCATGATTTCTGTTCATCTGGAGTCCTGTCCCTACCTACCTGGAAAGCTGCAGTAACTACTGTGGTTGCCACCCCTAGCCATAGCAAACACTTGAGTGTCGGAATTTGCTGCTGGGAGAGATCCTAAGGATAATTGCCAGGTTCTTTTTCCTAATTAGTTTCTCAACTCCAAAGAATTGGTGACATTCAACTTCCCTCCTTCTACATTCTTCCCACTAAATGTCCACCCACTGCTGTCACATTACTGGTCACCATATCAAAATCTCTGTTTACCTCTGGGTTCTGAGGTATTTTTAGTATGAACTTTAATCTGTTACCATTTAACTAGTGCAACTGTTCCCAGTGATACAGGTAAAGAACATGCTATTATTTGTACTATATAATTGATTTCCAGAGAATGAATCAGATCCTTTTATAAGTATCTATAAATAAAATGTTGCTTTTCTACAGATCCAAGAAATTAAAAACATTACACTTTGCCATTCTTTTGTAGCTATAGAGAAAACATTCCCTAAAAATTAAGACACTCATCCTAAAGCAAAAAACCTAAATAACACTTTAGAAATCTCCTTGCAAAATCACTTTAAATTGAATGCATTATTCATACTGTTGGCTTTACCATTCTTTTTGTGGCTACAGAGCGTGCAAGAGAAAGGACCAAATATGAGGCACAGTGTGTCTGGAAAAAGAAGCTTTAAAATAGCACTTGGCATTTTCCAGTTTATTGCACTGAATGTTAATGCACACTGGGAATTCATAAACACAGAGAAATGATTTAGTCTTCCCTTCCTGTATAACAAACACAGCAGGGCAGAGAAGTGCGAAACCTGATATTACATTGTTTACAGCTGGGATCCAATTATGTGAATACTATTTTAATCTCAGATATTTTTTTGGTCATACTCTAGGCTTGTACCTATGAGAAAAGATTGGGTGAAGCATATATGGGGCAGCTATCATGTAGCTCATTCTGGTACTAGAATGCATGGCCACCTGTATAGATATAACTTAGTGGAGATGAGTCCATGGGCCATGTCAGGAAGATGAAGCCAGTCTCTTTTCTGTGATATCCAGTGATAGGATGAAGGCCAGTGGACACAAACTCAATCACAGGAAATTCTGTTTTGACATGAGAAAAAAATTCTTTACTGTGAGGGTAAGGGAGCACTGAGACAGGCTACCCAGAGCGGTTGTGGAATCTCCTTCTCTACAGATCTCCAAAACCCACCTGGAGACGTTCCTGTGTGACCTGTCCTAAGTCGTGTTAGTTTTGCAGGGAGGGTTGGACTTGCTGATCTCTGGAGGGCTCTTCCAACCCATAGCATTTTGTGGTTCTGTCAGTCTGTGACCAGAACACTGGCATGTGGTTGCTTAGTATGGTCTCATCATGGTCATGTTCCCTCACCCAGTTTTAGCCAATGCCAGTTAGCACTTTCCTAGGGAATAGGCTCGGGATAGCAAAGGCCAGTGATGGCTCACAGTTGGTACTGCAGTCCAGACCTCTCTATTTTGGGAAACAATAGAGAATGTGGCTGTGCAGATGTGAGCTATGCTGTGACACTTGCCTTTGGGACCAGCATACAGGCACAGTTAGTTTACTCTTATTCCTAGCATAGGTGTAGTCCACACAACCTTGGTTTAGCCTCAAGCAAATTCACAGAGTCTCTGGTGGGCTTCCTTCACATCCTGTGCTCCCTGCTTTGGTAGCTGAAATACAGCTAGCTCGATTCAGGCAAGGTTGTGTGCTGTGGCCTGTCCAGTTAGTGCACAGCCTGCAGTAGTAGAATGAGAGACAATGACCTTGTTAATGAGGCTGCTGGCTGTTAGGAGCTCTATTCTGAGGTAAAGAGGGAAGGTGCTAAAACATACTTTGCTTTTCATCTGAACTGGCATCTTCATTTTCAAAAGATAAGAAGTGTGACTGATGTAGTACTCTACATATATTTGACAGTGCTAATCCCCAAGTTGTCTCTGCCAAAGCTACCTTGGATCATCTTGGTGGCACTTGTCAGCAAAATGCAAATACTCTTTGAAGAAAATAAATTCAATATGTCCACATGCATATATACATACACAAAAAGGCACTGATTACTCCTCAGCCCTTTTTGTTCTCTTTCTGTTACAAAGTCAGGCAACACTCCCTCTTGCTGCTTTTATCCACGTTTTTAAAGAAATGTCACCTCAAAACATTGTTGGAGCAGTTTATTTGTTAGGAGGGTAGTTGCTTTCCAGCTTCCTTCCCTTTTTGCTTGACTGAGAGTTTTTATGGGGGAAAAAAAACCCAAAACATATTTGACATACTAAAAAACTGTGGGTTTGCATAAGAAAAAATCTGTGTCTGTACACAGTTAATTGATTTAACATCTTTCTAGCTAACAAATGAATGATACCCAGGGAGGTGGTGGAGTCACTGGAGGTGTTCAAGAAAAGCCTGGATGAGGCACTTAGTGCCATGGTCTAGTTGACTGGCTAGGGCTGGATGATAGGTTGGCCTAGATGATCTTGGAGGTCTCTTCCAACCTGGTTGATTCTATGATTGTATGATATCTCTGGCAGTTAATGTTTAAGGAAAGGCAACCCTCATTCAAGTAAAAAAAATATCCTCTCTGCTATTCCTCTGGCAGGTTACATTAGTCCGGACCAGTGGGTGAAATTCCTAAGTGAAAGAATTATTCCACAAGTTTTGTTTCACTGAGCAGTGCAAAAATAACATTCTAGCACAGCTTAAGTTTTGTATCTTTGATCAAGTCTTCCCAGGTAATGCAAAGGACTTGCACAAGTTTTGTTACACAGATCTAACATTTCTTCCTGACCACGGCAGAACACTAGGAAGATATTGATTGTGAGTGTATGGGACATCTTGCAGTGCCACTGAAAGAGACTCAGCCTTGGGAGGTAAGGGTCTAAACTAACCAGCTCTGCCCAAAACCAAGATGTTAGCTGGTGCAAAAAGCCCCATTAAGATGACTATATGACTGTGCTGCTTCCCAATCTAAGCAGTTCTGCTTAGCACAATGAAGACATGTCCCGAGGATAAATATTCATCTTTGTATAAATTAACAAAGGATGGACTTATTCCAGTTGACATAATCTGAGGATCTGAATCATGTCTTGTAATTAGGAGACATGCCAGGATTTGAGAAAGGAACATAAGCACCCAATGAATTCTCTGCATTCCTGAACTGCTAACTTTACAAGGTCCATCTTGTTTGGATTTGTACCTGCACTGCCAAATTTTTTGTGGAAGAAAAGGAGATTTTATTTTCCTATAGCATTTACAGAGAGGCCTGGAGCACAGCCCTATGAGGAGAGGCTGAGGGAGCTGGGGTTGTGTAGCCTGGAGAAGAGGAGGCTCAGGGGGACCTCATGGCTGTCTACAACTACCTGAAGGGAGGCTGTAGCCAGGTGGAGGTCAGTCTCTTCTCCCAGGCAATCTGCAAGAGAAGAAGGGCTCAAAGTCTGAAGTTGTCCTGAGGGAAGTATAGGCTGGATGTTAGGAAGAATTTTTTCACAGAGAGAGTGATTTGTCATTGGAATGGGCTGCCCAGGGAGGTGGTGGAGTTGCTGTTCCTGGAAGTGTTCAAAAAAAGACTGGATGAGGCACTTAGTGCCATGGTCTAGTTGATTGGATAGGGCTGGGTGCTAGGTTGGGACTGGATGATCTTGGAGGTCTCTTCCAACCTGGTTGATTCTGATTTTATGACTCAGCATGGCTTTTTGTCATTCAGAAGGGTGAATGGATTAAAAGCATGAGACTGAAGATGAGTTTTCTGTTTAATCTTATTCTTCCATATAAAGTTTTAATGTATTTTTAAAGCATAAAATTTAGAGTCAAGTCATCCAGAAACATTGGTGCTATACTCAAACAATATCTAGAATTACATGTTTGAACTATTTTTTATACATGCTTTCTCTCATTTTAATTAAGCATCTAGTAGCAGTTATGAAAATGTCCACACTGTTTACTGGAGCAAAGCTTAGAAAGTAATAAAGAAGCTTTTGAAAACATATTTGAACTTCGAGACCTGTGAGAATTCAAATCCTTTCACTGATCTACATAAACACGAACCTAAGAACTGCAAACAGAGTTATGAAACGTGAAAATCCAAAAATGCCAATGCCACCTAAGCAACAGGGGTAGAAATGACAGATGATGCAGTGGACCCTGAAATTCCGTAGTGATTAAGTTAGGGTTAGGTATTACTATGAGTAGAAAATTAATCTGTATGCTTCCAGTGGGGGGGGGGGGGGGGGCAGAGTTCTTGACAAATTCACCAGTTAAGTAAAAATGCATTTTCTAAACAGTTTCCACCTGTGACATCCAGCACATTTTTGTTATTTCAGCATTAATAAATCCCAGAATCAGAAATATGAGAAATTCTCTCTCTTCTCAGTCTGTCACTGGTCAATTGAATATTTTTTTTCCTATTCTGTATGGTGGGATATGACATTTGAAGGGGTCATTAGAGCATACCTTGCTAGCTGTGTTATGTGCTCTTAGCACATGGAACTGTGCTTCCTACTAAGGTAGAGCTGTGAGAAATACAGTGTGCCGTCAGATGACCTTTTTGTTGTGGTTGTATCATCTTTCTTCTCTTTTCTCTACAGACGACTCTATTTGGGGTTTGGTGTAGCTTCTACTGCAATCTTACTATTTTCAACAAAAGAAGGGGATAATATTCTCAAAATGTAAAGTGTGATTCACGCCAATCACCACATATCTTATTCTCATGATCCTTCCCTCTCCCACCATGTTAGTAAAGGGATGACTTTTACTTCTTGCTGACTACCTACAGCATCCAATTTGTACCTTCATCTCAGATGAAGTTTTTAGTATTCATGATTAACATTACTCCTGGGAAAACAAACAAACCCAAACAACTTGCTGGTAATAATGATAATAGTAGCAATAATAGTAGCCACAGAAGCACATGTAGATAAAGGACTACATGTAGTCCAAGTGTCTTTATTTTTACTGTTATATATTCTGTTAGTTTTCCCTTTAGTTGGCGAAGTAGCAAACATATTCATAGAATCACAGAATCACCTGGGTTGGAAGGGACCTCTAAAGATCACCTAGTCCAACCGACCTGCAGTGAGCAGGGACATCCTCAACTAGATCAGGTTGCCCATTTCTGAGAGAGCAAAATTTTTTTATAGTCTGTATCTTTGTTCTGCAAGTTTGCTTCAGTACAGATCTCAAGCCTTTTTGCAACAGAGAGGCTTCTTGAAACCCAGGGAGCAGACCATCTGCTGTTACACGAACTCATACACATAAGAGAATATAAAGCCCTGTATCTCAAAAGGCATCACTAAACAGTAGTATTTCAATACTGGAGACTGTTGCAGCAAGTAGGAGGTCTCTGGCTGCAAAGAACCTCATCTCCAAATGTGCTTCTTTATCAACTTTACAGAGGCTGCTTCTGTAATATTCTTATGACAGCTACATTCATTGTGCTTATTTATGTATTCAAAGATCAAATAGCTTCTTAAGCTCCTAAATCTATAAAAAATATTGCTGTAGTTAATCTTGTCCATATGTTTGAGATGTCTGCCAAAAAGAAGCACATCAGAAGCACCACATAAATAGATTTGTTTGGAGCCAGCTGTTAAGCTTAACCAGCATCATCCTTTAAAACAATAGCACAGCAGGCAGTAGTTGATTGTTCAGCTGAATCTATAGATGGATTTTAGGTACCATAAGGGTAGCCAAAGGGAAGAATGCCATCCAGCAAGAGTGCTGTTGGAGAAAAGGAGAGGTAAAGAGATGCTTCATCTGTCTCTGGTAGGTTGCCCAGAAAGGCCCAGCCACGGGGATGGATGAGGCTCTGGCACCTGTTTGAGGCTTACATCTCACAGACCTTTCTTTGATCATAATCCCACTTCTGACCAGGAATGGCTAGGAATGATTTCTCAGCTTCACACTCTGTTCCTGTCTTTTGTCTGGAAACCTTAGCTGGGGACCAAGTCTGAACTCCATGATATGGTCACAATATTTTCAAACTCAGAGTACATCTGATGGCACTAAATTTATACTATATTACTCAATATTTTAAAGGTATTGTTATTATTATATAAAATTGTTATTATTGTTATCCATTCACGAGGAATTTTTAAATGAACTAAATACTGCTCTAGCAACTGTGAAAATATTATCTGTGTGAAACAAGATACAGATGAAGGCAATCCCACATCATGCCATACACTTACAAGGATTAGGAAAGATTTCACAACAGTCACATCCTTCTCTTGGTCCTGAAACTGATTTCTTGTGTAAACTGCCAGGGTTAGTATTGTATAACTGCCCACGTGGAGCAAATAAAAATGTGACAAGTTCATCATACTGTTCAATTTACTTTAAATATGAATTTTTGACTATACTACAAGAAGCAGTTTAACCACAAGGAAACTTACCTGCATTGATTCTTGCAAGTAGGTTGTTTTTCTTCTGATTTTACTTATTGCAAGAGGAAAGAAAATATGAATATTTTTTTAAACCAGCAAACCATATTTGTAGGGAATTCTTCAGGGGATTAAAGCTTTAGGTGAAGTCTCACTCTTTTTTTTATATATGACACCAAACTGCACAGAAAAGATTTCTGTCTAAACAGACTTAACTGTGTAAAACCCCAGTAACAGAATTTTCTGAGTATTCCATATTCACATATTCCTGATTTTATTTGCCATTTTAGTTTCCATTTGAATTTTCTTTTACCAAGCACTTCAAGAGATCTTAGGAGAGTATTTCAGCAAACCAAAAGTGAAAAATAAATCGGTCTGCTGGGGTATAGCAAGCCATAAACTTTGGAATTCCAAACTCAGTTTCCTTTTCAATTTTCTGAAGTAGAAGTTCCCAATTTTTAACAAGATGTGAGGTTTATGCTGTTTAGATACTTTGCACTCTAACTCAGAAAGGCTTTCAAAATTAAATTCAGTGATGACTTTCAATCATCTCTATTAAAAATAGTCTTAAGCTTTTCAGGAAAATAGAAAAGATGAGAAGGGTTGGAATTTTTTTACCACCTTTTGCCAATACTTATTAGTCTATGTCACTAGTATCCTACAGATTATATATAGAACTTTATTTAAGGAAAGAAGAACTCCAAATTGTTAAGTCACAGACATTTCTTTTCAAGTTTTGCACACTTTTCTGACGTGTGACTATTCTGTGATCTATTAAAGTGTAAGTCACTCCTCTTTTGCCTTTCTATAATTTAAATAATCACTTGAATAAAGCATGTGAATTATGGCTTTCATGTTTCCAATTCAATCATGCTAATTTATCTTCTGGCAGAGAATTTCAAACAGAATTACTGTCTTGTTATGAGCTGCAATGTTAATAAAAGATATTAATTACTTCTTAGAAGGCATATCTCATTATCCAGACCACAAATTCAAAAAGAGATTTGCTAGAACTGCTTTAGTTCTCCCTCCTCTGAGAAGCACAGCATTTCTCTCGCTAAGAATTACACACACACACAAATATAACGGCTCTTTTTCTGCTTCTCTTTGAAATCCTTTCTGTCTGTTTCTTCTCTTTCCTCACTGACCACTGGTGCCATCACTTTTATGCCATTTAGGATACCTTTACTTTGAAAACTCATCTTGCTAGCTTTGAAAACGTACATCAGACTCTCTGGTGTCTAATCAAAGCAAATGGAGAACACAGACTATAAACTACATTAGTTTGCTTTCTACACAAAAGGAAATCCTTTCTTGTTCGGTTTCATATACTACACCCAGCTGATAATTAAATTTAATTAAATTAAATTTAATTAAAACTGTAGTAGAAAAAAAGGCATGCAATAAAAAAATGAATAGAAGTGATAAATGCATGTCAAAGGTTGTACACAGTTTGAATCTCTCCAGACTTAGCTTTCTGTTTGTCATTACATCTGGGAAGGCATAGCTTGGATCAGTTTTAAAAAGCCAAATATAGACACAAAATACTTGATGAAGTCTTCAAATTGTTCCTACTTTTCTGTTGGGAGGTGTGGAAGAGAGCTGTGATTTTTTTAGGATTATTTAGCTTCACATGACAAAATGTTCTGCATGTTAACTTGGAATCTTAATCCAAAAATGTCCTCTCGTATGCTTTCTGAAGAGTGTTCCCTGCAGGCACAGAAAAGAATTTTGAAACTTGCAGATAGGAGAAGTGTCTACTTATGCATACCATGTGTAGCACCGTTCTAGCCAGAACTTTTAAGTCCCTAATTTCCATCTAAGCATCAAAGATCATTTTTCTGTTCTATTCTACCCCATGGGGAAAAAAACCACGGAATAAAAAGTGCAAGCTTTCAATGCAATACAGATTCACACATTCACAGGAGGCATCGGGCTGGAAGAGACCTCAAGGTCATTTTGTCCAACCCCCCTGCAGTCAGCAAGGACACCTCCAACTAGACCAGGTTGCCCAGGGTCACAACAAGCCTGATCTTGAATGTCTCCAGAGATGGGCTCTCAACCATATCCCGGGGCAATCTGTTCCAGTACTCCACCAATCTTATTGTAAAGAACTTCTTCCTCATGTCCAACCTAAAACTACCCTGCTCCAGTTTAAAACCATTACCCTTCATCATAGCTCTACATACCAGTATTCTTCACTAAAATAATATTTCATAATGGTGACAAAGGACCTATTTTAAATTGATATCGAGATAATAGTTGGCAGTGGAAAAGGAGGGCTAAAATATCTTGATACCTCTTCATTCAGTGCAACACAGACACCCACGTCTATTCTAGCCGCAGACAGTGCATCGATGCAAGAGGATTTATCATTGACTGCTTCTCTCACTATAAACCACAATTACAGAAGAAACCTAACTTACCTTTTCAGACAGTGTGGCCAGAGATGCAAAGAAACAAATACATTGTGTTTTCAAATGATGCTGGGGCAAGCTATATTAGAAAAGAAATATGCAAATAAAACCTAGAAGGACCAGATACAAACATAGCAATCTCTCATTTTCTCTCAACTGTTACCCAACATTGAAGCATGTTGTGTTGCACTCTTGTTTTCTTGTGTACCATTTATTCTCTTCTTTTTGCTTATTATATTCCATCCAAGAAAAGCAGGCACTGGACTGTACAGAAGCTGCCATTTATGTTTTCTATCTTTCTGTCAGTTTTGACCTTTCTTCATAGTCTACTGCCGTACTTCTATCCAAAAGTAGCAAAAGTTGATGTGTATCCTCCATTACCTTTGCTCTTTTAGAAGTTTTACCTAGTATTCTGCACGTAGGCTGAGTATGAATTCAGTTGTTCAGTCTAGGGAAGAGGCGGCTGAGGGGAGACCTTATTGGTCTCTACAACTACCTGAAGGAAAGTTGGAGTGAGGAGGGGGCAGCCCCTTCTCCTTGATAGCAAGCAACAGGACTAGATGAAATGATTACAAGCTGTATCAAGGGAGGTACAGATTAGATCCATCGTGACAGATTTGCTCCACGGATTTGCTCCATTAGCATTAAGTGTGGCAGCATACGTACAGGAACTTTATTTTCATACGTTCGTTTCCATTGCTGGTCAGCAAGACAAAATGTTATAACTCTGAAATCAGCCTGTCACTTAGATCATTTGAAAATCTACATACTATGAGCTTACAAGCATACTACTCCTACACACATGCACTCCTAGCCAAATTAACCTGCAAATGAAGGAGCATTTAATTTTTACATTACTTTCAGCATCTCATCTCTCTACAGAAAGTGTGTACTTGATAATAACATATGGTGCTACATTCTTTGAGGGCTGAAGTTATAAAGGCCACAGGCTAGCTAACTACTGTCTTGGATACAGAAAGCCCAAATTCAAAGATAAAAAGACTTTGACAAGTGGTGAAATGCAGGGAGGAGTTAAGGACAAAGAAATTGAGGGAAGATGTAAAGCATTATTTCCCACCTTGACAGCAGCATTAAAAGTAGGCTAGTAAGGAAATTAAAGTGCTGGAGGCCACTACAATATATTATAAGCAGATCAATAACATCAAATGTCACATGTCTCTTCTTTCCAGCATTTTCAATAACTAAACACTGACCTTTATAAAGAGATACAGAGCTGTGAGAAATAATCTGATTCATTTTGGCTAATGCTGTAAACCTAAAAGCTTCAAAGAGAAAAGTCAAGCCAGAAGACACTTCCTACCTTTTAAATAAGCTAAGGGCTTTCCTTTATTAAAAATGTTATTTTCAGAACAGTAGAGAAGACTCCTACAATCTACATCAAGCAGTTAAAATTTTCAACAGAATCATTATTTTGTGAAAAGAAAACAACTACCACCAAACAAACTCAAAACAAGCAAAGAAAAGCCCCAAACAAGCAAACAAAGCAAACCCAGGACAGATCTGTGTCACCAATATGAAAGGAGTTTATGAAACTCTATTCGAATGAGGGAAATTTCACTTGTACATTTGCTCACATACAGACTCAAATTTTGATGAGAGCACGTGCCAATCCCTAGAAGTAACCAGGTATGCTCCTATGAAGCTCAAATCATGTCTTTGTGTCAGGCAGAGGAGTGGTTTCAGACTGTCTCATTTCTCATCTGACTGGCCTACCCACCTCTTGCTTACATTGAACTGGGGCTCTCCCCTCTTCCTCCACGACCTCCAAATGAAGTGCCCCCCAAAATTTCAAAACCTCAGAACTTTCCCTTGATTAAACTGCTAATATCTAAGTAAGTCCATGGCTACTGTAAGGCATAGGCTTGAGTACCACAAGTAAACTGCTAGATTATATGTACACCAGTGTTTGATGTAAAAATCTGTTGGACGGACTTTAAACGCCAATAACTGTAGCAGAGAACAACAGAGCAACCCTGCATTGTCAGGATTAGCAGGATCTAATGTTAATTTCCCTACCAACAGTATTTGCTGTGTTTCTCTAAAAGATTATGACCCACAGTAGGCAAATGAGAAGAAAATAACAAAGAAATCTCTCTTAGCTTCCATCTGAGTGCAATGGCTGACTTACAAACCCATGCGGTTCTTTCCGAGAAGCATGTCTGGCAAATAACTTGGGTATTTAAAGGATTTCTGAAAGGATTTAGAAAACTAATTTTAATCAGCAGCATTCCAAATAGTTTTTGCATTTGTTTTTATGTCTGCTTGGGTAGGGAGGTTATTTATACTATTATTTTGAATATATTATTCATGTATTAGCTGTCCTTGTCATGAATAGCATCTCGGGGAAGAGCTGATCCTGGGTCTAAAGAAGATATACAAAGCTAGATATCCATCTGTGCAGAAATTGAATTGCTGGGATTTATGGTTATAGCATCTTTCTTTACTAAATGCTTTCTGTGAGACTGTAATTCCATGTCTTATTGCACAAGACAGCAAAAGAAAACCTTTAAAGTACAGAAATCAACATAGAGCAGCTGCAAAAAAACAGCAGTAACTCTAGCAAAATTGGTGGTTGGGTAAAGCAAGACTATGATTTTGTGCAGTTGCACATAACCCAAGACTGATACCTAGCTAAATTTACACCTAAACCTTAAGTCTACAGAAAAATAGTTGAGGGAATGTGTTTTAAACCAGAATACAATTTGTTCTCTGTTGTATTAATTTGAATTGGCTTATTTTTTTTCAGAGATGTAACATTACCTACCCATAAGGCAATAGTGAATATGCTGGGGAGGGTATTAGCCTGATGTTGCAGCTTACATGAAAGAAAAATGCTCTCTCCTGCCATTCCTTTTACCTAGCCAGCACAGCCACGTATTTTTTCCGTGATAAGCAGGACTACTGAAAGCATGATCGAGGCAGTGGCTCCTGAATTTCAACAGAAAATCTGTTCATTCAGGAAAACCAGCTTCCAGCACCACTCTAAATGAGCTATAGTAAGAAAGACCCAATATTATCTTAAGAGCCAATATGTTCCATTGAGTAGGGACATGTAAAGCCATCATTTTACACAAAATTGCCTAAATAGCCTTGCTGGTTATTTTTTTTTTTAAAGAGAGATTTCAGTTCTACATGCCAGAGGAGATGGGTTGCTGACTAAAGTTGTTTGATCATACACCAGCAAGCTAAAGTCCTCTTGCTGGCTGCTCTAACTGCTGCTGCACTTTCTCTAATTCATGTATATTATTTTTACTTCATCCATAGCCTTGTGTAATAAAAACTAAGTCATTGGTCTGGTATGTTTTTATATTGTTATGATATGAGTTCTCTGTTTTCACAAATTGGTTTTCAGTGTGCCATTTCCATGTACATTACCCTTCTGCACATTCCAAAGATACCCTAAACCAGTTATGGTGAGATGCTCATCCTCATATAGAGCTGCAACTATATTCCTACACATGAAGCTGCTTTTCAATATATATTCCATGGAACGGCTTTCTTTGAAAACAGTAACAGAGTAATTTATTTGGCTGGTACTTTACTAATGCTACATGCAACATCTGTCCAAAAGAAAATAAAAAACCACGTTGGAATAATTAATAACACATCATCACAACTCAGTATGATCAGCACATGAAACTATTGCTGTGGGCTACACAAGTGGCACAAGTCAGTTAGCAGCAAAGGCTTTCGATCTTTCTAACCACGGAAGAGTGAAGCATGAGATCTCTGCTGATCACAAAATACTCTCTGAGTTTAAACTTAGTATTCATGTTGATTAAAAGGCTTTCCACTTTAATCATACTTAACCAGATAAAAAGACTTGGTACCATGTGTACAAGGCAGCATGTAAGACTTCTGCTAAACTGCTGCTTAACTGAATAAATGCAGAATACAGTTTTCACTTCCTTCTCATGGGAGATTATGTTTGTAACTACAGCAGTCCTTGAAAACCAGGAAAGCTCAAAATAAGCTACATAATGAAGTAGCATCATGCCTTTTTAATTATACATCATAGAAGTTGTGCAAACATGTGGTACCTTTTTGTTAAACGGGCAGAATGTTACTACTGAAGGCAGACAAAAACTATCCCTCAACTGAGAAGAAAGATTATGAAAGAAATAAAGAGGGTAATGTGACTTCTTCCAAAAAGTCAAAATATTCTGTGCAAGAATGCGTGACTATGACTTGTGCAGTTTGATTATATTCTCTATTTGTGCACAGCTCTCAGGACTGTATGAACAGCCAGCTCACCATCTCATTGCTTATTGAATCTCACAGCTTGCACAAATATTAGCCTGGATTTCTTGCTGCAGAGGACTGAGGTCATGTCTACACCAGAAATTTCTGGCAGGACTATGGGCTGATTACAGCTTGTACACATTTCACTGGAAGGACACATATGTACTTATTGAACTTTCTTTGCCAGTGCTATGTGTCCTCCCCTTACATTCCATCTAGGCAAAGGACATGGTCTATACACTTTCTGTTGAGCTTAGCAACTCTGCTGAGCACACTTCCTCAGGAGATTTCAAGTGTATTTTGGGATATCCACAAGGAGCTCACAATTCCCTTTCTCACAGCCCACTATGTTTTTCCCATTCTTTGACATTCGCATTCCTGGTTTAGAATTTTTATGATGCCTTTTCATCTTCCTGTTCAATCTCAGTCAAGAACAGGTCCCCAGAGAGATTGGTAGTGTACCAGAGCCTGCTGCTCACAGACAAAATTTCCCTGCAGACTCTGCCCCCAAGGTAGCCAATGGAGCTGTGATAGACACCAGGCGCAGAGGCTGATGATGGCAGTGCATGAAAAGGGCAGCATATTCTAGACATTTGTTGATCAGTGCTGCACAATGCAGCAGCTGGAATCAAGTATTAAAGAATGTGCCATGTTACATTGCAGTACAAATCTAGGAACATCATCAGTGAACTCCAGTTTCACAAAGGCTGAAATGTCCTCTGGCGCAGTGGCCCTGGTGACAACAGATGGAGACTGTTCATTTGACAACTCACAGCCCAGATGCTGATTCACTGAGGGCAAGAAGGGCCAGAGAGTATACAGTGCATATAATCCCTCTCTTAGCACTGTTATGTGGGCTCAATCTGCTCTGGCATAGCACAGTACCTTCACAGCCATATGGATGCACATTTTCCCTCTTTTTTATTTTAATCCAAAATTTGGCTCTGTTTGATCAAGATAGTTTCCAAAAGTTAATGAGGTTGAGGGTGGAAAGCCCAGCATTGCATCAGATTGTCAGTCAAGTAAGCCAGGACTGTGTGAACTGGAATAGGCATATTTGTAATAACAGGGCACACAAATTTTGGAAGATGTAAAAGTGTAGTGCATAAAACAGTTTGACTCATCACCCTGTGCCTCCTCTGAGTACACAGGAGGCACAATGCGAGGAGCACATAGGAACAGAGGAACAGCTACACTGGCTCAGAGAAAAGTTCTAGTTAGCCTTGCACTTCTCTGAGAGCGTCTAACAACAACTGCTGAGAGAAAAGACCAGGCAAGTGATGGCATTTCTTCACGTCACGGTTTGAGGGGTTCCAGGTTACCCCAGATTCCCTAAAAATATTACAGAGACCAATATGTGTCCCAGAGGACAAACCAGCCACCTCCAGTGTGGCCATCTGAGCTGATTTTCTAGCTCAGACATAGGGGAGAGGTGAACACCCCAGGGATAGGCCATATAATGGCAACAATGGATAAGTTAATATAATTTCATTGGAGCATCAAGAGCTTAATGTCTAGAAGCACAGCTTGTTCTCCCCTTTTGCTGGCTTCTGCTGCTTGAGCTGTGCCTGCCTGCTATCTTCCCCTGCTGTTGTTTTGGCTGTTTTCCAACAAAACCAATAGCATACAGCTCTGGGACCTACACCTGCAGATTTCAAGAGCCACTGCTGATCTTAGATGTTTGCTTCCTTGGTTTACACTGACTAGCAATAGAGAACTGCTTGCCTTTTTTCTGAACAGGGACAACAAAGCTGTTGAATGCTTACTAAACAGACTGACAAATCCTGGCAGTGACTCATGGCTAGCCTGAAGTGTAACGAGTAAGTATTCTTATTGCTGCTACCCTAATTTACATTTTCCATAATATTTGTGGAGTTAAAACTAACATAACGGAGAAGTGAAGTGTAAGGACTGTGGGTTTTGAATAACCTAATGCTATCAGAAGAACTCAAGACTGCAAAGATGCCTTTAACAGTCAGACAAAACTGCACAGCATGCTGCTTTTTTTCTAGTTGTTTGCATAGCTAGCTTGGATTTTTCCTAACTTGTAAATGCCTGTTATGAATAGGGTGGAAGGGATGTTAGAGCCTGGAAATAGAAATAGAAATGTCACACTCATTAGCTAGCTCATGATTTGTGAATAAATTTATATCAAATTGTGACAAACAGCGAGTAAATACACTTTAGAGCTTATGAACTTGAATACTAATACTTCTCCTCCACTCTCCCCAAAAACTTAGACACACTAAGGTGCCTGTGAAGTGTTTTATGACACATCCTGTACTTTTTCACACAGGCCAGGATATGTGTCCTTCTAGTTATTTGTCTTATCCATGAGAGTTCTGTTATACACTTCCTAGCCTCTCCACAGCTTTCACCATTCTTCAAATATTTGTCTTGCACCTTCTGCTTTCCTTCAGCCATGTTGTGCATTAACCCTTCATGCTCCTCCTTGGATGCAAGCATGCTCAGCTATTGTACTCACACTGATCCCTACTGGAGAAGCACTGGGGATTTAGGGTGCTTGCATTTTCTCATTTTCTTATCCAGATCAAGGCCATTTAGTAAGGAGCTCTGACTTTGAAAAAGGCAGAGGAAGCACTGAATAAAATGTCAAGTGAGGAAAAATAAAGAACACCTCAGTGAAAAACTGAGAAGCACTAGATTTGTTTCAGGGCTGTTCCACGGTTCAAGCCATCACAAACATGAAGGCACTCCTGAAAGCTTTCATGAGAGGTGTTTAAGGCAAGAGAAAGGACTCCCAGGGTCTCTGGAGACACACTGGCACCAGACTACTAAAACAGAAGTAGGTGGAGATAAGCACTGACTGCTGCTTGTATTTAAGCTATTCATAACCTGAGCGTGGGGTTTTGCCCATTCTGTACAGTATTGTCCAACATATATCTACATGTTTTGAAGTCCTCCTGCTTATCTGAAGAGTTAACATCCCCTTCCCTGGCTGCATAAATTGATTATTACTGGGTGCTTCCCAGAGTCATACCTTGAGGTCAGAAAGGGTTTCCTCTCTCACTTGTGGCAGTGGTAGTGGCAATCCAAACCCAGCTGGGAGGTTTTTGGCAGCCGGAAATGTTACATTTTGGAGAGAAGGACCAGACCTTTCTTCACGTTTCTTCATCTCATAGTACAGCTGAAACAGCTGATACTGTTTCTCATCCTTGCTGGCTGAAGAATTCATGGTACTTGCAGACTTAATTTTATTTTGGAGATGGAAAGATGGTTTAAGCAGCATGACCTTTAGACAAAAACTTTACATGCAAGCTGTTTGAGAAATTTCTGTTAAAACTACTGCAAAAGCCCAGAGTCCTAAAGTACAAGCACAAATTGGGAGTGTGTACCCTGCTGCAGATCATGACCTGATGCTCCAATGCTGTGCTTTGTATTAGAAAGATATTTTATTCTATTTTATGAAGACATGAAGATTTCAAGTGTTTCTTGATTTTCTTTTTTGTGAAAACTAGATTTAACAGAAAAACCATCAACACAGGTCTCACCTGGTTTAGGAGCTGTGCTGTAGCTACTGTAAGCAATTAGCAAATCAACATTTTTGTTTGTTTTACATGGTAATGCCCACAACAAAATGTGCCAGTTTGAGAATACTGATCAGAAAAATGTTGAAGAGAGGAGTCTCAGCAGTGACAGCTGCATCAGCAAATAGAACAATAACACATATGCTTTTAAATAATTAGGATAGTTTGCTTTATTTTTTAAAGAACTGTTTTGTTCTACAGATTAATTGAAAGAGTAAACATTCAGGTTACCTTAAATTACTCAACCCTTGTAAACCTGAGTGTATCTTCTTGGTATGCCCATAATATATACATGTTCAACGCGACCTCGGGGCCTACCGAGGCCTGCTCGGGGCCTGCTCCGCCAGCGCCGGGCCCGGGGGGGGGCGTCCACGGCCATGCTGCGCCCCAAGGCCCTGACGCAGGTCCTGAGCCAGGCCAACACCGGCGGCGTGCAGAGCACCCTGCTCCTGAACAATGAGGGCTCCCTGCTTGCCTACTCAGGCTATGGTGACACCGATGCCAGGGTGACTGCTGCCATAGCCAGCAACATCTGGGTGGCCTATGACAAGAATGGGCACCAGGCCTTCAACGAGGACAACCTCAAATTCATCCTCATGGACTGCATGGAGGGGAGAGTTGCCATCACACGGGTGGCAAACCTGCTGCTCTGCATGTATGCCAAGGAGACAGTTGGCTTTGGGATGCTGAAGGCCAAGGCACAGGCACTGGTCCAGTACCTGGAGGAGCCTCTCACACAGGTGGCTGCATCCTGAGCGTGGAAGCTGAAGGGGCTCAGAGGTGCCACCTGTGCAAAGGCTGTCACTGGCATGGGTGAGGGAGTGCCCAGCCCTGTGGGCATCCCCAAGCTTGGTCCTGTCTTCATCATCATCATCACCTTGAAAACTATGGTGGGGAGGGGGTGAAAATAAGGGGGGGAGGGAGGAATAAAACCATGCCTGCTGAATATAAAATTTAAAAAAAAAAAAAAAATAAATGGGGGCAGATGTGACTGAGCTGGAGGGCAGAAGGGCTCTGCAGCGGGACCTTGACCGCCTGGACAGATGGGCAGAGGCCAATGGGATGGGGTTCAATAGCTCCAAGTGCAGGGTGCTGCACTTTGGCCACAACAACCCCATGCAGAGATACAGGCTGGGGTCGGAGTGGCTGGAGAGCAGCCAGACAGAGAGGGATCTGGGAGTACTGATTGATACCCGCCTGAACATGAGCCAGCAGTGTGCCCAGGTGGCCAAGAGAGCCAGTGGCATCCTGGCCTGCATCAGGAATGGTGTGGTCAGCAGGAGCAGGGAGGTCATTCTGCCCCTGTACTCTGCACTGGTTAGACCACACCTCGAGTACTGTGTTCAGTTCTGGGCCCCCCAGTTTAGGAGGGACATTGAGATGCTTGAGCGTGTCCAGAGAAGGGCGACGAGGCTGGGGAGAGGCCTTGAGCACAAGCCCTACGAGGAGAGGCTGAGGGAGCTGGGGTTGTTTAGCCTGGAGAAGAGGAGGCTCAGGGGTGATCTTATTGCTGTCTACAACTACCTGAAGGGTGGTTGTGGCCAGGGGGAGGTTGCTCTCTTCTCTCAGGTGGCCAGCACCAGAACGAGAGGACACAGCCTCAGGCTGCGCCAGGGGAAATTTAGGCTGGAGGTGAGGAGAAAGTTCTTCACTGAGAGAGTCATTGGGCACTGGAATGGGCTGCCTGGGGAGGTGGTGGAGTCGTCGTCCCTGGGGCAGTTCAAGGCAAGGTTGGATGTGGCACTTGGTGCCATGGTCTAGCCTTGGGCACTGTGGTAAAGGGTTGGACTTGATGATCTGTGAGGTCTCTTCCAACCTTGGTGATACTGTGATACTGTAAATGGAGCTTTTGATAACCTGAAAGTGCTACGCAGCTTCAGCTCTTCTATATCTCCTCCACTCAGTTTCCCATTGTACCCCATAGCTTTTCTGCCTCTTCCTAGCAAACATCCATTGCTTGGCCTTCTATTCTGCTTCCTGCTTGCTGATGCAGTGATTCACTACCTGCTCCAATCCCTGGCTTACAAGACTGCCCACTGTCAAGGAAATGGAGCAGTGAGAAGGACCACCAGACTAAATGAAATAAAACTTGTCATTTATCTTTAGAATCTAAAGCACAAAAAGTTTCTTCATCCCTATTAACCAAAAGAAATTTTATGGTGCCATTTCATCCTTCTATGTGTGTTGTTTGAAATAAACCTGTAAAAATCAATACAAGTTAAACAAACTTCCCAGAAAAAGAAGGATACCACCTAACTTCAAGCAGAAATGGACACTGAGAAAGAAGAGAAACTAATGAGTATCTTTGCAATTAAGACTTGATTTTACACAGAGAGTGGCTTCACAGTGTAACAGGGTGTCAGAGAGAGGCGGATGCATGAACATGAGATCTGAAAGGAGAACCAAGACAGCTGGCAGCCAGAAGAAAAGATATCAACATTTTCTGTAACTATTCTGGCCTTGACATAGGTGTCAGAGCAAATCTGTCTCAGTCCCTTGAATTGAGTGGAACTATATTCTTTACACCAGCTCAGTACAAACCCATCTGCCCCTTCTGCTGTAATAGGGTGGCTAAGGAAGGAATAATTGGGTTGTTTAGTGATAAACATGAGCCAAATTTTCTAGGAAAAGTCGTACAGGACAATGCATGTATCATTTCCCTGTGTGACTATAGGCCAAGCTTTCTTTGGCCAGTAAGTGGCACCTCAGGCTTTGCAAAGGTGATTCTGCTAGAGCACCAAGCTGTAATGAGATTTTACCACAGCAAAAAGAAAGGCTAATTAGTACTCTTTTAAAACTGCTGGATTGCACCCACCTATAAACCAACTCCAACAAATCATTGTACGTTTTACTTCTGGATCAAAACATGCCCAGGCTTTACTAATAAGGCTCTATTAAGGCTCTATCTTCAGGAGTGCTTGCACTCTATTTTCATTCCTACCACGTTTTACTTTTCCATTCTTGTGAAGCATTGGGCTGTGACAAGAAGGTATGGCATCCAACAGAGCTTATTTTTGTTTCCTTTCAAATTTTATATTTGGAACTTTATTAGGAAGAAGGACTTGGTTTTACTTGTTAGCTTTGTAATTTTGACTGAAAACTGGGGTGACTTTATGATCCTCAGCATGCCCGTGCGTATCTCCTGCTATGCCTCAGTACTCTCTGGGGACAGAACTGCATATTAAAAGTCTTGTGGAGTCACTCCTTCCCCCCATACACAAAATACTACTTGTATAAATGCTGTCCCACTCTTACAGCAAGATAAAGAGGCTTAATCTTCTCCTGGGCTCTGCATAATCTTCTTTCATCTCCTTAGCTCCGTTCCATATGATGAAAGTGACATCACAGGGTGGCTTTTTGCCTCTTTCCACATTACTTTCGGATTAATTAATGTCCTAAGTTTAGAATGTTTAGAAGGATTTTAATTTTTACTTGGCAATTTTAGTTTGCATACATCATTCATATCTTTTTCTTGGGATTTATATTTTTAGACCAGTGACCTTTTGGATGTATGATTCATGCTGATTTAATTTTTCCAGCTGGTACATTTTTACTTCAGCTAATACGAACGTGGCAAAGCTGATACTTTTGCAATGAAACCAGCTATTACACACCTGTGCTCTCCATTTTTTTGTTGGAAATAAATATATCTTCTTTTCTTCTACTCTCTGCTTTTCCCCAACAAGTCTGTAACAACCTTTGAGGAAAAAAGCACCTCTACAAAAGTGCCGCCTGTCACAGACCAGAAGCTATTCCATATCAGATAATGCCATTTAATTTATCATGGAACTATTAAAGCACCCCTTCTGCTTATTAATGTGAGTAACTAAGTGAATTGAATCTAATGTGCATCCATCAGACTGCAATATGCTCTGAAAACAATGATTTTGTGATTCCTGGGGTTGTAATCTACACACAGGTGGTTCTTAAACCCACTCTGAATATTATCAAGTATGCCCAAGCAGCTGAGCATTCAAAAAGATCAGTATCATAGCATGTTATTTGTCCTCTGAAGAGCAGACCTGAGCTTTTAATGGGTTTCTTTCACAATAGCTGTATGTATAGAGTGTGGGAGCAAAGAGCTCTCCATGCTTACACTATCAGGCTTGTTACCTCCCTGCACTCTTACTTTGTCATGAAAAAAAAAGTTGCCTTACCACCTTCAGCCCTGGTCCCCTCTCTGAAAATTTCCACTTCTCCTACGAAATCCACACAGACACATAGACTCACTCATCGTTTGAGAATTTGACTCACCCCTGACTTTTGGAGGAGAGGCAGGCTTCACTTCCACTTTACTTCAGTACTCAGAAAAAACCCAAACCAAACAAAAAACCTCCTTGCTCCCATATTTTTCTGCATAAAATGGATAATTGTAAATAGTAGCATGAAAAGAAAACAAACAAACAAACCCCCTCTAATCTGAAAATTAAGGTCTTAGAGGGAAAAATAGAGCCTCTTGGTTCAAGTACAAAGGCAACATCAAACTTCACAACCACATTACAAGCAAAATGTTAAGAGTGAAAAGCAGCCAAGAAAGTTTTTAAACTTTGACCTTCACTGCCACCTTAGTGGAATCTGCAGCAAGTAGCAAAATCCCTAAGTAGCAGTCAATAAAAGACAGAGGTACTGATATAAACAGATCTTGGAAACTGAAATTTAAATGCACTTTAAACATTTCTGTTTTCAATTATATTAACAACATTATTAACAACATACACTGGATTTTACTTTTTATTAAATGTTCTCTCAGATGAGTGCAGTGTTCTTAATGGGTTTGTTGTTGTTTGATGTACTTAAATTTGTCCATCACTTATTCCACATGATCCACAAACCCAAATAGAAGCCTAAGACGCAGACATACACTGCAGCCATGATGTAAATTGTGTGTCTTTCTGGAGGACAGTGGTATTAAATAGTTTTACTATACAGAGTTTCAGATATTTAACTCATGGGAATGAATTTAAGTGCACAAAGAAGTGTTGGTATTATTTTTTGTGAAAGGTTACTTGGAATGCTTAAGGAACCTGCTATACAAAACAACAAGTTATCAAGCAATACTCTGTAAATGCAGAGACATCAGTTGGCTCTTATTTGGGAGGACACTGATATTTGTTGTCAGTTGCTGCAATGTTTCTGAAAAGATAAACCACTCAGATTTTATATGCATTATCAAAATAATGTTAATTCTGGTCGTATTTATCTACTAGTTAATATCTAACTTCCACTACTAGCTACAGTCCCAGAGAATACAGATGCATTCTTTTAAGAAATAGAATCTGTCTCCTCTTATTTGAGAGACCACTCACATGCTATAAATACTATTTACAGGGTCTTGTAATGACAGGACAAGGGGTAATGAGCTTAAACTGGAAGAGGGGAGATTTAAGCTAGATGTTAGGAAGTTCTTTACAGTGAGGGTGGTGAGGCACTGGAACAGGTTGCCTATGGAGGTTGTGGATGCTCCCTTCTTGGAGGTGTTCAAGATCAGGCTGAGTGAGGCCTTGAGCGACCTGTTCTAGTGGGAGGTGTCCCTGGCTATGGCAGGGGATCGGAACTGAATGATCTTTGAGGTCACTTCCAACCTAAACCATTCTACAATTCTATGATTCTGTGATTTGAGAGGTTTTGGGGGGTTTTTGCCTCTTTGATTAATAGAAGAGGGATTTGATTTAAAAATAAAATACCAGTTCAAAAGTTGTCTTGAATTTGAAAAAGCAGCAGCATCTAGTCAAATGTCTCTGGTTAATTCTATAAAAGTATGACCTCTTCAACATCTCTGACAAGTTCAGTTCCCAGAAGAAAAGCAAAGCCTCGTGGCTCTTCATAAGAAAAAATCTTGGGAAGGATATGGTTGGCTGAAAGATCTAAAAACCTGCGTGGAAGAATAAGGCAGCAACAGTGGAAAAAGTTGTTTGCAAAGTCAAATGCTCTGTTCCTAGGCTCACACTCTGACATCCTGTGCTGTAGAGACAAATGCCTTAGCTTGCCAAAGGCAGGGTAAAACAACACAGTTCCCAACTCTGCTGATTAGTAAGAACATTCTTATTATTTAATGCAGGTAGAGTTCCTGCATATCAGCTGCACCTTGTCTTCTGGAAGAAATGCAGTTCTGATCCACAGTTTCCATTTGAAACAGAAATCACTGAAGCAACTATGACTTTATAAACGTGGTTTCTCTGTGGACCACAGCCATGTACCTGTCAGTGTCTTCCTTTATTACAGGTTGTTTGAAAACCTGACAAAACCATCCCCCATTTTAAGTGCTCACCACTTCCAAAACTTAGTTTTCTTTATAATGCCTTTGCTAAATCTCACAGGAAACTGACAAAACACTGTTTGGTGCTTAGAGGTTCCTTCCAGTAACTGTGGTCCTGCTTTTTTGGAAATAACTGAAAACACTCTGTTGCCACAGTTAATGAACAAAGGAATGTTTGCTTAGACCCTGGGTATGTTTTCACAGCAGTTATAGAACATTAAGTTGTCTCTTTCACGTGGAACACCAAAGTTTAACACTTCAGTTCCTTTCTGATTACCATTTATAACCTAGAAAACTAAAGTATTACACTTTATTCTAAGACTTCATCCCAGATGTTTACCTAGGTATTTGCCATTAGTCTAAGCACAGCAGAATCCAGATACTTTAAATATAATTATCCTCAGCCCATGACAGCATTAACATCTTCCAAAAACTTGGATCTTAGAAGTATGTATATTCCACCAGTCCTCCTTAATAGACTGTACCTTTCTCACCACCTCAACATAACTTTAGGAACTTCGGACATCACAAGAACCTTTAGCACATCATTAGATCTTTTCACACCCCATTAAAAGGAAGGAGAAAGAATCTGGACATCTGAAGCCTCATCTCTACCCTTCAAAAGTATATTCTACCCTTTTTAAGTAAGTGAGAGTTGCAAAACAAGAAACCCTAGATGAGAGAAATTAAATTAAAAGGAATTTAAGTACTACATCTGAGTTCAACACACTTGGATGATTCCCCATGGAATATGTTATGTTTTTTGTCCCACGTGAAAGGAAGCCAAAGATAATTATAGAACATAGCACTGGGCAAGCAAATAAATCAAGCTTTGCACTGCTGCATTCTCACATTGCAAATTAACAGCTATGGGTCTGCTAGTGTTCTGTTGCAACAAAATTATACCAAATGTAAGTATAGCTGCTTATCCTAGGATAAGAAGATGTGTTCCAAAAGGAAATGTCCCCTTCACAAGAATTCATATCCATGAGCTAAACCACCACACACAATACTGTGCATTAGAAGGAGAGCCCAGTATATAACACTACAAAATTCCACTTCCAGCATCTCTGTTAAATCTGTGTATACAGCACATGATTTCAACACTGGAAATATAATCTCAGATACTGAGGCTGACACAGTATTATGCCCTGTATATTACACATAGAGTATAATGTGCATTCAGTAATCTATGTATGCATGTAGGGATTATGGGGGTGGGGAGAGGGGGGTGTGCATAAAAGAGAGAGAAACAAAGGCAGAGCGAAAAACATGCAAACAGTCTTCCAAGGAAAAACTCCCATAGCAGATAACACTAAAATTTCCATCTATCTGAAACTGTGAACTCCTATACATCCATGGTACACCCGAGAACCTGTAGCACAGAAATGGTGCAGCCATCTCCATATTCACAGGCCAGGTTGATTAGTAGACTATTTGAAGCTTAGTGCCATGATCTAGTTGATTGGATAGGGATGGGTGATACCTTGGACTGGATGATCTTGGAGGTCTCTTCCCACCTGATTGATTCTATGCTTGTAAGTTATCACATTGGGCACTAGCTTGTAAAAATGCATCCACTTGGAAAAACTGCTGGCAAACTGATTTTTTTTTTTCCTGTTTGCCAGCAGCAAGAATTTCTAGTCAAAAGCAGGGAAACTCTACATATAAAAAATCCAAATCTGGTACAGACTGTTTTTGAGGCTAAATACTGTATTCTGCAGCATATATATTCATGTACTTTCCTAACTTAAAAGCCAGGTAAGATTTACTTGCTCCTAACTAATTTGTCTGCTTGCAAGGCATACGACATGCTCTATAATGTCACCAGCACTGCTATTATGAGCAGGGAAAGTCACCAGACAAAATTGACTTTGGACCAGTTACTTTTTTTTCTCCCCATTTTGAAGAACAGGGACTCGCATATAATTTTAACTCTGTTTTGTTACTTAGCTTTGTTTCTTTCCACTTGGTTACCATCTGCTTGGCTACTGCCTCTCAAAGGTAAGTCGGGTGGCACCATAGCCTTGACAGATGATTCTCATTGCAAGACATGGCAGGATTACTCCAGCTTTTTTTTCAAACTAATGCATTTAGCTCCAAGCCGAAAGAACAAACTGCAACTCCCTCACTGCCACTCACAATCATACTCAGATGCTTTACTCCATTCATTTAAATGTCTAAATACCTTCCTGGATTTTTTCCCCTACTTGTTACATTTGACTGCAACACAGGATAGGTTGCTCTAGCCAGCCAGCATCTAGTACAGCTGAGGTTAGCTGCTAAATACATATGCAGAGTTATCAACATGATTTGTACAACATTGGGACTGTCTCTGCAGTCCCAATGCCATTAGACTTTTTATCCGCATTAGGCAGGATTAAAGCTAGCTAAGACAGCTAGCAGAGGAGGTGCTGAATTGTGTAAGGGCACCAGTTGACTCAGAAGCACCTTTTGGTGCTCACTTAACGACTTTGCTGTGCTAAATCCAGATCTGCTTGAAACTATTCATTACACAGTATTAAGTATCAGATAAAAGAGAAAGGACCCCAGAACTTGAAGAACTTCTTTTTATTGAGATAATATAGCAGTAAAGAATTAGGGAAGCTGTGATGGTTTGGGTGTTCCCTGCCCCCCCACAGACTAGACTCAGCCAGCTCTGGAAACATGAATGAAGCTTGTATTTACAGCTAGCACAATATACAAGCAGGTATTTACAGTACTACAGTTATAGACAGAAATATACAAGGTTAAAAAGGTAATACAGAAACACAACTCCCCTCCCAGAAACCTGAGTCCCCAGGAGGGGCTCTCTACCACCCCTTCACCTTCCCCCTACCCCTCTCAACCTTACCCCAGTCCCAAGGAAGAATGGAGGTTCGACCAGGGGGTTAGGAAGCAAAGTGGGTTAGTCCAAAATGGAGGGTGAGGTTAGAGAGTAAGATGCAGCTCAGCCAGCAGCCCCAGTGAGAGTGGTTATCTATGTTTTTATTTCTTGTTCCTATACATCTCAGCAGGCCTATGAGGGAAGTAGACATCACCATTGTTTTCCTTTCAGAGCCTGCAATCTAGTTCTTCTCACCAAAACATTCTAGCCTGCTTCAAACTAGCACAGAACCTCTCACCATTGCCCAAGCTCTGCCTCTTCAAGCTTAAGTCCTGTAGCTAAAACCAGTAGTGCAGAATTAGGCCAACACTCAACTTTTTATTGCACTGAACAGAGTTTTCTTATGTACATATAACAGATGTTGGATTGCCAGAGATATTTTTTTTTCCCAACGAGCTAGACACTGACTGGATTGTACAAAAAAGAGGAACAGGATTTTTATAAAGGCTCTCAGCAGCTGGCTACTCTAATCAGAACAAATATTGATAAAGAAATAGATTGGGCTTGGTAGATCCCCACTTACTTCCAAAGACCCCTCAGTGATTTCAGAGAGAAAATGAAATCTGTAAGAGGTGTTCTTACGCAGCAAGCCATCAGCATCTGTCAGCACTGCCTCTACTCAAGACTGTAAAGTGAATTGTACTTTTTGTCTGCAGTGCCTGAGTTGCATGGTGTTTCCTAAGGCAATCAGAAAATCAGCTGGCATGGTTTATTTAATTATGAAGTAAATTATCAAGAAAGGCTGAGGGACTTGGGTCTTTTAAGCCTGGGGGGGGGGTGTGGGGTGTGTGTGCTTATCAATGCTTATAAATACTTAAAAGGTGGGCGTCAAGAGGAGGATGGGGTCAGTCTTTTTTTTCAGTGTTGCCCAGCAACAGGACAAGAGGGCAGTGATGGCACAAACTTCAACACAGGAAGTTCCACTGAAGCTTATATACTGGATAGGGCTGGGGGATAGGTGGGACAGGATGATCTTGGAGGTCTCTTCCAACCTGGTTGATTTTATGTTTCTACTGGAGCAGCCTGCCCAGAGAGAGGGTGGAGTCTCCCTCCATGGATTCTTTCAAAACCCACCTGGATGCCATCCTGTGCAATCTGCTCTGGTGGTGGGGAGTGCACTAGATGATCTCCAGAGCTGCCTTATGTCTCTATTATTCAATTATTCCATGATTCTGTGAAATAACTGTGTGTTTCAACAAACAAACCAACCAAAACAGACAAGAAAAAGAGGCAACAATCTTGCCTAAGAAAAAGACTGCACAATCCATTTAGCAATTTACTGCAATGCAAACGGATCTCACATCATTAGCAAAAAGAGTTTTAATGAAACATTTCAACTTTAAAACACTGCATAAAAAGATCAGCAAGTAATCACTACCTCATCTTGATCTGCTTTCCATCATTGTTCCAGAGGAAAAAAAATGTTTTCATACAAGACAAAACACAATTCCCAGCTGTATTTTGTCATGAAACGGCTTTCACAGCTCTACCATCAGGAAAAGATACTCAGCAGCTGAGTAAACACATTCTGCTTTGTTGATGTTGTCTGTTAATTGTGCATCCAAATCTTGCCAGTGTTATAGAACTAGAAAGCTTCAGAAAATAACCACTGGTGAGAAGCGCAGTTGCTATAATATGGATAATTCATAGGCAACAGATGAAAAGGATCATGCTGGTTCCTCTCATGAAGTATTTCAGGATGTTTTTTCAACAGAGAGACAGTGATTAAGTAGATGGGTAGCAGTTCAGTGCATAGTTATTGTAGTATAAATGTGCATGTGTCTATATATATAGACACATGCTATATATATGTGTCTATACATATATATACACATGCTATATACATGTCTATATACTAACAAGTTGCAATTAATTTTTAAGCCTGGGTTTAAATAATACACTTTAACCTCAGGAAAGAGTGGTTTCAGCATCAGCCAGTGTCCCATTAAAGGTCCAAGTATTGAAACTAAGAAACTAAAATCAGTTATGAAAGTTCACATTACAAATGGTATTCCACATATGGGTTTAAAATACGATTCTCAAGTATTAATCTTTCTTTGTAATGCTTCAGTGTGTGGGGTTTGTACCTAGAAAGGCTTGCCCTGCATGTCAGACAT
This sequence comes from Pogoniulus pusillus, assembly GCF_015220805.1. Taxonomy (NCBI): domain Eukaryota; kingdom Metazoa; phylum Chordata; class Aves; order Piciformes; family Lybiidae; genus Pogoniulus; species Pogoniulus pusillus. The sequence continues at coordinate 16,763,624 of NC_087272.1, read as the reverse complement.
TCAGAACCTATCTTCCCAGCATAAGGTACTGCTGGCAGGAGGTACCAGCACTACTGCTGACTGAATTTACTTCAGAAATGGGAACCGCGCAGTGATTAGCAGGCTCCAACAGTACTGAAGCTAAATGGCTTCTCCTTCACACTTCCCCAGATAGCCTAGATAACTGAAAATGCAGTTTACATCAGCTAATCTGAACCTATGCATGCATGAAAATACAGAGGAGGCACCATCCCTTTCCTGGAGAGCACACAGTAAAAACTACTCTGACACAAAGAACTCAGTTGTCCCTGCCACTCCTGTGTGCTGTCTCCTCCTTGCTGTGCCCAGCCCAGCTCCCCTCTGCATTGAGATGCCACTTCTTTACTCTCTCCTGCACTCTGAAGAGGCACTTCTGAGAGGTTTGGCACTCAGACCACCTCCCACTCTCCATGTGTTTATGGTACACCCATTTGCTTCTGTTCAGGATTTTCCTCTGACAAAACCGGCTGAAGAGCCCTGGCACAGAGGAACAGTCTTAGGATAGCTTTAGATAATCCCCTAAACCAATGACTAATCAATTTGAACATGAAATAGTAAACGGGAAGACAGACCACTCAAAGTGTGGATTTAGGCTGATGACGTTTGCTGTTAAACTGAAGCTAAGTAATCTCAACAGCTGAAAACTTTCCAATCAGTTGCAGGGGCTATAAACTAAGCCAGAAGACGGAAGGAAGGAAGCATGAACAGCAAGAAAAGATGAACTGTTAAGCTCCTTTTGCAAATACAGAGTCTGATTTAATGCTCCAGATTACTAACTTGGATTATTTGATTACAAATGCTGAGGTAAATAAACGCTTTTCCTTAAGAAGTCTGAATAAAATGTTCTTTCCATAACCCTTGCAAAGATGACATAAAAAGGACACAGCAGTCTCAATAATAGGGAATGTCAACATAACCCTTAATCCACAAGAAAAGAAGCATGGCCACCATAGGAACCACATAAAATCAGGACCTTCATTTTGCAGGTCCCTCTGTGTTACCACTGCAGAGCTCAGCCTGCAGCCCCAGATGTGACCAGTGGATGTGTGCTGGCTGGCCTAGGAAGAGGAAAAGAGCATGTAAGTGTCCTCCCTTAAAATGGCTATTTCTTAAAAGAGCAGTTAAGTACAATGTAGCTGAAACTAAGTATACCAGGCCCCCAATCTACAATGTCATCGCTGATCTACGCATTAATATGCTAAACAGAAAACATGAAATGCCCAACTAGATGTTAGTCATCTATTTATTTCTCATGAAGTGGGTTTGATGTAGCTTTCTCTGCCATGTTATCATAAATACATTCCTCATGTGTTGAGTATGCAGAAAAAAATGTCTTTCAACAGTTCTTTCACTAAAAAAAAAAAAAAACAAAAACAAAAACAGGAAAACAACAGGCAGCTGGAGCAAGTGCTTAAATATTTTATTAAGCAGAGAAATACCACGGAAGTTCTGCAGATTCTTCTGCTTCTTGTGCAGCACTGCATCTGAGCACAAGCCCTATGAGGAGAGGCTGAGGGAGCTGGGATTGTTTAGCCTGGAGAAGAGGAGGCTCAGGGGTGACCTTATTGCTGTCTACAACTACCTGAGGGGTGGTTGTGGCCAGGAGGAGGTTGCTCTCTTCTCTCAGGTGGCCAGCGCCAGAACAAGAGGACACAGCCTCAGGCTGCGCCAGGGGAGATTTAGGCTTGAGGTGAGGAGAAAGTTCTTCACTGAGAGAGTCATTGGACACTGGAATGGGCTGCCTGGGGAGGTGGTGGAGTCGCCATCCCTGGGGCAGTTCAAGGCAAGATTGGACGTGGCACTTGGTGCCATGCTCTAGCCTTGAGCTCTGTGGTAAAGGGTTGGACTTAATGATCTGTGAGGTCTCTTCCAACCCTGATGATACTGTGATATTGTGATAATTTTCTTCACTTATTAAGGGCAGAAGTTAGTGAAAAACAGACACTAGAAGTTTTCCAAAGTTACAACACCACAGAATTTTTGCATGCCTATATATCACTAGCGCAGCTCCTGAGTTTTATCTCTCTATATATTAAATGGGAATAATAATTCCTGCTCCCAGAAGGATAGCAGGAAAAACTGATAACCCCTTTGAAGACTTGGATATTGTATCAGTGAGCTTCCTACAGGTATAATGATAGACAACATAATACATTTTGAAGAATATAGAAAAAAATAGCTTATATGGTCAATTATAAATAAAAAAAGATCAAGCAAAGCAGTCAGTGTGCTGTCAATGGGCATTACTTTTGCCAGATTTACTCAACTGAAGTAGTCATACATCTTTCCTTGCTGCAGTTACTTGCACCATAAAGCTCTGTGTTAGGGTAGCGGTAGTAACATCAGACCTGGCAGGTATATTTTCCCTTAAGTCTTCCTGCTTGAGTGCAACTAGAAAAGCACTGAAAATTAAAAGGAGGCAAGGGAGGAATACAGATGTAAAGTGCAGGAGCAGACATTACTATTGTCAGTGAGAATTAGCCGATCAATCTTTCTGACCACAAAACAATTTAGTTTGGCCTCCTCCTGCATCCATTGTTCTCTGATTAATTTTAATTATATCAGACTTCTTGTTCCCCGGGGCTAGAAGTCTGTGGGACATCGTCCAAGTCTTTACTCCAAGGCTCTATGTTCGTCTCTGTGATGATCCTGCCAGTGGAAGCAGCTGGCAACCTGACACTTTCCAAATGCACAGGTGAAAATCTGACAGGAGTTCTTCCTCTTGCTATGAAGTGTGCCATAACACTAAAGGCCTGCACTGCTGCTCAGTGCTTAGCAGCTGTTGGCTTTTTCTGACAGCACTATTACAGGATTAGACACAGAGATGTTTTGGAGTGAGACATGTTTAATGAATTGCAGGTCTGCGAGGTTTCTATCAAATGTGTTTATTCAACATCTGCAAAACTTTGAAAGAATGTACATATATACAAAAGCCATTGTAAGGCTACTGCCTTAGTCATTTGCACACAAAATGACTCCACTTGATGTGAAAAGTTTGCATCTTCTGACTCCCCTTACAGGAAGTCTAACCTGCTGTCACCAACACACACAAGCTCTGTGTTTGAAAACTCACTGTCTGTTACCATGGCCAAGCACAACACTGAGGCAGCTGGGTCTCATTCCTGCATGTTCCAATGCTTTTTCTTAAAATTAAGTACTATTAGCATAAAAAGGGCAGCTTAAAAAACAAAGCTTACAATAACTTTAACAAACAAAGAAGCCTTCTTTGTTTCCTTTTTTTTTTTTTCCCCTCCCCTTTTTGGATCTCTACCTCCACCTGCTGCTTCTAAGTCTAACACTTGGAAATAACCAGTCAAGAATATCTGTATTCTCCATACACTGCTATATAAATTAAGTAGCTGTGAATTTATTCATCTAAGTCTCTCCTTCATTTTGCCTCAATTTGTCAGTTTGTTCCTTCAAATTCTATGTTTACTTCTACAACTATTAATTTTATCAAATTTGAGTTCCCTGGTAATATGTCTGAGGGCAAGAATCAACTACATGAAGCTTGCATACCTCATTATCCTGACAGTATCTTCTTTAACTATTGACATATCAGGATCAAGGTTTATAACTGAGAGGCTAATTTGATGCCAACATGGATTTCTCTCTGATTTTCACGACAGCACATTTTACAAGTACATCATTATGTTAAATGCATCATTGAAAATTTAGCTGCTTTCTTCTGGAAAGATGTTAGAAAACCACCCTCCAGTAAAGTAAGAAATATTTGGGTTTCATATCATTAGGCTGACGTTCTACAGCAATGAATGATGAAGAAGAGATCAATCTAAATGCTAAGCTGATACTTCAATTTGACAGTTCCTAGTCCCAGATGTGGTTAAAAACATAGTTATTTTACAGTCTATTGGAATACAACCCCTTTTCTTTAGGTAGTGGGAATCAAGATGCCACATTAATCACTGAATAATGACAGCTTCTTTTAGGAAAAACAAGGAAGAAATGTACACTTTTACCCTGAAAGAGGGGTTTGCCATGTAAATAAATTAATAAATACTTAATCAGTTAAAGACCACCTTACACTACAAATATTCAAGGAAAGGAGGGACAGATACATTAGCATCCTCAATGTTGGTATTTTCTTACTCTTATGTACTTAGCTGTTCAAACTGAGCATTAGTTTAACCAATGGTTTTTATTTAGAAAAATTAAATCAGATAGTCAAGAAATAACACCTAAATCTGTCTTTTCAGAACTGACTCAGAGGTACAAAAAGATATTTTTAGATGGAGCAACCCAGATCCTTCAGCTCTTGCAGGAGCAGCTGAGGAATAATCCAGGGATACTGGTAGAGGACTGCCAATATGAATTAAGTTAACTAAGGTGAGCTGTCAAATCTTTCCCAGTTAGAATGGCAGTGTTGTAATTTGAACAGGATCTCTGAGAAAGAGTGTAATTTACTCCAAATAATGTAAGTGAGGGGAACAAAAGGCTGAAGTCCTGTTGTGGTGGTGGGTGGCTGTTTCTTCAGCTACACCAGAGTAATTTTACACTGGTTCAAGTACCTTTGGGCCACTGAATAGGTGAGGTAGGACAGGACATACTGCCAGCTCCAAACTCACTAAGAAACCCACACAGCTTTTTCAGTGCTTAGACAATGCTGACAATTTCCCCAGGACAGTGGTAGTGAGGTAGCAGAAGGCAAGCCCAGCTCAGACAAGCCTATACTGGATGACTTGCAATGAAGGCATGTGATGACTTCCCCAGCATACCTAACCCTGAAGGCATAAAGTAAATTATAGTTCTCATTTTATTTCGAGACAAGCAAAGAACAGAACAGCATCTTCTGGTAGGACTGGCCTGCAGGATAGCCCTGCAAATTATGGTACATTGTAACAAATTACTTCATTTGAACTGCAAACTAGATTTTAACGTTTGTACTTTAAAATGTCTGGGAAAGTGACCCAGTGGTAGATCTCACTGCCATTTAAAACTGAAGAAACCTCTTGAGCCATTGACTATGTTACTCTCCTAAACCAACACAAACCCAAGAGCCAGATGCACATGTAGCTAGATGTCTAATTCCCACTAATGTCAGGAACAGATGTAGACATTAGGGAGTGAAGACCATTGAAACCAACACAAATTATCACTTTCTAGAGGAGTATACACCAACTCAGGCATTTAGTCATGCCATTAATTCTCTTCTCAAGCATAACTACTGACTTTAGGAAGGAAAGAAAGCAGAACACCATTTCTGTCCAGTAAGCAGGTTTATATATTTTGTCTTAAGATGACTTACGGTATATAACTTGATAATTTTTTATCTATGTGTCATTTATTTTGAGGAAATCCTGAATGCAGCTGTACAAACTCTAGACATGTGAATAAAGTAAACCACTTCTAGAAGTTATTTAGATGCATAGGAGCTAGCCATCTGATAAACTCATACCTGGCTTCTTTCTGAGTGCAACGTTGTTCTTGCAGGTTGGAATCACATTGCATCATGCTAGACAGTTATCTCTAAGTTTATTTTAGCCAAACTAATATAATTGCTGGGAGTCTTTCGAGCACTTTTCTCAGCGCTCTATATGTACTTGAGAGAGAACAAGCAACTTCATGGTCAAGCCCATCCAGTTCATACTTATAAAATATTCACGAGTTAGTACTCAAAAAGCAGATGTTAGGGGTCCTTCTCATGCTGTAGAATCTTCTGCTTTTTATCCTCCTTTCTCTTTTTTTTTTTTTTTTTTTTTTTTTTTTTTTTGTAATCAAACCTCTTAAAATCCTTTATATTTCTACTCAGAGCCCTACATTCATATTTAGAGATAAACCCCATTCACCCCAGTGGCTGCCCGAGGTAAGACTAGAAGATGCAGATCTGATGTTCATGTGTTCTGATGAAAATATCTTCACACATTTTGAGTGCTTCAGTGCTGACAGTATTGATCTTTTTTTTCTTTTCCCCATATCCTACCAATTCAGCACACTGAATATTTAATAATACAGGTGATATGACACCCCAGTGTCTGACTTATATAAATAACGTCATAACTGAACCCAAACCTTCTTCCTTCTGTACAGCTTATGCAAGGCTTGAAAACCGATCTGAATGAACCCAATGCCTTTCCCAAAAAAATCCCATACAGATCAGCAGTAATGTAAAATAAGCTGGAATAAAGTGAACATAAACAAACAAACAAAACACTCCAACAAACCCCAACAACAAAAAGAAACCCAAAACCAAACCAAACCAGAAACAAGAAAAAACCCCACCCACACCTTCTAAAATGTAAAAGATTTTGCTGCCACCTGCTGGACCGTAATGAAATGTGCGTTTGAGTCGCTACTGACCTAATTTAGCCTTCAACAGCAACTGATACCATTAGACAGACGTAAGACATATGCTTCCTCTTTATTACTTTTCAAATGCTAAACAAATCTGTCCAAACGCACCTGCCAGGGAGAGATAGAATAGCACAGATTAAAATTTAAGGCTTTCTTAAGTGAATAAAATAAAAAGTATTGTGCATCAAGTGGAACTTGTCATAAATTATCGATAAAGAAAGCAAGGAGTCACTCAGAGACAACAATTCACGATTAACTGTTACTTTAAATCCAAGGTTACTCGTTAGAACTTGGGGAGTCTTCTTTCCCTCAGGTGTGCTGTGGTCTTTGTGTAACAGCACTGCTTTTCAAATATAACTCTACACAAATAAGTAACAGGCAAAAAAAGCTCTGGGTCTGTCTTATGTATTCTCTGTTTCTGTGAGAGAGCCTTCCTTCTGCATTGCATGTGAAAATGTCACACATTTGGGAAGCATTAATGTGTGCAAATGTAACACCAGTACAGAAAGCATGTGAGAAACTATTTATCATCACTAAGACAACTAGAGCACTAGTCTCATTTTAGAAAAGGAGTGATTAGAAGCATTTAAACTGGGGAAAGAATAAGAATGTCCCTATCTGTACGTGATCCTGAAGTCAGCAGTATTCCCTTGATGTACAAGATCAGTATTTCCAGAGCACCCCAGGGTTTGCCTGCCTCCACCACATCACTTCATACAGCAGGCAGATGACGCCTAGGACAGCCAGCCCTGCAGGGCTGTGAGTTGCTTGGCAAAGCATCTGCTCAGCTGGGGTTGTTGCTTGCCAGGTGTGTTACACAACTGCCTTTCAGAGACATACAAAACAGGAGGTGCAAGCTCCAGGTGGTTTACCCCTATGGTACTGAAATTCCTACATCTCTAAAAGCGCACTTAAATTAATGCACAAATGTTAGGAGATTTCCTTTTCCCCAGAAAGCATGAGCGTATTCCTTATGTCAATACTCCGATCTCAACTTCAGCTGGTTTCTGCCGGGCACATCAAGCCTGACTTTGTCGCTCGGCAGTGGCAGAAGGCCTCACTTTTGGCGCACAGATGTATCTGTCCCTGCTGTCTGTGCATGGAACTGCGGAAACAGAGAGCCTCGAAGTTAGAGGCGAAAGCTCAGCGGCGCAAACCCCAAGGTCAGGGTGCCACGGCTGCTCGCTGCCCGCTGCCTGCAGGCGGAAACGGTGCGGCGGTCGTTTCCGTCATCCGGTGCCCGCGGCGCGTTGCCAGGCACCGGGCAGCGCCGCGCCGGGCGAGCCTGCCGGAGGGTGGCCGGCGGCGCTGCGGGCAGAGCGAGCGGCTGCCGCCATGCCGCGGGAAGGTGCCGGCAGGCGGGCGGGCAGGCGGCGCAGCACGGCGCAGGTGAGCGGCAGCTGCGGGCGGTGGGCGTTCGCTGTGGGGCCGGGAAGCCGCGTCGGTGGGGGTTGTCTTCCAACGGGCTTCCGCGACCGCAAATGCTGTGATGTGCTGTTAAAGGCAACACGCACGAAAAAGCCACTTTGCTGTAAGAATAAAATCTGCGAGGCAGGTTTCCTTCTGTGTGGACATGGGGAGCTGTAACGGTGCATGCTCTGGGAAACAATCCGTGCAAGAGAAGGGACCCCTGACTGCCCTGTTCCTAGCCCTGCCAAAGTAGCTCTGGCTGAAGCACCAGCTGTGGCCAGCAGCAGGTGTCTCGGGATACGCGTAAAGACCCATGGCAAACAACCTGCTCTCAAGCCTTGAGCCGTTTGTGGCTCAGGGTTTTGCAATCTAGAGATGCTGCTGTCTTTCTTAAGGTATTATTAGTGTGTAAGGCCAGTTAAATTCTGAACCCATGTAAACATGGTGTGTCCGTGATGTGCTGCAGCAGAGTCCAACATAGCAGTGGTTTATATGAAGTTCTTCTACTCTTTTGGACCTGCAACCTGCTTTATGTTCGTATACTGCAGATGTCAGTGAAGAGATCTTCCTGCGCACCTTCCTTGTCACCTGTGGGTGTACAGATGTTTCATTGATCAGAACATAAAAAGGGGTGAAACGTTTATTGACAAAAATCGAGCAGGGATCCTCAAGATATGCATCTTATGAAGGGGAACTGCTGATTAATACTACATGGATTTCAGGAGTTTTTACACCACAAAACCAAGGGGTTTATGATAGAGTGAAAACATAGTATTTTACTTTGCTTCGCAGTGCTTTTCAGTTAAAGAGGTTAATCTCTGTTGCTCAGTTTTATTTGTGTTTGTGTGGGAGGGGGGAATTAGTGCTGAACTTGGAGAAGCAAATTTTCCCGTCTGTGTAAAAGTTATTTGCTAAACCATTTCAGGATGAGCTACAAGAAGCAATTTGTGCTCATGCCACAAAGGAGCAAACAGCTGAATATTCAGATGACTTTGAGAGTGATGAAGATGGCATCTTAAATGGTAAGGCAGAATAAAATATTTTTGTGTTCTTCCCTTTCTTAATTCATTACTAGGTCACAGACTGAGTCTGTATGTTTAGTGTTTCAAGATTTCATACTTTACCCTTCTAAGTTAGGAGCAGAATTCCCAGTGAAATTGGTTCTGGTGCCAACTTGGTAGACCAAATGCAGCCTGTACAGTTCCCTTCAGTTGTGGTACCCAGTTTTCCACCTTAGCCATATTGCTTACAACGTAAGTGGATGTGGGCAGAGGGAAGGCCATGCTATTGTCTTAACTGTTTTTTTTATTCTGGACAATCAGCAAATAAAGGCTGCAGAACACAACTGCAGTGTACTAAAACCAGGAAGAGGTTTGATCTGTCCATTTATCTTGAGCCAGGATGCCTTTGATATTTGGTAATGTTTCTGTTTGATGCAATTGGCCAAATGGCTTTTCTTCCTCCTGACGTGGTGATACATGTTAAGGGAGATATGAATCTTAAATATAATAACGTGTTTTAAAATGGACTTCTTCTGAGTTGCTTTTCATCCACGTCTGAAACACCTTTTAGATGTTTGTGGGACACTATGAATTCCCTTTACTGGCAACATTTTAAACAGCTGCTCCTGGGCCCCTCTTCCCTCTAGAGCTTTGTCCCATGATACTTTGGCCAGCAGATCCTTGAAGCCATCAAAGTCTGCACACCTAAAATGTAGAGTCATAAGCTTAGAATACCTCCTCCTGGTTGCCCTGAGGATCTTGAATTCACCTGCGTCATGGTCACTGCAGCCAAGACTGTCCCTGAGCCTCACATCAGTCACCAGCCCTCTCCTGTTGGCCAGAACAAGGTCTAGCATAGCACTTTTTTCTTGTAGAAAATTCTTGTAGCATAGTTTGGTTGCTTTGCAGAGTTCAGTGGTGCAGGTCAGAGACTTCAGTCAGAGAGCATTACATGAAATATACTTCTGAATTACAGAAGATAGAGGTTTTATGTCAGGCATTTTTTTACTTGTCTCAAATGGAGCTTGATAATGTGCTACTCTTCAGGTGCTGGGAAGAACTTAATGAAAACAGTTCAGGTGTTGAAAACATGAAGAAATGAGTTGTGTTTGAGAGTCCTCTTTTAGATGATGATTCTTCACAAAAGGCAGATTTGGAAAAGGTAGCTAATGCTGACTTGACTTTATCTTTTCCTGAAGAAAAGGTTCAGCAAATGATGCTTTCAGAAAGTGAAAACATACAGGATGACAGAGAAGATGATGAGGAATGTTTGGAAAGTCAAAATGGGAGTGATGACAGAAAAAATAATGACAGATGTTCAGCTGCTGAAGTTCCATGTGACAATGGTGAAAGTGACCACTGCTTGGAGTTACCTACTCATGAACTACAGAAAAAAAGCAATCAAGAGGAACACAAACCAATACCAAAACCACGAGTGCACAAACCAAGAAATGCTTCAGCATCAGGTGAAAAGAAAGCATTTGAATGTTGTCACTGCTACTTGCTTAGCCATATTACAATATTTTAAGGTGTTGTAATATGGGTCATTTTGTGTCTTAAGTGCCATCTGATTTGATTTGAAGAGGGTTATTCTTCTAAAAATATATGGGGTTTATAACCTCCAGCTGCCAGGGGATAAACAACCTGTGTGGGTGTCCTGGTTTCAGCTGGGATGGGGCTAGTTTTCACAATAATTTGGGAGGGCACACAGCCAGTACAGCTGACCTGAGCTAGCCAGAGGGATATTGGATACCTTATGACATCATGTGCAGCATGGAATTGGGGTAACTGGCTGGGAGGAGGAGGGAATCATGGCTGAGGAACAGGCTGTTAACTTCTAGGTGATGAGCAGTTGCACTGTGCATCATTCTTTTATATAGCCTTTTGTTCATTGTTACTTTGTTCACATGGTGATGTAATTGTAAATCCTATGTGCATTATGCTGTTTGTCACCTCCTGAGAGAGAGGTCAGGAGTCCTGCTGTACAGTCTAGTGTCATCTTGTGATTATGTCACTGGTTGTGAGGTTGAGCTGGTGTTTGTATGAGCTGTTGTTGCTCATTCCTCAGGCACCTTGTCTTGACATTTTTCAGTAATTCTATCCAATCTGCAATTTGATCTCCCCTTTCTCCTTCAAAGTAATTGCAGCAGCTTTTGGGAATTTTTAATATCCTTAGGACATTGCAGCCACCATGCTCTTACTGTCCCCTGAATGTGTCCTAGTTCTTGTTCAGGGTTACAAAAAGTCTTTTTAGGAATACCACCCAAAGATCTGCCCTAAGGCTGGACACTTGTGAGTGGGAAAGGATGGGTGGGTATCTAGAGAACATCTCGCCTCAGTGGTTTGGGACATCACTTCCAAACAGCTACAGGACCTGTATAAAGAGACAGCCTATTTGAAATGAAGACACTGTGGCTATTCCACTGCGGCACAACTTGCCCCATTGTGCTGGGCCCTGGCCAGTATTGACCAAACACTGCTCGATTAGTAAGCTGCACCCTCAGGAGGGGAAGGAAAACAGACTGACAGGCTCTGTGGCCATCCAAACCCATGTGTCAAGCACTGCACGAGCTTAAACCATGACAGTGGGCCAAGTAGCAGAAGGTTCCTATTTGCCTTTTCCTTTCAGCAAATTAAAAACAGCAATTTGGGTACTTAAAGTCCAGCTCTCCGTGAGTACATGCCCATAGAGGAGAGTGAGCTACAGATTTTCCCCCTCTGCATCTGCATAGCACAGAGAACCATAATCACACATTGTCCATAGAATCCATGCACCCTTTTATGGAAAGGTCCTTAAAGAGGCATCCCTTCTGCTTAACTAGTGAAACTGGACCACACTGTTCACAAATACAATGTTGAAGTTGTGATACTGACACGTCACAATGCTGTAATGTAACAGAATGTAAGAAAATGAGCTGTAAGCAAAACATCCTACCCAGGTTCACTCTGTTGAGAAGTAATCTTCCCTTTGTATCTTCACCACTAGATGTCTGAACAACAAAAGGGATAAAAAAAATCTTGCAAGTGCTGTGTTAGATACGTGCTTTCTTCTATATGTATGAAACCCAACTTTCTAATTGCAGCTAAGTCCTTGAGTGCAGTTTCAATATAGAGAGAGATAATGATAAAATGCAAGGAATTCATCTGTAGGTTGCCTGTGTAGAGATTGTATTAGAGGCTTTATAACTTCCATTAAACTTTTCTGACAAAGTATCTGAAATTGTATAGCTGTTTGTGTGTGGCCTCACTGTAGTAAGAAAGCTGTAGTTATTTAAATGGCTTCTTTAACTGAAAATAGTTGACAGAATAGTGTTCCAGACTCAAATGTCTTTACGTAGATGTCAGAAGAGCTGTTGCTGTGATTGTAGCAGTTTCTGCCCTGCAATTATGTTTGGGTGGTAAGACATCTAGGAAGTTTTGCCTTTGTCATGATCTCAGATTTGCTGAAACTCCAGCTGCTATAACCCAAGTGATTACTGTTCTTACTAGTTCTGTATACTGCCTTCTAAGAGCTACACGAAATTACATTATATCAGATTCAGTAATATCACACACACACACACAGTATCACCAAGGAAGAGATGTTTCATAAACAGAAGTTTTTAGTACAGAAACAGTGAAATTCTTGTTAATGTCCCCTCAATCTTTCTTCTCCCATTAAAGATCAGAGCAAGAGTAGCACCAGTGGCTTCAAACTGGAGGACGACAGTAGAAAGTCCCCTTCTGCAACAGAAGTAGTGACAAGCACAGAACATGAGAAAACAAAGAAACTGGAGCTGTCGATAGGTGAAAATTCGTGTGAAGCTCTGAAAATAGCGGAAGGGCAAATAGTGACTGATACAATGCAGGAGGTATCAGTGAATGACCAGCCTGAACACGGGGAGGCAAAAAACACTTCAGAAGACTCTGTAAAGGTATTATCCATGTGGGTTTTTTTACCCTGTTTAGAACAATGTCTTAGAAGCACAGTAAAAGTTTTGCGTACTGTTGGCGTCTTGAATAGGTAGAACTCTGTAAAGTTAACAATTTGTCTCTGGTTTCTAGAGCTGAGGCTTTTTTACAAATTCTGTATAGTTTTATGGAAGAAGTAGACAACACCTTTTACACAAGTCATTTATAGCAGATAAGGGTATTGAAAAGTGTGTTTTCCAGCCTTAAGGAAATGCCCTTGTCTACGCTCAGGTGTCAGATGTGAGGCTCGGTGAATTGGAATAAGCAATGCATGTTGGTAGAGGATGGAATCAGTGGTGTGACTTGAATAATGGATGAGATGCAAAGCACTTCATGCTTTATCACAAGAAAGCTTTAACAACTACATACAGCTATGTAGTTTCTAAATATAAATAATAGTTAAAAGAATGTTGACATAATAACAGGCAAACCCACCATCAAGATGGGGCTTTTTGGTTTTCATAGAATCATAGAATCAATCAGGTTGGCAGAGACCTCGAAGATCATCCAATCCAACCTATTACCCAGCCCTATCCAATCAACTAGACCATGACACTAAATGCCCCATCCAGTCTTTTCTTGAACACCTCCAGGGTGTTCTTCTTCATTCCTTTGTGTATCTAAACTATAGACTATTTTTACATAATACAAAGAAACATTTCTAGGTACCAGTCCAAAAAGGTAGAGGCATTCTGGAAGTTTGGTTGGTTTGATTTGGGATTTTTTTACTCTTTCAGCCTTTACTGTATCCTTTCTGTATTATAGTGGCTTTTTTGCATATTTTTCTATCATAGAATCATAGAATATCCGGAGTTGGAAGGGGCCTATAGGGATCATGAAGTCCAGCTCCCAACATCACTTTTGGCTTGTAGAAATCTTTCATCTTGATCTAGTTCTGTTGCTTGAAAGACTCTATAATTTTATTTTCCTTCATGTTTCTTAGAAATTAAGCGAAATAAAGGAAAGAGTTCTGCAAACCCCCAAACCTTCTTTATGTGGCAGGTAAGAGAAGAATGCTATCTATCATAGTTTGTAGTGTCACTGACATTACAATGCTTTTTCACTCCTGTTTGCTGTTAGTGTTGTCTTCACTGCTGAGAATCTCTGACCATCTATGAAATAACATGTGGTATGTTATTATAACCTTTGCTCAGGGTTAGACCAGATCAGAGTTCCAGCCTTTTGCCAGCGTCTGTGATGAGTGTGCACTACTGGATCCACCAGTGAATTCAGTGCATGATGTCTTTAGAGGTTTTACGCTGTTTTGTAGATGAAAATGTAAGGAATTTGTAAACTTTTTTTTGTCTGGGCATGTTCAGAAGTGGTAGTAATAAAGCCCTCTGAAGGAAACAGGCTTCTTTTCTCACTCTGGTTTTCCCTGTTCCCAGTCAAGTGCATGTAAAACCTGGAGCACATAACTTTTGGTATGCGCTGTAATAACAGGAGCACTACTTGGTGTCATTTACAATAAATGGAATGGGTTTGAATGTATTTTTTCCTTGGTATTTTTGAATGTATTTTTTCCTTGGTATTTTTATAGGTCTCTGTCTTCTGCACCATTAAAGAAAAAGGCAAAGGCTGTTCCTTCAGCTACACCTGTTTCATCTCAGTATCTGGGCACGTTAAAGGTGTTGGAGGGTACGTGTGTGCAGAACAACACAGAACTTAACAAAGCAGATAGTCTACGAGCAGCTGTTTTCCAGGTACATCTTAAAAAGAAACAAAACAACCAACCAACAAAACTATGCATATGAAAGTCTCCTTAGAGGAGTCAGCATCTCTTTGTATTTTTTTTTCTTGAAATCAGTGTTTCTGAGTATGTTCCATACATATGCTTAATCTTTTTATTCTGTTAGCTATGCCTTTTCATCAAATTATGAACTAGAAAGGTAGATGACAGGGACGTACTATGATTCATAATTTGTTATGTCATTCTGTTCTTAGACAAATACAGTATTTTCCCTTATTTCTGCCTTTTCCTTACATGTTTCTTTCCCTATTATGTTATTAAGTAGTGCATGAAATAATTAAGACTAATATTAGTGTTCATTATATTGATGCTGCTTTAATAGTTTTTGGTTGTTCTAACAGAACTTTCAAAGTTACACTTTAAAAGGACTTCAAAAGTCTTCTGCTGATTCTTGCAGAATTGGTTGGAGAAGAAAAGGGCTCATCTGCTGCAGTTAAAGAGAATTGAGAAGAAGAAAGCTGAAAATCTAAGAAACACTACCGAAAAGGTTTGTTCTTATTTAAAAAGATGACAAATGATAATTCTTTGAAGCATGCTTATCTCTGCCTTCTGCCCAATTTCATCACTCTGCTATGCAAGGCATCTGGCTTTTTTCTAAACAGCACAAGGTGAGTTGAAACAGTTAAGTGGTCCCACTTACTAGGTTGCTGTGTAGTGTGTGTGGCTGATACTTCCCTACACATTTACATAAGGTATATTACAAGTGTGTTTCTTAGGTTAATTTCCATGTTTGTTTACATAGACCTTGAGATACTCAACTCTTCAGGAGTTAATTTTAGTTTGTTTTGTTAGAAATGAGTTTGCTCCCTGTCTCAAGAGATGCTTCTCCACAGAGGATTGTATTTTGAGTAGTGCCATTCGGAATTCTTAGATTTGGATGTGTTTCACTTTGAAGTGCTCTGTGTTCTTCTACATAAGTTCTGCAGGAGTGGTTTGTCTCACTCAATTAAATTAAAACTGAGTATGGAAAAAAATGCTCTATGGAGTTATATTGGAATTACTTGGAATATTGTCTGCAAATCAGTTTCCATTTTATTGCTTTGTCTAATCCTACATTTGACAATGAGTTTAGCACATAGTATTTCAGTTATGGTTTTAGATTTAAGTGTAAGCTGTTCTTTTCAATCTAGAAGGAAGCTGTTAAAAGAGAGGAAGCAATTGCATCTTTTGAAGCCTGGAAAAAACAGAAAGGCAGAGAAGCAAAGAAGTTAAGTAAACAAAAGAAGCTTGAGGAACTTCAGAAAAAGAAAGCAGCAGAGCAGAATGAGGAGAAGACAGAAGCAGCACAGAAGGTGATGTGAAATATGTACATAGATATATATTGGATGTGGTTCAGGGGCATGAGAATAATTTTGATTAAACCAATAGGAGGTGGAAATGAACTTAGGTTCTAAATCTAAGCACAGTTATTTTTTGAAGAACTCTTGCATTAGGTTCTGTTCTGTTGGAAGTGTGTAATGTTTACATTTGCACACAAAGAGGCATTTTCCCATATCTGGCTTCTATTAACTGAATGTAAAATAAACTCCATGTAAATACATTGGCAAGCAACTACTACTTACTGGGAAAAATACTGTATTCTTTTTTTAGGTGTAGTGATACTCACTTCTGAGCAATGCCACAAAGAAACATTCTGAAACTGGGATGTATAGAAAGCACAAAAAATTAATAATACAGAATAAGTAAATAGAGTATTGTCAAAAAGGTGAGGGATAAAATTTCTAATGAATCAGTGCTTTTCTTTAGGCCTTTGAAAAATGGAAAGAAAAAAAAATGGAATATTTAAGAGAGCAAAGCAGAAAGGAAAAACAGTCTGAAAGAATCAGAAAGAAGAAAGAAGAGGAACTGATTGCAGAGAAGAGGAAGGACAGCATGTCAGCAGTTGAAAAATGGTACTAGAGTTTCCCAAATATTTGCTTATAAGTACAGTAGGTCTTCTGTGAGTGCTTGATATGCTTTTATCTGGAAGACAGCAGCGTGCTTGGGACCAGGCTCTTAACTTGCAAAGAAAGACAGGTATATCAATGAGAGCAAGCTGTACAGCTTCTTCCAGTTTATGATCTTCAATGATTACCTCTTCAAAAGGCTTCTAAGCCTAGGCAGATACTGCAACTGAGAAGTAAGATTGAGTAGTGTAGTATCTTATGTGATGAGTATTGTGCTTCAGTATTAAGCCGTAGGAAGGTGAATCTTTAAAGTTTTGTGCAATACAGTGTGCATGTAAAACTAAGAATTTCTCCAACAGACCCAGCTCATTTGCTTCTGAATGCAAGTCAAGATTTTTGACAGACCATGTGCAAATTACTACCACAGAATTTTTGAAGATAATTTTTTTCTGTTATGCTAAATGTAGGGAGAAGTAGTACAGAATAAAGTGAATAAAGAGAAGCATGGCCAGCAGGGCAAGGGAGGTGATTCTTTCCCTTTACTCTGCTCTTGTCAAGCCCCACCTGGAGTACTGTGTGCAGTTCTGGAGGCCTCAACACAAGAAGGACATCAGACTGTTAGAGCGAGTCCAGAGGGCTACAAAGATAATCTGAGGGCTGCAGCACCTCTGCTATGAGGACAGGCTATGAGAGTTGGGGCTCTTCAGCCTGGAGAAGAGAAGGATTTGAGGAGACCTTGTAGCAGCCTGTCAGTGCCTGAAGGTGGGGAGGGACTATTTACAAAGTCCTGTAATGACAGGACAAGGAGTAATGGGTTTCAAGTGGCAGAGAGGAGATTCAAACTAGATGTTAGGAGAGGGTTCTTTAGAGTGAGACGCTGAAACAGGTTGCCCAGGGAGGTTGTGGCTGCTCCCTCCCTGGAGGTGTTCAAGGCCAGGTTGGATGAGGCCTTGAGTGACCTGTTCTACTGGGAGGTGTCCCTGCCTATGGCGTGGGGTTAGAATTGGATGATCTTTGAGGTCCCTTCCAACCTAGGCCATTCTATGATTATAAGTACAGAAAGGGTACTAGCATAGTAGGTGGAATAGTAGGCTCATTTATACCTTGACAGTATAATATGTAAAGGCAGACTTTGGAAATTTTAAATACACATGGTAAATCTTTAAATAAGTGTGTGAAATACCTGGTTTCATCCATTGCAGATGTAGTATTTTGTCATTAAATAATGATCTCCTGTTCTTTCTTCTCACTATGCAGGAATGAAAAAAAGGAGAACTATACAAAACAGAAAAAAGCAGAAAAAGTCCTAGAGAGAAGAAAGCAAAAATTGCAACAGGCAAAGAAGGAAGAAAAAGATAAAAAGGCTATGGAGGAATATGAAAAATGGCTGGTATTTTCTTTTAGCTTTTTTTCCATTTTATCAAAACCAAAATGATTATTGTAGTAATGTGTGGGATTGCTCTTACATTATAATCCTCATGTGGTTCTCATCCTGTTACAAAAGAGGCCAGGTGATGGCAGTACTACATAGCTAGCCCCTCAAAATTCCTGAGAAAACGATGACAGAATACAGTGGGCTTCATATTTAGCATACCTGGGCAGATATATTCACCATATCTACCTGATGTAGAGTTTTGAATTTCATAGTTAGTCTTCGTTTTTTGAGATGCCATGAAAGGAGCAACCATCTCTGAAGGACAAACTCACCAGAGCACAAAACCTGCAAAGCCAAGCAGCATCACCAACTGCAACAGTGACTGCATACACATTGAAGGAAGCATTCAAAGTGGAGACTTGTACATGCTAAAATGTATAACATCACTTACAATGATGTTTAATGTTATTTTCATTTACTAGAAACGGTGGAACGCTGATGGTCCCCATTATACTTTTTCTACAACAGTGTATTTTAGTCATCAGTGTTAAGCAGTAAACTGATCTAGGTTACTCTGGTCCAGCAGTAAGGCTTTTTGGTTTTGTTTTTTTCTGTGCTATAGAAAGAGAAACTGGAAGAAAAACCACTAATATTCTTAGCATATATTGTTTCTTTAAAGGTAAGTGACTTGCTACTAAAATCCTCCAATGATGTAGTCATTCATCATACTGACTTTCAGTCTTCCTAGTTTGAATCTATTTCTTCTGTTGTCTCTTTTCTTGTGACTTCTGGCATGGATCCTGCGCGTATGTTCTCTTGCCGTTTATAAGAGTGGGATCTGGCTATTACCTGGGTTAAGGTCCTTACCCAGGGATTGATTTGTATTGTCAACAGCTTAACAAAAGGTTTTCCAGGGTCTTGATTGGCCTTTCTCTTTTCTGTGGGGAGGGGATAGATGAGAATTGAAGCAAGCAGACATACAAATGTCAAACATTTTAAAAGGATGCTTGTCCTTTACTTGGCTAACTCAGAAGTATGCAGTTACATAAAACAGCAAGAGACTCCTCTGTGTTTTCAAAATTTTAGTCTTAAAGTAAGAATTTTAAGATCTTCTCTGACCTGGTCTTCTGTTGGAATACCTCTGATTTCTGTAGTCATTGGTAAGAAGTGTTTTTCACATTGGTAAGAAGTGTTTTCCCTGTTTCTCTTTGTCAAGTGACTTCCAGCTCAGTTTTGTCAAATGATTAATGTCTAGTTTTAGATTACTTTATGCTTAGTCAATATTTCTGGTTCCTAACGATGGAAGTATTATGCTTTTACTACTATCTGGTGTTCTGTCCCAGTATGCTTTACCTGCTGAGACTATCCTTGGTTACTGTAGGTGTATTGAAGCATGAACGTTACCCCCCTACACACACATTCTGCTCTTGTAAGACCTCACCTGAAGAACTGTGTTCAGCTCTGGGGCCCCCAGCTTTAAGAAAGACATAAATCTGTTTAGCAAGACCAGAGGAAGGCCAAGCACATGATCAGGGAGCTGGAGCAACTTCCCCATGAGGACAGACAGAGAATTGGGGTTGTTCAGTCTGGAGAAGAGAAGGTTCTGGGGAGACCCAATAGCAGCCTTCTAATACTTGAAACAGGGGTATGGAAAAGATAAAGAGGGACTTTTGGCAAGAGTGTCTAGTGAATACGACACGGGGTAGTGGCTTCAAAATGAAAGGTGGGTGTAGATCAGTTATCAGAAAGAATGGTGCCACACTATAACAAGTTGCCCAGGGAAGTTGTGGAGGTCCCCTACCTGGAAGTGTTCAAGCCAGGATGAAAAGGGCTTGAAGCAGCCTGGTCTAGCAGAAGGTGTCCCTTCCCATGCAGGAAAGTTGGAACTAGATGATCTTTTAAGATCTGTTCCAGCCTAAACCGTTCTGTGATGGCAGTGTCTGACATTTGTCACTGAGACACACGTGTTCTGGTGAGTAGAATATGGAGGAGAATCATGCAGAAAGTTTTTAACAGACCAGCTGAGTTTCAGTTATTCTTGAGGCAGCAATCACAGCCTCACAGTGAGTATCCTAGGTATGTTATGTTCTTCACTTTACGTGGTAAACATTAATCTAGTGTGAGTTGATGAGAAGTAAAGCTGCTCTCAAGTCTCAAAGATCAGCGTAGTGAGGTTAAATGGACTAGAAGAGTTTTCAAATTTTGCATGCTCAACATCTGTCTTTTGGCATTCTATAGCCATTTATACACATTAGGAAATGATGTACTGGATGAGTCTTGTGGGTTTGTTGCTTTACTGGGTTAAAAAAACAGCTATCCTGGGTTATCCATTTTAGGTAGTTTAATATGATCTATCTGAAAAAAAAAACCTTACTATACTGGAATTTTAATCTGTTATTGCAATATGTTAGAAATAAGACTGTTACTCTTTCTGAATGTTGTAAAGGTTCTGTAGCATTTAAAATTCAATTATTATGTGACAGTCATACTGCTAAAGAATGTGATCTTCTTAGAACGTGAAAAATGTATTAATCTTACAAGGCTGTTAAGTGGGAAACTTCCACAGAGAAATCAAGCCATACAATTGAGTTGATCTAAGGTATGACAAACTACAGTTGTAGATTTCATCTTTCACTATTTCTGTTACTCTTCTCCTGTTAATACAAATATCTTGTTTGTTATTTTTGGAAATATTTGTATCTGTTAGGTCTTGTGAGAATGTTCATGGTGGTTAGGACTAAGAAAGTTAAAAACTCTGTGTGTTGAAGCCAAGGAAGAAGCCAATAAGTCTTCATGTCAAACTGATTCTGTCAAAAAGCAGTTAATTTAACTCAGGACTCTTGGCTCTGGCATTCATTCTTGAATGTTGGTTCTTCAAACTCCAACATTCAAAACTGAGACATGATTTAAAACTCCAAAGCAACTTTCATTTGCTTTCTGGGTGTATGTTTATATGGTTATGTTTGATTTGGATTTTTCGTACCTGAGTCCGTTGTGTGAAGAGTGCTTTGGGACACAAACCCTATGAGGAGAGACTGAGGGAGCTGGGATTGTTTAGCCTGGAGAAAAGGAGGCTCAGGGCAGACCTCACTGCTGTCTACAACTACCTGAATGGAGGATGTAGCCAGGTGGGGGTTGGTCTCTTCTCCCAGACAACCAGCAACAGAACAAGGGGACACAGTCTCAAGTTGTGCCGGGGAAAGTATAGGCTGGATGTTAGGAGGAAGTTCTTCCCAGAGAGAGTGATTGGCATTGGAATGGGCTGCACAGGGAGGTGGTGGAGTCACCGTCCCTGGAGGTGTTCAAGAAAAGCCTGTCTGAGGCACTTAGTGCCATGGTCTAGTTGACTGGATAGGGCTGGGTGCTAGGTTGGACTGGATGATCTTGGAGGTCTCTTCCAACCTGGTTGATTCTGTGATTCTATGAACATGATTTCTCAAATAGATGCCAATTCCTCCACAATAAATCCTAGGTTTAATGAGTTTTCAGTTACCAGTCCTGATTTGTCATTGACTGTCAAGTACAGATTCGGATTCTAAAATTTGTAGAGTATGATTAAACTCTACTGAAAATAAATGATCTGGCTATGTGCAAATGGTGCAAAATAAGAACATGGATTATGCATGTGTTCCTTTATAGAGCACATTACCAAGCTTGTCTGTGCTGCTTGCACATATCTTGTATTTTTTTTTTATATGCTTAATAATGCAGACTCCTTTCCCTTTGGGATACTAATCAGTTCCCTTTAAAAGCAGTTCCCTGATAAAAAAATAAAAGATCTCTGAAGTTGTTCTAAAGACCTAAAGCCACCAGTTCTGTTCATCTGAGGAAGATCTCTATGGAAGGAAAAACAAAGCAAAAGTGTAGGATGACAGAAAACAGTCAGAATCTTACAGGGCTACAAAACCAGTTTGTCTCATTGACCCATTAAGATAGGGTTTGCCCAGAGAGACATTTTCTATTGTACTGCGATGAACTTTTGTATCACTTGTTTTAGTGTAAAGGGCATTACTTCCCTGTGCAAGCCTTGCCTTGTTTTTAATCAGCTTTACTAGTAACAACCTCAAATAATTGTGTTTATTTGGCCAGACCAGACATTTCTAATTTAATTGGATCTTCAGATTTATGTTAAGAGAGACCTAAAGGGCCCAGATTAAAATCATATTGATAGAGTTGATGTTTCAGTGCATGATACACATTTTCATACATCACACATAGAGCTAGCATTGGTACAGTTTAACTGCTGCTTACATGTAAAGCCAGAGAAAATTCCTGCTCAAGCTCTCTTTTTTGCAATAATTACCAGTCTACTCCCTTATCTATTTTTACCTCATTCTCTTCTCACTTATCCATGACAGGCAAGCACTGCTAAGATCTCGGGAATCTGAGGACATAGTGACCCTCAAAGGGATGGGATCATGGATTAGCTGAGAGTGCCAATGACCTTACCAGTATCTTGAAGGAGCGATACTTCCACTGCAATGTAGTTCAGACATGTGAAAATATGACACTTTTATGGTCCTTCAAAATACTGCTTGAAAGGCTGCAATAGAGGAAAGGACCAAGGTTAAATTTTACATAATTGATGGTGAGCTTAAGTCTACACATCCACATTGCATCTTTGCCACCAGCGATGTATATGCCAGTTGTTGATTCTAGGCACGAGTGCAGTGTTCATGTGCCAGAAAGCCAGCTGCTCAAGGATCCTTTATTCACCTCTCAGGTGGGGCACTGTGCAGTATGCCCTACTCCATAATGTCGACCTTAATTCTACCAAGACAGAAACTACTTTAGATCAGTGATGGTCTCAGATAAGTGCCACAAACCTAAAGTGTGACATTGGAATAATTTTCACCCATGAAGAACTTTTTTAGTGTACTGACTTGCTAGTGCAGGTGCACCTTTAGATTATGATTTTCACAGTGGTGAAATGGCAGTCATCTTAGCGAAGAAGAATGCTTGTTTTATACAGAACAGAACAATATAAAAAATAGACTATTTCAGATTATTTTTGAATGACAGATCTCTTGAAAATTATTCATTAATCAGGCACATAAAGGACATTGCAAGTGTCTGGCTTTTCATTCCTCTTTGCAATTGCCCATTGCTGTTTAAAACAATAGAAAATATCATCAGAATTTTGCAGATATGGATATTGTTATAATTAAATTACTTTCCAATTTGTTCCATTGCAAGGCAAGTGTGATTTAATAAGTACAAAAGATTGCAAAGGTTGGTCTATGTTTTCATGTAATGAGAACGTGATATTTAGCATTGTGATTTGTGTATCCTCTTAAAAAGGAATTAAGATGAGACTGATTGTATACAAGAGAAATACAGTACCTAGTCCAGTAGGCCTTCTGTTGGGCTTTTCAAAGGAATACACTAAGCTCCAAAAGGGAAACCTCCATTGCATGTTGACTTTTCATTTTGCAGTAAAGAGGCATAGCAATAGTTGTAACTTTTCTGTGGGTGGAGTTGGGGGGTTGTAGGTTTTGATTGTTTCTTTGTTGACTTTTTTTTTTATCCTCCAAACACATTTTTACTCCAGGAAAAGAAAGAGAGGAGAGAGCAGCTTGAGAAGAAGCAAAGAAAGTTGCAGGCTGTCCATGGAAGTGAAGTGCCTCCTCCGTGGAGTCCACCTGGCAAAGTCACGTATTCAATCAACTCCTGAGAAGTCCATTGCCTTCTGTAAGAAAAGGTGATCCACAAAGTTCTGACAATTATGAAATATGAAATCAGCTTTTAAACTGCATCAAGCAGAAACAGGATTTCATGGGGCCAAACCCGTGTGATGGTACAGAAGAACCCATATGATTTAAAATGATCCAAGACTAAGTAAGTCTGTAGATGTTAATTTCATTTTAGGGGTCTGGCTCTGACTTAACCTCATGGTAGGTGAGGCATTTTTTTCTAGCAGTGCTGGTATCACAACAGTATTGGTATCCACTCCCAACACAAACTTCTGAGGTATCAAGAAGATACCCAACAGTGGGTTTCTGCATTTAGCCCATATCTGGGGATAAACTATAGCAGTTACTCTTATCACCTGATGATCCCTCCCTCCCAGTAGGGGAGGGAAATCAGGAAAAGAAGGGAAGACCCGTGGGTTGAAGTAAAAATGGATTTAATGAAAGAGCCAAAGTAACATCAACATCAGTATAAAGTACACAAACTTATATCCAACCCACTGAATGTTCAGAGGTCACAGAAAGGAAAGCAGTCTGCAGGAAGAGAATGGTAAGAAGCCCTTCCAGCAATGTCGGGCAGCAGGAGGAAAAGAAAGAGAAGGAGCCAGACCAGGAGTGGTATGAGTTACACCTGTGAGCCACTTTGGGTCTGCTGCCCTGGTTGATTGCAAACTTGCTGATGGCCTGCGAACCATGGCTAACCTGTGATTATATCCCAGAAAAATCAGAACCTTGGGCAGTCTAAGAGATAGCTATCAGCAGAAGTAGCCCACTTACAACACAGGCAGAATGCCATGGAACTGCCAACTCAAAACTTAACCCACTTCAGTTTTATGGAAAAGGTACTGAATAAATTCACGCATGCAGGCTGCAAAGATGATGTGCGGCATTAGTCCTCTAGGGTTCTAGGACTTGGAACCTTGATTTCAGGTTTAGTCTGTTAAGAAACTATAGCTATAGGATCATGGGAAGATGAGGTGTTTAGTAGACAGCAGAATTTTCTGTGCAGCTGTCATGATCTCAGGTCAGGAGAGTCTGAGGCAAAGCATGGAGCCTGTGAGGCACAAATTGTCTGTTTTGTTATTTTTGCAGTGTCCAGTTAGAGTAAGTAAGGAATTTTCTGCCCTGACAGACCCACCACTGAGAATTGCAAATGAAAACTATGACAGAGCAGTGCAGTGACAGAGTTAGAAAAGGGTTTGTCATATGCCTGTGCTGAAACTGTATACTGCATCCTTAATGGCTTTAAGCCTTTAGATGATTGGGTGGAAGTCTTGTGATAAAAGATGTACGTGGGAAGATGTTGCTGACATCTTTCAGAGGAGTGATCTACCCAGCACTTGCATAAATTCACAACATTACAATTAGAAAAAGATGTAGAAGGTCTGAAGAGATGGAGAAAAATGTTGATGCAACTGTCTGCTTAACTTGTATAAAAAAAATTTGGGAGCCTTCATCAAATTTTGCTTTGTAAAAACTTGGGCATGCACAATGCAAGTGTCAAAAGAAACAGCTGAGAAATTCAAGCATATGTCCGTTAATTTGTAAAACCTTGTGCCTATATAAATCCTGTTCATGTATTTATTGATGAGAGCAAGTATTTTGTGTTTAATAAAGTATATTTTAGTCTAATGTCCTCAATGTTTTGCTTGGATCCTAGAATACAGATCTTTATTTAATGCATGCAGGTGAGCTAGCTGGTGTCCCTACGCACAAGGTTTTCTTTCATCACTGATAATGTGGCAGGTAGACAGGAAACTCTACCCTGCTTCTGCCAGTACAGTGCTCTCATCCAGATCACTCACTTTGGCATGCTGCCACACCAATGCAAACAAACATTGAAGGAAGCAGGGGTTTCCAAGTCATAACCTAGAAGATGATCAGTATCCCTCATTTTTTCCCAAAGTATTTAGTTCAGACATTTAAGTTACGGCATTGGTGGACCAAAGGGGCAGCTTTTTTTTCTATTCCAGTTCTCTCAGTCTGGGTAAGAACAATTTTACGCTGTTATCCATCATATCTTATTTTTTCTTTCATGTTTACAAGATACTAGATCACTTTACTGGCTCTGAATGTCATGGACTGCTGCATTTCACTTGGTTAATTTTGTGTTGAGTGACTTGAGTCTGACTGACAAGGATGAATTAATTGGAAATGTGAACAGTGGTGGCTGCCTTGGCTGAGAGAGCTGGACTTGCTCCAGTATTTCTGTCTTTCCTGCTCTGGTGAGCCCAAAACTGAACATGATGCCCCAGATGTAGTCTCATACCCAGCTGCCATCTCAGCCATGCCAAAAGGGGAACAATCATTTCCATCAACAAGCTGAATACACTGTTGTTAATACAACCCACAGTGCTGTTGGCATTCTTTTGTGTAAGAGCCGGTGGCTGACTTAACATTCCACTTCCTGTCCTCTAGTACCCCTAGGTCTTCTGCAAAGCTGCTTTCTACTCTGTTGGGGCTCAGTCCATATTGTTTTATGGGGTTATTTAATCCTAGATGCAAAGACATTGTTGAACTTACAGGTTCTCACCAGCCCACTCCTCCAGGTCCTTCAGAAACACCCATCTTGACTCCATGGACTTGGCTGTGTCCACTTTGCTGAAGTGCTCCCCTATTCCATCATTGTCTTCAATACTTCAAAACCTGAGGGCACACCTAACCCATACAAAACAAAACAAAACAGACAAAAAAGGCATCAATTACCTCAGCCTTTTCCATGTCCTGTGTCACCTGTGCAACATGGCAGCGGGACCACATCTTTCTTTCATGTCAGTGTACTTTTAGAAGCCTTTCTTACTGTCTTTCAAATCCTGTGTGAGTTTTAGCTGCAATAATTCCCTCCATGCTTACTTAGGTAATGTCTCTATATAACTCTTGTGTTTTCTGAACTCAGGCAGGAACCCCCTTCTCACACAGTGGCTGCCTGCCACACTTGCTCAGCTAGCTGCATGTCAGAATGGACTGTTCTTGTGTCAGCTAACTCTCCTGGGTCACTTTGCTACAAGGCAATCTCCTGCAAGATTCTTCCAAACAAATCCCTGAACAAGTCATCATCTTCACTCCTGAAGGCCAAGGTTATGGTTCTGTTATCTATCTTGCTTAGTTCTTAAAATGCCCTTCACAAACTGAGTTAGGGCAGCCAAGCCTCAGCTTTCTCATCCCCTACTAGATCATCCCTGTAACCATGCAATAACTAAGCTGAAGTCCCAAAAGCACATCAGGTCATCAGCACTTCCACCTTCAGTTTTCTACTAAACCACTGGCTTTTAGATTTTCTAAAGGATAATAAAGTAATTGCAAAACTTGTCATTTCAACCTGGGACATGGAGAAGTCTGCTCAGCACTCGGGCAGGTAAGCTAAGTTTTCAACATATGAGATCATTTTAGCACTCAGGCTCAAAACATAAGTGTTCATAAAAGCTCTTGCAAAGTGTTTTCCTTCTGTACTACTATTTCATTTATGAACAGTCTTCCTGTGATGCTTTTATTTCTGAGTAGAGTCAGACTAGGACAGTTCAAAGTTTTTTTCCATTAATTCTTCATTTTAAAGAAGCCAGAACTCCCATTATAGGTTAATCATTTTTCATTAGTAGAAATGTAAAATGAATATATATATCCCTTTTCATTAATAAAAACTAGGATGTCGGGTCAATGATGGTAACAAATGACAGGAGGATAACGTCATTTTCAAGCATCATTAACTCTCAACAAGTAGAACGTTCCACTGTTTTACTGCCCAAATGTAGCATAGATAAGAACTTAATATCCTAATTAATTTATATTTTCCCTTGCACCTCTTAACATAGTGTAATACACTGGGGAGCCATCCCAGACATCCTCAATCTGTTTCATTTTCTTGAAGAAGCATCCACAGAATTATGGAGAGCAAATGACTTTTTTAGCTACTCTGAATTCCTGTACATTTCATAATATTTCAAATCCTGAAGTATAGTGGAGATGTGCAGAGGAAATTTAGCTCCTAGCCTAGCAGGCTGACCATGAGACCCTGCTCCCATCCTGAAGGGCTTCTAGGAAATGTTCTGCTCCATGACACAGACAGGATGGTATCTACTCTTACCTCCACACTCCAGAAAATATTTTCCACTGACAGCTGTAGGCAAAGTATGAACAGCAGTAATCTCAGCCGATGATTAACCATCAACGATAACATTCTAAACTTTCCAGATTTTATTTTGTCTAAGTAGACCTGAATTGTAATTTTGATTGCTTGGCTCACCTACCACTGAAAGAAAATCATAGAATCAGCCAGGTTGGCAGAGACCTCCAAGATCATCCAGGCCAACCTAGCACCCAGCCCTGTCCAGTCAACCAGACCATGGAACTAAGTGCCTCATCCAGGCTTTTCTTGAACACCTTCAGGGATGGCAATTCCTCCACCTCCCTGGGCAGCCCATTCCAATGGTAAATCAATGCTGTACTTGGTTGAAATGGGAGCAGTAAAGATTGATACTGCAAAACTCAGGAAGCAACATGAAGATATTTAAGCTTTTATGCAAACTTTTTTTTTTTTTTTTGCTGTCACGGTGAAAGGATATCAGTGAGAAAATAGAAAGTAATCAGTACCATCATTATCAACTTTAACATTTGTAGAAGCCTTAGTGGTTATGAACATGATGCTGGACACTGCACAAGCAAGATGTAAAGATGACTTGCCACACATAATAGAGATTTAGTCAAAACCACAAGAGAGGATGGTCTTGGGATGGCAGCTTCAATTTCAGAACAGCAGCCAGAGTACAGTACAGCTCCAGGCAGTTTGATTTCACAGTCCACCAGCCACTGTATTTGTTTGCTCTGTTGGCTTTGGCAGATGAATCCAAAGTACTCGTTTTCCCCTTCACTCTTCTACTGACCATGTTGTCAAGCAGTTAGGTTTCCTTTCTTCTAATGTACCAAATTTCCTGTCTTTCCTATGTAAGACACCAAGTAATTCTGTCCATCATTGCAGTCATACAGCACCTCCAAAAGAGATAAATCTACTCAAAGAATTAATTTGCTGTCAGTATTGCTGTACAATTTGAGGTATTATAGCATTAAACCCTAGTATCAGCTTGATACTTGTTTTTGCTTAAACAGATGGTAGTGGATCAAGCTGTTAAATTTCACTGCAGCAAAAAATGACATTCTGCTTAAAGTTTCTATTCCTTATGTGAATCAATGAAATGTAGGAACACTGCACTAGGGAAACGCTCTTTACAAACAGCCATGCATTTCTAACCTATCCAAAGAAAGGACTCATGGCAATGACTCCTATTTTCAAGAGCAAACAATGTTTTCTTGCTCACCAGGTAATCAGTAGAAAGAAAGGTTATCAAGGAAATGGTAGGTGGAAACAACAGGATTAATAGCTCAAGGCTCAAAGTAGCAAGTGCACATTAAATCTTTCACAATGCCTGTCTACTGATTTGCAATTCAAATATCATTTATGCTGTTCTCTTTGTGATTCACCTTCACTTTTTCTCATGCAGATGTTTGTTTTAAATAATCATGTAACTGGTTAAAGCAGTCATAAGAGAAAGAGCAGAGAGAGTTTGCCTCTACATGCAATCCTTGCTGTCAATCTACAAGGTATATGTAGAAGTAAAATGGGCATGGATCCAAAACATAAATCCCTAAAAAAATGTAACTGTCAAGAGTGTATGACTTGAAATTACAGCCATGAGGGAGGGAAATTAAATGTGCCATCCAACAACCCATGCTTAGAGCCTCTGCATTGGGGGCCACTGAGCCTGGTTTTCTGGGTTCATATAAAGATGTGCCAATGAGCCATGCCACAGAGCTGCAATGACATCTGAAGCTCGTGCATGGATGGGGTAAAACAAAGCAAAGTGAAGTCTGGCCAGTGAGGTTTTGTATAGGTTTCACTTTTTGTTACAGGATGAATTGCTTTTCTGACCTTCCAAAATTGGAGAAAATGCCTCTGAAAAATCTGCTACAGATGCCAAAAGAAGAATTAGTGGGCAGGTTGTATTATACTAATGGCTAGCAAGGGTCCATTTTCATCAATTTAAACATTTATTGCTTGAAAAAATATTCTGTTGCCACAGTGAAACACTCCATGGGTAGCAGCTGAGTCTTACTTATCTTTAGCAAAACAGGCAACCAAGAATTATGACATGTCATAAAGGCCTCAGCTTCTATGTCCTAGGTCAAGTTAAGGTTCAATTATTTTACTTTTCAGTTTGGTCCCTTCCGAGTCACTGCACTTTCTGCAGCTGGCAACATGTTTTTGCAGACAATATCTGCTTGAAGCAGTGATAATCCTTGAGACCTGCATCTTGGAAAAAAACAGTCCTGTGTATCAGTATAGGCTGGGGACTGACCTCTTGGAGAGCAGTGCAGAGTGGGACCTGAGGGTCCTGTTGGATAGAAGGATGACCATGAGACAGTAATGGGCTCTAGTGGCCAAGAAGGCCAATGATATGCTATGGTGAATTAGAAGGGGTTCTCCTCTCCCTCTATTCTGCCCTGGTGAGGCCACATCTGGAATATTGTGTCCAGTCTTGGGCCCCCCAGTGTAAGAAGGACCTCAGGGAACTGCTTGAAAGAGTCCAGCACAGAGTCACAAAGATGCTGAGGTGAGTGGAACATTTCCCTGAGGAAAGGCTGAGGGGGCTGGAGCTCTTTAGCTTATGACCTCATTAATGTTTAGAAATATGGGGAGGGCAAGTGTCAGGAGGATGGAACCAGGCTTTTCTCAGTGATGTCCAGCAATAGGACAAGGACTACTGAGTGCAAGCTGGAGCATATGAGGGGAAAGAGCAGGAGGGAAGGTGTTTGACTTTTTTGGAGAGAAAGTAACTTCACTGGTTTGATCCTTTAATTGGTTTTTGGTCAGATCTCAAACCCAAAGGCCTGAAACACAGCAAATAATGATAGGAAATGCAAATTAGGACAAGAATGGAGATTAAATCCTGATCACTGAGGTTTCTGCCTGTCCCCTGCCACACACATCACTCTTACCCATCATAGCCCTCTCCTCTCTCTCCATTAGTCTACCAGCATTTTGCCTCAGTCATGGCATCACTGTCCTGGCTCACAGGTGGCACAAGTCCTGCCTGCTGGGGATCCTTGAAAGAAATCGTTGTACATTTATAGCTAACCATTACTCTTTCTGAATGGCAGCATGCAGCTGCCACTGCAGTGGTGCCTCAGGGGTGGGCATGGAGTAAATAAGAAGACAGCAGGGAGTGGCAGCCCTGGGCTTGGCAGAGCCTGCTGCAGAGAGCCTTTTTTGCTTATAAATGCTGCTTCTGCTCAGGTACTTTTTTTCCTGATTCTCACCAGAAATATTTGAGTATTTCTTGTGGCCACTGATCCCAAGAACAGGGATTTTGTTTGGCTCCAAACTTTTTGAATGCAATTGGAAAAAAAAAATCCCAACAAAGTACACTACATTTTTTTTCTAATATGGTGTATATATATTTCAGTCTCTTCTGGGAGCCAGACACCTTATCAATATAATTACAGTAAATCTTTCCCTTGTATTGCATGCAGTCCTTTACACAAACCCTGCCATGACCTGAGACCTGCACAGGGGCACCAGGGTCAGCAGTTTTCCCACGCAACTGCTCCAACAGGGCTAAGTGCTGCTGCTGGCTGGCGTTCAATGAAGAACAGTGCACTTTGGGCCCTTTGGTAAACCCAAATGCAATATTCAGTTATGGATGAGGAATGACTGTTTCAACTGAAATGCTCCAAATAACTTGATTTAGTACTTCTAAGAGGGAAAGCTTTGTAAATGTATATATGAATTGTTTTTTGTTGCCATGCAACCTGTAATAAATGTGGCTGCCTTCCCTTCGCTGACCTTGGGAACCAGATTTTTAGCTCAGATTCACTTTACAATCTAATGAGAGAGACTACATTAAATGGCAGTAACAAGGACAGGCCATGGATTACCAGCCCTTGAAAAGCAGCTAGAAAGGATCTCACTCAGCTGTGCCTGTACCTGGGATGTGGAGAGTCAATCTTTGCCCTGAAGGCTTCCTTACACTGGTGTGATCCTCCAGGTACCTCCTGTTCACTAGGGTTTAACACTCAGGCTTAACAGTTACAATGCACAAAGCAGTTAGCATCAATGTTTTACTTAAAGGAGTGTCAACATGGCTAGACCTTGGAAACCTAAACTTCCTTGAAGAGGGTTGCCTGGCCATATTTGTTAATGAGTGTGCACAGGGCACCAGGAACTGCTTATTATGGTTTCATTCATGCTTTCTATTGATTCACTGGAAAAATAGGTGTTTCTGCAGGCAAATAGCAAAGAAACTTTATGAAAACAATAGGGAAAGTAGAGACTTTTTTTTTTTCATTACTGCACTGAAAATATTCTAGGTATGTGACCAAAATGTAGACTCTTGCATCTAATGGGAGTTGCACTATAGTTTAACTCAGCTCTGGTATTCATGTGTCCTGTTTAGTATGCTTGCTCAAATGCTTGAAACACAAAGTTTGTTGAAACTGCTTTTTAAAGAGAGGGGTGTGTGGGTGGATGTGACCCAAGTCTGTATGTAATTTACAGTACAACAGTTGGAAACTCTAAAGCTGCATTCAGCCTACTGCTGAGAAGCCTGGTGAAAGAGTTGGCACACTGATGCTTGCTATCACCGTGGTGAATCTCTCTGGCTGAGCTTGAAGGCGCTCTGTCAGCTGCCTTGCCTCTGAGGGACACTTGCACCCCAAGAGCAGGAATAGAGGCATGAGTGAGATTGCCTACACGTGTTTTACAGGGTCATTTGTATTTGGTAGTAGCTGGATGATTAACACATGTAAGTGAGGGAGAGGAACTTGAGGAGGAGGAGGAGGCTATTCCTAGAAAGCATATTCAGATGATGGGGAACAGCTGTGGTAGCTTCTTGAGAGCATCCTAGCTGTGGATCTGAGGAGTTCCAAGAATTTTTCAGCTGTATGTTCAGGTTTCACTCTTTGTGCTGGGAGTTTCATGATGTGGATCCTGATCACTCCTGACCTGCTTCCTCTTTCAGATTTTTTTTTCTTGCTGGCTTAGGACACTAGTGTGTTGCCTGACTTGAGTGGTATGGGAGTCCTAGGAACAAGAGGGAATCTGATGGGTGATGTCCAGGGAACATGGATGATGCCAGTGTTGCATAAAGGAGATGTGAGATGGAGTCAAATAGAAGGGGTCATTGAGGGGTAGGATAAGCAGCACCAGTGAAAAGTATGCAGTGGAAGTCACAAGTCTTTTCTATTCATTCCCATCTATTTTTTTTCTGCTATACACATCTGCCAGCATTAAAGCTGTATAGCTGGCCACTGTAGGGAACAAGAGTTTTGTGTTTCTACATGAGTTTCATTGATGGGAAATAGGTATTTAATATTGCAGAAAGGCAATCAGTTTAGGATTGGTGTGGTGACCCTCCTGAATACACACTATTGCTATTCAGTCATTGCACTCCCAGTGGCATTCCTCTATTACAAAAAAAGGAAACCTACAGATGGAAAGGGGACAGACAATCCCTATTAAAAACCTGGGAAATGCTGAGAAGGTATTATGGTGAAGTAAATGTCACAGTGAGCCTTGCCAAGGGGAGTACCTGCTATGAAAGTACACAAGTTAAAAGGACAAACCAATGTAGTGACAAATTTTAATTAAAGGATAGAAAAGGTGAAAAGATTCATTCTGGTACCAAAAAGAAAGCATGAAGAAAATATTAAGATTGAATTGTTGCTATAATTTAAAAAGTGGGTGACAGAAAATGGATTAAACATGACTAAGGAAAGATTGTGGAGCTACCTACTCAACAACAAAACGTCTGAGGGAAAGCTTGGCCTTCCTGTGCTTGGTGGAGAAGCTATAGTGGCTCTGAATGTTTATGTCTGTTTTCCAGGAACAGTATGATTTTAAGATAATTTCTGCTACTTATATGACGTTTCATAATCTATTTTTTGCTAACTGTGATGATAACACATGGTCATGATTTGACTGTGATGTCCACATGTTCTCAAAAGTGTGCTTCTTTGACTGCATAAAATATGCAGTGAAATAGTCTTGCAGTAAATGCAGTTCAAACTGCTAAAAGCAGGCTTTAAAATACAAGCTAGTACATGGCACTGTTAAATTACAGCACAGCACCCTGGAAGCTGGCACAGGCACTGGAAAGTAAGATTCCCACTTACTGAAGTGTTATTTAATAGAAAACTTTAAAATAAGAAAGGTTAGAAAATCCTCACAGCCAGGGGAAGTTGTGTGCATGTTTGTAAAGCATTTGGTAAAACATGACCCAAGAGACAGTGTTTTCTTTTAAAGTCATTTTGACTCCAGTGGGTAACTTATGAAGCAGGATTATCCTGTGAGGAAGTGAGAACTCTCAGGATCTTCACTGGAGATGTCCTTGGTCTTAGTTCCAAAATGAGCCTAGCTACTAAAGTGTGAGTCCAGACCACACTAGTGAAAACGACTGAGCAGAGCTGCGAGGAGAAGAGCATCTTAAGTAACATCTGCTTTATCCTTTAGCTATTCCAAGAAACTTGGAAGCTGCACACTAATCTTTAAATAGAGTCATATAATCATTAAGGTTGGAAAAGACCTCTAAGATCATCAAGTTTGACCACCAGCCCAACAATACTATAAGCATGAAACCATGTCTCAAAGTGGGCATTACAATTAAGTCTTTAATTGTGTCAGTCATAATTGCATGGGCCATTTCCTCTGTGCAGCTCATGCACATAGTGTTGCCACATAGAGATGCTTTGGTATGGAGTGACAATAGACACGATGCCTTATAAACCTTGGAATCCAAACTGAGAAATTGTATTATTCTGAGTGTGCCTCTCCCTCCCTCCTCACCTATTTTTGGAGCTATCTAGTGCTAAAAAGTGAGCAGGCCAGGTTTCAGGAAGCCAGCAGGACTCAGTGCACCTTAGCACATCCCTTTTTGGCATTAAAGGCGTCAATTTAGGTGATGCTTTTCATTTAGAGCAATTGAAGCAAATTATTTGCCAGTCTCTGCAAGCATCTTCAAGTCAGCTCAATTCGTGTTGTTCTTGACTTTGTCATCATCTTCTCTGCCTTACAGCCTCCAACAGAAAAATTGTCACTGGTCACCATGCTGAACATAAAATAACATTACCTATTTGAATATGGCTGCACAACAGCTTCTTGATACTTGCTCTATATGATAAAGTGGTAGGAAACTAAATTAATGCAAGTATCAGTTCTCAACACAGCACAGGTGGATATGTGATGTTGCTGTCCAAGGGAACAAAGGTACACTTCTTATACCTTCCTACTTGTTATGCTTGCTGTCCTGTTGAAATTGGAGGCACTGATAATATGTGAGCAAAACACTACAGATATTTTGAATCTGGGTGAACTGAAGGCAATGAATATACAAGGTAATGGGAAAGTTCAGGGCACCTGACTTGTCTGTGTTCCTCTATTCCAGTTAACCTTTAGAAAGATGCCCAAAGTTAGTACCAAAACGATAGAAATGGCTACTATTTGAAAGCTGTTCCAGGGAAATACGGACATCAAGAGGAAATTCCAAGCAGCTATGTGCCAACATGTCTTATATTCTTCTAAATAAAATACAAATTAGGTACAATACCATTCTGATTGACTCTCTAGTAGAGAAAAAAATTTATATGTAAATGTTACATTTTAAACAAATACCAAATACTGTAACATGTGCAGTTACAAAACCATGATTCCTACAAACGTGAAAGTGTAGGCAAACAAACCACCAAATCACAGAATATTAGGGGTTGGAAGACACCTTGAAAGATCATCTAGTCCAACCTCCCTGCCAAAGAAGGATCATCTAGAGCAGGGCACTCAGGAATTAATCCAGGAGTGTTTTGAATGTCTCCAGAGAAGAAAACTCCAGGTTAGTTTCCCTAGTCAATCTATATGAGATACTTGATGTTGATGAGGTGCCCTCCTTTCTTTTTCAGTTGTAGTGTTTAAAGGAACAGCAGTGCTTTATTCCACCTAGTGTCATACAAGCTTCAAAATATGCTTGTCTGTAGCCATTTCTAGCTACAATAATCAGTAGTTCTCACCTGGATGATCTAATAAGTGAAAAATGCAGATTCTAGAATAGCAAAAAAATTAATAACCTAGTAATCTGCACTACTCAGGTGTATTCAGGCGTCTTGTTCATTTATGTGATCATTCCTGTGTGCTAGTTTGGAGCAGGCTAGAATGTTTTGGTGAGAAGAACTAGATTACAGCCTGTGGAAAGAAAACAATGCTGATGTCTACTTCACTCATAGGCTTGCTGAGATGTATAAGAACAAGAAGTAAAACCATTAGATAATCACTCTCACTGGGGCTGCTGGCTGAGCTGCATCTCTCTGACCTCACCCTCCATTTTTTGGACTAATCCACTTTGCTTCCTAAACCCTGTGACCGAACCTCCATTCTTCCTTGGGACTGGGGTAAGGTTGAGAGGGGTAGGGGGAAGGTGAAGGGGTGGTTGAGTGCAACTCTGGGAGGGGAGTTGTGTTTCTGTATTACCTTTTACCTTGTGTATTTCTGTCTATAACTGTATATACTGTAAATATCCACTTGTATATTGTACTAGCTGTAAATACAAGCTTCATTCATATTTCCAGAGCTGGCTGAGTCTAGTCTGGGTGACTTCTAAAGTGTGGGGGGTGGGGAACACCCAAACCATCACATCCTACAAGAAAATCTTGCCAGAACATGCACATTACAAATATGCAAGAGGGACAATTGTGTCCAATTTTCTGACAGAGAAGATCTGCCCAAGTGTTTCTTTGTGGTGTAGCAGGCAGTTGAATTCCAGGTTCGATTTAATGGTTAAATGATACTGAACAGGGGTTTTGTCCAAATTTGTCTCTTCCCATCAGCTGTGTTTTAGGAGGTTTAGATGTGACTGACAGTCTGGAAGTTTTTTATAAACCATCAGGCTCATGCTTGGAGGTTTGAGAATAACTTGCCTTCTGTCAGATGGTAACGAGCAAAAGTTCTTCCTTTGTAGCTCATACTCTGTGTCAGACAAAAAAGGGTTACAGGAATGGCAGTACAGTCATTAGTTTAATGGAAAACTCTTCAAGCAGTAGTAGAAGTAGTAAAGAATCTGAATCTAGAGGGGAGAGTAAGAATACGAGATGGGGGGGGGGGAAGGAAGTTCTTTCTATGGGACAACTTTAAATTGTCAGCCGTTGTAAACAGTTTCTATCTTACTAAAGTTTTATGAAGAGGAGAAAAATAAATCAGAATTTGAGATGGTGGTGGCCAAGTGTGTTCTGTTCAAATGCAGAATACCATTTTACCACAAAGCTGTCTTTCTAATTGCTATAGGGTGTTTAAATCTACTCAGCACCTTCAGACTGATCAAGGGTGATCTCATGCTTACTGCAAGGAATGCTGGCTATTTGTTCTGCCCTGCTGTCTCTTACTAGTCAATGTCCAGAGCTGGATTGACTCTTGAATTATGTTTTAAATCAGCAGGGAATTGAGCTCTTTAAATTTATCTGCAGATTAGAGCTCCTTGCTGTAAGGTTCAGGTCATTTGATATCCTGACACCTGCAGATATGCACTCAGCAATACTGATCAGCCCTGACAATCAATCTGTTGAGCAGGTTGCATCTCAGAGCTTTCACAGACTTTGCATAAAGCCATATGACACAGAATTATGCAGCTATGCAGATATTCAACCTGCACCCAGAATGGTTAATGCTGTGGCTCAATATCGACTCCCTGCTTAAATTTTTGGGGTCCTGCTCTCTCAGAACCCCAAGAGCAGATCAGACATTTACTATCATTCAGGACATTGCCATGATTTATATCTTGCAGGGTTACAGCAAGTTCAGGAAAGAACCCCACTGGCTTCTCTCCTGCTTTTGATGCTTCTGTTTCATTTTTGTTCCTCTTCATTCTCTCTCTTCCAGTTACTTTTCTATTGTCAGGAGTTCATATTTCAACCATTTTCAGCTGTAGCCACTAAAATGACAGATATTAGAACAGTTCATTCTTACATTCATGTTTTTCTTGGGCTTCATAATATATTTTTCTTTTTTTTAGCTGAGCAAGGAAGATTTCAACATCCAGTCATTCTTCAAGCTCTCTGTAGGAAAGCAGAGGTATAGTAAGATATACCTGATTTATATCTGGAATATTGTCTCTAGGAAGACTTGGATTTGCACTACTGTATGTTAAGCAGGTCATAAATACTTCCTGGGGAGGATGGATGATTTGAAACATGTTCCAAGCCAAAGAGCCTCTGTGCATATCAGCTTTACAAAACACCACATCTCTGAAGCAGACTGCTGAGCAGGTTGCAGTCATTTTTATTACAACTTTTAGTTGCAAAGAGAGACAGGATAAATGATTCATGATGTTAAAATCAATGCCCGTCAGTTATGTGAAGGAAACCTTTGGGCAAAACTTGCCCTCTGTTAAGATGGAATAGAGTTTCATTTTCTCCTGCTGACAGTGCTGGAGCATGAGGCAGTTGCTGTGTTTGCTCTCCCCCTCTTCCTTCTCTGCCAGGTGGTCTGCAGTGCCTTTGCAGTAGGGTGGAAACCTCTTGTGAAAATCAGAGTCATGACAGAGAAGTGGCAGGAGGAGGAGGGAGTCGTGGGGAGCAAGATCTCAAGGGTGTTTCTGTGTCTGCGGTGCTGCCCCTCGTTTGCCTTCACTAGAGTGACTTGATATCCTGTGTCACTGCACTCCATGCCATGTGGCTGATGTAGGTGAGGATTTAGACAGCGCTCTGTGAGAAGGTGCCTTGCCTTCAAGTTGACATACCTGGAAGCGGCAAGGAAAAGAGGCTTATTCATCTTTCTCATTCTTATGGAAACATCCCTAGCCTTGTAAATAGAATGAGTCTAAGCTTGTGTAGTGAAATGTTGACAATTAAAGTCTCTTTATGTTCAGGGTAATAGTGTGATGCTTTGTGAATGTTCAAAACTTAATGGAGCTTAGTTTGCTTTCTCATGTTTACGGGGGAGAGAGGACATTTGTATATTGCAATAAAATGCTGCTGTTCAAAAGCAAATAATGAGTGACTAGATAAGAAAAAAAATATTCTCAGTCATAGGATGATTACAGAAAATCATGTTCAATACTAGATTAAATATGAAAGAATATATTAGCTAAGAAATCATTAAAATGAGAATTTATTTTTCTGGGGGAAAAACCTAACAACTCTTTATCAGAAAAATAACAAAACCCCATACAAGCCTGAAAATCACTGTGTGTCCTTCTAATGTATGCAAGACTGACAAAGGAGCAATGTCTAAGCCTCTGATGAATGATCCCTTCTGACCTTTAAAAATGCTTCTCTTATGAATAAACACTTGAAACTACAGGTCATTTACTAGAATTAGGATGTACTGCTCTAGGTGTACTTATGAGTAATTAAATGATCTCTGCAAACGGATTTGCCATGCTACCGACTTGTGTGTGGGAGTCAGTAAATGGCTCCGTGCATGATCATCAAACTAAATTTGTATTACAAACTCTATTGAAATGTTGAAACAGGCTGCAGTCAAACAGATGCTCAAGCTCTTCAAGTGAAGTACAGACAGAAGCCAGGTCTTGCCCTAATACATGTCCTAACTACTGAGCTTCAATATTTTTCTCTTACGGTATCTTAAACATTCCTTCTAGTTAATAAGTTCTTTGGCTCCTTTGAGTAGTTAAAGGTTGTGCTAAGGACCTTACAGATCTGAGAGGGGAAAACAGAACAGAAAACAAAACAAAACAAAACAAAACAAACCCCACAAATGCTAAACCAAAGCAACAACAAAAAACACCCACCAGACAGACAATCTTAAATACAGTTACTCTATTAAAGCAAATAATACCTCTAGAGAAAACATAATCTGTGCATACAGAATGCTGAGCTTGAAACTGGCAGGTGCCCTATGAAGAGAGGCTGAGGGAGCTCGGGGTGTGCAGCCTGGAGAAGAGGAGGCTCAGGGGTGACCTCATTGCTGTCTACAACTACCTGAAGGGAGGATGTAGCCAGGTGGGGGTTGGTCTCTTCTCCCAGACAACCAGCAATAGAACAAGGGGACACAGTCTCAAGTTGTGCTGGGGAAAGTATAGGCTGGATGTCAGGAGGAAGTTCTTCCCCATGAGAGTGATTGGCATTGGAATGGGCTGCACAGGGAGGTGGTGGAGTCACTGTCCCTGGAGGTGTTCAGGAAAAGCCTGGATGAGGCACTTAGTGCCATGGTCTAGTTGACTGGCTAGGGCTGGGTGTTAGGTTGGACTGGATGATCTTCTAACCTGGTTGATTCTATGATTCTGTGATATTCACCTGCTTATAAATAAGTAATTAGTATAAGAAAAACATTCTCCTTCAACATCTTGCATTGGTACTCAAGTATTAAGCCATTATTTGGTTACACCAAATCTTTATATTTGTCTGACACCTTTATTTCATTTAACACCACACATCCTAAATGTAGAAGGATAATGCAGGGGAGGCAGGGCTAGCTGTTTGTAGTGATGTTCTATGAAGGTAAGCATATGTTCTGTGACAAGAGTGCAGCTGGACTGTTTGGTTGCTCAGATAAGTTTCCAGGAATAATTCCAACATGTGCAAACAAGACCTAAGAACTTCCATTGTAAATTGAGTCTAAGGTCTTGTATTCCATTTGTAGCAGTAGCTACTTGATGTGTCAGAGGAAGATTATGCTGAGTAAATTGGAACATAATGTAACCTCTAAATTATTTGCTTGATTTGTAATAGCAATAGGACTTATTGAAGCATAATCTGAAAAAAAGTTTGCAGATACCAGGGACAAAATTTATGGTTAAATAAACACAAATCTAAAGCTGACAGATGTAGCTTTTCCACTTCTTAAAAAGCTAATCAAAACTGCTTAGAAAATTACAACTGGTGGTTTTGTCATATGTCCTGGTTTTCTTACAATATTCAGAACTGTGCTTTGTGTTGGTGTAATATCCAGCATCTGTAGCAAATTGGATCTTTCACATTCTGAGTTTTAACACAAGGGGTGTTTCCTTTCCTTCAAAAGTTATTTTGGTGGTATCATTTCACACAGCTGTGTGATCGTAGGCAGTATGAAATTAAATAGAATGCATTCCTTAACTTCTCCAACAGAGCTTTTAAAGCTCTGGGTGGAGCAGATAACATAATGTTGTCTTTTGATGCACAAAATGACATTTCCAATTCCAATTTTACATTCATTTCTAGAGACACACAGTGACTGTTGCTTCATCAAACAGAGATTCAGCATAATTGTCAGATGTTGGGAATAGTCCAGTTTCATCAACCAGCACTCAGCTACAGTTAGGAAAAT
Organism: Pogoniulus pusillus; assembly: GCF_015220805.1. Lineage (NCBI taxonomy): Eukaryota > Metazoa > Chordata > Aves > Piciformes > Lybiidae > Pogoniulus > Pogoniulus pusillus. Next base: position 16,722,941 of record NC_087272.1, on the reverse strand, counting down.
ATGCCCAATTTGATACATATGCTCCAAGCCATTCTATGATTCTCTCTTTGTAGTAAGTACTAAAGGGAAGTTGGTTCCTTTTCTGAAGTTTTAGTGTTCTATAATTTGGATTTGGTATTTCAAGAAACTTGCTATAGAAATAGCAAAATTGGAAGGATCAGTGCAAGTTGATGTCTGTTACCTCTTCTGCTGCAGCATCTCTCTTATATAAATTCTTATGTCTGTCTGCAAAATGCAGCTAAACTTTGGTCATTGATAGCACTAATAAATATGAACATGATGAATGTGATCATTAAGAAGACAAAAATAAGTTCTGCCTGAGAGGACATTTGGAGCATAATTACCTGCATGCTCATTACTTTCTTACTGCAGAATTTTATCTGCCTCAGAGAAAGGTGAAGTACAGAATTCATTATTTCCTTCAGATCTGCTCCATCATCTGCTTAATTGTCACAATGCTGAGTTCTTTAAAATTGAGAAGCTATCTGTTAGCTGTCAAAAGGGGAGTGGAATTTAACAGTTTCTGCTCTCAAGACCAGGGCTGGATCAATTGTTTTGTAGTTGATCTGTACCTCATGGTGTCTAGTCACTTGCTCCTTTGCCTTAACCTATCCCAAGAACCTCTTCCCTCAGCCCCATATTGGAGCCACTGTCCTCTTGTACACAAGCATGCCCTAAATGTCATCAGTGTTCATCTGTGATGACTAAGCTGGACACTTCAATTGGACCTGGCTCACTTGGTCTGGAGGTAGACACTGTATTCCTCACTGAGGGAGTCCAGTGCAGCAGTGGTGTTGCATGCCCTGTGTTGTTCAGCAAATATGAATGGCTGCACTAGGTGAAATTGCTGTTGTGACCTTCGCAGTTTCACCTTGTGAGTCAGGGGGGTAACTGTGAAGGCCAAAAAGTGGGGCATGCTCCTTCTGACTTTCAAGAGTTAGGAGCATAAACTACATGTGGAGAACTTTATTAGCAGAATCAGGCCAGTGAAAAAACTGTTCATGCTTCCATCTCATTAGCTTACAGGTTTCCTCTTTAGTCATTTTTTTTTCTCTTGCAGTGTATCATGCTTCTGATGATTCTGTCCTTTAGTATAAGAAGAGTAGAAATCTTCTCTTTGGAATAAATACTGAAAACTAACAGTTGCTTTATTTATATCTTCAGCTATCCATACTGTCCAGCTTAAGACTTCTCAAATTTTACAAGTTAAGAAAAGACTGAATAAGGCATGAGGCATAAGATAAATAAGGGGACACTATAGCACAGTGTAATCTTTCATTCTATAGGCTTTTAAAGAACGCTGATTAAGACACTAATAAATGTGAGTGTATTCTTATACGTAATGATTCTATATTTAACCTGACCACCCTTCACAGATTTCTCAAGAGGAAATGTGTGTTTCTAACAAATACTTTTTTCTTTAGTTTCAAATAATTGTAATAGAGCTGATGGTCCCTCTTAAAAAAATAAGACAAACAAACAAAAAACTCAAACAAAACCCCAACCAAACAAAACCACAGCCCTCAAATTTCATAGGCACTATAACTGTTGCCCCAGTTCCTATACAGATTTAGTATGTTTAGCCCAAGTAAATGAGTGCTGAGTCTACACACATGCAGATCATAGAATCATAGAATCATAGAATCAACCAGGTTGGAAGAGACCTCCAAGATCATCCAGTCCAACCTATCACCCAGCCCTATCCAATCAACTAGACCATGGCACTAAGTGCCTCATCCAGTCTTTTCTTGAAGACCCCCAGGGATGGTGCCTCCACCACCTCCCTGGGCAGCCCATTCCAATGGGAAATCACTCTCTCTGTGAAGAACTTCTTCCTAATATCCAGCCTATACCTACCCTGGCACAATTTGAGACTGTGTCCCCTTGTTCTATTGCTGGTTGCCTGGGAGAAGAGGCCACCCCCCACCTGGCTACAATGCCCCTGAGAAAAGAACAAGGGCCACCACTTACCACTAAAGAAATTATTAGGGAGGTGGTGGAGTCACCGTCCCTGGAGGTGTTCAAGAAAAGCCTGGCTGAGGCATTTAGTGCCATGGTCTAGACGACTGGCTAGGGCTGGGTGCTAGGTTGGACTGGATGATCTTGGAGGTCTCTTCCAACCTGGTTGATTCTACGATTCAATAGAACTACTAGACTAGTTTTTGACTTATGAATATGTGTCTAATACAATGCGTACACCATGAGGAGAAAGGAGAGGTTGCAAATTTGATTAACCAAAGAGAGACATTGCATTAATAGTCAGAGAAGGGTAAGAGTTGAGTTTACTGTAGGGAAAGATTAGGTTAAAAATGACTTGCACAAGGTACTGTCATATTTATTGCACTCGGTGAAATTTAAACTTGATGATGTAGGCAAGGAGCTTCAGCCATCATAACTGCTAAGTGGTCATCTTGGAGTCAAGCAAACTGCTCTTGGAAACATTTTCTTAAAGTTTGAACTTATCTTGGAAAAGACAGGGGGAAAAAATAAAATTAAAAAAAAAAAAACAGCCAAGGAATTTTACAGCTGTCATTGCAACTTAGATCTTGGAAAAATACCAGAATATACTCAAACAAGCAATTTGTAGGCACCTAGAAAATGACAAGGATATGAGTAACAACCAGCATGGAGGTACTAGCACAAATCATGTCAAGCTGATCTAATTTTCTTCTCTGACAGTGTGAATAAGAGAGAAGCTGTAGGAGTCCAATAATTTGACGTTTACAGATTTTTATGCTTCCTCATCATGTGTAACAAGTAGGAAGCACACAGTAGGTAAGGCTAATAGCAAGTGGAGAATTAGTAAGAAATATCTACTGTAGAGTAGAAAATTAGTGCTTTAACATCAAACCAAAAGGCTGCACCAAATATGGTTCTTCAAGGACCGTGCTTGAGTCTAGTGTTATTCAGTGGTTTTGTTGATGATTTGGATAAAGAAATAAGGTTTTAGCTATGCAGATAATATGAATTCAAAAGACAGTAAGCACATTGGAAAAGATGATGTTCTCAGACTCTTAGAGGTTACTGGAGATGAATGCCAGCTTCAGAGGACAAGACTATGCAGATAGCAGAATTACAGGAAAGGATTTAAGCATTACAGAGGATTTCAGTATGACTCAATGGTGTCATGTGGTTGGAATGAGACACACCAGAGGATGCATCATCAAAGTCTTGAAATAGGAGTCTCCTACTCTATTCAGCACTGAATTCTGCAGATCAGGACAGTTTGGGGTGAGGAAAAATAACTTCAAATTTAATTATGAGAAAGCTGAGGCAATCTAAGTCTTCAATGACAGAAAGGGTTGCAATAAACAAAATTAAATTCCCTTCCATGTGCTGCAAGTAGAGCAGGTAGGAATGGACTTAAACAACAGACTTAGGCAGACTTAGGCAAGCCATAGAATCATAGAATCAACCAGGTTGGAAGAGACCTCCAACATCATCCAGTCCAACCTAGCACCCAGCCCTATCCAGTCAACCAGACCATGGCACTAAGTGCCTCAGCCAGGCTTTTCTTGAGCACCTCCAGGGACGGTGCCTCCACCACCTCCCTGGGCAGCCCATTCCAATGACAAATCACTCTCTCTGTGAAGAACTTCCTCCTAACATCCAGCCTGTACTTCCCCTTGTTCTGTTGCTGGTTGCCTGGGAGAAGAGACCAACCCCCACCCGGCTACAGCCTGCCTTCAGATAGCTGTAGACAGCAATGAGGTCAGCCCTGAGCCTCCTCTTCTGCAGGCTGCACACCCCCAGCTCCCTCAGCCTCTCCTCACGGGGCTGTGCTCCAGGCCCCTCACCAGCTTTGTTGCCCTTCTCTGGACACCTTCCAGCACCTCAACACAGGCCATGTGAGAAAAGGCCCTTTAGCACTGGCGTTGGCTGGGCACTGGTGAAATTGCAGCCTTTCCATCTGGAGTGTGGTTTAGAAGCAGACTGAAGAAATCAAAGGGACGACAGTTCTGCCTCTGGGTCGGACAATGTGCCAGCTGGTGCCGTGACACCCGCTTCTGCTCTTTCAGCTGCTGGTCCTGTGAGGCTTTTCCTGGGGTAAGATGCACAAGAATGTTATCTAATTCCATGGGCAGTGTGTGTGTGCTACGTCTGCTAACTTGCTCCCTGGCAGACTTGAAATAAGGCTGATCAGACTGAAAACGCTGGGCCTAAACGCAGGTAAAATGCTGTGAGAGCCCAGGGCACAAAGGGAGCTGCGGACATACAGACCAGCTTGTCCCAGGCTGAGACTAGAGGGTTAAGGAAATTTCTGGAAGATTGTTATTCAGTCTCTTAATTCTGCTCTCTCTTTGTAGACTCACAACAAGGTCAGCTCGCTCTCCTTTCCTCCTCCTCCTGCCCTGTGTGTGTGGCGGGAGCCACTTTGTCGGGCAGAACATGTAAGCGGTAGGCCGCCAGAGGCCTGGTTAGGCCTCTTTGGATGGCAGAGGCATTGTGAGGGGGGGAGGATTGGAGCACTGGGGAGTGCAGATCTAGTTTTTGGGATGGGGGAAAATTCAAGGGGGTTTGCCAGGGATGCAGCAATGGCTTTGCAATGTCTCTTCTCTGAATCTCTGTCCAAGTATAATTCTGTATTTTCTCTCCAATTTCACCTGAGAGTTTAATTTCTGTCACTATCCTTAAAAGCCACCACAGAGCTCAACACATTAGGGCAGCCAGCAGCTTCTTGAAGGCTTACTTTCCAACAGCTACGTGTCAATCACATTGAATATTTAAGAAAACCTTTTTTTTTTTTTTTTTGCCTTTTCTCTCAAAATTTGCACATATTATATCATGGTCAAATACTTTGCTTAAGGTGAAATACTTTGCTCAAGGTTGTGGCCAGGAGGAGGTTGCTCTCTTCTCTCAGGTGGCCAGCTCCAGAACGAGAGGACACAGCCTCAGGCTGTGCCAGGGGAAATTTCGGCTCGAGGTGAGGAGAAAGTTCTTCACTGAGAGAGTCATTGGACACTGGAATGGGCTGCCTGGGGAGGTGGTGGAGTCGTCGTCCCTGGGGCAGTTCAAGGCAAGGTTGGATGTGGCACTTGGTGCCATGGTCTAGCCTTGGGCACTGTGGTAAAGGGTTGGACTTGATGATCTGTGAGGTCTCTTCCAACCTTGGTGATACTGTGAGACTGTGAGACTGTGATAAATACTTTGCTCAGTCCTCACTAATACTGAATCTGTATGTGCTGCTTTTCTGCAGCAGCTTGGCCATCCTGCAGCCATTTGAACTGCTGTGCATTTCATTTCCATCATCAGATCAATTTTTCAGCAATGATAATATTTCAGAGGCACCTAATCTTTACCTAGCTTAGCTTCTTTGGTTTTCTTTCTAATGGGTAAGAGAGCAGGAAACGGTTTGTGTAGAAATGATAGAGGGCAGCAAATGAGTTTCCATCAGATGCTGCTTGCTTTTAATTTTTTTCCCAGAAATGTCACAGTATCACAGTATCATCAGGGTTGGAAGAGACCTCATAGATCATCAAGTCCAACCCTTTACCACAGAGCTCAAGGCTAGACCATGGCACCAAGTGCCATGTCCAATCCTGCCTTGAACAGCCCCAGGGACGGCGACTCCACCACCTTCTATTGAGACTAAAATCACATATTGTAGCAATGCTGAAGACAGTGGTTTTGGCTCAGTACTTTTCATGTGCACATCTAAACTGTTTTGCGCTGTACTTCTGTCCGGGTAGACATACACACTGCACAGAAATAGGTCCAGTGCTGCTGCCAAAGTTTTGTCAGTGCAATCTTGTTTCGTATGTTCAGGCAAAGTCAGTGTCATGATGGCCTTAGGAATAACTTTCTAGCTAGAATGCCCAGGTGTTTATTGTGAGCTAACCCAAGAGTGGCTGTTTTACAGAGGATACACTTGCTGAGGTTCAGTAAGCATGTGCAATGCATAAGAGACAGTAACGCCTTTGCTGAAGCAGTGGACAGTCACTGCCAACAGTCACCCTTGTGAGGGTGAGCTATGAAAGGCCAATGTGTAAATGTGTCTGATTTGGTGGGAATATGAATTGCAGATGAACAAACTGTGTTTTCCTTTCCATCTGATGGCACTGCTCTGCAAAGAGGTCCATAACCCTGATCTAGACAAGAGGCCTCAGGTACTCATGTAATTATAATAATTACCTTCAAGTTGAGTACAGTCCTTCTGTGTGACTTGATACAGCAGAGACAAAACTGTGTAGGACATCTATTTCCATAAATGCCTTTTTCCACTTTAGGAAGCCTGGAGATGTTGTGGTTGTTATGTGCATGTACACCCACACACATTTTCTGATGAATGTGAACTTTTATTAAGTGTTAACAGCTCTCTCTGATAGTTTGTTCTGGCCAAGGCTACTGACTGGAACATAAACTAGAAGCTGTAGATCATAAAGTAATTTACCTTAGCCTTTAGCAAGGTAAGTCAAATAAATAATTATGAAAATGCTAGAGTCAGAGAAGAAAAGATCATTGAAGCAGTTACGGAAAGTAAAACTGGCACTCAGTGTTTCAGCTACTCCTAATACTTAATAGTACCAGCAGACTCACTGAAATGCTTTTAGATCTCAGATATGTGGTGTGGCAGAAATGCACCATAAATATCCTTCATGAAAACATGAAGGTAAAAGTCATGCTACATAGCAAACACTGATAATCTAAATTATTGCAGATGAGTTTCAGCCAGAGAAAAAGTTTTTTGCATTGCTTGTTCTCACGTGAATTTAGAATGTGGAGGAAACTAACATTTCAGGGTCTTGGCAGTAAATTGAAGTGAAAGAAACAGTGGCATGTGATGGCCCATTTGTACTTATAAAGGGACACAGGTAGGAGTCTGAAATAACCCATGATCCAGTAGGTACCCATACTGGTGTGGAAGCAGTGAGGCTTTTGGCACACACACAGGGATGCGTTCAATGCATCACATCACATTTGGGCTGGTTAGTGCAAGGCTTCAGTGACATCAAGGAGGTGGAATTGTTCCACTGTGTGCATTCATTCCCTCTGCACATTGGTGATTTTTTTTTCACACGTGAAGACATGTTCTTTTGTAACTGAGAAATAAAGGTTTGATTCTGCTCAGTAAGTACTGAAGATGTAAGCTCAGTGCCAAAACCTAATGCTTAAAGTCAAATGGGCTGCAATACCTTTAAACAGGATTTAACTGAAACTGGGCTTTTATACAAGGAGGCAATTTTTTGGTGGCACGGAGACATTCATTTCCCTTCTGTGGATTGGCATAGTATCTAGAGAAAAGAGGATGTTCCAGTTTGTTCCTTCCAGCCGGTACTTCATTGCACAAAGTACTTCCTGTGTTCTGGAAGAGTTTTCATGTATCTCAGGGCATGGCTTACAAAACCTGGCTCATTCTGTTTTCTATTTTGCTAGAAGAAATGGAGCTGAGAAATTACAGAGTTTTGGGTGATGATGGAACATGCAGGAGACTGAAAGTGAAGTGAAAATTAAATACTTCTGGTTTCTGAAATAAAACATAAAACTCAACATTTGCATTCCTCTATAGCACTTCAAAAGTGCCTAGATTTCACTGAATAGCACTTACTCTATATATGAAATCTGTGCTTTTTCAGAGCATTGAAACACTCCTGCGCTTGTAGCATATTAATCTAACCTAATACTAGGTTGAAATATACCTGACACTGATAATGACCCTCTTCTAAGATAGCATTATTGCTGAAATGTTCCTAATACTGACCTTAATCAAAATTTGTTTGAATAAGGGAGCCAGAAGTCACAATAATTTTATAATTTATGAAGGTCATTTGAATGCTGATGTTTGGAAATTTTACCTGTCTGGAGCATTTCAATGGGCATGAGCACAGTGCTATGTAAATGGAAATATAAGCCTGTTTCTCCAGGATCTTTAATGCAATATAAAACCCTAAACAATATCAACTTATTTTAAACATCTTCTTTGTTAACAACTTTCCAAGTTAGAGGCAACAACAACCTATGGAGTTACAAATGTCTTCTCATTCAGTTAAAGTCTCTGCTTCTGTTTTCTGTTCTGTGCTCTCTGTTGTTACTTGGTTGTTCTATTCTGAACGATTTTCCAACTGGAAAGTGAATGTCAAGCAACATTTTCATTTAGTGTAGCAGAATTCTAGGTAGTACTGTAAACCTCTATCATGTACAGCCATAAAGTTTTGGAAGTATGCCTCCCAAACCTCTGACTGTACCTCAGGAAATGAAAGATTTTTTTCTGGGCTGCTTGAAGTGAGTGACTGCAAGGCTTGCTGCCAGCAATTATAACGTGAAACTTCAAACAACCATTCCATATTTATGCTAAAACTGTTCCTCCAAGTAATATTCTACATTTCATGTAGTCATCCTTCATTTTTTCTGAAGTGTAAATGTAATTCAACTTCAGGTTCACCAGATTCCTCTCATTTCAAGATGGTCTTACAGCTATTCAAAAGGAAAAAAAAATGAACAAAAGAACAATGAACAGTTACAGTTTACCAGATAGGGACTGACTGAACAAAATAATCACAGTCTTTGAGTGTGGCACCAGATAGCAGTTGTAAGTGATATTCTTTCTAGTAGAGTTGTCTTGCTCTGCTGTGTGCTGTTGCATGCCTTCTCTTCATCTGCTCTGTACGAGTAAACTTGCCTAGAGTGGCTATTGAAATTGTAGTTTCAGTAGTCTCCCAAGAAGAACTCACAGAGAGAGACATAACTGCTCCAGGTATAGCACAACAAAAGGCTGTGTCTCCTCTGGCAGATTTTAACAAAAGGTGTTTTTCGACTGCTGTTATGAGAACCACAAGAGGGTTTTTGTTCATGAAGGGAAAGGGATCAAAAGAGCTGTAGTTAGCAGTTAGTGCTTCATCTCATTCACTTGTCCTTCACAGTCTGGCAAAGTTATGGTTGGTTTTACCTCACTATCAGTAATAAAAGTTGGTGAAACTTTTTTCTGGGCTCATGTACCACAGTTGTCCTCGTTGAAAAGTGGTAAAGAAAACAAAAGCATAAGAAAGTTGCATAAGAAAACAGTCTTTGTACCCAAATAAGGAAATGATACTTCACTTTAAAAACGAGTTAGCTCATGAGAGACGTCCTTACGCTAACATCTGCATGTATATGAGAAACATCTAGCCCTGCAAATGTTCTAATCTCTTTAAAAATCAAAACCTAATCCTGTCACAAGTGAAGACTTAGTTTTGTTGCTTGGAAATGTCACTGGTTAGACATTGAAGAAAATGCAAATATGAGATACTCCTGGTTTATACCCATCTCTGATGCCTGAGGCAATCTTTGTCATCAACAGATAAACTATCTGGAATGTATGACAAAGCATATAACATATTAGAATCATAGAATCATAGAATTAACCAGGTTGGAAGAGACCTCCAAGATCATCCAGTCCAACCTAGCACCCAGCCCTAGCCAGTCAACCAGACCATGGCACTAAGTGCCTCATCCAGGCTTTTCTTGAACACCTCCAGGGACAGTGACTCCACCACCTCCCTGGGCAGCCCATTCCAATGCGAATCACTCTCTCTGGGAAGAACTTCCTCCTAACATCCAGCCTGTACTTCCCCCAGCACAACTTGAGACTGTGTCCCCTTGTTCTGTTGCTGGTTGTCTAGAAGAGACCACCCCCCACCTGGCTACAACCTCCCTTCAGGTAGTTGTAGACAGCAGTGAGGTCACCCCTGAGCCTTCTGCAGGCTAAACAACCCCAGCTCCCTCAGCCTCTCCTCATAGGAGAAAGAAGGGGAGAATCAGTCACTAGAGCCTTTTGCTCCTGCACTGCTATGCAGCCATATTAACAGACAAATAAGCTAGTCTGGCATCTGATGATAAGAAGATGCAATTCCATTTTGTAAACTGCAGCAATAATTATGGTCAAAATAACCTTTCCAAAGGGGTTTGCTTCTCAGCTGGTATCTGTTCTTCCCACACTACTGTGTGTTACAGGATGTTTATATGTAATCAATATGACCAAGACACCAGAAAACAAATAGCAGCATTGCAATATGCCCCTTTTTGTGCTCCTGCTACCTAACATTGCTAAGAAAGTCCTGTTGCTTAAAGACTCCTGGGTGTGATCTGCATTTTTAGTAGATCTGCAGCACTTGTTTTTGGTGCTCCACTACACTTAGAATATAAGACTGACTTACAGGGAAAAAAAATTATAAACACTATCTTTACCACAGAGATTGAGAGACTTATCTACAGGGTGCAGCTTGGAGTTCTTTTGGTTTGGTTTTCTTTTTTTTTTTTTTTTTTTTTCTTCCTTTCTTATTCTGGAAACAGCTGTAAGTTAAAGCTGTGTCTTTAAGGAACAACAATTTCAGATGTTATACTTTACACTGATGCTTAGGTATTCCTCTGCTGTTATCTTCTTCCTTGGATTCACATCAGCCTCAGCTGCAATGCTGAATTTGGCTTAATTGCTGTATCTAAAGACAGTGCAGTTGCAAAAGTCTGGTCCAAGCAAGACAGCTACAGCATTTGGACACTGGACATTTACTGAATGAAATGCCCCCTTTTTTACTATATTAAACTGAACGCTATCTCTGGCTGAGTAACTGCTGAGTTGTGTTGTTGACACTCAGTTTCCCCCTTTCTAACTTGCTTCATTTAGTTCTTTTTCCACCAAATATACTTACTGTGTTTTTCACTGTTTTGACACACACATGATCATTTTAATCATTATATTATTTTCTAATGTAATATCAGAGGGGTTACAGCCACTCATTTGCAGGCTAGAATACAACTTGCACTGGTGATGCTCCTTTGGGTCATGGGATACCAAGGTTCTGCAACATTCCAATCCTCAATATATTTCCAGGAGGACTTATATTAAAACAAACAAAACCAAACCCAAACCCATAAATTTCCTTTTCAAATGAAGGAAAAAATACCCATCCACCCAACCAAAACCAAAGAGGGACACCTTGCTCTTTCCTTCATCTTTCATGAAAAAAAAAGAACCAAAACAACTAACGACAATGTCCTGGATAGTTGGTAAAGGTGCTGAAGATTTAAATTACTGGCTAAAGTAATTTATGGTCCCTTAAAGGAAGCAGATGTGGTGTATCCTTTATTTGAATGCCAGGACTTAGACTGAAAAGCTTGGGGAATTAATGAACAGTTGTCAGGAGGATCCAGGAATGAATGGAACTTGCCTGTATCAACCTTTGGGGAACTATTTTACACCTGCCTTTAATTGTTTGTAGATGTAGAACAGAGTTCAGAACAAGCCTAAGAAGGCTGATAAAAGATATGATTTGCTGAGCTGTTTTCCCAGTCTTAGTGAAGTGAATTATAAAGTTGTCCAGTTATTAATGCCTGTAAATTAACTAGTAGAGAAGCTGTTTGTATTTGGACTTTGAGACAGAGGTGAAAGCATAATAGCAGGTCTTTTAGCCCTTGAGGGCACTCTTGTATGTGGTTGCATGCATTAACTTAGTGATTAAGCTCTTGTGCAATTTCCTGTTTCAGTGGAGTCTAACAAGGCATCTGGCAACTTAACAGCACTGGTAGATGTTGGTGATTTAGAGCATTGCACTGCAATGCTAGTAACTGCTTGGGGTTCTGTAGAAACAGTACTATAATTATACCCTTATGAAGCAAATTTAGCCTTAGATTCTTCAGAAATTCAGATGTGTGTTATGGGTCCTGCGTAGGTCAGATACCATTGATTTTTCTGGGTGAAGAGAGCCTGTGGAAGACCAAAAAACCTTTAGAGAGTAACTTCAGAAGACATCAAAATCACATATTAATTATAACACCAGCAGACTTCAGAGTTATTTCTGCTCATCAAAGGCAAATGTATTTAACTATATGAAGACAGAGCTCAAGCTGTGTGTTCCCCTCAAGAGCTGGAGAGCTGCTAATTTAGGATAGTGCTTTAATGGCATAGGTAGATTGCAAATCAGTTATAAAGTATCAATAGCAAGTGATCTAGTTTGAATGGAGACAAAGCATACATGGATAAGATAAGTCTACTTTGATCAGTGTCTGACTGATATTGATTGAAACTGATACATAATGTCTTGAACACAAGTCCTTGGCAGATATTTATAGATTGCTCTCCTGAGCATCTGTTGTCAAATGCATGAAACAAACAGAAAAAAACTCATGTTTCCCATTTTCTGTCATTTTAATGGTGGGGTTTTTTTTTCACAGACAAATTTCAGTGAGATCCACTCAAAAAGTAGAGGGTAGTTGCACTTTGCTTGTCCTGTTTTGTCTCTGTTGTCTTCTATGGCAAATATGAGAAAGTAACGTATTACCTAACACCTTCATCTTGTCCAAACTGTCACTGGCAGGGTGATCCAAGTCATCTGTTTGCATGCTGCTTGTTGCAAACAACTGACTGAGCAGCACTGTCACTTGTGCAGTCAGTGGTGCCTTCTTGTACTAACAGCTGACCAGCAGTTCTCCAAAAAAATTACTTATACCCTAGGGAATGATCATGATCAAAAAGAAAAATTCTGTATTTATCACTACAGCTTCTGTAATCTCAGACATTGTCTCTTTATGCAATGGGACACTAATCCAATCATTAATTTTTCTGTTGGATGTGGCATTCACCAAGGTAAGCTCAAATGGAGTAGATGCCATTTAGCACTGCCTCCCACTCACCGCAAGGGCCAGCTTTGTTTTCATGCAGGCAATCCTGGTCTGCTGCCCTTGGCTAGTGGTAGCTGATGCAGTGTTGTTGCTGCTGGCAGACCCACAGAATAGACAGAGTTTTCTTCCTGCCTCATCCATGTATTTACTACCCTACTCACTTCACTTTCTCACACTTGCTTACTTTTCACTAATTGTGACTAAAGTTGTCTTCCTTCACTTACCTGCCTTCTTTCTCATGGACTAAAGTTATTTCCTCCCTGTGCCCTCCAGTGTCCTCTAACATCATTCATTACAGTACCATGTGTAACTGCAGGGACAGTCTCAAGATCTGTTTGTCAGGAAAACACTGAGTACCAATGTTTTTGCAGTAGCATTATGTGTTGATAGAGTAGATTTGTGAATCCTACTTTTCCATCATAGACAGGATGCTACTCTTACCTTCCACTCCAAATACTGCATACTCTACCACACTGTGATTTTTTTCCAAAAGCTAATTAGGTGTTGGAATGAAAAAACCTCAACCTTTCCAAGGACATGATTTAGTAACTTGTGCACATTTGTGGCCAGTATGACACTGAAAGAAGTGTTGCAAAAAAAATCACAGAATCACAGAATTAATCAAGTTGGAAAAGAGCTTCAAGATCATCAAGTCCAACTCATCACCTTAAACCTTTTAATTAACTAAACCATGGCATTAAGTGCCTCATCCAGCCTCCTTTTAAACACCTCCAGGTGACTCCACCACCTCCCCAGACAGCCTGTTCCAATGGGCAATCACGCTTTCTGTGAAGAACTTCTTCCTAACATCCAGACCAAACCTGCCCCCTTGCAGCTTGATGATGTGTTCTGTCACTGGGTGACTGGCAGAAGAGACCAACCCCCACCTGGTTGCAACCTCCTTTCAGGTAGTTGTAGAGAACAATAAGGTCTCTCTTGAGCTTCCTCTTCTCTAGGCTGAACAACCCCAGCTCCCTCAGCCTCTCATCACAAGGCTTGTGCTCCAGCCCCATCACCAGCCTTGTTATCCTTCTCTGGACACATTCAAGCACCTCAACATCTTTCTTAAATTGAAGGGCCCAAAACTGGACACAGTACTCAAGGTGTGGCCTAACCACTGCAGAGTACAGAGGAAGAAGGGCTTCCCTGGTCCTGCTGGTCACGCCGTTCCTGATACAGGCCAGGATGCCATTTGCCTTCTTGGCCACCTGGGCAAGAGAAGCTTTGCAAGGAGAAGCAGACCTACTAAAACATCAAAGCATCTTCTATTGTGAAAGGATTTAGGAAGCAATGTAGTGTTGTTTTGTGTTAAACTATTTTGTTTTTCTGAAGGAAAAATATTAAATGCATTCCTAGAAAATGTATTCCTAGAGCCTAGCTATAGCCAGAAGGAATTTCCAAAGCCATGTGGAAGTGCTGAGTGCACTGAGTGCCCATTTCCATCAGGCGCTAAGTTCCTGTCAAAGCCACTTTGAAAATGCTGTCTGCCTCACTGAAGAAATCAGCCCAAAAGTCCTCCCTTTCCTTGGAGTCTAGAATAGTCTGAAAAGAGCTTCTAATCAAGCTGATCAGGTTTCTCCAAATACCACAACAGTACAGTGAGAAAAAATGGCAACAAGCTGAAACAGTTGTGTTTTACTCTTTTTATGTTTTGAGGCAGATGGATCCACCCCAATTTCATGGAGTGTTGACTTAAGGCACATGATTCACTTCCAATAAGCACTAAAATGTGTAACTAAGCCATGGCATTCAAAAGAATGCTTTCATGAGGAGCAGCATCTCCATTGCTTGTTTTGTACAGGAATTGTATTTCTCCTGTTTGTGGGAGATCACTGCTTTTGCAGTGAGGAAACTGGAAGCACCTGTGGTTCTTCATATATAGCTCTGTGAGAAGTGCAACAACAGGAAAGAAGAAGTCTTGTAAAGGAGTTTGGCCAATGGCTTTGCAGATGTGCCTGGATGAATACTTGCCTCTGTATCTGCTGGCATGAGCCTTCCCACTCTCAAGTGTGAGAAGCAACTGTTCTGTATTGCCATCACTTAGAGGTGATCTGTATTACATGACTGCAGCTCCAGGTCTATAGTCTTTGACTTGCACCCTAACATGTTATTGAAATAGACATTGAGAAATGGGGAAATATGTGTGAATAAGTAAATAAACTGCCAAAGCAAAGCTTTGTGCATATTTGCTAAGTGCAAATGTGGCTGGGACCACCACAAGTGTCTTGTGGGTACATTATTTATTTGGATTTACATATGCACACTGGCTTTTCTGCCTCCTAGAATCTGCAGGCTGGTTTGACAAGTGTGCAGAGCTGTGAATACAGCTGGCTGAAATCCCATTTGACTTCACTTCTCATTTAACCAAGGAAATGACATGATGTTTTGTTTCACCCAGCAATGGAAGGATTTCCCTGCCTTGGAGATGTTTTGTTACAGTGTTACTTGTATGTAGAAATTAAATTAAGTGTCTTGTCCTACACTGATACTTGATTGGTTCCAGGGAAAAACCCCTTCTCTTTTTCAGCAGAACTTACCTGCAGACTTATGCTTATGTATTGAGCCACAGTTTTTCTCTTAATTGAAGCGGACAGTTACACCCATGCACATCAGAGCAGAAATGCAATCTACAGTGAGAGGATCTGGGAACCACTTACTGGCTTTTAGGATAGGCAAGACCAAGCAGTATTAAAGCAAGGAAAGAAAATTTAAGTTTAAGGATGCCCTTTGAAAGTACCAGGAGAGCTCTTGTGATGAAGCATGTAACAGTAAAGCTGATTTTGCAAGGCATTTTTGAAACAGTATTAAATAAAACCAGCTTAAAAAGTGGCCTGGTCTGATCAAGGGCTAGAAGCAGAATGATGCCTGGGCTCCTAGCACACTACCTGGGAAGAAAATTAAATGTGCATGAGAACAAGATTTTATTACATTTCAGAAGCACTTGCTGAATCAAGGCTGAATTCAATATTATGCTTGCCTCCACTGAAGGCAACTTGCTGAAGACATCAGAGATACTCCATAAGATGTTCTCATGCAACTGACATAATCTTCTAAGCAGTAGCTCATGCAGAAAATCAGTGTCCTGGCTGTTATGATCACATCTGTTGTTTCTTCTGAGACTGCTTCTGGGTTCCTTCTGTTCAGGAAACCTCAATCTAAGCAAAATCAAATCCTTTGCAATCTGCCTCTTACATCTACCACACAACCACCAACCTGTGGAGGGCAGACTAATGGCAATTGATATTAAGAACTAAAGTTTTTTGACTGAATCTTTGGAGCTACTTTGTTTTAAGTGAGGAGTATGTGCTTCTTTCAAAGTGAAAGAATTCTTTTTGTTGAAAAACCAGTTTCACTCACAACCATTCCTTTCAAGTATAAAAAGAGTACCCTGTGGTTGTTCTAGATTTGATTTTCTGAGCAATCCTATTTGAAAAGTTACAGGAGTCATTTATTTTCTTTTTTTTTTCCTTATACTTGCTCTGTGCTTAAAGATCAAAGTAAGTTCACCTCATTTTCTTTCCTTTACTGAATTCTCTATTGATAGAGCATTAATCACTGAACACTATGTTTTCCTTTTTGCACTGCTTCATATGTTTTCAAGAACTGGCAAGGTCTGTAAAACCTTCTCCTTGCCCATTATGTTTAGGTAACACAAATACTGTTCCAAATTCTGACATACTTCAAACTAAGTCATGCCTTCATATTGCTTTAGTGAAGCAGACATTATCAGAAAAACACTTGGCCATTGACCTGGCTTTAATCCAGACTCTAACCCCCTTTCTTTTTTTCTCTCCTGTTTGTTACAAGGATACAAGAAAATTGGCTATTTCAGAGTAGTTATGCAGTCAATGACATAAAACAGATAAATAGGCTTGGAGAAATCCAAGCCACGTCTTGATTGTGTTCTTAGACACCTGCATTTTAAGGTTTATATTTAAAGGTAATTAATCTCAGCAATTTGCAATAATCAATTGGAACTGCAGAATTATTCTCTATGGTGTTGTGATATTTTCCCTCTTTGTCCAAGAATAGCATCTGTTTAGAAACTAAAGAGAGACAGCATAAGAATGAAAGGAACATGGTCGTTTCCTTTGACATATCATGCAATTTGTGATGAGTTCTATCTATTCTTCAATTTTGCTTTAAACTGGTTCTTAATGTGTAGTGTAAGGCATATATGAAAAATAGGTTTATTTCTTTGGTGAGTGGCCCATGAGGGAAAGTCTACCTCTACTACCAAATTTGTGACTTACCATGTTAGTTTAATGTTCCTATTGTGACAGTTCCCCTCCCATTAGCATCTGTCTTCCAAATTCTCTGGCTCCTAGTTCTACAGAGGGCAAGAGCTGGGAGCTCCAAGAGCAAGGGGCCCATTTCTTTCTCAGTCAGTAGGGCTTGGCTTCCATTTGACTCTAGGCAGATGCCTTTTTCAACACATCTAGACTTCACAGTTCTGCATGAGAAAGCACAGCTCTCAGATCCAATATTTCTCAACCTTTTAAAATTGAAAGAACGCCTTAGTGTTTCTGAAACTACCAACAGAACCTCTGTATTGTGCTGTTGTAGTAGCTTTCTTTAACCAACTTCTGCAATCTTTGGCTAAGCTGTGTTCTCTTTCATGCTTGAATGTGTATATCTTTAGATATGTATATCTATGGGATAGATCTAGGATAGGGTGTCCCTGCCCATGGCAGAGGGGTTGGAACTAGATGATCTTTGTGGTCCCTTCCAACTCTGACTGATTCTATGTGATTCTGTATATGTTGAGTTTGGGGGCTGATATTTACAGTTTTTTTCTGAGCTATGTTCAGATGCTTTTCTAGATCACAGAATGTCGGGGGGGGGGGGGGGGGGGGGGGGGAAACACGTTTCAAAGCCATCAGGAACACAGAACCTGTGCTTTTTCTAATTCTTTCATACATCACTCTATTAATACTTTTGGAAAATTACATTGTCTCTACATTTCAGGATCCATCTGTTCCTGGACTCTATTAAGGTCTCTAAACAAGGAGCTATTACTCAGTATTGCCAAAAGCAGTGCAAAAAGTGATCTGTTTTGCTCCTTCAGTACCAATGTGCTTCATGGAAACTTTAAATTTGTGTTAATCTATTTGTCTAGAGCATATTTCCTACTATGAGGAAAATTAACCGTGAGGTTTTAATTTGACCACTTTTCCATGTTATGAATTTGAAATGGGAATTAAAAGATACTACAGGGAATCAAAAAAAGTAGCCTACACCATAAACACACCAAAGTCTACATGATTCTGAACTCTTTCTTAAAGCTCCTGTAACCTGAAGACAATCGCGTTGCTGACTTGCTTCCCTTCTGAAGAGTAGAGGAAGAGAAGCTGCAATACCCTCGTTACTGGTATGTAACTAAAGAAATAATCTTTAGGTTTAAGTGTAAAATTTTTGGGTGTGCAGTAACTCCATGTGTTCCTGAAATCCACTTATGTTTCCTCCATAAGCTTTGAGTAACTTCCAGATGTTTGTGATGTGAAGCATGCTGAGAGAGCAGCTGGAGCTTCTAAAGGATATTGGTTTTTATGTGTGGTAATAAGTATGTGCTTATAGTAAGCAAAGAGCTGGTTACACTTTATCTTTTGCATCAGAAATAATTAAAAATGGATGGGTCAAGCAGGGTTTCTGTGGTATTTCCACACAGGGGGGCGGTGAAGTCACTGTCCCTGGAGGTGTTCAGGAAAAGCCTGGATGAGGCACTTAGTGCCATGGTCTAGTTGACTGAATAGGGCTGGGTGCTAGGTTGGACTGGATGATCTTGGAGGTCTCTTCTAACCTGATTGATTCTATGATTCTATGATTCTAACTTCATGAAACACCTTTTGGCAAGATTCACAAAGAACAACTTCAGATGAGCATTATTTTTGTGAGAAAAATATGACAATAACACGACTGGACTAAGAACCTGTTTTTCTCTTGTCAATAATTAAATGAAGGACAAAAAAAAAAAAAACCCACCCATCTGTGCTCACAGAATAATTCAGATAATGGAAAACTGAACTCATTTTACTTTGGAAGATTTGTACTGAATCTAAAGAGATGGGCTGTACTCTGCTAGTTATCCTTTCAATACTCATTCCATAATGAAAAACATATTGAATGCTACTTTTCTATATACAAAAATGGATTTTATTTTCTTGGATGTTAGAATAATTTAGCCTCTAAACATCCAGCATATGCCTCTTGTCATGCTCTATTCTGAAAACAGGCAGCTAAAAAATGCATTAAGTTATAGAATATTTTACAACTGCTTGAATTATTAACTTTAGATTTAAAAAATAAAGGCTAAATAACAAAACAAGACTACTATTAAAATGTAGTTTAGCTCAGTTTTATCAACTCCACTTTAAAATGATGTTTTCATGGTAACCTAATCACTGGAAAGGGAAGGTGATGGCATGTATTTAAGTATATTCTGAAAGTCATAAATACCATGAGAGGATTTTTATAGAATCATAGAATCAACCAGGTTGGAAGAGATGTCCAAGATCATCCAGTCCAACCTAGCACCCAGCCCTAGCCAGTCAACTAGATCATGGCACTAAGTGCCTTAGACAGGCTTTTCTTGAACACCTCCAGGGATGGTGACTCCACCACCTCCCTGGGCAGCCCATTCCAATGGCAAATCACTCTCTCTGGGAAGAACTTCCCCCTAACATCCAGCCTAGACTTCCCCCGGCACAACTTGAGACTGTGTCCCCTTGTTCTGTTGCTGGTTGTCTGGCAGAAGAGACCAACCCCACTTGACTACAGCCTCCCTTCAGGTAGTATTGATTTATGTTTAACTGTTGGGGCTAAGTTTTTAAGATCAACAAGAAAATAGTTAAAATTACCTTTTATTTTTGAAGGAAAGCATGGTTTCTGGCATATTTTATAATGCAAAGACCTGCAATTTTTAGGAATAAAAAGCATGTCTAACACTTGTGTTAAAACCTGGGGAGAGGCAACCCTGATTTTGAGCTTTCTGAGATCCAGCTCAACATATCAGAGTGACCTGGCCTCTGCTAGGACTGTTCCTGTTGCAGCTGTGGTAGATAACTGTGCTCAGATCCTCTGACCTTAGAAATACAAGCCTAGGTTCCATCACTTCTGCTTGCATAGATGTTGTTAATGAAATGGATACATCTCCCTTGCCTCTCCATTCAGATTGACAACCCAAATCATGCTGAAGTTTATTTTAGCTGCCTAACTGCTTGTTTAGACTAGCAAATCTTCAGTTTTGTACAAGTGCTGATAAGATTACATCCTACTCACTTAAACTGGAGAACTTTAACTTCATTTTAAAACAAAGATATTTTCACTGTCACATTCCCATCACTGATAACCAAAGCCAAGCTGAACATTAAAAAAATATCAGGTACTTCATAACAACTTGAAAATTAGCTAAAACAACCAAGTTCTATCAATTTAATTACATTGTTGAAAGTGTGCCAGTCCAAGTGACACATTGACCTGTGTCAGGCCAAGTCCTTTCTAGGGGCACTGCAAGAAAAGACAGACAAAGGTTGATACTGTCCAACAGCTCCAGTAAAAGCCCAGGTGCTCTCAGGCAGCCACAGGGACTTCTCCCACACGGAACATTGCCATCCCTGGAGGTGTTCAAGAAAAGACTGGATGAGGCACTTAGTGCCATGGTCTAGTTGACTGGACAGGGCTGGGTGCTAGGTTGGACTGGATGATCTTGGAGGTTTCTTCCAACCTGGTTGATTCTATGATTCTTATTGTAATGTAGAGAATATGCTGAATTATTTTAGATAAAGTTAATAAGCTATTGAAACTAACCTCATTTACTTTGAACTTCACTAGTATCATAAAATAATCATGGACTAAATCTGGAAGAAAAAATTGTTCTTCCTGGTGATCTTAAAATAAAATTTACCCTCAGGAACAGAACCCAGTCTATTTCTCACATAGAGCTTCCCAGTTATAGAATCATAGAATAAACCAGGTTGGAAGAGACCTCCAAGATCATCCAGGCCAACCTAGCACCCAGTCCTGTCCAGTCATCTAGACCATGGCACTAAGTGCCTCATCCAGGCTTTTCCTGAACACCTCCAGGGACAGTGACTCCACCACCTCCCTGGGCAGCCCATTCCAATGCCAATCACTCTCTCTGGGAAGAATTTCCTCCTGACATCCAGCCTATACTTCCCCCGGCACAACTTCTGCCTACCTCTACTTCTACTGGATCAACAAATGAGATATTTCTTAAAGGAGAGGATATTTGAGTTACTCATGGCAGGTTTTATTTTTTTATGGAGACAGAAAGTATTTTTATACATGTATATGCTCTGCAAGGATGACAGTGTATAGTGTACCATCTGCTGATTTCTACTCTTTCCATTTTTATCAGTGATAGAGATTGAAATTTATGGTTGTAGCCAATGCTCTAACTAAATCACTTATTCCTCCCCCTCTTTAGTCTTAAAAACAGCACCTGAGTGGTCAGCAAATCCACATACTCAAGAGAAGAAAAAAAAAAAGACCAAGTGTAACTTTGGTTAGTAGTTTAACACCTGACAAATCTGTCCAGAGGCAATAGTTGAGGATCTGTACACACTTATGTAAATGAAAAAGCTACTTTGTATTGAGATAAGCCTTGAAAACCTATTTGCTGGAGAGTCTTTATAGCACAGCTGCATGCTTAACTTCTTTGACTCAAAATAATTATTGATTCATTGTTTATTCAACAAAGAAATCTCCTTAGGAACACTGTTTGGGGTTTTAAGAGTAAACTAAAAGAAAAAGTACTATTCACTGAGCGTCTCAGAGATCTGCAATCCGTTTTTTCCTTTGACTGTTTTTTTGTGCTTCTGTGCAGAGAGCACAAAGCTTTTGTCACCAATAGTTACATTCTCAAACAATGTTCTCACTTCTCTGCTCCAGTGTCAATACCCAAAACAGTCACTTACGTTCACCTTTGTGTTCCTTGTACTGCCTTCTACTCAAGCTCTGCATCTGTCTTATTCCAGAGGTCTGCTAAAAGACTAATCCATCCCAGAAACCTGCTGTAGGTTTTGGGGTGTTGGGTGGGTTTGAGTTGTTTTGAGTTTCTTTTGGTGGTTTTGGGGGGGGTGTGTTTTGATTTTTTTGTTGTTATTGTTGTTTGGGGTTTTGTTTTGCGTTTAATTGCTGCTGCTGCATGGTTTGGGGAGGTTGTGGTGGTTTTGTGGTGGTGGTTTTCTATGTTGGATTTTGTTCGGGTTTTTTTTCCTGAATGGATCCACATTCTCTTATCCACCAGTGCTCTTGTGGCATGGTTAACATCCACCTCTCTGCTGGACTGAAGATGTTGCCAGAAGAACTCTCTCTGAGTTGCCATGACACAGCTGTAATTTTGAGGACTCAGGCAATGCAGGACTGAGCCTTTTCCTTCATCTACAAAAGGTGGCCTGTGGCCATTATGGGGTGCCCTGGGTTTTGCTAGGAAAGGGTTCATTTGGGGGGGTGAAGAGTGGAGTGTGGTGGGTTTTTTCTTCACAAGAAGCTGAGCCATCCATACAATACTGATGTTATGGCCACTATATAATAAGGGGATGCTGATCAGGTGATGGTGATGTAATGGAGGGGCTGGATTCAGGTGAACTGGACTGGACTCGCTGTGTTGTGCTAGGCTATTTTGATCAGAGCTCTGTTTTGTATGACTTGCTGCATGCACTATTTCAGTACTGTTCTTCCTGACTTGTTATCTCTTGGTGCTGCTCTGTTAAACTCTCTTTATCTCAACCCATGGGGCTTTGGGGCTTGTTTGTTTGCTGGGCCTGAACCATGACACCATGCTGGCTGAATACAGTAAATTCCACAACAGTCAGGTTCTTAGTTCCCATTTAATGTACAGTGAATCATCTTAGGGGATGAGCTGTTGCCTGTGCTTCTAGTTTGTCCTTCACAAAAAGTAAATTTTGATTTTTTTTTAAGCACAACAACATTTGCTATGATCAAGAGAAGATTAAATATCTCCACTAGAGTTTTAAAAAAAGCATTGACCTTGTTTTTTTCATTTGCAGTTGAGGTGAAATCCCAGTAAGTTTGAGCGAGCGTTGAGATAAAGGGATTGAGCTAGAAGAGATTCTACTAAGATAGTTTCTACTACTCTGGGTAGCTGAAAGAAGCAGAGAGTAGTAATCTGTGAGATCTCTCTCCCTTGCAGCTGTCATTCCAAAGAATAAGGAGTAGGAAACACCAACTCTCATTAGAGAGTAACTGCAGTAGTGAAGAGAGGAGTCTCCACTGAAAAGGGATTAATGTTCCCATAATTTGTATTCGTGTTAAATGCACCTCCAAATCCCAGATGCATATTAAAGCTGTGAATCTTTCCAGGCACATGAATCATGATGTTTGTGAATTGTGATTCATGGCTGTTTTGGGTTCAAATGCAAGTTCCCAGAGACTCTTATAAATTTGGTAGACCCAATGACAATTTATAGGATTTATAGAGTTTATAGAGTGCCCTCCCCTCCTCCCCCTCCTTTCCCCAAAAGACAGGGAGAGAGATAAAAGGTAGGGACACCCCAATAAATCAATCTCACTCGATTTGGAAGTTAAAAAAGGAAAAGTTTAACAATAACTTAGAAAAAGGGATTGGAGGTAGGGGAGTTTACAAAGGATAAGGAAGGGAAAAAACAGCAAAATACAAAACAGGGATGGATACAACCCGAGTAGTGTGATGGTGTCTCTGCCTCGTGGCTGGTATGCAGTATCAGTGTGTGTGCGGTCATGAACGCAGGTAGGGAGAAAAGAGGGCGAAAAGAGAAAGAGACAGGAGAACTCCTGTCTTTTATACCGCAGGAAGTGGGGGGAGTGGGCTAACCATCACCTGGAGTGTGGCCCACCCCTGAGGAGGGGCCGAGACCCCTAGGGTCAGGTTCAGGGTCACTCCCCCAGGAGTGTTAACCCTATACATTCCACCCCTTGGTTAGACCACTTCCACCTTCCTAAGAACAGTCTTCTTCTCCAAAGATGGGAAAAGTGTCCTTGGGTTAAGAGTTCTTTTTAGTCCTTCTCAGTCCCCGGCTGTATCTCAAGGCGATGTGTTCCTCTGGTCCGGTGCAGGTTGCTGAGATGTGAGCAGGGCAGGAACGGAAGAAAAGTCAGTGAAACAGGAACAGTTCTTGTTGGAACTCAGGAAAATCTTTTTCCTCTGTGAAGAAAAAACATCAGGAACAGTCTCTCTTGGTGTCTGGCATCAGGGGAGCAGGTGTAGATGAGCTGGCTGTAGACATCCTCTGGAGGGAAATCAGGAACAGTCTCTCACTGCAGGGCATCAGTGACGAATCAGATGCAGGGTTCTGGTTGGACGCCGTGGTGTGATGCGATGCTGTAGGACTCTGGATAGCTGCTGCTGTCATGTAGGTTCTGTTGGACGCCGTGTAGTGGTGAGGGTATAACTACAAAAACAACTTGTAACCCCTTATGAACTATAATACAAGTATTGCACAACTATGATACAAGTATTGCACAACTATGATACAACTATTATACAAGATAACCTGAAAGTATCTGGAACACATGGAATCAACTCTGAGATTTCAAAACCTTTTCAGCTAAAGAGAGATTTCTCTGAGGGACACACTCGATAACACCAGTTTCCATCATCACCCAGTATGTGTGACCAGGACCCTCTGCAGATACCACCCCTTTGATAGGTTTTCCCCCACCAGAGGCAGGAGCAACCCACACAGTCTTTCCCAGTAGATTCCTTTCACAGACTACAGGAACTCCATCTCCCTCAACTATGGGCAGTAGGGCAGACTGAGCAGGACCAGCTCTGTTAACTGATCCCCTGCTGTTCACCAGCCAAGTGGCTTCTGCAAGGTGCTTCTCCCAGTTTCTGAGAGTTCCACCTCCCATAGCCTTCAGGGTGGTTTTCAGCAGACCATTGTGTCGCTCAATCTTTCCTGCAGCCTGTGGGTAGTATGGGATGTGGTAAACCCATTCTATCCCATGCTCTTTTGCCCAGTTGCTTACAAGGTGGTTCTTGAAATGGGTCCCATTGTCTGACTCAATTCTCTCTGGGGTACCGTGTCTCCACAGGATGTGGCTCTGCAGACCCAGAATGGTGTTACGGGCAGTAGCATGAGGTACTGGGTAGGTTTCCAGCCACCCCGTGCTTCCCTCCACCATGGTTAACACATACTGCTTGCCACTACGAGACCGAGGCAGAGTGATGTAATCAATCTGCCAGGCCTCCCCATACCTGTACTTTGACCACCTTCCCCCATACCACAAAGGCTTCATGCGCTTGGCTTGCTTTATGGTGGCACAGATGTCACATTCATGGATAACCTGAGTTATGGCCTCCATGGATATGTCCACGGATCTGTCTCGGGCCCATTGGTATGTGGCATCTCTTCCTTGGTGACCAGAAGAGTCATGTGCCCACCGAGCTAAGAACAGTTCACCTTTGTGCTTCCAGTCCAGGTCAATCTGGCAGATGTGGGCAGCCTGGTCAGCTTGGTGATTATGCTGCTGTTCTTCAGTGGCTCTGCTCTTTGGGATGTGAGCACTGATGTGTCGGATTTTAACTGGCAGTTTGTCCAGGCGTGCAGAAATGTCTTGCCAGAGATCAGCAGCCCAAATAGGCTTCCCTTTTCTCTGCCAATCATTTCTCTTCCACTCCTTCAGCCACCCCCATAAGGCATTTGCTACCATCCATGAGTCGGTGTAGATGTATAGCATTGGCCACTGCTCTCGTTCTGCAATGTCCAGGGCCAGCTGGATGGCTTTCACCTCAGCATACTGGCTGGATTCGCCTTCTCCATCTCTTGCCTCTGCAACCCTGCGTGTGGGGTTCCAGACGGCAGCCTTCCATCTTCGCTTGCTGCCTACCAGGCGGCAGGATCCATCTGTGAAGAGAGCATATGCCTTTTCCTCCTCAGGGAGGTCACTGTATGGGGGGGCTTCCTCGGCACGGGTCACTGCCTTCTCTTCTGCTGGCTTTCCAAAGTCAGTGCCCTCTGGCCAGTTGGTGATGACCTCTACAATGCCTGGACGTTCGAGAGTCCCCATCCTAGCCCTCTGAGTTATCAGAGCCATCCACTTACTCCAAGTGGCATCTGTGGCATGGTGCGGAGTCGAACCCTTCCCCTTAAACATCCAAGTCAGGACTGGAAGCCTTGGAGCTAAAAGGAGTGGTGACTCCGTCCCAATCACCTCAGAGGCAGCTCTGACTCCCTCATAGGCAGCTAGGATTTCTTTCTCTGTGGGGGTATAATTGGCCTCTGAGCCTTTGTACGCCTTGCTCCAGAACCCGAGTGGGCGGCCTCTTGTCTCATCAGGAGCTTTCTGCCATAGGCTCCAGCTAGGACCATTCTCTCCGGCTGCTGTGTAGAGAATGTTCTTAATCTCTGGGCCGGTTCGGACTGGTCCCAAGGCCATGGCATGGACCACCTCTCGTTTGATCTGGTCAAATGCCACCTGCTGCTCAGGTCCCCACCCAAAGTTATTCCTCTTTCTTGTAACGTCAAAAAGGGGTTTCACAATTTGACTGTACCCGGGAATGTGCATCTTCCAAAAGCCCACAAACCCCAGGAAGGATTGTGTCTCCTTCCGGTTAGTGGGTTCCACCATAGTGGCCACTTTATTCACCACATCCATAGGGATGTGGCGTCGGCCATCCTGCCATCGAACTCCCAGGAACTGGATCTCTCTGGCAGGCCCTTTCACTTTGCTTCTCTTAATGGCAAAACCAGCATCCAACAGGATATTAATGATCTTCTCACCCTTCTGGAAGACCTCCTCTGCTGTCTCACCCCATACAATGATGTCATCGATGTACTGCAGATGTTCAGGAGCTCCACCCTTCTCCAGTGCAGTCTGGATGATGCCGTGGCAGATTGTAGGGCTGTGCTTCCACCCTTGAGGCAGTCTGTTCCAGTGGTACTGGACTCCTCTCCAGGTGAAGGCAAACTGCGGCCTACATTCTTCTGCAATGGGGATGGAGAAGAAAGCATTAGCAATGTCAATTGTGGCATACCATTTGGCCTCCTTCGTTTCCAGTTCATACTGCAGCTCCAACATGTCAGGCACGGCTGCGCTGATTGGAGGAGTCACTTCATTCAGGCCTCGGAAATCCACCGTGAGTCTCCACTCCCCCGTCTCCTTTCGCACTGGCCATATCGGGCTGTTGAAGGGCGAGTGGCTCTTGCTGATGACAAGCTGCTGCTCCAGGCAGCGAATCAGCTGCTGTATGGGTAGCAGGGAGTCTCTGTTGGTGCGGTATTGCCTGCGATGAACTACACGAGAAGCAATAGGTAACTTGACATCTTCCACCTTGTGGGTACCAACCACGGAAGGGTCATCTGACAAGCCAGGCATGATAGACAGCTGCTCTTTGTCTGCAGTCTCTACAGCTGCTATGCCAAATGCCCACTTGTTCCCCTTCGGATCTTTAAAGTACCCTTCCCGGAGAAAGTCGATCCCCAGGATGCAAGGTGCATCAGGGCCAGTTACTATGGAGTGCTTCTCCCACACATTCCCGGTGAGGCTTATCTCAGCCTGCAGCACAGTCAACTCCTGAGACCCCCCTGTGACTCCTGCAATTGTAACAGTATCTGTCCCCCTGTGGCTGGAGGGGATCAGAGTGCATTGGGCACCGGTGTCTACCAACGCTCTGTACTTCTCGGCTTCAGAAGTGCCAGGCCATTTCACAAACACGTCCCAATATACTCTGTTATCCCTGGCCTCCGCCTGGCTGGAGACAGGGCACCTCTAATTCTGAGCAGTGTGGCTGCATGAGGCACATGGACCTGAGTTACTGGCTTCACCACCCCTTGAGCGAGAGCGCTGCCTGCGGGACACTGGGGCAACCCCTCTTCTGGAGGAGTTATTCCCTGTGTTTGTCCCCTGCAGTTCCCTTACCCTGGCCCATAGAGCTGAGGTGGGCTGGCCATGCCATCTATCCATGTTTTCCCCATGGTCACACAGTGTTCTCCAGAGTGACCCCCTGTGTGTACCCTGTCTGCTCTGGGCTGGTCTCCTGCGGGGAGGAGGAGGAGGAGCACGGCGGCGTGTGCTCCTTACAGCTGAGACTTGCACCCATTCTGAAGGTGAAGAGCAGTCATCCTCTGCCTTCTGCATTTCAGAGAAAGAGGCTTTCAGCTCGTTCATTTCTTGGGTGAGGGTCTCTACAGTGGCAATTAAGGTTTTCCTCGACAAACTGTCTTCAAACTGTCTTAGGTCATTCACAAACTCCCTGATTGTGGGAAGGTTGTTGGGGTCTCTGCCCAGCAGCAGTGCTCCCAATGTGGGGGCATATGTGGAAGGGGCACACTGAGTCAGTTTCTTTAAGAGGGCTGGCTTCATGCGGACATCATCAGGGTCCGAGGGCCTCTGGTCGGCTCCATAAATTATCTCTTGAACCGCCATTTGCCTCAGGTATGAGATCCCCTGTTCCATATCTGTCCATCTAAGGGGATGGAAAATCATGTCATCCTTAGTCGGGTACCTGTACCTCACAGCTATCAGAAGCCTGGCCCAAAGTGAGTGGGTACCATCGAGCCTTCCCAGCTCCTTATCCACACCTCCATCCCTCGACAAGGATCCCAGCTGCTTCGCCTCCCTGTGATCTAGGTCCACGGTTTCTGCTCCTGCATCCCAGCATTTCAAAAGCCAGGCTAAAAGGGACTGTCCGTTTGCCCTTGCATACTCCTGCCTTATGTGCCTGATTTCCTTTCTGGGCGTGGAGCTGATAAGGATCACTCCATTATCAGGTCCATTTCCAGCTGGTTGCTGTTGCTGGGGGGTGCTGGTTCCCGAAGAGGTCCCTTGCCCTGGATCGGTATCTGCGGGAGGGTTTTGATTTGATCTTGCGGGCCGCGTCGTAATTGGCGCCAGGTGAAGGGGGCTGGGCTGAGGGGGCAGGGTCCGGGGGGCTGCCCTGGGCGGGACCGGAGGCGGAGTTCGGGGCGGAGCCGCGCTAGGGGCGGTCTGCCCTGTCGCCCAACCCCCGCAACTGCAGCTCGGGCAGTGAGGACTACCCCTCCCCCTAAGCACCCTAATGGCGGCGCCCACCCGATATTTCCACGTGTCCCAGTTCACCGCTATCTTATTAATTCCCAAACCCAAATTTACACACAGTGAAATAACAGCTATCCAGTACCATTTTTCCCCCAAAATATCTGGAGCTTCTGTGCTCCAATGCATATACTCAGATTGATTCCATGTTCCAGAAACATTTCTAAACACAGTGATATTACTAACAGAATTCAGGAAATAGGCATAGACTCGGGCAGGCAAATGCTTAGAATATTCCCAGAGCATATCAATGACAATCCAGAAGACATGGTAACTTATAAACTTTAACAGCCAGCCCCACAACAGCCATGCAAATGCGTTAATGATTAAGACTTTCAGAATATCCATTTTTTAACTTCCAAATCTTCTCTGAAAGAATTCTTTCTACCTAGCCCCACGTTGAGACGCCAAATAAATTGTTTTGGGTTCAAATGCAAGTTCCCAGAGACTCTTATAAATTTGGTAGACCCAATGACAATTTATAGGATTTATAGAGTTTATAGAGTGCCCTCCCCTCCTCCCCCTCCTTTCCCCAAAAGACAGGGAGAGAGATAAAAGGTAGGGACACCCCAATAAATCAATCTCACTCGATTTGGAAGTTAAAAAAGGAAAAGTTTAACAATAACTTAGAAAAAGGGATTGGAGGTAGGGGAGTTTACAAAGGATAAGGAAGGGAAAAAACAGCAAAATACAAAACAGGGATGGATACAACCCGAGTAGTGTGATGGTGTCTCTGCCTCGTGGCTGGTATGCAGTATCAGTGTGTGTGTGCGGTCATGAACGCAGGTAGGGAGAAAAGAGGGCGAAAAGAGAAAGAGACAGGAGAACTCCTGTCTTTTATACCGCAGGAAGTGGGGGGAGTGGGCTAACCATCACCTGGAGTGTGGCCCACCCCTGAGGAGGGGCCGAGACCCCTAGGGTCAGGTTCAGGGTCACTCCCCCAGGAGTGTTAACCCTATACAATGGCTTGATAAAAATCAAACACCCATAGCTGCCAAAAGCAACCTATCAAAGCATAATAATAAGGAGGATGAAAACACACAAGATAACAAACATTTAGAGATAAAATGCTGTTAATCTGTTTATGGCTAACGAACCTCCCTTTCAACTAATAAACTGCTAATTTGTATCACATTCATGTGATTTACTATATGGTATATGAGATAATTGTACTGTAGCTTGCTAATTAAAGAGAAGTAGCATCTAGAGACTGTGGTATAGGTAACAGATATGTTTGAATTAGCTACAAAAAACAGTCTGAGATTGTTTCACTTAAAAAGTACTGTCACACTAGAATTAGCAATCAGTATTTCTCTTTGCACGATGTTACTCGGGTCTGCATGACCACAGTATTCTAACACAGCTGGCTGCAGCAGAGTCAGAAAATGCTAAGGCTGAGGGAATCATCTAAAATGAAGAACTAGTTCCACAAATGAGTAATTTTCTCATTATGTAACACAACCATCAAGATTCTTACTAATCTAATCTTTCCTTATATTGCATTTGGAGAGGGACACATTCCATTTTGTAGCTGTACAGGTTCACCAATGGCAACTTTTTCTCTGTAATTTCTCATCACTTCACGTACTTGGGTTAGCTGTTGCTGCACAGATCAGCTCTGTGAGTGCAGGCTTTGACTACAAATATTCACCTCATGAGAAAGTAGAAATTAGCTTTGAAAGTACTGGTACGTAAGATATTCAATTCATTTTTCATTAACATGGCATAATTAAAATTTGATTGAAAGTACTGGTACGTAAGATATTCAATTCATTTTTCATTAACATGGCATAATTAAAATTTGATTGTTTGCCTGTTAGTTGAAAATCAGAAGGGGAAAAAAAAAAAAAAGCACCACTCATTTGAATTTTAATGCAAAAGCAGAGCCAAGGCACTTTGTGTTATTCTCCCCTGAAAAATAAATTCAGTCAATGTCACGCTACGTTGCTATAATTCAGGCCAGTGACACAGTCATACGGGCTGCTGAATGCTTTGCAAGATTTCCTGTTTCTAGAATCATAGAATCAGCCAGGTTGGAAGAGACCTCCAACATCATCCAGGCCAACCTAGCACCCAGCCCTAGCCAGTCAACTAGACCATGGCACTAAGTGCCTCATCCAGGCTTCTCTTGAACACCTCAAGGGACGGTGACTCCACCACCTCCCTGGGCAGCCCATTCCAATGGCAAATCACTCTCTCTAGGAAGAATTTCCTCCTAACATCCAGCCCAGACCTCCCCTGGCACAACTTGAGACTGTCCCCCCTTGTTCTGTTGCTAATTGTCTGCCATTTGTCTCAGTGTGGAACGAGTCAAGAAACAGTCTGCTATTTTACCTGATTACTTTCTGCAACTCCTAAATGCATATGGCAGAAGGAGTGGGAAGGAGGATAAATTCAATACATCATTTCAGTGCAAATTCTAGGGCTATATCCCTTTATACTTGTTGCACTTTTCGTGTATCAGTTGGACCCTGCTCTTCTCAATCTGACATCTCTGATTTGGTGGACCTCAGTAACAGCGAATTCGCTTCTTGAGGGGGAGTGAGTGGAGTGCTAGACAAATGCTTCATAAAGACAAGAGAAGGGGATTGCTGCTATTCCAAGACTGGTATATATGTAGAACCATAGAATCATTTAGGCTGGAAATGACCTTTAAGATCGTCGAGTCCAGTCTGGAGTTAGACCTCTGTGCCATTTAACATACAGTTGATGTCAGTTTACTCCCTCCCAGTATCACTCTGTGTGTCCTGGCCATCAAAAATAAAACCCAAGGGCATCCAGGCCAGTAGACACTTTTGTTTCCTTTTTATCTCCACAGAAATGGGAAGAGACACTTACATACCTTTAATCCACTGTACAATTTGGTATTGTGCAACAAGCTAGCTTCAGATAAATAAAGGCAAGGCAAAAATCTCTTGGGTATGTCCAGACTGACCTGCGGGCTGATTGACTGCTGGCAGCATGTCTCTCCCCAGGCAGCCTGCTGTCAACCTGACACACATCAACCAGATTTTCTGCATGAATCCCTTTGTTAGAAAGGGAAAAAAAACGTCATTTGAAGGCTCCTTGTTTGGCTTACAGCTGGATTTGGGAACCAGAGTAGTTACCCAGGTTATGTGGCAGTCTTTGACATTGCCTCACTTCTCAGGAGAGCTCACATCCCAGACAGCAACGGAAGGAAGGAGCAGCAGTATCCCCACGGTGCTGCATTTCAGGCTTCTCTTCAGATGTGTGCCTTCAGTTTGACCAAGAATATGAATAAACCTCTTGACCTGAATTCCACTCTGGAGCTGAACATGGTAGCCCTTTCTCCCTCTGTCCTGTGCCTTCACTGGGAGGTGTTCTTGAGGAAAACACAAAATCAGGACGACAGTAAAGAAACATGAACATAGCAATTAGTAATAACTGACTAATAATAATTAGTAATACTCTGTTCCTATTCACTAATAATTCACAGGAATCAACTGCACAAATGTATTTTACTGTTCAATGTAAACAATTCTTTTCCTTATTAATAATACTGTTTACATTTTCTTTCCCTATCAAGAACATATGCTATTTTTATTCTCTCTCTTACCATTATGGTAGAAAGGCTTCCTCTTTTAAAGCTGATTTACTTCCCCTCCCATTTTCTCTTCTTAAAAGAAGTCAAAACTTTCTTGAAATATGATACCTCTCCTGTTCCAGTCTTGAGCAGACAGCCAGGATCATTTCTTTGCCATTTGGTGACTTTCTGATGAAGACAGATGCGCAAGAGAGTGATTAAAATAATTCTGATTTCTGAAGTGAGCTGGCATTGAACCCAGCTAATTTAAATTTTCTTTCTGTGTCTAGTCTGCTCAAGTAATTTAACTGCAAATCACTTTTCAGCTCAGATGGAGCAGTGAGACCTAACTACTTGCTCATTGTGGCAAACAAATGTAAGGAAATCAGAAGCTCGTGTTCATACAGTTCCCTATGTTAATTGCCTGCTATCTTTTTTGCAAGAGCTTTGCAGGACTATGCTGCTGCTCAGCTTGCCTTTCACTGGGGGACAGCTCCTTCTTAGCTGGCCACACAAGGTCCTGAGAGCCATCACTTGAGGAGAGGTAGCTCAGAGTATGATCGCTATCCATCTTCTCAGACAGTTCTCCATTTGGTCCTATCATTTTCTTACTTTCCATGACTCACAGGCTTCACAATGTTATTTTAATCAGCCTAGCATAAATATTATTCTGCATCCTCATTTGTCCTTGTTTCCACAGCCATCCTTTCCAAAGCTGCTTCCATTTATCCCAATTCCTGTCTTTTCTGTTTCAACATGAGTTTACTTCCAGGCCTTTTTCCAAGATATCCAAAGTTATCTGCATCAGAAAATGCCTTTTTTTTTCTGAAGAGCCTCTCTGGTTTAAATTTTAAATAGTGAAAGTCTAAGATTGTTTTTTCAGTGAAATTTGAGTTTTGTTTTGGTTTTTAAACAGAAAACAGCCACAGCCCAGAGAAATTGCTTTAACCAAAATGTCAGTTTTTCACTACGCCCAACCAGTGCTGACAGACAGGCAGAGTGTACTTTTCCTTTTGACAACATTGGTTTACCATTGCTACCCCCCCTCCCCCCTTGCAGTTCTCTACACAATAGGAAATAATTGTCAATTATGCTAATCATAGAATCAAGCAGGTTGGAAGAGACCTCCAAGATCATCCAGTCCAATCTAGCACCCAGCCCTAGCCAGTCATCTAGACCATGGCACTAAATGCTGCATCCAGGCTTTTCTTGAACAGCTCCAGGGATGGTGACTCCACCACCTCCCTGGGCAGCCCATTCCAATGGCAAATCACTCTCTCTCTTTTCAATAAAGTATTATCAACATTAAGAATGTAGAATCTTTAAGTAATTTGATAATTTTCACATTTTTTCTCCCTCCATTTCCACATTGTCATTACTTTTGGGCTTTCCCTCATAAAGCTTGTGGTCTTAATACAATTTGACCTAGTTTGGTGTCTGGCTAATAAATGCATTTCTACTGGAGCCAGCCCTCCTGAATCATTTCCTTTATTCTTATCTGGTTCTTGGAAGAAAATGGAAAGTCTCCCCATGGCTTTTCAAAGCAAAGCCAGACAGTTTTTCCAGTTATCCCACATTCTGGCAGACGTGTGCTTTTCCTAAAATGTAATCTGTGTTGAAATATTAGATTACCATTCTGTATTACTGGAACAATGAAAATCATAAATGCCACA
Organism: Pogoniulus pusillus; assembly: GCF_015220805.1. Classification (NCBI taxonomy): domain Eukaryota; kingdom Metazoa; phylum Chordata; class Aves; order Piciformes; family Lybiidae; genus Pogoniulus; species Pogoniulus pusillus. Next base: position 16,689,095 of record NC_087272.1, on the reverse strand, counting down.
GACATCTAGTTATGATTTTTTTTTTTTAATTTAGAAGTCATTTTGGATGTTTTAGAAAGTTTTGTCATTAGATTTGAGAACTTGGAAAGCTTTCTCAATGAAGGTTTTTGGTTTCCTCAGGTTTTTTTCAGCCAATGCCACTTTCTACTGAAGTCTGGCACTGCCAGTCCAGTTGTTTGCACCCTTATTTTGTCTGGCATCAACAGAAACAGAGGCTGCAGCATGCTGCCACATACACACAAGTCCATCGCAGACTATGCTTGCCTCCTTTAGTCTTTCTGTGGCTACAGACACGGCTCTATACACAGAATTCACATCTCAATTGATTTACAATTTGTCATTTCTGGTAACTTCTTAGATGTTAATCCAGTTTGATTTATAGCCGTTGGTAAATGTGCTATTTGGTTCAGTCTTCCCCTGCCATTGTATTTTGGTTTCATGATCTGACACAGGAGCATGCAGTTATCTCTCTTAATAGCCAGTGCCTTCAACGCCAGTTTGGAGAACTTCAGAAACTCCTAGGACAGCATTTTGATGCTGTGTGGTCTCATATCCTAAAGTCATCATCTTCCAAAAAAAATCAAGTTAAAAACAAATTTCAATTAATACCACTTGGCTGCTAAGGCTGCACAATAATAAAGGCATGCTGCACCTGGCAGAAGTGTGGTTTTCAGTACTTCACAGAAATGGTGCCAGCATGTGACAGGTAATAAAGAAAAATATTTACCTTAGTGGCAAACTCTTTTCTCCATAAGCTGCTTATATTTTGTTTTTTTCTCTTTTGTCAGGACACCCTGTTAGATTTTTAGCTGTAGCCAAGCTCTGAAGAGAATGTATCTAATTTCTGGTTCATAGTGCTTCCTAGTCTCTCATAAGTATGGCATGCTGCCAGCATCATTCTTGAGCAGCTTTGTGTACTGAATCTGTAGAGTCTTGTGAGGAAATTGTACTGTTTCAACATAGTGGCTGAAGAGATTCAAGTGCAAGTCACTTGGAATTCATTCCAACCCTGCTATTGTCATCATCTAATTTGCTCAGTGCCTTGATTATTTTCTTTATCTGTAGTCACGGAAACAAGGAATTGGAAGGGACCTCAAAGATCATCTAGCTCCAAACCCCCTGCCATATGCAGGGACACCTTCCACTAGGTCAGGTTACCCAAAGCCACATCCAGACTGGCCTTAAAAACATCCAGGGATGGAGCTTCCTCCATCTCTCTGGGCAAACTGTTCCAGTGTCTCATCACCTTTATGGTGAAGAACTTCTTTCTAACATCTAAACTAAGTCTACCCTTCTGTAGCTTGGATCCATTCCCCCTAGTCCTATCACTACCCAAATATCCTAAAAAGTCTCTCCCCAGCTTTCTTGAAGGCCTCTTCATATATTGGAAGGCCACAATAAGATCCCCTCAGAGCCTTCTCTCCTCCAGCCTGAACAACCCCAACTCTCTCAGCCTGTCTTCATAGGAGAGATGCTCCAGCCCTCTGATCACCCTCAAGGCTCTTCTCCAGACATGCTCCAGCACGTCCATATCTTTCTTGCAGTAGGGGCTCCAGAACTGGACACAGTACTTCAGGTGAGAGTGGTGTAGAGGAGGAGAATCACCTCTCTCCACCTGCTGGCCACACTTCTCTTGATGCAACTCAGAATATGGTGGGCTTTCTGGATGTAAGTGTACACTGGCAGCTCATATTGTTTACTCCAGAAAATCTTTAATGAAGGAAAATGCCCCCCCTGCATGAATTGTAACCTATGCACCTATTGAACTATTGGAGCGTAAAGCATGCCAGGATAGACCCTGATCATGCAGTATGGTAGTACTGTCTTTAATATAAGTTTGCTTCCTTGTCTTTGGTTGCTACTGCTGACTGGTCACTTGAATAGTTAGAAAACTCTGAGAACACAAAGTCCATGGGCAGCCCCACTGCCTACTGTGCAATTTGGGTTGGTTTTTCCTTTTGCACTATGGATGCTGCAGCTGCAGGAGGTGTCTGGTTTCAGTTCTGTATAAAAAGTTCCTGCTAGGCATTTTAAGAGAAGATTAAAATTACTGATGTATTCCCTGGGTTTGATTTCTTTCCTCCTTAAATGCAGGATTCCAGGTAGTTGGGGAGCCCTATGCAACTAATCAAGTTAATTGTACTGAAAACTTTATCACAAGTGATAGATCAGAAAAAAGGGGAAGTTCAGAAATTCAGTAAGAATTACGACCTTAGGGGCAAACTGGATCACCCTCATCATGATTAAGGTCTCAATGTAAGTGTTCAAGAAAAGGCAATTCTTTTCCTTCACACAGGTGTCCTGCTCTGGCACTCTTGCTCAGAATACGAGCAGGGCACATTTTCCTAGTCTAGTTCAACATGCAGTAGGATCAGAGGGCCTGGGATACAAAGTGAAAATGCTTTTGGTGTACTTTTGAAACACCTTCAACGTGCTCTGCTCTTTAGTCATGGTGAATTGTAAAGCATCTAATAGGTCTTTAAAGAATTAGTAACTGGAAGAGTGAGTGCTACATAGAGAAGGGATGGAGGGTCCTGCTGAAACACAAGGACAGAGGTTACTCACCTATACTGTACCTTGTGCTCCCTGCTTGCATGTTTCTGACAGAAAAAAAAATCCTGAAAAGAGTGGGTTTTAGAAAAGCTGGTGACTGAAGCAGTGAAAGTGTTAGGTTCCTCATTAAACTGGTAACACTCCACTAACTTATATACATTTTAAACAAGAAAAAGGTATTTTTGGAATGGCTGGGGAAATGAACCATGGCTCTGTTTTCTTTAGATTTCAGAAATTGTGTTAATAATTCCATGCTTTTATAGCATGGTTTGAGCCAGCGTTGAGCTAGGCAGCTGCTATTTATGCTGCTGGTCTCATGCAGTGCAGTAGGCTTGTTGCCTGAATGGCAGCTCTAGGAGCTAGGTGTAGAATAGCAGTGTAATCACCTCTTTGGTGCATGTGGAGAGTGAATAAACTCCAAAGCAGATTTGAAATACTGAAATAGCCTATGCCATAGTATAGAGCCCCAGAACTGAGGAAGAGGGGATCATAATCTGTATTGCCCTCCCTCTACTGCTGCTGCGCACCAAACTCCCTGCTGTGCCCACTATGGTGACTTCAGAAGTCATGAGTGGATGCAGGGCTTTGGTGCTCACCAGAAGCTGAGGCATCTGGCACGCTCGCTTCTGCTCTCTGTGCCCCTGCTCCAGACCGAGTGCCTGCTGCTGTCCTTCCCAGAGCACTGGCTCAGGCTCAGGCAGGGGAAAGAAGGGTGATGGGGAACAGCACTGTTCTCCATTCCTTTTCACAGGAACTCCCCAGCACTCTGGAGGAAGGAGGATAGCACCTACAAGAGCTAGGTAAAAGGGAATTTTACCACTCCACATCTGAAAGCTGATTTTTATCTGTGTTATGGAGAAAGCTTCGAGTCAGTTCTGGCTGTGTGCTTGGCAGACATATTTAAAAGTCTTCTGAAAGCTATGATAAAGCACTGTGTGCATTTGCCTGCACACCTCAAATGCTGAAATAGTTACATTCATGAAGTGCAACAGTCCAAAATACTCCTGAACAACCACTAGTGACTCGGGACAGTCAGCAACTTTAAACACAAGTCTTTAGATCTGCCAAAAAAAAAGGCATATCCCAGAATGATCAGACATCCTTCATTTAGAATGTCAGAATACTGACTTGTCTCGGTTCTAATTTAAATTCCCAGACTCAAATATAGTTGATAGAATCCATAACAATTTATAGAATGCCCTTCCCTCTTCCTCCTTCTTCCCCCAAAGAAAAAGAATCAGATGGAGAGAGAGGAAGGGTATGCAGACCCAAATAAATAATCTCACTGCGATTTGGAAGTTAAAAGAAGTTTAACAATAAACAAAAGGTATATGAGGTAGGGAAGTTACAAAGATATAGGGAAGGGAAAATGGGGAACAAAATATGTAACTATACAACCGGATTTGTGATGGCAATGGGTTTTGTCCACCTCGTGGTGAGGACGGCCACGTGGCAAGACAAAAGAGCAGCAGGAAACAGGAATGGTGATGCTAGCAGGCAGGGAGCACCGAGGGCAAGAAACCAGATGTCTCCCTGCTTCTGTGGATTTTTAGACAGGCAGGGGGCGTGGGCTAAGCATCACCTGGTAGTGTTCAGACCCACCCCTGGGAAGGGGTCAAGACCACCTGGAGTCAGGTTCAAGACCACTCCTCCCAAGAGGGTTAACCCTGTACACTAGTGCATAAACTTGTCCTGTTTCAACCACCTACTTCAAAGCTGCCACCTGATCCTAGACATAGACATCTCAGGTTTGCATGGATGTACACATGTCCTAAGACTTCACTCCTCAGTCCTCCTGAAGGACACAGAGAAACCTGGATCATTGAAATTGGATATAATTGATAGTGCATATCATCAGGCTGACTGACCTGTGTCGTACTGTTCTGCATTCAGCAATCTGTTGGGGCCAGCCCAGCACCTCTCAAAAGCATCATATTCACAACAACAGTGATAACTACAGCCATTATAGGAAAGATTTGTCTCAGCATTATTTTCCCATTAGATTCTTGTGTCTCAAATAATGAGATGCTTGCTGCCTGCCTTGCACTGAGAGCAAGCCTACTGCTGCTTTCATCGGAAACGATTTGCTGATGAGAAGCCAAGCAGCAAAATGCTGAATGTATTGCCATGTAATTTCATATGAAAAAAGATAAAACCAGCCTGCATCCTTGGGTAATAACCAAATATTGATTTTCTAGTAGTTGCTTCATCTTCATCCACCATTATTTCTTAGGTCTGGTTTCAATAGGATTTTCTAAAGTTTATGTATGCTGTACGTAGTTTGTACATCTACATGCAAAACATTTACATATTGGAGTAGCTGCATTGTTACCTGTATGATATCCTAATAGACCTTTAAAAGATTAGCAGTGAACAGGAACATGTTAAATATGGCAGGGAAAAGAACTAAGGAAATATATTTGAAAATATTATGCTCATTAAGTCATTATAATGCTATCCTACAGTAATGTAATGATAATGTGCAGTTCAAATGCAGTTTCTGGGTGCCACAAGAAAGAATAGATTGGCTCATTTGCTACCAAACAATTCCATTTTCATATTTTCTAGAGCTGCTAGCACAAGATATAAACCCACATGCTTTGTTCAGTGTGCATTAAGATAGTAAATCAGTATGTGGAAGACTGTGGCTTCACAGAAGCTAGGTACCAGCTGCTGAGATGTGACAAATACAAGTGGCATCCCTCAGGGATCAGTGCTGAGACCAGTGCTGTTTAACATCTTTGTCAGCAACATGGACAAAGGAATCAAGTGCACTCTCAGCAAGTTTGCAGATGACACCAAGCTGCGTGGCACAGTCAACTTGCTAGAGGAAAGTGATCCATCCAGAGGGACCTGGACAGGCTGGAGAGGTGGGCCCAGGGCAACTCCATGAAATTCAGCAAGGCCAAGTGTAAGGTCCTCCATCTGGGTCGGAGCAACCTCAAGCACAGATACAGCCTGGGTGGTGAATGGGTGAGAGCAGCCCTGAGGAAAATGATCTGTGGGTCTGGGGTGAAGAAAAGCTCAACATGAGCTGGTAGTGTGCACCTGCAGCCCAGACAGCAACTGTGTTCTGGGCTGCACCAAGAGATGTGTGGCCAACAGGGCAAGGGAGGGGATTCTTCCCCTTTGCTCTGCTCTCATTAGACCCCACCTGGAGCACTGTGTGCAGTTCTGGAGCCACCAGTACAAGGACGTCGAACTGTTAGAGCGAGTCCAGAGGAGGGCCACGAAGATGCTCAGAGGAACACCTCTGCTATGAGGACAGGCTATGAGAGTTGGGACTCTTCAGACTGGAGAAGGGAAGGCTTTGAAGAAGGGGGGCCTACAGGAAGGCTGGGGAGACACTAGTTACAGGGTCCTGTAATGACAGAACAAGGGGTAATGGGTTTAAACTGGCAGAGGGGAGATTGAAACTAGATGTTAGGAAGTTGTTTACAGTGAGGGTGGTGAGGCACTGGAACAGGCTGCCCATGGAGGTTGTGGTTTACTCTCTTAGCTGTTCCAAACTTAAAGATTTATGTCAATCACCTTTTAAGAAGAGGCAAGATTCACCATTATTTGACTCATGTAAAATTACTTCCTTCCACTTCAAGAATGAAATCTACGAAAATCTCTTGCTAACAGGTACTCTTAAAGCAAAATCCTAAAATGTTCACTGTTAATTAAAACCTTCAATAAATCTCCCCTAGCTGCATTACAATGTGAAAATATTACTGGAAACAGATTTTTCACATGAGGACAGAGAGGTTTTTGTCATTCCTTAGTAATTTTACTACTTTGGCCACCAGCTCAGTTAACTGATTCATCCACAGCATTAGAAGTACCTCAAAGCTACTAAGTAGGTTTGCAGATCACAAGAATTAATGTCTGCACATGTAAGTTTCTAAATTATAATCAAAACTCATTAAAAGAAAAAAAAAAAACTTGTGAAATTACATCACAATATGGAAACTAATCCCCTGAATGGTGCTTTTCTCTTGCAGTTAGTTTTTTGGATGGATGTCTTCCCAACTTGTTAATAAATCTACTTGAAGACTGGCTTTAAAGGAGTGTCCACATGCTACTGTAGTGCTTAATAAGAGAATCATAGAATCAACCAGGTTGGAAGAGACCTCCAACATCATCCAGTCCAACCTAGCACCCAGCCCTAGCCAGTCAACTAGACCATGGCACTAAGTGCCCCAGCCAATCTTTTCTTGAACACCTCCAGGGACGATGATTCCACTCCCTCCCTGGGCAGCCCATTCCAATGCCAATCACTCTCTCTGGGAAGAACTTCCTCCTAACATCCAGCCTATACCTCTCCCAGCACAACTTGAGACTGTGTCCACTTGTTCTGTTGCTGATTGCCTGGCAGAAGAGACCAATCCCCACCTGGCTACAGCCTCCCTTCAGGCCTTTAGGGATGACAGGTGTACTGCAGGAAGAAGAAAGAAGTTAGCCAAAATGCACACAGTGTAGAAATATCACTCACAGCGTTAGCCTGAATCTGGGTGTGTTATTATCCTTCACATTTGATTTATCTGTCTGGAAAATCAATGAATTCAGTGAAAAAAAAACACCAATTTTGAGGCAAGAGAGACCTCATCTTGGTGAAGATCCTTTCTTCTCTTTTTTGGCACATGTGAATGCAAAGTAGAATTATTTTCCTTTTTTACAAGAATATGTGCCATAAAACATACTCCCTGCTTCTCCCCTGTGCTGTTGTAGAACTGGAACAACTTCAGTAGGAATAAGTGAGAGAAACCTATTGCCTGAAAAATGGGAGTGCAAGCATTCACAAAGCCACAGGGCTGCAGCTTTTCAGAAAATGATTATAACAAAAGGAAGAATTTGGTTTCAGCAAATATTTTGATCGTGTCTGCACATGGCACAATGAAAGAAACTCACACACTGTATTATGCTCCTTACTCACTAGGGCAAATGAATACCATTAAATTCCAAAGATAGGAACTCAGACTTACAAGTGTAAGGCTTCCCACTTTTTGTTTACTTTTTCATCTAGTAAACTCCCACTGATCTTTTACTACTGTTGACTCATTTTCTGTATGCTTTACTAAGGAAATATCTCAGCATCTCTATCCCACCTGGGCCTGTACTTGTCATTTCCTTAGGACACAGAAAACAAATAGCACTTCTTGACCATCCTTGATGGTCTCACTTTCAGAGAAAAATGAGGGGGGGGGGGGGGAGCTTTACCTGCGTTTGACTATTTTGCTCCTGTTTCTATGGGAACAAGAACAGATGAAGAAAAAACTGCCAGCTAGATTGCTGGAACTCTGATCAAAGCAATTGGCTGATGATGAGAAGCTTCAGGCTCCCTTTGGACTGTCCACTGGGTTGCTAAATCTAAAATAGTTTCATGTTACGGCATGTGGAAAATGCATCAGCTTTAAGTAACAGTGGAGACACTTTTTTTCCCTTGGGATCTCTTCAAACTTTGTAATTATCAGGTCAAACTCAGAATAAAATATATTTTTGTTAAGAGAAAGAGCACAAAGTGAAGCCATCCTGCACAGGTGATTGAGCTGCTTGCAATTTCTTTCTAATATTTTCAAAGCATGTAGACCAGTGGAATCTTCCACTAACACAACTGTGTCAATCCAGCTGAGTGAAAGGGAACCTAGTAGATACAGAAATAATAGGCCTGAGCAAAGGTTCTTTTTATTATGCTCCCCTGACCACAGTTCCAATCCTTGACTCTACTACCACACCACATAGCTGTTCTTTTATAAAATATAACTTCTTGGCCCAAACCCTCTACTTCTCTTTCCTGTCTCCATACTCTGTACCATCAACCTCCCATACATTATCTTCTTGTAATCTTGGTCCCAGACATTCATCCTAAACTCAGTCTTCAATCCCAGAGCTCCCAACAGCCTTTCTTCCCATGTGGCCATTGCTGTTGGCACCTGGTGTGACTGTAGCACCAGACACTCAGGCTTGCAGAGTCTGTATCTCTTCCTTTCTCCCTCCTGCCTCAAGAGATGTTCCAGATATGAGATGACAAAAGCAGTGTTTCCCAATAATCTAGCCAAAGTTCCAAAGAGAGAAGAGTAGGGCACGTGAAAACTGTATCATAGCACCTAATAGTGCATTTGTTTTTATCACCTCTACCTGAAACTGAGTGTGTGTAAGGGCTGGTTCTGCAGGCTGGTGCCACAATATGTTTAGCAGTACTACATGCAGTAGAGCTACATTGATGTGATATATATGGGAGCTGAGAATTTGGTCAGAAGCTTACAGTACCTACTGTTTTGGGTTCTTGAGTCCTTCTTTGGAAAATGGTGAATGAGAATGTTCAGCTACATTTTGTGCCAGCAAAAGAGTGCATAATGTACATATATGCATGATAAACATTTCTTCTTCTTTCCCAGGGATTCACACAACTTTTTCAGGTATGTATGCCAATGTCTGGTTTCTCTCTCTCCTTTTTCCATAACATCTCACCCAAATCAAGTATATTTTAGGGAAAAAAAAAAAAAACAACAAAAAAAGCAAAAGATGGATAAGTCTCTGTCTTAGGCAACCAATGAGTTTGTATCAAGTGTAGCACAATAAATAGAGTAAGATAATCATTCTTGTCTTTAGCTCTATCCATGCAGAAGAATACTTTGGTCTGGTATCATTTTACAGAGCTCAGTAGAGCTCTTCAGCATGGATTTACAAACCAATCATGACCTCAAGTGGCATGCTGTTAGTTTGAATAAAATGCCTGCCAAAGCACATTAGGATCGAAGTACTCCTGAGTTGCTAGGTGCCACGGTGTTCTGATCTAGCAGAGTGTGCAGTCAATGTTTCCAAGATTATAAGCAATGGGAACTCATCTGTGCCTTAATAGCCTACATCTCCCTTTTACCAGTCCTGTAGACACATTGTAAAAACATACTAGGAACATTGCCTAGTCCATGTTTTTAAACTAAGCTGTTGTAAAAATCAGTTAAGCTGTATGTTAATAGAAAATGAAAATCCAGTGAACTCTTGAACTCTAAAAGCTAATACTGCCTGTGTTGGTTTTGTCCTTCTTTTAAGGCCTAAGGATGACACTAGGCTGCTTGTGTTCAGAGCTGACTTTTAGCTTTTTCCTTATGAAAGGTGTCTAGTGAGAAGCTGAAGTTGGCAGCAGACAAAGGTTCTCAACAGCCTCGAGAGGATCAGGCTCTACACTTATGTGACTTTCACACATCAAAATTAGTTAATCCATTCCTAGTTCAGATGCTGCCTCTGCTGGGCTTGTTAGGGATGAGGTTTTTTAATTACAAGAGCAATTTCACAGTGTTTTGAAGAATGCATCTGCCCTGCTTTGTATCCATGTTGTTGAGCAGGGTTATTCAAAATGAGAGCCAGCAGCATCCTTCTAGTGAGGGAGGCGGGGGGAAAGGATGAAAGCTCTCCTGACTGCAGGCTCAAACCATGAAAACACTTTCTGAACATTAAGGCCAGGAGGAAAATATCAAGGAATGATCAATAAAGTACCTCAGAAAATGAGGCAGAGCTAAAAGCCTGGCCACATTAGGGACCTCCCCATCTGTCATGCTTTTCAGTAGGGCTGTTGTGACAAGTATCTTAACAGGTGCTACAGATAAATAGGTGGCTTCTAAAATACCAATGGAGATACAGAAAAATCTTTCCAAAGTAACACTGCTAAAACTCACTCTTCTTTGACATCTTAAGGCACAGGCTCTCCAGTAAGGAAAGAAGTGTGTCAAACTGCATGGCTTTCCTTGAGTTAGAGTGCCCATATGCCCGTGGTCTGGGCTCTTGATCTTCGTGGATGTACCAGAACTTTATGAAGGACAGTTGGCTGTCTGCAAGCTTTACATCCTGAGAGCGCTCCAGCCTGTGTCTGAGAGTATATAGGCTTACTCACAGCTGCAAAGTAGCCAGGCAAAAATGAAGGTCCACTGCTTAGCTACAAAGTGAGGGGATATATCCCATGAAATGCTGCTGATGCTTCCATGGAGCACATCAGTTTACAGATATTAAGATATGAACACCAAACCAATCACATGCCCACTGGTGCAAAGGTTAGAAGTGCAGTTCAGTCTGTTTGTGTTAGGAAAAGCAGTCCTAATAAGTTACCTCTTTAATGTCCTTTTTGCCTTAGCAGTTGTAATGCTAGGTAGGTGGGACTTAAGTAGAAAAACACGAGTGTATCTTCTAAGCTGAAATTGTCAACATAACAAAAAAGAAAAAGTCATCAGTGCTCTGATCTTTCCCATTTCACCTGCTTTGCTTTGACAAGTCAACGTTCCGTTTGATTCAAACAGGAAGCTCTAGCGTAGGAGAGTCGTGTACCTCTGTGTCTCTTCCCTGCTGCTTAAATGTCAATTGTTTGGGATTTTCACAGACATAGTGCTATAAACCAGTCCTTGAGGACTGTCATTGGAGATCCCAAGAGGAAATTCTCCTTTATAGCAAACTGGGTGTGGAGATGGACATGGAAAGGTGAAATGGGGGTATTTCAAGGTCACTACAGTGATGCCAGCAGGAAGGCCCAGAAGGCAGCAGAGCCCATGCGATGAGCACCCATCTGCTCCAGAAAGGACAAGCAATGTTCTGTGTAATGTGACAAAATAAGTAAGCAAAACACCTTCCTGAGCTGAAGCCCAGTGTCTTTCATAGTACATGACTGTCAGGAGGCATGTGAGTGGTGCAAGCTGCCTCGTTCTGGCTTCTGGTCCCACTGAGCACCCATGAAGCTCCTTCTGCTGCCTTGCTGGTGCAGTATTGTTGGGTTTCACAGAGTGGTTTGAAGTAGTTGCTGAAGTTGCAGGCATGGGTGGTTTATATAGAAAGCAAGATTTAAGCATTATGCAGCCAGTCTACTTCATAGTCCCAAGCTATACACATACCAAGCTACCACAGTACACCCCACATAATATAATCTCAAAAAGAGAGAGAAAATTTCTAACATCACTTGTATTATGTCTCAGAGTAGCAAACTAAGCAATAAAAATAAAGGATTGGGGGTTTAATTTTGTTTTTTTTAAATTGATTGGGACATCTATATTCTACTATAGAACAAAAAATAGGCTAACAATGAGCTGTATCATACATATGCAGCACATGTGTGTAAGATTATAAAGAGTTTATCAATAATAGCTAAATAATAAACAAGAATTACAGTTAGAGGATGTTACTGTGTGTCCCTATAGCCTAAACTAGAAGAAAAGATTATGAGAGACTACAGCAATTTGTCAAAAATAAGCCAAAACACCACTGGGGTTTCCAGCTAACTTAAGATTCAGAAAGGCAGCTGCTTCTGATACTTTAAATTAGCATTCATTGCATAGGTGCAAGCACTAAAAAGGAAAGGGTGATGAATGGGATTACTAAAACTGCACACATCCTTCTAGGGTGTATTTCAGGCTTAAGCTTTTGAATAGCAATTATGCAGGGCAGTATTATTTATTTCAATCAATGTCTTGGTAGTCAATTATACATAGAGTTGGAGAGCAGCCCTTTTGCTTTCCTATTAGAAGCAAGCAAGCAAATAAAAATGAGGATCCCAAATGTAATGAGCTCTCTTCATTTCCTTTTTCTACCTTCAATTCCAGTTAACTGAGCTAACCATGGATTTTCAACCTTGTAGGAAGCAAGCTTATCATAGACAATGTGGTTGCCTTTGTTATAGTCTACTTTTTCCTTTATCTCTAGTTCTGCTTCTCCCTGCCATTACTCCTCATGGATTGAGATGATTCATGTAGGGCCTCTACATTGGAGACAATAAACTATTGCAACCCAATTGCAGAAGCAGAAATTAATGTTATTTAACTGGGTTTCTTGGCTCTCTGCATATAATATTGACTAGTACAATATCCATGACTTTTTATGTTGCCATGTCCCTCTACTGTGAGTAATCATGTGAGTAGCCATGATCTCTAAGCTTAGTACATGGGCTTTAAGCCCTTTGAGACTGAATCCTCAGTTTGTTTTATATAGGTAGATGTAGAAATAAATGTAGATCATACACACATACACACACATACAGTTTATACCTGTTACAATAGCTGTGCAAAGCAAGTAAACAGCAATAATGCTGGCTGGCTATGTTGACAGGAGGACAAAAATTCACAGAATGCTAGGAGTTGGAAAGGACCTCAAAAGATCCTTGAGTCCAACCCCCCTGCCAGAGCAGGACCACCTAGAGTAGGTCACACAGGAATGTGTCCAGGCTGATCTTTGATGTCTCCAGAAAAGGAGACTCCACAACCTCTCTGAGCAGTCTGTTCCTGTGTTATGCTACTCTCACAGTAAAAAGCTTTTCTTTATGTTCATGTGGAACCTCTTATGCTCCAGCTTGCACCCATTGCCCCTTGTCCTGTCATTGAACATCACTGAGAAGAGCCTGGCTCCATCCTCCTGACACTCATCCTTCACAAACTTATAAACATCGATGAGGTCCCTTCTCAGTCTCTGAGCTGAAGAGCCCCAGCTCCCTCAGCCTTTCTTCATAAGGGAGATGTTCCACTCCCTTAATAATCTTTGTGGCTCTGCATTGAAATGTTTCAAGCAGTCCTCCAAGGTCCTTCTTGAACTGAGAGCCCAAGAACTGAACACAATATTCCAGAAGTGGCCTCACTAGGGCAGAGCAGAGGGGGAGGAGAACCTCTCTCGACCTACTAACCACACTCTTCTAAGAACAGACCCCAGGATACCATTGCCCCTCTTGGCCACAAAGTCACATTGAGAGCTTCATATTTTTTTTCTTTCAGAGAATGACAGCATTCTAGTATTGCCTTTACTATTCAGAACAAACACAACTATACTACTAAATCAGGTCAGTGTTTGAGCACAGTACTCAAGAAAATCCCTGCTGCCTACACATTGACTTACTCTTTGTGTATGGATGGAGAACCTCCTTTATCAGACAAGGAAATTGAAACACAGAAGTTATAGCTCAATAAAATGTGGCAGTGCATTGTTTTTTCTGGCTCTGTGGTCACATAATGTGTATCAGTAGTAGCTCTCCTACAAATCCTGGTTTTTAGTCTTATGCTTCCTCTGTATCTTGTGTGATAAATCCCTCAGATTTATCTTCAAAAGACTTTTGAACCAAGGGAGAGACATATTGCAAACCAGAAGTGAAGGGGTTTCATGGCATGAACTCACTGGGATGTGCTATATGCTCTGAGAGTTGACACTGAGTGCCTGTTGAAGCTCCTATCACTGTCCATGACAGGACAGTGCTGGAGGACAGAGAGAGCCATATCAGTCTTGGCCACATGATCTACTGTGGACAGCCTGTTCTGCATGTGCATGAAGTCTCTCTGGGATAATGCTAGCTGGCAGAGTCCAAAACAGTGCCAAGGAGCACGTTAATTCAGTGGTGTGGACTATCAGCAACACACTGCTCAGCTTCACTTCCTATTCTTGTCTTATTTAACAAAACAATAGTAATTGGAGGGACTCCCAGCCTGGTTCTACAGAGAGTGTGGAAGCCTTCAGCTCCAGCCATCTGGAACAGCAAGATGCACCCACGTACAGGCACTGCCACAGGCAGTGGACCACATGACACCCAGCCACATCCATCCAAGCCTCTTACTTGCCTGTGCCCTGGTTTTCCCATCTCTAGTAGGAGGACAGCAATCTTCCTTCTCTTTTGCTAAGGGTTTCAATAGCTCTGGAAGAATAAATCGGGGAAGATTGGGGTAAAATAGAGCCTGCTCATTTAAAATCAGTATTGATGAAGTAATTTCTTAAAGGGTCTCAGCTGTTTCCCCCAGTATTATTCCAATAATTAAATTGGAAGTTTGATCAGATATGCCTCCACAAATAGCACATTTCATAAGGCTAGAAAACATTTAATAGAGCAATTTATTTGGAGTTACACTTGTTGCTGAATTTGTCTGGGGGGGAAAAATCCTAAGCAATTGGATAAGGCAAAAATAATGTTTTCACTAAAAAAAATTCTCCAATCTTCATTTTTAATGATCAGGCACCTTTACAATCCTAGCCATGAAATATGCTTGCATCTTGCAAAAAAAAAAAGATGCTGTTTTCTCAGTGTTATATTCACAAAGCTTTATTTTTACAGACCTGCTTTATGGTCTAATTTCAAAACAATCAGCTAGCAGCTATATTGCTTTAAACCTCAAGAACGCATTGCAAACACAAGAAACTCCAGTGTAGTTCAGTGTGTGCAGGGGTAGATGTCCAAGCTCAAGCAATGTTCCTCTGTTTGTAATTGGTCTTTTACAGTTTCCAAGAGTCCACCATCAGATGCAAGGAAATCATTAGCTCCTTTATTTGAGATAATTATGATTAGGTTTTGTAGCAAATGATGCTTTTTGTATCATAGTATTTTTATGCAAAAGTGAGGAATTCTTCAAGATGTTCCAGTTGCTGTATGAGGTGGAGAAATCACCTGTTCCTGACAAGGAGTTCAGTCCTAAGGAGAAACTTGACTGTGGAGCACTGCATTTTAAACTGGGGCAGCTCTTCTGGGGAGGTTTGTTCTGTCCCATCCCCACCCCCCCAATCATAGAATCAACCAGGTTGGAAGAGACCTCCAAGATCATCCAGTCCAACCTAGCATCCAACCCTATCCAGTCAACTAGACCATGGCACTAAGTGACTCAGCCAATCTTTTCTTGAACACCTCCAGGGACGGTGACTCTACCACCTCCCTGGGCAGCCCATTCCATGCTGCACTGACAGAGGAGAGGTCATGCTGCTGCACACTCCCACCCCACCACGGTTGCATCCAGTTCTCTTTTACAGTATTTAGATTTTGGCAACATCACCTTTGGCCAGTGTGCTGTCATTCCAGTTCTTGTACTCTAAGCATAAGAACATGATCACTTCTTACATGTGAAGTATTCTTCCAGGCCGATCTTCCTGTCAACTCAGTTCTGGTATGAGCAACACAGCTGACGGTGGTGCAGGGAAGAAATGGGCCAATGAAGTGGTGTAGTCTACAAGCACTTGTTTCATGTATTACTACAAAGTGGCAACCAAATTTTGATGCCTTGGGGCATGTCAGTACTACAAACAGAAAGAAGTATCGGATTAAACCTCAGTTTAGCACTAAGGCACACAGGAAGAGCCACCCTGAGGGGAAGTCTGCCATGACCACAGTGTCATCAGCCCAGACTTACCTACAGCTATTCTTAGTTCTCCCTGTGCCAATAAATAGCTTCCATGCACCAACTAATAGGGCATCTGCGGACACTTAATGTCAGCTGTCTCAAAGCTCTGCAAGCTGAACTGCACTGAACTTGAGAGGCAGCAGACTTGTAGCACTTACGTGATTACGCTGTGGAGTAATCCACTGGGATGAAACACTGCCAAATGCAATGTGTGTTGTCCTCACAGCAGTATAAACAGAGATATGAAGCACTGAAAAACTGATTCCCTTAACCCTCTGGGGAAGTATTTCTCTACCTCAGATCCTATTTTCAGGTTTGTTTCAGTGGGAAATGGCTGTGTAAGTGTGGCCATGCTCTGCTAAGGTGGGCTTGTACTGAGCCATTGTGCAATGAGAGCAAGGCTAGCTGTTGCATCAGCTTGCTTGAATTTAAGTCACAGCGCTACCACCAGATTTTAATATCTAACTGAATACAGACAGCCATAATGCCATTTGCCATAACTGCCACTGGAACAGGCTGCCCTGGAGGTGGTGGAGTCAACATCCCTGGAGGTGTTCAAAAAAAGCCTGGATGAGGCACTTAGCGCCACGGTCTAGTTGACTGGACAGGGCTGAGTGATAGGTTGGACTGAATAATCTGGAAGGTCCCTTCCAACCTGGTTGATTCTATTCTATTCTAATTTTAGAGGATAACAGTAAATAAGACAGTTATCTTAGACTTGTACTTTTCTGTGCAACCTTAAAGGAATAGAAATAGTTTGGCATCACAGATGTGTAAGCAAATATTCTAATGTCAAAAACCCCTGTATAGCAGGGTTAAGATTACAAGAGTTGTGAAGTGTACAAACAAAAGTCTATTTCATATAAATTCCAGGTGTGCAAATTCAGCTCTGGATCCAAGAGGCAAACTGCAGCCTAGTTCTCTTATGCAGTATCAAATATATATATAGAGACACACACATATATAAAAATGGTGACGCCATCATTAAAGACTGTGAAATTACTTATCTAAGTTTTATAGATTGAAGCTCTTTCCCTTCAAGATGAGCTCAGTGAAGTCTGATAGGTGAATGATTTTAACCCAAGTAGCAATTTTTTTTCATGTATCCCATCTGGAATGAGCTTATGAGACATACATATGTGTTATGCACTCCACGTACTGAGCAGAATCAATAACAGGTCCATTGGTTCTGACACATTATCAGTACAGAACTGTTTCCTACCTTGTGTTTCGGTGAAATAATGTATTCACACAGCCTCATTTGCTGGAGAATACAATGTGAATTTTAAGGATCAAATGACTGAGGGAACGGTCTCAAGTTGTGCCAGAGTAGGTATAGGCTGGATATTAGGAAGAAGTTCTTCACAGAGAGAGTGATTTCCCATTGGAATGGGCTGCCCAGGGAGGTGGTGGAGGCACCGTCCCTGAGGGTCTTCAAGAAAAGACTGGATGAGGCACTTAGTGCCATGGTCTAGTTGATTGGATAGGGCTGGGTGATAGGTTGGACTGGATGATCTTGGAGGTCTCTTCCAACCTGGTTGATTCTATGAAGGATTCTATGATTTCTTCTCAAAGGTCCTCAGTTTCCCTGGGCAACACTCTTCTTCATGCATACAATTGATCTGTGTCTTTATTTGCCTTGGTTTAACTTGAACATGTTTCTCTCACTGCTCAGTCCAAGGGAAGAAGCAAAGTCTATAAATCAATCACATTCTTACTAGGCCCACTCTTGTGCTCTCTTTCATGCTTCCTCAGGTAGCCACTCATCCTCTGACTTATTTCTCCCATTTCAGCAGTTCAGACTTTCTTACCATTCTTGTGTTAATTTTCTTTTCATTTTTTTCTTTAGTTGAGGTATGAAAATCACTGCCAGTTGCACAAATAAGCATTTATACTGCAGTAGATTAAAAACGTGACTTTTCAGTAACACTAACCTTGCATAGGTTTACATAAACCTCCTAGCTTCTTAGGGCAAGGAACCCGGCACAAAGCAGATCCTTTATTGTGGAGTGGCATTTACAATGACAGAAGCGGGTAAATAACTCAGGGATTCAAAGACAAAATTAATCTTTTATGGTCATTATCTGGATTAATATAAGGAAAAACCCTAAAGGGGTTTGGAAAGTAGGAAGTGAGAAAATGGATTATGCTAATCTGTGGTTCTT
The DNA here is from genome assembly GCF_015220805.1 of Pogoniulus pusillus. Taxonomy (NCBI): domain Eukaryota; kingdom Metazoa; phylum Chordata; class Aves; order Piciformes; family Lybiidae; genus Pogoniulus; species Pogoniulus pusillus. Next base: position 16,671,280 of record NC_087272.1, on the reverse strand, counting down.
TTGTGGTCTGACAGATAAAATGGAGGTAATATTTTCTTTTGTTACTACTGGTAGTGTTATCTAACTTGTAATCAGTATTTTGGAAGTGTATGTATGTCCATCAGACATTTTATACAAGACACAGTCATGACAACAATGACTGTCAATAAACTTAACCTTATCAAACAGCATTTGCACAGCTCTGACATACATTGAGGTGTGTTTGTTCAAATTCTTGTCCTGAATCAGCACATCCCTGCAGATTCTTCAATGAGGGTTGCTGCTGGCATCCCTTGGCTTCGTACAAAACTTGCAGTTATTCAAAGGAAAAAGAGAATAGAACACTTCTCCAAAAAACTGATTAAAGCACTAACCAGTGAATGAGGAGACCTGGATTCCGGTTCCTATTTCAGGCAGCACAGAGGCTCCCCTGAGGGCTGCTCAGTTCACTAGTTAGAGCCTGCTTATAGGTTCACTTTCCTTTAGGAGAAATGGGGACAAAGCCCGTTGCTTCCACATTCTTGTGACAGCTGAGACTTGGGGCAAATCTGAAGGCTGTTGCTACTTCAGTGCTTTTGGTAAGAAAAGCACCTAGTTTTCCTACAGCATTAAGGGATACTAAAGTGCATAGCTGTGTTTGTTCAGAATTCAAGTCCCAGGAGCTAGCTAAGCAGGTTGTTCATGCTGCTGCTTCCATATCCTGTCTTCAGGTGGCAGCAGGAAAATCCACACCCTGCAGTGGGACATTGCACAGAGGTTTGTGACTCTGAAGTGGGTACTGATCCAGACACCACCTCCACACAGCAGCAATGCACAATAAGACAGTGCATTCACTTGGGTTCAACATGGTGGCTGCAGAAAATACTCAGGAGCAGTAAAACAAAGAGAGAGTTTGTAATTGATCACTCTTAGACAGTATGACATAAAGCAGACTTAAAATTAAGGAGAATTAGCCCAGTAATCTTAGTTTTAGCACACAGTCATGGTTACTTCAAAAGTGTCTATATATCACACTCTAACTGGCTTAAAGGAGTTGAAATAGAAGTTCTAAACCATCTGCTTTTTAAATAAAGGAGGCTATTTATGGCAATAATACTCTTGACTAAGGACTCGGAGTCAACTGTAACTGATAGAGGTGATTGATGTCCATAATAATTGCACAATTCTGTAATCCTTCCTTGCCCTAACAGTTCTGTGCTTATGTTTTAAATATTATTAGTAGTCAGACAAAAATAACTTGTGGCCAATATCATGCTCTCCACATGGCTGAGAATCTATTTTTGTAACACTATTTAAGAATGATGGATACTTTTTTCCCTACTTGCTTAAACACTAGCTAACTCTCTAGATCTCTCCTCTCTATTCAGGAAAATCCAAGTCCAAATGATTTCGTGGCTATTTAAAGGATGGTGTCAAATAATGCATGCACAAAGATTAATTTCCCCACTGGATAAAAAAAAATCTGGTAACACTTCGGTACTGGAGTTTTGTTGCTTTGGTGGTTTTTTTTTCTTTTAATTTTTAAGAGAGAAAAAAAAATTTAGGAACAATGAAAAATGGAAAAGGAAAAAAAATGAGGCAGATGAAATGTATTTGTATAAAGTGACTCCAAGGGAAAGTACCATGCTTATTTTTATTCTAGATAAGCAACAGGACAGCTTGGAATAAACACGGGTTGAAATTTTCTTAGTCTCTTTAACAAGTTCAAAGAGGCTAAAGACACAGAAGAGTTGAACATTGCTGTGTACAACACAGTAAACAGATTAAAATTTCATACCTGAGCAAAAAAAAGGAACTTAACTATTAACTACAGCATGCAGAATAACTGATAAGTTATCACATAAACCTAGCATACTGTTATTAGGTTACAGTCATTCAGATGGTCTTAATTTTTTCAAAGGCTAAAGATGGGAAAAGCTCCAAGACGAGATGAGTGCGTGACATAAAACCACAACAACGAAAAGCACATTACCATTTAGCAGCCTTTTCAGAGGATCAAAATTATCTGCTGTTTTATTATCCATGGAGAAAGCAGCAACAATTCAAAACCTGTGGAGCTAATAACACATTAGACATTTAAGCAGGTCCTGAAAATTGAAATATTGGCAGTTTATGAAAGGCTTGCTAAAGACCTAAGCCTGCATCCCCTGCCCTCAAATGCCGCTTCAAAGCACTGCACTTGTGAGCTGTCCCCAGTGCAGAATGAAAGGTAAGGATCTGCAGGGAATGACTGATCAGGTCACAGGCTTGTGATTTTCTCATCAGCATAACCACAGCCAGTTCTTAAGAGCTGATTTTTTACCACATTTTATTGATCAACCCACACATTTCATTTTACATAGAAACTTGGCCTTTCTCCACATTTGGGTGAAATTTTGGGTAGTTTTGGGGGAAGGTTTCCCTACTTTATTTCAAATACTTTGGGTTTAAGTATTTCAGTACAAACCAAAACCCATTAACATATTTCTCTTATTAATTCTCTTGTCTTCACAAAAAGAAGTCTGTGGGAAAGAAGGGGGTTGAAAAGTCTGAGTTTTAACCAGTACAACCCATTCTCCTCCCACAAGCTTCATTGTCCTGGCAGATCTCTGCTCTCCCTGATCCCTACATCCAATGTAAAAATTATCTGCTCCCACCACCAGTGCTCCTGTGCTACAAAATCGGCTGTGACACAAATCTTATAGCAAAGCCAGTAAACTCTGTCTTTGTCATTTAGACTTCTCAGAAATAAACAGGAGGGATGCAAGCATCTCTTACCCTCTCAGAGACAGCAGTTGTATAGTTACATACTCCTGATGCCAATCCACTACTGCCAAATTACACAACCTTGCCTGACTTTCCTGCTTTTTTCTTTCACCTTTTATGAACAAAACTGTGCATTAAAAACACATGGGTCAAAAGGGATATATCCCTTTGTCCACAACATATTCTTTCCTTCTTTAAATTCAGACATCTTAGACATTGGTAGGTTGTGTGAAAGAGTCTCCTGGGAATTGAATCCTTTTTGCTTCTAGTTTCTTCCTGGCTTTGAAAGCTGCTGATACTTCAGGGTGGATGGAGTCCATCCGCTGTTCGCACTGGAAGGCTGTGAGGAAGGCCGTCCTGTAGTTGTTATTCATCCAGCCATAGAGAAGAGGGTTGGCAAATGTTGAGCACATGGCAATCACATGAAACACTGTGTAGATGAGTTTGTACTCTTTCAGGTCTAATACCTGACTGTCAATGTCACTGACTAGCTGGAAAGTATGAAATGGCAGCCAGCTGACAGCAAACACCACAACCACACACACCAGCATCTTGGTGGTTTTCCGACGCCGATGGTGGTAATGATCGTTCCCTGCCCCAGGACTAACATGGTTTTTGAGCTTGGTCCAAATGCGGGTGTAGGCATAGGAGATGACGGTCAGAGGCAGCACATACTGGATAAGGAGCATGGAGATGCTGTAGATGGTGCCATAGTTGAGTTGTCCCTCCCCTGGCCACTTCTCAGAGCAGACCACAATCTTGAAGTCAGGAATGATCTCAATCAGCGAGTACTCACGGAAGATGGCCAGAGGACTTGCCAACAGGGCACTGACTGCCCAGGCAACTCCTATAATCAGGAAGCTGATTCGCTTAGAGATTTTGCTTTCCAAGTGGTAGACGATGCAGCGATGCCGATCCAAAGCAATCACAGTCAAAGTAACAGTAGACACGTGCACAGCAAGAGCCTGGGCATAAGGCACCAGGTGGCACAAGACTGAGCCCAGCTTCCATTCTCCCAGCAGTGTGTAAACCAAAGTGAAGGGTAGACATAATGTATTCACCATCAGGTCAGCCACAGCCAGGTTGGCAATAAAGAAGTTAGTCACTGTGCGCATGCTTTTGAACTTGATGACCACATGAATCACAAGAGAGTTTCCAATCACCCCTAGCAGGATGATGGAGCAGTAAGCAAAGATCAGAATTATTTGCACTTCAACTAGTGTTGTACTGTCTTTCAGTTCTGGTTTAGGGTCCAGAGCCAATTCGTTGACTGGTGTGGTGTATCTTGACAAGTACAGCTTGGTGAACAGCTCCAATTTCATTTCATCTGTCTGATTTTCTTCTGCTGCTTCTAGGGGTCCCATCCTTGCAGCAGCCTGGCGTAAGCAATGGGGCTGTCCCTGAAAGGGAAATAGCACAAGAATATGTGGAGAAGTCAGTACACAGGGGCTAAGACAAAAAGCAATGAGCTAAAGTTACATCTCTTTACTCTTCCATGTTCCACATCGCAGGAATAAGAGAAGATCCATCTGAATTCTGTTGCACTTATATTTGAAGCCTGACCCCACAATATTATTCAAACACGACTCCTGCTGAAAATTGGGACAGATTTCAAAAGCATTTCAAAGACAAGGTTGCCTAAGTAAATGCAGAGGATTAAGATCCTGCTGGGCGGCACATCCTTCTTCACAATCCAATACCTAAAACTACTGCTGATTTAGCATAAAACTTCCATTAATAACATTGGGAATTCTACATGGAATGGCACCATCCAGACTTTATTAGCATACTAATCTTCCAGCTTTTCCTTAATGAAAAGTGTTTCCTTTAAATAGGTATTCCATTCTTACAGGTTTGTGCCTCTCCTTAATACCAGAGAACTAATTGTTGACATCTTTCTTTAAGAAACTTTCTTTTAGAACAGTGTGTGCCACAAGGCAATCAAAAATACCAGTCTGAAAGAACTGAAATACTAGTGTTTCTCTAAAGTGGCTCTGTAACCTTTTCATGCTGAAACTGACTCAAGAAGCAGAAGTCAGTTACACGTAGCATTTCCTTTCTGTGTAACGTTTGGGAAAACACAGTGCCTTGGAGGCTGTCAATCACGGATTCATTTCTGACTGCAGTCACAGAGAAGAGCAAATCATTCCCCTGCTGATGTCAGCAAGAATTTCAACACTGGTATCAAAATCACATTTTGTTGCCTTCCCTACACAGGCTGTGCCAAATTCTATGCTGCCCTATGACTTCTGTACAGTTGGATACATGGATGTTCTACAGTTATTTGCTGCCTTGGACTTCACTCCTATGTAAAACACACATGTTGCCATGAAGACTGCCCAGACCACGGGTGGCACGCTAAGTGAGCGCCACGCACCTGGGGACTTGGTGGCCTGACTGGGGAAAACACTAAGAAACTGACAGCACACAAAGAAACCGCCACAAAGGGAAAAGGCAAGCCTGAGTTACTAACTCTGCTTCTCCACCCATGTGTTGGGAATAGTAATATGAATATGTAGTGATTCTATAGAAATGTCTGAATATTATACACTGGAACGTAAGCCCTGGACAGGCAAGAGTGCACCAGCTCAGTAAGTGCTGAGTTGAGATGAAGTGGAAGGTTGGAATGGCCTTAGAGAATGGTGTAACAAATACAGACAATGCAAGGCTGGAGCCTGTGGCTTTCGCCTATCTCTGCTGAGTCGGATTGCTTAGACACAATGTATGTGTTGTTGAGAGAATATGATGAATGTCTACACTAATTAGTGTGTCATTTCTAACGCAAGTACATGTAACCACCTGCAGTGTAATACCATTTGTAGCCTTCTGATGGAAAGTAAGCAGCTGAAAGGAAGCAGGATCAGGCCCAGATTGAATTGACATCTAATCACTGGGCGATAAAGGTATGCCAGAGGTGGAACTTAAACTGGAGAATTATGAGGAATTAAGCTTCCTCTGTTGAAAGATATGTATTACTTATGAAAAGAGCTCTTTAAGAAGCATGGCAAGTCGCTATTATGAACTGTTTCAGACTTTTAAAGGACTTAAGCCTTCCCTAAAGAAAGCAAAAGTAGAGAAGAAATGTCACTTGCATGCCACTGAGTGTTTCAAATAGCTTAGCACAGCTCAAATTTCAGATCTGCCTACACAGTCAGTCTACCTATCAATGCCTTCAGTTTCACATGGCTTTTTAAACTTCATTGTTAAGCTTTCATCCCTACTCTGTCCCTGTAAACTGACAGTGTCACCCTTAGGTGTAATTTTCTGTACTGACAAAGCTTGTCTACCAGCAGGTGACTGAGTCCTTTGTGTTTGCTTGCATTCCATACAATACCCCCAAAAATTCTTAGTGCAAGCACTTATTTACAAAAGCAGCAGATTGACTGCCACACTTCAAATCCTGGGTTCAGCTTTGAGGCCCTCATGCCAAGGAGGACATTGAGGGGTTGGAGCGTGTCCAGTCAATGAAGCTGGTGAGGGGCCTGGAGAACAGGGCTGGTGAGGAGTGGCTGAGGGAACTCAGGGTGTGTAATCTGGAGAAGAGGAAGCTGAGGAGCCCTCATTGCTCACTTCAACTCCTTGAAAGGAGGCTGCAATGAGGTGAGGGTTGGTCTCTTCTCCCTAGTATCAGAAGATAGAACAAGGAAAAAAAGGGCCTGAAATTGTGCCAGAGGAAATTTAGGTTGGACATGAGCAACAATTTCTCTACTGCAAGAGTGGTCAGGCAATAGAATAGGCTGCCCAGGGAGATGGTGGAGTCACTGTCCCTGGAGGTGTTCAAGCAATGTGTGGCCATGGCACTTTAGGACATGGTTTAACAGCCGTGGTGGTGCTGGGTTGAAGCTTAGCTTTGATGATCTTAAAGGGTTTTTCCAACCAAAACAATTCTATGACAATAAAATACTACTCCCCCATGAGCTTCCAGTTCAGCCAAGTGATTAAGTTCATCATAAGTGAGCAGAAAGAAGCAGCTAAACACAGAGGAGCTCAGGCTAAGGGGGCCCAGCCAGCACCCACGAGTGATATCAGAATGATCATCAAGCCTATTCCTGTCTAGCCGGGGGGCCACCAGGCCCCCCGGCCTTTTTAGATCCCACTCCCATTCACCCTGGTGCACACCATGGGTACTCACCAGTGATGACATGAGGAGGATCCCTCTGCCCAGTTGGGCACAGCTTAGGGCTTCTGCCTTTCCTGGGGCAGATTATAAAGGGGAGCAGGCAGGGAGGGCAAAGTGATCACACCTGGGGTGGGAGGAGACTCCAATAGAGCCCAGGTGCTCTGGGTTTGGGGGAAATGCAGTGTGGGGTGGGGAAGGGGCAGGTGTGGTGGAAAAGGGGAGGTGGTGCTGAAAGGAGGGAGATGGAGATGAAATGAGGAAGATGAGGGAAAAGGAAGGAGATGGAGAGCAAAGGAGGAAGATGGAGGCAAAGAGGAAGACTGAGAGGAAAGGAAGGAGATAGGGGAGGAGGATTTTAAAAAGTAATAAAAATGAAAGCTGGACTGTAAAAAAAAAAGGAAAGGAAAAAAAGATTGCACTGCCAGGGGGGGCTGGACTGGACAATCTTTCCGAGGTCTCTTCCAACCCCTAACATTCTGTGATTAACCAAAATGTATTTCCCCCCCCCCGACTCAACTGGTTACAATTACGATACACCATTCAGTGTGTATATTTACTGTACAATTAGCAGTTCCAGCCCGACACGTGAAACACCGCAAGACACCCAGCCATGGTGTGCCAGCTGTGCACACACGCTTACACTGCAGATCTTGGTAATATAATCAGTTATCAAGAACTACCTGAAGCATGGCTGGCAGGAAGGGATTCCTCATCAATACTCCTTTAGTCCACCAGGTTAAAAACGGGCATGACCCACCGCACTTTGCACAGCCAAGGTTATGCTGAAGTATAAAACCCTCCTGAGCTTTTTCCTTAAACCAACATACCTACATCCAAGAATTATGCTTGCATTATTTTATTAGAGATTTGGTGAGGCTGCAGGACCTTCGAGTGCTGTAAAATCTCTTTTTTTCTTCAGTGCAAAATAAGAGCAGGTCATACTTTTACACTATAGTAGAAGGGTGAGAGAGAAAGCAGATTTCACTTTTGGGGGTTTTTTTCCCTTCTTTGCCATAAATCCAGGCAGGAAGACACAGCTCGGCCAAAGAATGCAACATCCCTTTCTTCCCTAAAATACTTCCAGTTGTTCCTCTAGTCCCTGTCATTCTACTGAAATCTATTTCCAACTTTTTCTTTTTTCTTAATCACAGCCTTCTTTTGTTCTACTACTTCTATTTGTTAACCGCCCTGTTTGGGCCGGCAAAAGGCGTTTTGGTCTTGTCGAGAGGGTAAAGACAAGGAAGAGAGGAGGGAGGACTAGTGTTTCAGGCAGCGATGAGTCGGGGTGTCATCAAGCGGTGAAATACATTGGACAAGTTTGACATTGTCGGTGGAACAGTTAAGTGGGCAAAGCATCAGCTGCTTTCGGCTGGGAAGGGCATTTGATAACTCAGATACTGTTTGATGGAACTCTTTCTGCTCTTTTTGGTATAAACCCTCCAGCTCATAGCTTTTATTTGCACACCTTGTATACTGCACAGCACCAGAGAGGGTTTTCCCATTTTTTCCCCCCAGCAGTCAGACCCTCAGGGGCAGGCATCAAATTGCACCTAACTTTCGGCAGAGGAAGGTTTACAGACAGTTCAGACCGCTTCTGACCCCTAAACAGGCAGAAGACGCGATGTCATTAGCAAGCAACACTTCCACCAGGTCCGCAACGCCTGAGCTAGTGAAGGGTTTGGGGTTTCTGGAGGCGCTGGTGGCGGCAAGCGCGGCTCTCGGTGCCGCCTCTGTCCGCCCGCTCCCGCAGCATCCGTGCCCCGCGACAGCCGCGCTCTTCCGTTTGCTCCATCCCATTTTCACCTCCCTCCCGCTCCGGGAGGCTACTAGAGCGGCCGCCGCCGACTGCTGCCACGGGAGCCGCTCTCCCAGAGCAGGGCAGGAAGCCGAGCTCCCTCGCCCAGCAGAGCAGCAGCTACTCCCGCCTCCCCCGGCACGGCACCGATCCCTCAGCATCCCTGCCGCCGCCCTCCCCTCGCACACTCACCGGGGCGGCTCTTTCCGATCTGGCTATGGGGCAGCGGCGCCGCACGCCGCGGTCCGTCGAAAGTTTGGAGGCGGCGACGGCCACTGCATGCTGGTGGGGAGGGACGAGACGGGGCGGGACGGAGTGACCCGGCCCCGCCGCCCGCGGAAGGGCTCGGGCGGGGCGGGAGGCTGGCGCCGCAGCCGCAACGGCGGACGGACGGGCGAGAAGGGGGGACGCGGCTCCGCCCGCTGGGCGCCGGGCGCGGAAAGAGGGCTGCGGGACGCAGTGTCAGCTGCGGCTCAGGAGGCAACAGCGGAAGCACTGCCGGCGTGAAAAGAGGGGTACAGGAGATTATGCCAGGTCCGAGCTGGTGTACGCCCCTCACGCCTGAGCCTGTCTTCTGGTTTTCCCTGTCCCCAGTCTACCTCTTGGAGTAAAGGCGACGCCTTTGGTCCAAACAGCTGCTGAAATCCTAAGTTGCAAGCACCCCAGCTCGCAAATATTTTCTGTTCCTCATAGGAAGCTGGGGATGCTGCCAGAGAGATGAAAGGACGAGTAGAGCATTTGCACATTCTGTCACGAGCAAAATAAAAGATTGCATATTTAATTACTGCTGCAAAGGTAAAGGCAACAGCTGCTATTTAGTTGGCTCTATATTCGGTAACCTTTCAAAACATCTCTTTTGCCAGACAGATTCACCGAGGATCATCTCCAGGCAGCAGTGCTGCCTTTCTAGTAGAGTCTAGCTTCGTTAAACCCATCGATAGTTTCTGCTTAGCATTTTGCTGTGTGCCTGATGTCATTCTTCTAGGCATAAATTCCGAGGTTCAACGGAGTGTTGTCTCAGTGGATAGTGGAGACCTTGGTTCACTGCCCTGTTCTTCGGCCCTAGTTACTGCTCTCCAAGAAGAATCGGGATGCTTTGCTTACTCTTTGGCTACAGCACTGATGGTTGGACAGTTCTTATCCCAAACGTTAGAGGAGCTGCTACCTTGAAGAAGGATGCGCCTTTGCTTCATATCACTTATGTAAATTTGCATTAATATTTTGGGTAGTTTATGGATCAGCAACCTCATCCTTCCTCTTCTGTACTCCATCCAAAAGAGCTTGTAAACAAAATCACTTCCTCCGTAAAAGGTATTGCTGCTTGCTTTGGTTATAGCCCAATATTATGCTCTTATCATAGGATAGAGTGTGAATGGAGTTTCAAGGAATAACTTGCAATATATGTGGGGTTTTTTAATTAAAAACATGTCTCGAGAATTGCCTTAGATCTTTACTAATTCAGGCAATCTCTCTACGAAGAGCCTTGCTCTTAGTCCTTCAGCACTTCTGAGACTATAAATGGAATGCTCCTAGGTTTTTGCGAAATAGATTTCTTTGATGACTAAATTAGAAGCTGGAAGTTTCAATTATCCTATTCCTGTTTATTTCATTTCCCAACTCAATTTAATCAAATACTTTTTTTGCCTGTTTGTTTACCAGCGGACATAAATCCATGCCACGAGTTGTACTAATTAGAGCTCTTGTACAATACATGGTGTTACAGCCTGCAGTTCTTCCCTTTCCTTCTTTTACAAATAGCCAGCAGGGGTGTTACTATTGTGCTGTACTTGGCACACTCCGTCTAGCTTAAGATGTATTTATGCTGCTCCTAATGTCTCAGAGTGCGTAGTGATATGCTGCAAATCTTTACAGTCTCTCCAGATCAAATCATCTGAGGATCCCATAGCTAAGGAAAATTTGTTCCTTAATTTTATTTCCAAACTCCTGCAGAAAGTTAAGAAGATGTGCAAGTTCCTAGAAGCTGTTGAGCCAACAGCACTGGCTTCTCACACAAAGGAGAGAAGGTGTTATTGATGTTAGGTAGTGATTCTGTGTTCAGTCACAACTGAAATGCTCAATGGAAATGCAATTCCAATAAACAAGTTTGGGTTTTTTATTGCTCATAAAAAGTGTCTGTGAAGGACTCCATAAACTCCACTTTGAACTAAAAGCCCATGGAAACACTAATATCAAGGGTATAGAGTGAAAGAGCAAATGGGCTGTTCAATCTGAAATGTGCTGCTGACTGTAAAGCAACTGTGAATACTTTTCTTTGTGTGCACTTAAACTGCCATCCATAAACCATGACAAGGCATCAGTCACTGAATCACAGTATCATTTGGTTGGATGGAATCTTTACAAGACTTCTTATTCAACCTCATGCTCAAAGCAAGTCTAGATGCTGCAAGTTACCCCAGGCTATGTCCATGAGAGTTTTGAGTATCTCTGAAGTGAGAGATTCTATGTTCACTGGACACTACATCCCAGGATTTTAGAACCCTTGCAGTGACACTGAATTTCCTTGTACTAATTCAGTTTACCATATTCCCTCTTTAATCAAATGCCTATTATCTTACCCCTATGTTTCTCCTGTTGTGGACAGCAGCATTTCCCTTTAACCTTCTCTGAGGCTAAATTCAGTGTCTTCAGCCACACTTTGACTATTGCGTGATCCATCCTCCATCATCTTGGTGATCCCTTGTTGAACTTATTTCAATCTGTCAATGCCTTTCTAGCCCCCAAATGGACACAGTATTTCAGATGTGGTCTCACATCCGGTGAACAGATGGGAATAGTCACTTCTCAACCTGCTGACTGTGCTTTTGCTATGTCTCAATATAGACTTCCAAGTTAGAGTGTGTAAGCTGGCTTGCGCTAAATAAATGAGCTACATGAACTTTAAATGCCAGCTGCCTATTTAAGGCAAGCCTATAAATGAGCTTTTGCTGTGAATATGTATATGCACTAAGGTGGCATACAGAAAGTTTAGCTTAACAACTTGAAAATATATTTGTTGGACATATGTTGTTGCTGCTTATGGACGTATGGCAGGATCTAAGAAATGTTAATAGCTTACCTCCAGCACTATCTCTTTATCCCTCCCCAATGATAGAAAATTGTCTTGTCAAATTCCACCCAATGTAGAATTTTTTTAGAGGAATAATAAATATTTTTGCCTGCTCCTCAGAATTTGCCAGTTCTCAGAAGCAAAAGAAAGGTCTGCATGTAGTACCCAGACTGGAAGCAATAATTTTATTACAGTCATGGAACTAAGAAAAGTTGCCAGTCTTTGTCCATCAATTGTCCAATATTAGATTAGCAGAATGATAAATTAAGCTTGATGAACATCAGCAAGAAAGAAGAGGCAGCAGATCTCCTATTCCCTGTCCCCAGATAATGTCCTTATTTCATTCGCTGTAAGGAGTGAATTTAAGAGAAGCCACTGCCCCTTGAGCACTGGCCTTTAAAAGCAGTGCTGTGCTGCATGTCACTCACTTGAGCCAAACTCTGCCAGTCCTAAATCATGCAGATTTTCCTGGAATGAGTCAGGTTATAAGGAATGAAGCACTTTTCATAGCACTGAGAGCCCTTTAAAAAATAAATTGGAATGAAAAACAATAATGCCTGAAAACATGACCTTGAGAGAGAATATGTGTCTTGAATCTTTCATATAGTGCCAACACGGATATCATATAGTATGCAATCATACAGAATCAAGGTATTTCTTGTGTGAAATAACAAAAGTGCTGAAGTAGCTGAAGAATGAAGTGTCTACTTACAGAGATCTGTGAACATTTTGCAATACACTTTTGAAATATTACTTGTTCTCATTCCCTTTTAGTTTAGATTCAGTCTCAAGGTTCAGTTCTACCTCTCTTTTTCAAATGCAGTAATAAGAAATAGCTGCATGCTTAAACAAGTGTGTTAGACTATTAAGGGAATGTGAGAAATTGCTACATATGCACCTTCACCTTGCTAATGGTATGTCACAGACAGTGCTGGTTAAATAATCAGTTCAGTGCATTCAGAGGCCTGATACCACCAAAAGCTCAATCCAGTCGCTTGTTTGCTCACAGGCTGTGACTGAGTTCTGCACTGTTTCCACATAAGACAAGGCTGCAGAGCTAAACACTATGTTTTGGTCTTCTCAAAGCATCTCGTATATTGCCATATACTTGTGTCATTCAACCAAAGTTGAGACTAAAGTCAGGTAGCTCATCCAAGAAAAAAAATGTTTAAAATTGTCCACCAACACAGCCTCTTGTCCTTACGTGACTATAGTAGAGTTTTAAGTAACTAGCCACGTTGTTTTCCTCTAAAGCCCACTGCTTTGCTGGACTGCTTTGCAGTCTCACTAGTTCTCTTTCCCGATACGTAGAGAATACAGACATGGTCATTTCTTCACAGGGTTTTCTGTAGTCTTTTCGTTACTAAACCTCAGCCAGAATTAATCAACCATTATTAAAATCTACTTTCTGTCATACAAAGAGGCTAACCTGACATTTAATTGGATTAAAAAATACAAGGAATTTTACGGTGGTTTTTGTTACTTACATTTTAGGCATTTTTTTTCCCCTTCAAATTCATAAAATCCTATTTTTACTTAGTTGTATTTCTTTCTAAACACAGAGATGTCTGTAAATTCCAGGATATAATGTGGAAAGAGACACTTCATTAGGGTATTGCAATTTTGGTGTACAACCAGTTGTTGCCGTTTCTAAAGAGTTTTAGATGTTTCTGAGGCAAGCACACTCTGCTTATTTTTAGAGCATTCATCATAGACAATAGATTCTCACATACAGCCTAGAGCTTGAATATCACACACGCTTCAGTCCACAGCTTCCAGTAGCTGGGATAGCAATGCATCTCTAGATGATTTTCCAGAAGTGAGTCAACTCTATCTGCTTGCTGTATGCTGGGTTGTACATCAGTCAGTTCCCATTCTGCAGAGTCTTGGCTGTTGCAAGCAGCAACGCCAATTACCCTTTGCTTTGCTGAAAAGTTTTTCTGGTAGCCATTTCCAAAAGTTATGTATGTTCATAAAACTTAATTGGGTGGTCTCCAAGCTCAGTTTTCAATATGCTGATGAAATTTGTGGAAGTGTTGAATTAATTTTCTTTAGGACAAACAGAACTAAGCTGGAAAGGTGAAAAACCTTTGTCCTATATGTGTTCCTCCCTCTTCAAGTTACATTTCTTAGAATACAGAAAACTAATAATAAAGTTTCCACACATTCTCCTCATAGAGAGGGCACAGAGCATGCAGCTGACTATACATTGCTCAGAAATATATTTTACTGGTCTTATTTTTCAAAAATATCCATGATGGTATTTAGGGGTTTGCTTCAGCTGGTGGGGAGGGTTTTGTTTGGTTATTTAGGGGTTTGCTTCAGCTGGTGGGGAGGGTTTTGTTTGGTTATTTAGGGGTTTGCTTCAGTTGGTTTTGTTGTTTTGTTTTTTTTTTTTTTTTTGTTTGGGTTTGTTTGTTTGGATTGGGTTGTTTTAGAAGGGTGTTGTTTTGTCTGGTTGGTTGGGGGAAGTTGTTTGGTTTTGGGGAGTTTTTGGTTGGTTGGGTTTAGTTGGATTGGGGTGGGTTTTTTGTTACAATTTGATACTGTCTGAGAAAGCAGCTTTCTCAGATTGCTCATAAGGTCAAGGAAATGTGCTGGGTTCTGACCTTTACTCAGTCAGCCTACATTAATATGTAAATAGTTATTGGTATGGTTGGCATCTAGGTCCTGAAGAGATGCATGGAAGAATCAATATGGAGAGGCATCAACAGAACCTCCACACTGGACTTCCGAAGGGCAGACTTCAGCCTATTTAAGGAACTAATTCAGAAAGTTCCTTGGGAAATAGCCCTTAGAAACAAAGGGGTCCAGGAAGGTTGGACCTGCTTCAAGAAAGAACTCCTGAAGGCACAGGAGCAGGCAGTGCCACTGAGCCGGAAGATGAGCCGACGAGGGAGGCAGCCAGGCTGGATGGGCAGGGAGCTGCTGAAGGAATTAAAGATTAAAAAGAGAGTGTATCACCTTTGGAGAAGAGGGGAGGTGTCCCAGGAGAAGTTCAAGGAAGTTGCTAGGTCTTGTAGAGGAAAAATTAGAGAGGCAAAAGCCCACTTGGAGCTCAGGCTGGCCACAGCTGCCAAGGAAAATAAAAAGTGTTTCTTTAAATATATGAATAGCAAGAGAAGGGCCAAGGACAACCTCCAGTCCTTGTTAGATAGAGAGGGGAATAGAGTGACAAAGGATGAGGAAAAGGCAGAGGTGCTTAACACCTTCTTTGCCTCAATCTTCACTAGTGGGACAGGTTGTCTCCAGGACAGCTGGACTCCTGAAGTGGTGGATGGAGTCAGGGACCAGTACAGTCCCCCTCTAATCCATGAGGAAGCAGTAAGGGATCTGCTAAGTCACTTGGATCCTCACAAGTCCATGGGACCGGATGGGATCCACCCTAGGGTGCTGAGAGAGCTGGCAGCTGAGCTGGCCAAGCCACTCTCCATCATTTATCAGCAGTCCTGGCTCACTGGAGAGGTCCCTGAAGACTGGAAGCTGGCCAATGTGATTCCCATACACAAGAAGGGTTGTAAGGAGGAGCCAGAAAACTACAGACCTGTGAGCCTGACCTCAGTGCCAGGCAAGGTCATGGAACAGGTCATCTTGGGTGCCATCACAAAGCACCTACAGGATAGCCAAGGGATCAGGCCCAGCCAGCATGGGTTTAGGAAGGGCAGGTCCTGCCTCACCAACCTGATCTCCTTTTATGATCAGGTTACCCACCTGGTGAATGTGGGGAAGGCTGTGGATGTAGTCTACTTGGACTTCAGCAAAGCCTTTGACACTGTCTGCCACAAGAAGCTCCTAGCCAAGCTGGCAGCTCATGGTTTGGACAGATTCACTCTGTGCTGGATCAAGAACTGGCTGGATGGCAGAGCTCAGAGAGTGGTGGTGAATGGTGCCACGTCCAGTTGGCAGCCAGTCACAAGTGGTGTTCCCCAAGGATCAGTGCTGGGCCCAGTCCTGTTCAATATCTTTATTGATGATCTGGACGAGGGCATTGAGTCCAGCATCAGTAAGTTTGCAGATGACACCAAGCTAGGAGCAGGTGTTGATCTGTTGGAAGGTAGGAGAGCCCTGCAGAGGGACCTGGACAGGCTGGATGGGTGGGCAGAGGCCAATGAGATGAGATTTAACAAGGCCAAGTGCAGGGTTCTGCACTTTGGCCACAATAACCCCAAGCAGCGCTATAGGCTGGGGACTGAGTGGCTGGAGAGCAGCCAGGAGGAAAGGGACCTGGGGGTACTGATAGATAGTAAGCTGAAGATGAGCCAGCAGTGTGCCCAGGTGGCCAAGAGAGCCAATGGCATCCTGGCCTGCATCAGGAACAGTGTGGCCAGCAGGACAAGGGAGGTTATTCTTCCCCTGTACTCAGCACTGGTCAGGCCACACCTTGAGTACTGTGTCCAGTTCTGGGCCCCTCAATTCAAGAAAGATGTTGAGGTACTGGAACATGTCCAGAGAAGGGCAACGAAGCTGGTGAGGGGCCTGGAACACAAATCCTATGAGGAGAGGTTGAGAGAACTGGGCCTGTTTAGCCTGGAGAAGAGGAGGCTCAGGGGTGATCTTATTACTGTCTACAACTACCTGAAGGGGCATTGTAGCCAGGTGGGGGTTGGCCTCTTCTCCCAGGTAACCAGCAATAGAACAAGGGGACACAGTCTCAAGTTGTGCCAGGGTAGGTATAGGCTGGATGTTAGGAAGAAGTTTTTCACAGAGAGAGTGATTTCCCATTGGAATGGGCTGCCCAGGGAGGTGGTGGAGGCACCGTCCCTGGGGGTCTTCAAGAAAAGACTGGATGAGGCACTCAGTGCCATGGTCTAGTTGACTGGCTAGGGCTGGGTGATAGGTTGGACTGGATGATCTTTG
Organism: Pogoniulus pusillus; assembly: GCF_015220805.1. Classification (NCBI taxonomy): domain Eukaryota; kingdom Metazoa; phylum Chordata; class Aves; order Piciformes; family Lybiidae; genus Pogoniulus; species Pogoniulus pusillus. The sequence continues at coordinate 16,654,717 of NC_087272.1, read as the reverse complement.
AGGTCTCTTCCAACCTGGTTGATTCTATGATTCTATGATTCTATGACAAGCTTCCACAGATTAAATTACTATGTTGAACAATGACATCCACAAATGAAGACACAATGCTGTCTAATGTGTAATACCATGCAAAACACATCATATTGGCTGAGAGCTTAAATATAAGATGCAATTAAAACCTGTGCTAGTTTGAAGCAAGCTGGAGTGTTTTGGTAACAGAACTAGATAACAGGCAGTGAAATGAAAAACAATTGTGTCTACTTCTCTCACAGTCACGCTGAGAACTCTGGGAAGAAGAAGAAAACATTCTCCATTTTGTTTCTCACTCTTGCTTTTGCCTTAGACCTGGTCACATCTCATTAACCCTGCTCCTACTAACCTTGCTCCCTAACCTCTTGGCTGCACCTCTTTTCTTCCTGAGAACTGGGGTAAGGTTGAGAGGGCCGGGGGGAGGTGTTGGGGTGGTTTGAGAGCCCCTCCTGGGGACTCAGGTTTCTGGGAGGGGAGTTGTGCTTTTGTATTGTTTATCCTTTGTATATTTCTGTATATAATTGTATATAGCTGTATATATTGTAAATAGCTGCTTGTAAATTCTGCTAGCTGTAAATAAATTGCTTCATCTATATTCCCATGGTCCGTCTGAGTTAGCTGGGGCAAATACAAAGTGTGGGGGGGCGGGGTAACCCCCAAACCATCACATTTTTTTTAATTGGCTTTCCCAACGTGGGGCTAGATATTTCAGTGAGTGGAAATCAGCTCTGGGAATTAAGATGAAGCTAATCAAGCAGCTATTGTATTTGGTTGGTGCATTGCTCTGGTCTGGTTTTGTTTACTTGGCATTTAATTGGATAAAAGCTCAAATTGTTGCTTATTTCATTGATCTGGCTTATAATAAGGCTAAAGCTAAGGTTTCAGATATGTTCTGGAGCTGGGGTGATTTGATTCTTGGTTATGCTGGTTTTAATATCTCTGAGAATATTACCAAGGACATTACAGGAGCTCTGGTCAATAATGTGACAATCAATGGAAATTCTGCTTTAAATATGGCTCTAATGAGAGTTATTCAGCCTAAGACAGGAATTCCAACTGTTTGCATAGGTACATGCTCTTGTAAAACTGTTTTTCTTCTCACAGTTTTTAATATTTGCCTCATGATTTTAATATTCATATTAATTTTGGCATTATTGGTGAAAAATTCTAAACCAGTTTCTGTAAGAGTTAGGAAAAATTCTGTGTCTCAGAAGCAGTCTCTTTCACAGCAAAACAAGGGAACACAGTTATCGGCTTCCCCCTTGCCAGCCTCTGCCCCTCCTTCTCCAAGTGCTGGGAACACAGCCAGTGTTCCCGCCACTAACGTAAACAATGATAAGGATAACCAAAACAGGCCGCAGAGTTCAGCAGGAGCCTCAGGAGCACAGGCAAATACCCAAAATCAGAATGTTCCTAGCAAAAATGAAAACAAGTCAGGGTTGGCAGGCATCCCAGGAGGACAGGCAAATAATCCCACTAATGCTAATAATACTACTAGTGCTGGTAACGCTAGCCCAGTCAGTCCAAATCCTAATAACACCAGCTCAGCCAATTCGAACCCCCAGCCAGCAGACCAGAACCAAAATCCTCCTGTTAAAAGCAAGGCAGATCTGAGCTCACAAGCTCCAGGTCAGACCCCTAAGGATTCAAACCCTCCAAGTCAGACTCCTAAAAATTCAAATCCTCCAGCAGACACATCCAAGTCTGTTGCTGCTCAGGCCCTTCTGGCACCTGCTAAGGCAAAAGCTAAAACAAAGAGTGGTTCGCAGGAGGATGTAAGACAGGGGACGTCTGGTGGTCAGCAGCAAGAGGAGGAAGAGGAGGCAGTTAGTCTGCGAGACCTTGTAGATGTGCTGAGACAACAATACTCAAGTGAGAGGAGCGCTGTGAGGTTAGCTGCCAGGAGAGAGGATGGTTCCAATGAGTTTAGGAATGCTATGAGGAAGATTGTGTTAGGCCAGGCACCACCAGATCAACAGGAAGAGGAGGAGGAAGATGACATCCAAGGCTCCAAGGATCCACTCAGAGAGGTCAGGGAAGTTAGGAAGGAATACACAAGGGAATCAGGCGAGCCAATCCTAAGCTGGCTAGTGAGATGCCGTGGCATTGGTGCTAATGCTCTGCAGGTAGGAGACAAGTCTGCCAAGCAGCTGGGACCACTCACTAAGGAGAGTGGAGTGGACAAACACCTGGCAAGTCCTCTTGGTAGGGTTAGCTTGTGGACACGCCTTTTGTTGGCTGTGGCTATGAGATATCCTTCCCGAGATGATTTGCCATGGGCTGCCAAGAAGTGGAACACCGTTGAGCAGGGAATTAAGCTTCTGAAGGAGTTTGCTGTGAAGGAAGTGCTTTATGGAGATCATGGCACTCATGAGCCTGATGATATTCCTTTGGGAACAGGTCTCATGAAGAAGCTTATTAAGCTTGCTCCTTCATCCTATGCTAACATCTTGGCCAGCAAGTTCCTAGCAAGGAGTGATAATGGAAGATCTTTCACTGTTGGTGAATTCACTGACCAGCTCAGGCAGATAGAGGACAGCTTGTCACATTCTGGTATAATCTGTGCCATAAAAACTATGACTTCTGAAATAAAGAGCATGAAAGATGGTTTTGAGAATACCATGAAAGAACTGAAGGAGGATCTCAAAAATCTGGTAAAAGATACCGTTCCTGCATCATCTGAATGGGTGCATGTTTCTGCAGTCAGGAACAGACGCCCACCTCCTGCAAGGCAATTCCAGCCCAGGAGGAGACAAATTCCACCCAGACAGCAGCAATCACGTGCGTCACTGTGGATACTTCTGCGTGACAAATATGGTGAGAACATGAACAAATGGGATGGTAAACCTACTTCAGCTCTTTCAAAGAGAGTCAGGGATCTGCAGAGTGGCAGAAACAGAGGCAGTAATGCCCGAAAGGTAGCTGTCACTTCTTCAGCTCCTGAGAGCAACTGCAATTGTTCCAACAGTTGCAGTTCCTCTCACAACAACACCAATCACTGTGTACACCCTACATGCCATGTTCAGCATTAGGGGTGCCCTGCCTCCAGCCAGGAGGAGGAAAGGGATAGTGGAGAGAACCGAATCTATTGGAATGTATTCATTAGGTGGCCTGGCAGTTCAAGAGTTCGGAAATACAGGGCTTTAGTTGACACAGGTGCTCAGTGTACTTTATTGCCATCAAATTGCAAAGGGACAGAGTCCATTTCTATCTTTGGAATCACTGGTGGATCTCAAGAGTTAACTAAGGTACAGGCTGAGATCAGTTTAACTGGTAAAGAGTGGAAGACACATACTATTGTAACTGGTCCTGATGCGCCTTGCATTTTGGGAATTGACTTTTTGAGACAAGGTTGTTTCAAAGATCCTAAGGGTCATAAATGGGCTTTTGGTATAGCATCTGTAGAGATTGAGGATGATAAATTGAAATTGTCTATTAGACCTGAACTTTCTGATGAATCTGCAGTTGTGGGACATCATGACATAGAGGACCTGGAAGTGCCAATTGCAACTCAAACTGTTCATCATAGGCAGTACAGAACTAACCGTGACTCTTTGTTGCCCATTCATCAGCTGATTCGTCAATTGGAGAGTCAGGCTGTCATCGAGAAAGCTCATTCACCTTTCAACAGTCCCATCTGGCCTGTGCGCAAACCTACGGGCGACTGGAGACTCACAGTTGACTTTCGTGCCCTCAATGAGGTGACGCCACCCATGAGTGCAGCTGTGCCGGACATGCTGGAACTCCAGTACGAGCTGGAATCGAAGGAGGCTAAATGGTATGCAACCATAGACATTGCTAATGCTTTCTTCTCTATTCCCATAGCAAAGGAGTGCAGGCCTCAGTTTGCATTCACCTGGAGAGGAATCCAGTACCAGTTCAATCGTTTGCCTCAGGGGTGGAAACACAGCTCAACCATCTGTCACTCAGTCATCCACAATGCACTGGAGAAAGGTAAAGCTCCAGAGCACATCCAGTACATCGACGACATCATTGTGTGGGGCCAAACTGCTGAGGAAGTCTTCGAGAAAGGTAACAAAATCATTGACATTCTGTTGCAAGCAGGTTTTGCCATTAAGAGAGACAAGGTCAAAGGACCTGCCAAAGAAATTCAGTTTCTGGGAGTGCGGTGGCAGGATGGTCGCCGTTACATTCCTCAGGATGTGATCAACAAAGTCTCTACCATGGCAGTTCCCACCAGTAAGAAGGACACACTTTCTTTTCTTGGTGTGGTGGGATTTTGGAGACTACACATTCCTGGTTTCAGTCAGATTGTCAAACCTCTGCATGATGTGACTCGTAAGAGAAACAATTTCGAGTGGGGACCTGAACAACAAGCAGCCTTTGATCAAATTAAGCGAGAAGTAGTCCATGCAGTGGGCTTAGGACCTGTGAGATCTGGTCCGGACATTAAGAACATTCTGTACACGGCTGCCAGTGACAATGGTCCAACTTGGAGTCTTTGGCAGAGAGCTCCAAATGAGACACGTGGTCGTCCACTTGGTTTCTGGGGACGTTGCTACAGAGGTTCAGAGACAAATTACACTGCAACTGAAAAAGAGATTCTAGCAGCCTATGAGGGAGTGAAAGCAGCTTCTGAAGTGATTGGAACTGAGTCACAATTACTTTTAGCTCCTAGACTGCCAGTTCTAAACTGGATGTTCAAAGGCAAAGGTTCATCACCACATCATGCCACTGATGCAACCTGGTCTAAATGGATGGCTTTGATAACCCAACGAGCACGAATGGGTAATCTTGACCGACCTGGTCTGGTGGAGGTGATCACCAACTGGCCGGAAGGCACAGACTGTTCCAAACCTCCAGAGGAGAAAATAACTCGTGCTGAGGAAGCTCCTCCCTATGGTGATCTCTCTGATCAGGAAAAGAACTATGCTTTGTTCACAGACGGTTCCTGTCGTCTTGTTGGGAACAAGCGAATATGGAAGTCAGCAGTTTGGAGTCCAACCAGGAGAGTTACCGAAACGAAAGATGGCGAAGGAGAATCCAGTCAGTTCGCTGAGGTAAAAGCTGTTCAACTTGCTCTTGATGTGGCTGAACGTGAGAATTGGCCTATCCTTTACCTCTACACCGACTCGTGGATGGTAGCCAATGCTCTATGGGGTTGGCTGAAGGACTGGAAGAAGAATGGTTGGCAGAGGAAAGGAAAGCCTATTTGGTGTGCTGATCTATGGCAGGACATTGATGCACGGCTGGAGAAAATTCCACTGAAGGTGCGGCACGTAGATGCACACATGCCTAAGAGCAGAGCAACTGAGGAACATCAACATAACCAGAAGGCAGATCAAGCTGCTAAGATTGCTCAAGTTGATACCAACTCTAAACTTGACATCGACCTTGATTGGAAACACCGAGGTGAGCTGTTCTTAGCTCGGTGGGCCCATAACTCATCTGGACATCAAGGCAGAGATGGAACATACCGATGGGCTCGTGATAGGTCAATTGACTTGTCTATGGACGCTATCACCCAAGTCATCTATGACTGCGACATTTGTGCTGCTATTAAGCAGGCTAAGCGAATCAAGCCCTTATGGTATGGTGAGAGATGGTCAAAGTACAAGTATGGTGAAGCCTGGCAGATTGACTACATCACTTTACCTCGATCACGTTCTGGCAAGCAGTATGTGCTAACGATGGTAGAAGCCAGCACTGGATGGTTGGAAACCTATCCAGTTCCACATGCTACTGCACGTAACACCATTGTTGGTTTGGAGAGACAGATCTTGTGGAGACATGGAACTCCAGAGAGAATTGAGTCAGACAATGGTACTCATTTCAAGAACAATCTTGTGAAAAATTGGGCCAAAGAGCATGGTATTGAATGGATCTATCACATACCCTACTATGCACCAGCTTCAGGGAAGATTGAACGCTACAACGGTTTGCTGAAAACCACCCTAAAAGCCATGGGGGGTGGAACTCTGAAAAACTGGGACAAACATTTAGCAGAAGCTACCTGGTTGGTAAATAGTAGAGGTTCAGTAAACAGAGCAGGACCTGCACAATCAGATTTGGTCCAAACAGTAGACGGTGATAAAGTTCCTGTTATACATGAGAAGAATCTGTTAGGGAAAACTGTTTGGGTATTTTCTCCTTCGGGTGAAGGGAAACCTGTCCGAGGGGTGGTTTCTGCTGAAGGTCCTGGTCATACATACTGGGTAATGCAGGAGAATGGTGAAATCCAGTGTATTCCACAGAGAAATTTAACCTTAGCTGAGAGAATTTAAATTCAAGTTGTTAGGAGTTTTCTGTTCTAGATAACATCGGCGCCCAACACTGAGAGAATCTACGATAGCATCTACAGTATGTGAGCACGAACCCAACATCACCTGGGAGTCCCTGTTCTGAGCTTTTGAATCACCTACATCTGATTGAAGTGTGAACTGAATTGTATATATTGTTTTAGTGTAAATATTGGTTTAGATTAGATTGGATAATTCTCAGCGATACTCTGAGCGAAGTAGACAGGGGTGGATTGTGCTAGTTTGAAGCAAGCTGGAGTGTTTTGGTAACAGAACTAGATAACAGGCAGTGAAATGAAAAACAATTGTGTCTACTTCTCTCACAGTCACGCTGAGAACTCTGGGAAGAAGAAGAAAACATTCTCCATTTTGTTTCTCACTCTTGCTTTTGCCTTAGACCTGGTCACATCTCATTAACCCTGCTCCTACTAACCTTGCTCCCTAACCTCTTGGCTGCACCTCTTTTCTTCCTGAGAACTGGGGTAAGGTTGAGAGGGCCGGGGGGAGGTGTTGGGGTGGTTTGAGAGCCCCTCCTGGGGACTCAGGTTTCTGGGAGGGGAGTTGTGCTTTTGTATTGTTTATCCTTTGTATATTTCTGTATATAATTGTATATAGCTGTATATATTGTAAATAGCTGCTTGTAAATTCTGCTAGCTGTAAATAAATTGCTTCATCTATATTCCCATGGTCCGTCTGAGTTAGCTGGGGCAAATACAAAGTGTGGGGGGGCGGGGTAACCCCCAAACCATCACAAACCAATTTCCACTAACTTGTGCAACTGTGGCATTTGACATTTTTCCACTCCTAGTTCATGGGACAGTGGCACAATTGCTGAGAGCCAAGAGATTATCTTTTCCACATGTTGAATGTCAATGAATTCTCCCAAGTTTTTAGCACATGATTTTAGTTCTTTTTTTTTCACAAGCACACAGAATTTGCAAACTGTGCTACACCATCCACTGCCTTGGTCCAGAGAAATTATGTACCTCTATGTGGTGTTTAATGTAATAAAGCCATTCAGCAGTAATACATGAGATTGTAATAACAGATTTCATCTGTAAACATTTTTATCCTTGAGAAATTACTTTGATTGCTGAAGAAGTGAAAAGGGATCACTTTCCATACCTTTTATCATTTCAAGTAGTTTTAAAAATTAAGTACTCACTGTTTCTTTTGTGCACTCCAACAGAGTTTTGTAACTTCCCAAGGACATCTGTTGTAGGCTAAATGCAGCAAACCTGTGCAAGTCTTTGTCTCAAACTGTAGTCATATGACTCATACACTAAGATCCAGAAATGTTTGAAGGTTCAGCTGCTCCATCTCCTTCCTTGCTGAAACACTGGCAGGGCATTTGACATTACAGGTGTCACATATAACTAGTAGAGTGAAAGTTTTACTGTCCCATTTGTGACTGGTGGCACTGCTTGTGAACAAGCTAAGCTTATCATCCTAGCTTCACAAGGTTGAAAAAGTGCTCTGATACTTTTATAAAGAGTCTGCCTCCCACTCAGAACTGAAGTGGCAGTTTTCTAAATGAACTCTTAGTTTTCTTTTGTAATCGCCTGTGATTCACACCCACATTTCGCAGAGATTGATGGCATTTTAATTGCTGGGGGTATTTTAGAATGGAGGAGAGAGGATGGGAAGAGGCTTGGGTAGAAAGTGGGTAGGGGTTTGGCATGTTTGGAAGGCTAACTGTTATGTGATTGCACACAGCTACAAGATCAGCAGCCAGAGCACCATCTGCGCACACAGCTTATCCATACTGCCCGGCTTCGACACAAAGGAATGTGTCAGCTCCTACTTTTTCAAATCGTCTGAAAGCCTCCATTGTGTTCCAGTGAAATTCTGCAGCCATTCCCTGAAGAGCTAATCCCTCTCCCCAGCATGTCCAACTGGCATATCCTTCCTTCAGCAAGAAGCTCTTCCTGCAGCACTGCTGTCACAGCTTGGAGCTGAGAAGGTTCAGCTGTTCTTCAGTGTCACCTCCCTGCCCTGTGAGCTGCAGAATGATCATCCTGGGGAATGGTAAGAGGTATATGATCCCCCATACAATGTAAAAGCTTCTCAAGAGGCTAGGTGTGGCTGTCCGTGGTGGGAATGCTTGCATCTGAGCTAGCTGTCCTAGACTTCCTTTGCAGTCAGGAGAGAGCTGCTTACTCTAAGTGGGGGCATTTAGAACTTGGTTCATTTGTTTCTAAAACAGATGCTCGTGTTTGGTCAGATGAATTACACCCTAAACAACAGCAACCATGTACAAGACCTTCTCTTACTATAGTGAGAACCTCAGCAGCTAGTTCTTTGTGCACTGTGGATAACTAAACTTCAGTGATAGAAATTCCATCTGTTACTCCTGCTATCATGAAGAAAGGGTGAGTAAATTTTCTCAGCATCAATATCAGGTCTAAATTCAGGATATGAGTGGTTGTTGCTCAGACCCTCTGAGGTATTTAAATATCTAGTGCCCATTGATTTCAGGGACACAAATTACACAGAATGTGTGCCTTAATGCTTTGTAGATTGTATTGAACTTGTCCTGACAGGATCTCTCTAGTACTCTTCTTGTGCACAAGGACTGGAAGGTTTGTCTGCTTGGTAAGTGCAAAAAAAGCTCTCCCCGAAAGGTTCCTGATACAGACTCCCTTTCTTCCAAATATAATTTACTATGTTTCAGAAAAAAAAATCAATTTGACAAGGCTAAAATTGTCAAACATAGGGGGGAAATTTTGTTATTTTCATCTGTAATCCACGACTGACCTCCTTATAAGTTCTGGTCATGTTGACAGTCTTATGTTTCCACACAGCTCTCTACATCTTTAGCTAACAGTGTAGATGATCTATGTTAGGTGCATCTGCCATTACATGAAGTTAATACTACACATTTCTATCAACAGGTTCCAGTGAAGAGATTCAGGAAAAGCAGATTTCTCTACAGGTTTCACAACAGAGTTTTCTCAAGTGACTGTAGACCACTTTGCTCCCGTAGGTCTCCACACATCTTTTCCTCACCTTGGCTTTTCTGTTACACACCAAAAAATCTAGTTTGTGGCTCTCACCAACTCACCCTCCTCCTTCACTCTCATCTACTTCTCCTTTCTTTCATTCCTATTGCTTTTTCCCCAGCATCCTATTACCCAGGGGATTCCATACACACATATTTCAGCTATCAATCTCCCCTCCTTAGGCTATCAGATGCATTCTTCTTTTTTCTAATAGCAAACGTTGTTCATCATCAGAAAAGGATAAATAGTGGTAATGTCTGTGGCTGAGAAGAAGAGAGATCTCTGTCTTTACCTTTGCCTCACCACAAAAAAAGAGTATGATTTGGCACGTTGCTTCTTTATCATTGCATTTCTCAGCAAGACAAATTTCACATGGTTTAGGCATTATAGCCCTGTTCTTTATAGTGCAAATAGAGCTGGCCTACTTAGTAGGAAGTAGTGAATATCATTATTGGTAATTAAGACAAATCCTTGGGTAATTTTTGATAGATGTTCTACTGCCTTATGACAATTCAAAGAAGTCATACTTATGAAAGTCAGATTTTGCCTTGTCAGAAGAACTGAACAAAATAACTTCGTTTTATATATAAATCTCAGGTCACCACCTGCTCTGCCTTCTGGGATCTGCTGTTACAGGAGACTGTGGAGGTCTTTAGTACCAGCATGTCAGAAGAGGCAAAACCAGACAAATTCCAGAGCAACAGGATACTAAAAGATACTAAAAGCAAGAGGCAGGAATGTGCTCACTGCCATCCTCAGTAAGGTGGCAGGTGCAGGAACATGAAGGAGATGGATTGCTGACAGATAGGATCGTAAGTTGTCTCCAGGCAGCATTTCCTGTTCCCACTGTTGGAGATGAAATGGACAATTAGTTTCAACCAGAAGGCCATTTTCTGTGTTGTCATGAAAGTAAGACCCTGTGCTTCTTTGCTAGAGCTTAAAGCTGCCACTTCAGAGTTATTTCCACTCATTTCATTTTGATTGCATCTCAGTAGGCAGTAAATGGTGCAGGAGATTTCTCAGATGAAAGAACTGTGTGGTAATTATCAATGGCAGGGATTTTTGTTGTTGTTCTTTTGACCATGTCATTTTTTTCTAGTGAACTTAGGGGAAATATGAATTCATAAAAAATGAAAGGAAATGAAAAAAAAAGTTAAATAGATATGAATCTTTTGTATAATCTCTAGAACTTTGAAGTTATGTAAATCCAGTTAAATAAGAAGTATTTTGAGGAAAGAGAATGAGTTAGGCAAGCACCAAGCAATTTTTTATTTTTAAAGGAGGTACTTTTAGAGCTTCATTCTGCTACAGTGATTAAAATTTCTGGATCAGAGTCCATTTTATACATGTGAAGAGTGTTCCCAGGTTTTCTGATGGTGTGTCTGTTGTATGGTGAGCAAACCATGTTTCTCAGGAATGAGGAGCTGGTCTAATAAAGCTATTGAAAGCTGAACATAAACATTGAAAGAAGTACCAGAAGTCCTGGAGACTGTACAAGCCCCTCTGCCAAATCATCCCTTTCAATAAAGTTCCCCTCTCACATTAAGGATTTCTTAAGAATCAAACACTGTACTTTGCCCTTACCTGTCCTCTTCTGCTGAACTTGTTTATCTTTCCCAGTCCACCCTGTTCTAAATAACCTGTACAGGAGAGTCCTTCCTATCTTTCAATATTTCTTATCGTTCTTTCTCCCAGCTCAGAGAAAAGGCTGAAATTGCTGAGGAGCTGTCTACCATCCCTGACCACAAGGTGGTTTTATGTTGCAGAAAATACTGACAGAATAATTAGTTTAAGTGTTGCTCCCTGTCTCAAGGCATGCTTATGGCTGCTTATTTATATTCATCAGATATCACAACAACTCAAGAAATAATTACCAGCTCACAGTTTTTATATCCATTCGCTGTGTCACAATGCAGGAAGAAGAACATTGAATCATGTCTCTCATACATGTGCTGTATTTGACCAAAAGGTTGAAATTAAGAGCCTGGGCTTTTTTTATTAGTAGTAATATTGTTTGGTTTCCCCCCTAGACAGTAGCAGAAGAAATCAAGGAGCAGGGAAAATTTCACAGACTGGTTATCCAGCATTTGAATTAATGGATGGCAATTTGCTCTACATATAATTTGCAACCTGTATGGCTCTATATATCACAGCAGTAGTAATAACCAGAATTAGTTATTCTCTTGCTGCTTTTAAATTCAATTTGCTGTCGCTTTCATCAGCCTTAACTTAGCTTGGTCTATTGTAGCCACACACAGGAGTCAAAAACAACCCACTATGTTATAATTCAGGATGAGAATTTGTTTCTGTTTAAAAGTGCTTTAAAATTCACTGCTTCAAAATTCACTGCTTCTTTCAAGCACTGTGAAATTTGGTGGGTGTGTAGTGGGTATGTTAGGATGTATTAGTATTGAAATCTGGGTTCAGATGAGCCGGAGATTGTTGAGGGACAATCCCTCAAGACAGACCTTTTTTGTTTTCTTCTTTGACAGGTTCTAATAACATGTTGCTAATGTTGTCCCTGTATAACCAAATCATAATTCTGATCATGCCTGATTGATCTCAGTTGCCTGACATCCCCCATTGCTAGAATAGAGGGCTCCAAATCTAACATGAAGCAAGCAATCAGAATTTGAATGGCTGTATTCTATAATATTCTGCAGCTAAACAGCTTGCCCAACTCCCACAACACTTGCAGTGATTTCGGCCGAAACAATTGCAGTTGCTGTCTGTACTTGTACCAGCTGCAAGAAGGACTGTGTAAAGGTTTCTAGGATGTGCAGCCTTACTCTTCCATTCTGTTTTCAGTAGCTTTTCTGCACTAGATGTTCAGGAAATATAATCATAAATCTTCCTCTGTCATCAGCCCAAATAAATCATGTCATTGCCATGAAACATGAAAGAGAATATGGTCAGGCTGCCCAGGAGCAAATCCAGAAGTAGAACAGTGGCACTTTTAGTGCTGTAGAGGCCAGAGTGTTTATCCTTCACATTCTTGCTTACAACCACCCTTGGGATCTGCACTGACAAATTCCCTTTTTTATATCCCCCAAGGAAAAAGTCAATAGCATCTAGTATTTAAATCACTTTTGAAGGCTCATTGACCTTCAGACTCTCAGGTCTGACTGACAGTATCCATAGCAGCAGTTGCATCCCTTGAACTATCATTGCAGAACCCTGGGTTAGCTTGCTGAAGTCAAGTGGTAAACACCTCCCCCTCTCATACTGTTTGAGCAGCACTGGCATCGTGCCTTAGGAAGCTGTCAAGAACATACACGTTCACCTTCCTGGTGACACCATGAAGGGTAGGGGGCTTGGGCAGTGCCTGCTCACAAACTCAGTAGGTTATGTAGGGCGTCAGTGAGTTTCTTACATCACTGTTCCCTATCTAGTCTTGATTCCAGTCTCCACTTATGGCAATCCCATCTTCAAACCTTAGGAAAGATCATTAAGGCTGTATTATCCTTACAGTCAACTGAAATTTGATTCTCTCTTCTCTTTGCTCTGCGTGAGCCCCAGGCCCCAGTTTTCTTCATCTGCCAATATGTATCCATTGTCCAATCACCTCTATGTTCCCTCCTTTGATTTCTTTTTGTCTTCTCCTTTGCTGTAGGACTGAAGAGATAAACAGACTTTTCTCACAGAACACACATACCAGTGCTGAGATTTTATCCAACTTTAAATCAAGTATAAAAATCTTACTCCTAAATTTGAAAGTTCTAAAAATTCAGCTTTTGATGATAACTTTGCACAAAAATCTTTCTCTCTTAATGATCTTTTCATTGCTCTTTCTAGTAACTTTTCTGTGATATTATTTTTTCCCCTAAATTTAGAAGGAAGAAATTTATTTGTAATTTATGCAGAGGCCATGTGGTATTTATTGCTACACAACAGAGAGGTTTGAAATACGTTGGTGAGCATATCACAAGTCATCTGTAAACACTTCACCTGTGGAAAATGGCACAATTTTAAGCCTCTTCCTAACTTACTGCAAAGCATAACATATTCTTAGACTCTGTTAAGATAACACCTTAGCATAGACCAAACAAACTGAAAGATCTATCTGCTCTAGGTTGTTAGAGAAGTTCACTGTGTCTGTGCTAGGTCAGGATCCAAAAAGCACACATTTTCATACACGTGATGGCTCCCATGCAATACCCCTGGAAACCTGCCAATCAGCTACTGCTGCACTGAGCTGATTCTGGGCAGAGCTTCTCCTTTCTGCAGTCTGAGTGGCATTAACCATTCAGTTGGGTCATTTCCCACATTCCTCTTTCAGGATGCCACTTGCATCAGCTATGGAATATGTGTTCTATGAGCTGCAATACAGTGCATTAATCCTCTGAAGGAGGACTCTTGGCCAGGCTCTCAGTGAAGGTGAAACTGTGTTTTATTTTTGGACTGTCATAGTTTAACCCCACAACATGGATGCTGAGCACTTGTAAGCCACAATTAAGGGATAACACCTTAACCTCTAATTTACAACCCTTTCCATACAAGGGTCTTCCTCCCAAATGCAATGCTTGAAGATGGTACTATTTGTAGTTTGTTTCAGCAATGATGATGGCTACTAAAGGAGACATATAGTGAGATAACTAGTGCTATTTGAATTCTCTGCATTTACACAGACTAACCCCAGATTTGCACCTCATCCCTCTCCCCAGAAAAAAAAATCTATGAACATGAACATTTGAAATAGGCTCAGGTGGATGACTTTAGCCACCAACAGTGAAATATGTGGGATACCTTGTCCTTCCAGCCTTTGGAAAACATGTTTATTGGAGGCTAGGCTTGTCCTTATGGACTCAACAAGACCATTTTAATCCCTTTCAGAAATGGGAACACTTGGCAGTACTTTGCATCTCTCTGTTATGTGGAGGTGATCAACATCCATAAAAATGGAAACAGAAACAATTCCACCAGACTAGGCAACATATCAGACGTGTTTATTGCACTTTATGGTGGCTGAGAAGAATTATTCAAACGAAAAACAACTTCAAAAATAATGAAAATAGCATGGTTCACTTTGGCACAGCAAAATGAAAAATCAAATAAATTATAACTGTTAAGCATAACACTGTAATTGCCTGTCTAGTAGTCTGCATTCCGGCTGAACTCCCACAGGATAACTTTATTTGGAATGCAATTAATTTAACAGATCTTTAAGCACAAAAGTATTTTAGATACCAGGAAAGACAAGCCAGGCAATACTGGTGCCTCTTAAAAAAAGACTGTGCAAACAGTGGTCTTAGTGGAGACCACTACCAATTCCTTTTTAAGCATACTGCACTGAGCTACAGATCTAAACGTTTTGCATGTCACTCTGGAAGGAGTGAGTGATCTGCCTGCAGTTGGCAGTCTGCAGCATGGAAAACCTCTGTTACACACCTGCCATCGTTCTTCATGGCAGAGAATCTGTATTTATGGATTCAGATTTAGAGGCTTATATTGGAGCACTTTGAAATGTTATCATCTCCAGGTGGCTGTCCTTTCTCTTTGCCAGAGGTTATTGCTTCTGCAGCAGAGACAACTGAATGGCTGGCACATCATGTGCACTGCCCATGTCCTGGCGCTTTGATTTCAGCTTACATTAGTAACTATCTGGACTACGAGCATAGGTGACAAAACACCTTGTCCTACCATCCCTGATGGACATATCTGCAGTGCTTCAGTTGCTTCTAAGTTCCCACAGATGTTGGTCAAATCCCACAGGTACTGAGAACAAAGCCTTAAGCCACTCAGGGTGCTGAGGATTGCTATAAATGCTGTTTCACATGCTGCACTTCTCACTTTTTGGAAAGGAGCAGAAGGAAGAAGAGAGTAGCTTCTGGTGTCACCATGACAGCAAAGATAAACCTGGTAATCAGGAAAAAGCTAGGCTCATTTAGACTTAGGGGACCTAGGAGAAGTCAACATGAGAAACTTTTCAGTTTGGAGTTCAGGCAGGCAAAATGCTAAAACTACCCATTTAGTAAAAAGTGTGTAGAGGACTTGGAAAACTCAGTAACAAGCAGTGCAAAGCCTAAGTTTTAAACAGTTAGTACAGACCTGTACAAACCATACTGTGCACCTAGAAGAAAATCCCAGGAGGCACCAAGCCAAACAAAAATCAGAAAGAAATTGTGAGGGACAAGTTCTAAACGGGAAATCCTCCCAGGATGGATGCTTTCCCAGTCTCAACATGGAGTCCAAGAGCATCACAGCCTGAAGCACATCATTCATATATTCACTTAAGTGAAGAGGAATGCAGCTTCAACATCTGTCTCTGTTCCACAGGGGAAGGACCAAAGAGTTGTCTGTTGCATGCTGAAGGGACTAGGTCTCCCCTGAATTGTGCTGTTGTGAGTACAGATCCCTTCTATTTTTGTCTGAATAACATGCAGTCTGAGAACAACTAGTCAGATATTTTGGTACTGAATTTTTTAATACCTCTAGATATTCTTGGCACACCCAGAGTTTTGTGAGGCCATACAACAAGAGACAAATAGGGTCTGCTATGGATGCAAATCAGCAGAATATAAGCAACTGAAGGTGAGGGAGCAGTTACTCCGAATTTCCAGATTTTATAATAGCAATTTAATTTTGGAAGTAGATAGCTTAATTTGTGAGTTGGATTTAGATTCCTTGGTGGATTAGGCCTTTTTCGATCTAGAGGTGTTTAAAAATGTATCAGTGAATGAGTGGGAGTTAGGGGCTTTGATGTCATATGTGCCAGTTTGCATCTGCAAGCACCTGAATACATTTCCAAGTCTGGGCCACAGTGAGTTCTTTGAAACATGCTAAAGTGTGAGGCTTTTCCACGGTCAGAAATGACCATCCTTGAGTAGAGAGGTTTTAGCATGGAACAAAAAACCGTGTGTTTAGTGACAGGATGGTCATTCCTGCACAGATAATAAAATTGTAGAAGATATTCAGACATTGTTAATTATATTCAACCCACTAAGCACAAGAATCATACAGAGAAAAGTCATTTGGCATTGACAATTTTTTGAATTAGCATCCTTAGCTTTACCCCATGTTTAGAGTAACTCCCATTGATTTCTGTTAACATAAGGGCCCATTAAGCTGTTAGATTCAGTGACTGGAATACTGTTCTTTACCTATGCCAGCCTCCACCTCCTGCTCCTGAAGCTTCTGTGTTCTCTGGAAGTTGCTGTTAAATCAGGCAGCAAAATGTGAACGGCAGCTACTGCACCAGAACTCTCCCTTCCCAGCAGTAGGTGTCACTGCCACGGCTTTATCTTAGGGGATGACAGCAGCAGAAAGCCTCATTTTCCACCATCTGGCAGCCCAGCCCTGTTCTCTCCCTTCCCTCCATCTGAGAAGGTGCAGCAGATCAAGGAGGACCCAGCTGCAAGGAAGCGCCAGCACTCTTGTGTCTTGTAGAAGTGGAGGTGTGTGGCTGCATGGAGATGAGTATTGAAACGAGGGGTATGAAGAGTGCAGCTTCTCAGTCTAGGGAAGAGGGGAAGTAGACAGGGATCTCACAAAAACAGGCATGTTGAAATACATGGATGAGGAGGGAATGAGATCTGCTTGTCCTGCCAGACTTCTACATCTCCCTGAAACCTTGTTTTCATCCCACTCAGAGCTCTTCAGACTTCACTGATCTCCACTTAACATCACTCCCTTAAAGCTGAAATCTCCTCCCAGTTCCACACACATATCTCTGAGGCTATTAGTGATTTCCTCCCACATCCTCATATCCATTCCTCCTCTAGCCACTAGCTAAAGGCTATAGCTAGAGACACCTAGCCCCTCTACTCTATCTTCACCAGAGCTCCTTCAAATCTCAGGTACCACCTCTAGCCCTTCCTCACCACTCTGGTCACCTTTCCTTTCCAAGGGCCGAGGGTTTTGTGTTCATTGTCAGGATGCCCCAAGTGAGCTCCACTAACTTCTCCAACCTTGCTCCTGGTGGGGAGTGTTTTCTCACCCAGCACAGACCTTTCAAGTGCTCTCATGTGTAAGTGCTCACTGGGGAGATCAAGGAGCACATAATCAAATCCAAAGCACTCTGGCCCAGTACCACCATTTACCACACTTCTCCCAAGGCTAGAACAATCTATACACCACTATTGGTCTGCACCCATTGGCAAAGGTTGTTATTCCAGTATTTCAGTCTTCTGTGGTGCTGTTACCCTTCCTTGTCACTGCTCTCTTAGAGAGAAGAAACCCATGATAATGGCATCCTGTAAAGTTTACAGGGCAAGTGTTTCTTCTGTATCTTGCCCTTCTGATACTGTCTTCTACCCAACACCAGACTTCAAAGCTAAAATGTAATGTTTTACCCAGTGACCAGCAAGAATAGGATTAATCATATCCTCACAATAGATGGAAGTTCTTTGAAACTAACCATTCTATTTTCATGAAAATCCTGATTACAAACCACCCATGTGTATTTTAGATGGGAATATATTTCAGGTTTGAATACCTACTAGTTATTATTAGGCATTAATACAATATTATTAATAACATTATAGTAAAACTTAGATTTGCTACAAATTTCCTTAGCACTTTGAGGTAACAGGAGAGGTTACTGATTAGAAAGATAGTTTGGCATGGCATGAGATGCAGTGTGGAATATGTAAATGACACTGACATAGAATAAGTAACCAGAGAATAAATTAGTGTAAACTGAATTTAACAGAAATAAAAGTAGACAAAATATAGAAATAAAGCAGAGAATAAAATTTTACTGCTGCTTTCTATCATAATGGCTTCACTAGAAATGCATAAATTGATTCCATTTGTAAACTCTTAAATCTCCTACACCAGATGAGCAAGAGCAACAGTGTAGAATTCATGATCTTTGTGACTGGCCTTTATCACCAAAGGGTAAAGAGCCATGACTTCTAATAGAGATGATTATGATGATGGTGATGATGATTTAACATCTCCAGGAGAAACTCAAGCTAAAGCTTCAGATTGCACAAAAAATATGTCACAGAAACTTAAGCATCTTTTAACATAAAGTGATTATTTTATATCCTCATCTTACTGCTTTCCCAGCTATTCACATTCAGGCTTTGAAGTGTCTGCTGTTATTCCAGCCCAACCATCGTTTTTTGTCCTTGTGAAGTTGCATAGAAGTTGTTTGGGAAATCAGCACCAGTGTTTCTGTGACTGATACGTAAATCAAAAACAAGTGGGAAAATCACAGCAAGCCTTTAGGGAGACAGAAAGGCTCATTGCGGCACTTGCTTGATGCTCAAGGTAAGATGAGCTATTTCTAAGGTGTCAATTAGTAAGAATGAATAACTGAGCTTATTAGCATTAGCACTTCAGGACAGCTATTTCAGCTCTCATTTAGGCTGGTAGTTACTGAAACCTGTTAGCAGAGCGGTAAAGCTCTCCTGCTTTCAGACCATTTCTATTGAAGTAGGACTTAGACAACACTACTAGCATGAACAGACAGTCTTTTCAAAGGGGCCTCTTGTAAAGATTAAAGAGCTTGATGTCTCTAGATGTCAGATATCTATCTCCTAAAGGTATCCTCAGCTCTGAGCTCTGTTTGTAGGCGAGCACAATCAAGAACTCTAACATAAGAAAAGTCCTACATTTTATTTATGCTCACTTACAAACAAATTTCCCAGATGCTGAGATTAATTTGCTCTGTTTTGCTAAGAGAGTAACAGTGGCATAAGTTTTGCTGAAGAAATAATGAAGTGAAAAATAAGAATCAACAACAATTACACTAATGAACAGTTATATAAAATCCATTCATTAAAAAGCAGGAAATGAACAGGATTATAACTCTGCAAAAATTTTAAACGTGGGAAAGGTAATACAATGGGCTGCTGGACCTCTTATTAGATCACATACAATGCCCTACTTGAGAGTAAAATCAGAGAAAGAAAATTATCCTCCTAAAAATATGTCTGCAGCAGAGCAAGGATTGACTTGGAGCTGCATGAAAAAGGTTTTACAAAACCTTCCCCCCAGCCCCTAAAAAAATATTAAAAAATAGGAGCTGACAGGATTCCCATTCAACCACAAATGTGAGCAAATGCCACTTGTTTTGTACATATTGCTAGAAGTAAGAGTGGAAGGTTATGAGGGACTCCTAGTTGGCACTAAGCACCGATGAAGAGGAGGATAAAATACTTCTATTTTGACCATTTACAAGACATCAAGCCTTATCATTACAGCCTCATATTGATATTAGCCATTTAAAATGAGGGAAATAGCTTATTAACAGAGAAAAGAAAAGAAAAAAGCCAGGGGGAGGGCCAGCAGTTGTATCTGCTGTGAACTAAGAGCCTGACTGAAATTCCAATGAACAGAATTAAGAATCTGACACTTAAGATGGATTATGTGACTACCAACCCCACGAACTCAGGAAGACTCTTGCCAGGTCCTCATTTACCTCATTTACCATGCAGGTGAATTAGTAGTTTACTGCAATAGCAGCAAGGAAAATGAAAGCAGTGCATAGCACAAAATGGAAATTGAGTATTTGTTGCCATATTTTTCTGGTTTGGCAATATAGTTACCAAATACTGGAGTCCAACCTGACTTTCCTATGGTCACAGATTCACTCTCATTCCCTTGTTTTGTTAATCCCCATAAACCTTGAAATTATTATTACTACATACGCAAAAAGCATCAAAAAATATGACAATGGTACCTTTGTGTTAGTATGCTTTTCTTACTAGCTTTGAAGTTGGTTGCTGTTTGAAGCCCTGTGTCCAGTTATGTTAGAACAGTAAAAAACAAATGATCTTGACATTTTATTTTAGCAGCTTGACTTTGCTTTGGCCAAACATGAAATGTTGGACTTCCAGGGTATGAACTTTCCCCACCAGTGCATGTTTTGGGAATAATGGGCTGAAAAGTTGAGTCATACCAGAGTCAGGGCCCCTTTACTGAATGAATCACATGCTCTCTTAGATGGAAAGAGGGAATAAAAATCTTGGCCTATTCTATATTCTGATATTTGAAAATATAAATTATTTGCTATTTAATCTGGGCCTCTTTCTTGTTTCCCATTGGAATGGGCTGGCCAGGGAGGTGGTGGAGGCACTGTCCCTGGAGGTCTTCAAGAAAAAGCTGGATGAGGCACTTGGTGCCATGGTCTAGTTGATTAGTTAGGGCTGGGGGATAGGTTGGACTGGATGATCTTCGAGGTCTCTTCCAACCTGGTTGATTCTATGATTAAAGATTCCTATCTTCATGATGCTCATGCTTTGTGAACCCAGTACGTTACCCTAGGTTATTTGGAGAAGAAGATTCATTTTGCTTAAGAGGAGAAAATACTGCACATTGGATTTTAGTATAATCCTAAATAAATTTGCATGTCAGCTCCTTCCTTATATCTCAGAAACTACTAATGTGTTTTCTCCTATACAACCAAGTAGAAATAATCCAGAGGGTGATCCAATGAGTAAAAAATACATGCTTCAAAGAGATATTGAAGAGACTAACATCTTCTGTCTAATGGAACAAATGAAAATGGGTGTTTGTCCAAGTGACATCCTTAGCACATGAAGTTATTATGAGTTGCTGGAGACAACGAGGTTGTATGTGCCCTTCCTACTTACCTCAAAGCAGCCACTGCCAAAGACAATGTGTTTGACTCAATGTATTTGACTAGATGGATACCACCAAGGAAAAGAGGTAAATGCTGTGTCCATGTGGGAGATAGAACTTGCCTTTGCACACTACGCTTGCATTCCTATAAACTTACAGCCCAGCACTAAGGAAACATTTCAGAAAGAAAAAAAAGGTTATTGAAAGAGTGAAGGATCAGGAAAGCTGAGAGAACTGACGAGGGATTCTTATCAGCACTGTTGCCAGTATTAGGAAAGCAACAATCTTAGAGGCCATAAGCTTGCGGTTTGTGTTTGCACACCTGAGATTTGGATTCAAAGTAGAATCCATTGCCTATGGTTTTGTAAGGCCTCTATTGTTAGGGAGCCAGATCATTCATTTTTGTATTGGACTGCTCGAGCTAGTGTTTTGAAATATCACTGGTACATTTTGGGGCGGATATGGTATAACAAAGTATCACATTTGGTGGGATACATACTAATTTTACCAGTAAGCAAATACTATCTGAATTAATTTTAGTTAACGAAATTGAGAATATCTCTGGGGGCTTTTGGGTCAATGATATTAGGGAAGAGGATGTCTAAGAGTGCAAAATTTTTCAAAAGCTCTAGAATTCCACCTGGAAGTGTGGGCTTCCACAGAAGTGAATTGAAAGCTGCAAGCAATTTGCACTGTTCTTTTGGAATAGGTTTTTCAAGTGTAATACACTAGGAATTTATCAGAGAATAATACTTATTCATGTCTAGAACAACACAGAAAAATCTAGAGTAAAGAGGAAACTTCAATTGTCAATGCCATGAAAGTACAGGTGCTTATTTAGTACTCAGCCTCCCTACATCACATCCAGGTAGTTATTTGAAATCCTGCTTTTCTGCTGCATGAGCAAGTGTGGTCAGGAAATCTTCATACAGTGCTCCTTTAACGAGGGAGTGAGGCAGCACAACAGTGTTCTCAAAGAGACAACAATTCAGTTCTGTGATTTCTGTGTGCTGCTCAGTGGGAAATGTACAAATCATGCTTTGAAAGTATGAAATAAAATAAAGGCCAAAGAATTATATCCCCTTGGTTAAGCTGCCAAAATTATTTGTGGAACTGAAAATCTCAAGAGCATAAAGCAATGCGGACTATGTTAATGTTTGTACTGGGAACTTTCCACTAGTAAATACAACAGAAGGAATGGTCATATCCATCTATCTGCTTAGTGACTGTTCAACCACCAAAGCTGCTACTTGTCAACTATTAATCTTCCTGAGGACAGAAAACTACTTTTGTTTTTCTAGAGGGCTTGTTTTTGGATTGTTGTTTGGTTGCTCTGCTGGTTTGGAATTTCTTCTCTTTCCCTCACTGTTATTTAAACAATGTTTTTCTTACAGATTTCTTACAGATATCAACAGACACATTTTCTTCTCAGTAATGTGCTCCTTTTCCCTGCAGCTCTACCATCAGCAACATTATGAAATTGCTTTATTAAAAGGTAGATACTTTTTATCGCTTCACATGTAGGTTGCAGTTCTCAGTTTGAAAGATTTACCAAGTAGAAAGCACAAAGATTAGCAGGGGAAGTTTTATGCAGCCTGGAGTTGGTGGATAAGTGAAAATGTGTATATTTTTTTTTTCCACCAAAAAAAATCCAATTTCACAAAAGGAGTGGTCTTTTTATTTGCCATTGCAGAGTAATAATAATTTTGTAGACACAGAGTTGCAATTTAAAAAGCATTGTGAAATCTGGACATTGTATAATATGTTCTCTTTCCAGATGGTGAAACTAAGTTGTCTAAACACTTTCCAGTATTGCTGGGGGAAGGGATATGGTGAAGCAAAACAAGGGCTGTGGGTATGAACTGAAATTCAGACCCCTGTTTACCATTAGCTTCACAAAGAGGATCTTCTCATTGTTCATTCCTACATTTGTCATTTATGACTTATACAAGATGGAATATAAAATAGTGTTGCATTGAACAGAATTATCTTGTTTTGCAAGTTATCTCTTGCTGCTGTGACATTTGGAGGATCTTATCATGTGCTGCAGAACAAGTCAAAGTGCTTAAGCAAGCAGCAATGCAAAGCAGGTGTGGAACTGCGTCTCAAGGATATGAACACTCGGAAGCTTCTATTTCTGAAAAGTTATGTGGTAAAAATCTGACTCAGGGAAATTATTTTTATGTTCTATTTTGTGGTTCTTGATGTCTAAAGAACAAATTCTGAGCTCTTCTTTTGAGCTCAAAAAAGCTGCAACTACCCTACACAGTTCTGAACATGTGGGTTAAATTCAAGAAGTTTGTTTTCATGAGAGCTCATATGACTCTAAACAGCAGAATATTTTTCTCCTCCACCACTTTCCAATACTGGTATCTTTAGATCAACTCAATGTAGCTGTGGATAAGTATTAGTTATGACAGCAGATTAATTATTATCATCCAACATGCAGGTGCAAAAGAAGCATGCAAAGGCAGGAACAAAAGGAGAATGCAAGAACCAGAAGAAAAATACACCTTCTTCATGGCCAGCATTTGAAATCATATTTCTTCTCTTATCATTCATGGTATCCTCTTCTTGATGCTCCAGAACTGCTGCTGCTGCTGAGAAAGATATTGCTACAAATTGTTAAAGTTAGTAATTTCTCCAAAGTAATCACCACATTATCAGGAATTGAAACAGTCTAATTATTTGCTGTGATGGATCAGCACTCTTGCATTGCGTAACAAAGGCGAGAAGAGAAAAAATCCTGTCACTGAGTTATCCACATGATCCCAAAGGAAGCGAGGTTCTTGTTTCTGAAGCTTGTTCATTGAAGAACAGAAACCTCAGAGCAGGAACAGCCCCAGACCTCCTTCTGCTTTTCAGTATAAAACACACTCAGCACGAGTTTTCACCTGTGGATGACATATTAAGTTCACTGACATAATGGTGCAGGCAAAAAGGGGAAAAGAATTTTTTTTTCACTTGCCCTCTTATTGGTAGAAGTGCCAGAAGTGTGCTTACCCTCATAGTGTTACATTTAAATCAACCCTTGTCACGAGTGACAGATCTACAGTCTTGTTTATGCTGCTGTGACTGCACTACATTTTATCTGTGAAAAAAAAATCTAGGTATTTACATTAGGAGGTAGCTGACCTGACTCTTGGTTTTCTTTGAGTTACTGGTATCCATTAAATCCAGGCATCAAAATTCTCAGCCCTGGTTAAGTTTAAACAGTATTTCTGTTCACCACCATAGGATGAAATTGCCATCTAAGTATAATAAAAAATCAGACTCTCTAACTTAGAGAAATCTTTGGAGCCTTGCTTAGCTGCTGCTTTCACTGTTCTAATGCTTATGTCTGCATAAAGCAGTGAGAAGAATAAAAGATGAGGGACTGAGTCAATACAGTTTTATCAGGCTTGTCAAAAGCTCCTTGTCCAAACTTTTTTCTTCTAAAAGTGAACTCCTGGGCAGCAGAGCTTCTTCCCCTCTCTGCAGCAGCCTTCAGTGTGACATGCTCTGTCATGATGTGGTTTTTCCCTGCCAGCACCATTGCAAGGAGGGTCATGGCCCAGAGGTTTTTATGTGCATGTGAATGAGGAGTCACATTTTTTTACAGTAACTACAGATATTTGGGCTCTTGCCACCACCTTTGATTTTGATGCAGGGTGTGCTTCACAAGTGGTTCCAGAAGAGAAAGTTCCCACTGGAGAGCAACAAGTCTGCATCTAGACTCAACCATGACAGGGCTGAGTCTCAAGCACTGGTACGTCTGTACTGGCACAGCAGTCCACAATGGGCTGAGTTTGCCTGACCCATTTTAGGTGAAGCAGCTCAAATGATTTCTTCTGATAGCAGATGCTTGTGCATACAATGGAAAAATGCTTGGGAAAAGCTGCATTTCAGTGCAGTTCTCTTGCTTTTCAGCAGCACATTTCATGATTTGAAAATCTTACCCCTTCAGATGTAGGCAAAAAAGGTCAAACACTGTTGTTTGAGAAGAGCACAGGAGCAAGTGCACAGCCATTTTCATTGCTCCATTAAAGAGTACTAAGGCTAAGGACAGGCTGAGGGAGCTGGGTTGTTCAGCCTGCAGGGAGACCTTATAGCAGCTTTCAGTACATGAAGGGGACCTACAGGATATTGGAGAGGGAATTTTTTATGAGGATATGTGGTAATAGGACAAGCAGCAGTGTTTTTAAACTACAGCAGGGTAGATTTAGATTAGACATTAGGAAGAAGTTCATTACTACAAGTATGGTGAGACACTGGAGCAGGATGCCCAGACAAGTTGTGGATGCCTCATCCCTGAAAGTGTATTAAGACCAGGCTGGATGAGACTTTGAGCAACCTGGTCTAGTGGAAGGCATCCCAGCTCATGGCACAGGGCTTGGAAGTAGAGGATCTTTAAGGTCCCTTCATTAACTCAAGCCATTCTATGATATGACATACTATGGTATGAGACAGAGCTGCAGAACCCTACTTCTGTCCAGCTGTGACACTCCTACTGATCTTCCAACAGCGGAGGTCAAGACCTATGAAGACCCCTCCAGATGAGCCCACTGTAAAAATTATACTGATTTTCCTTTGAAGGCAGGACTCAGACTGTGTTTGCAGAGAACCTCCAGTGAATTTCGCTGCTATGCATGTCTTAAAAAGTCTGAATTGCTCTGTAAAAGAGTGCCACTGGAAGTTGGCCTCTCTCATTTCTCCGCCACACTAGGATTCTAGTCCTAGATTTTATTCATTATGAGATCTTCCAAGAGGGATAGCTGTTTACAGATGAGTATTATATGCATAGCTTAACAACTGAAGTTTCTTACAAAAAACAGGTTTTATAGTCACTACCAAAGGCCTCTGTCTTTTAATTATAGTACGTTGCAGAAAATCACAAGAGAGAAACCATGATCTTCACTATATATGATATTTGTGTACATCTGGAACTATTATAATATAAAAATAAGGGTACAGATGCTGTTGACAAATAGTGCTTGTGTTGTGACAAGGTAATGGAGTTCTGGGAGAAATTAACTGACCCTATAGGCTACCACTGCTGCTCTACTACACAGTGCTGACACTTCAGAAACCACAGACTTATTGAAATAGGCCATAAAAACGTGAACAATTTGCTAACACATTTGATGTTGAGGTTGTTGTATTCTCACTAGGGAAGCTACGTAGACCTTTCCTTGATTCTATGATTCTAACCAGCCTGCAGCCTGTCAGCAAAGGTCTTTAGTTTTTGTTGTTGCTTTCCTCCTACTTGGTCAATTGAATCCTACCCTTACCTCCTTACCTCTCACTCTGCCTGAAGAGCTCTTCTTCTCCACCACAGCTTTTGCAGTCATCTCAGAGTCTGAGGCAAGAGCCTCAAACTTCCAAAATACCCTACAAAAGAAACCAGCTCCAGCAAAGACACACACCCACCACCTGTGGATGTTGTTGCAATGGTTACTGAGCCTGAGCCTAACCCTAGCTAGCCGGGGGGCCCACCAGGCCCCCCGGCCTTTGAAATCCTCCACCAAGTCACCCGGTGCACACCACAAGGACTCACCAGGGACACCAGGCGGAGGATCCCTTGGCCCTCAATGGGCCTAACTTGGAGCTACCAGCTTTCCTGGGGCAGAATATAAAGGGGAGAGGGCAGGGAAGGCAAAGTGGCCACACCTGGGGTGGGAGGAGACTCCAGTAGCCAGCTAATAGAAAATGGCATCACCTGGTGGCAACACATCTGATGTGTTGCAATAGGAGATGAATTAAATGGTGATTAATTAATTACAAGCATAACAGATGATAGCAATATCTGTCATCAAAGCTGATTACTTTATGCCCAGAACAAACAGCACAATGAAGATAGGTATTTGAACAAATAACGCTGGCTAAAGCACATCACTTAATTTATCTGCTGAAGAAGGCAATGCAGTGGCTGGCAAAATATCCTCTGTGTTAAAAGAGGAGGTGTTCAAAAAAAGCCTGGCTGAGGCACTTAGTGCCATGGTCTAGTTGACTGGACAGGGCTGGGTGCTAGGTTGGACTTGATGATCTTGGAGGTCTCTTCCAACCTGCTTGATTCTATGATTCACAATTCTAATGCTTCACCTGAGAAGGGAGATAGCAAATGTAGCAACTAGTCATGCATTTGATACACACTGTACAAAAGATTAAAATGCTTGGCCTTTCGACTGATCTTGTGGCACTCCTGCCATACTGAACTCATTTTATCAATTTAGCAATATTATTGGGAATCTATTCAATGCTTAGAACACTACAACAGAGCTCTAAGGATCTCTGCAGCAGTAAACATGGGTGAAACAGGAACTCAGAACAGATCTGTTAGAAAGAATAGACGTAGACCCTGCTATTATTTCTTATCTTTGTAGTCTTCAAAGTGGCATGAAATTGTCTGGCGGTCCTTTGCCATGTCTACTCTCCAGCATGTCTCTATGCAATCAAATCAACTCAACAGCAAACCAGGTTTTTCATACAGGGAATTAATGGTTAGACTACCACTTAAAACATGAAGAAATCTATTATAAATTCTTCTCCAGTTTCTGTGTTGCAGGAATAGAATTCCCTTTGAGAAAAAAAGGGTTGTTTTGACAATAACAGAGACACCCTAGCCAGGGTCTTATCGATTTAACTCTTCCCGTTCAGGATCTGAACTGTTCATCTGCCTTGCTGAATACTGCCTGTATCTATCCCAGAGCAACTACTTTACAGTGGTGGAAGATGTCCTCTTTACAGCCTATGAAAAACATCTAGTAACTTTCTAAATGTGAGATTTACTATTAAATATTTATGAGGATATTGTGAAGAATTGCAAGTCTTGTGAAGAATTCTGTATTTTGAATGGTTCAGGAAAATGTGTTTCCATGGCATTCACATGCCCATTTTGCTGATTGCTTTTGTACTGTCCAGAGTTGCTGCATCACAATTAAGAATAATCAGATCTCAATTCAATTGCCAGATCATAAAAGCAGGGAAAAGATCTTTCTTTTAAAGAAGCGTAGCGACAAGCAATTGAGACCCATAGGAAGGTAAAAGATGGAGTCATGCTCCAACAAAACAAACTGTGTGGCATTTACCTCTCAGGAATATGAAAAAATATCAAGAAAAAGGTGTTTCATGTTGACCCCAAATATGTTGTTCAACTTAAAAGGAAACTTTTTATTGCATTACCAACAGATTGTTTTACTTTTGGTTACATTTTGGTTTTTGGTCTCATTTGGTGTGTTTTTTTTTTTCTCTAATATAAGTACATTCCAAAATAGCATGATATTTCCAAAGTGAAAAGAGGAGAAATGGCAATAAATGTTAAACAGAAAGTCTCACAAATTGTCTTTAGTATCTCTTTGGCCAGAACTGTTCACAAAATTTACTCTAAATACGCAAATCTTGGAATGACTTGGAATGAAT
The DNA here is from genome assembly GCF_015220805.1 of Pogoniulus pusillus. Taxonomy (NCBI): domain Eukaryota; kingdom Metazoa; phylum Chordata; class Aves; order Piciformes; family Lybiidae; genus Pogoniulus; species Pogoniulus pusillus. The sequence goes on along the minus strand of NC_087272.1, from coordinate 16,626,495 downwards.
TTTTCCTCTGAATGTCCTAAGCAATGAGAAGTATTGTTTGGATCTGCTGTTCTTTTCATTTTTTAGGGGATTTACTTATTTTTTACTCTAGCAAGTGAAGCAATTTGTTAAATAACCTTCAATAATGCATGAGATATAGCAATTTCTTTGCTGCCATATAGTTGTCATGTTCCAACTACCTGTGTTTCTCTAATCCCTTGTCACATGAGAAACTAGAAATATATTCACAGCTGCATCCTCAAAGTAGGCAGTGTACAGTTCAAACAAGAGATCCACATAGGCACTTAAACATAAGCACAACTCAGCATGTCCAAACCACCACCATAGCTGTTCTGACGGTGTCTGATTTGCTAGAGCAAACACTGAAGTAATTCTCTGTTTGGAACCCTCTGAAATCAGTCATCATTTCTCCCTTGACTTTGAGACTCATTTTTTTTTTGCCTTCTATGTATCATGAAATCACAGAATCCTATAACATGGTAAGAATATCCCAGTCAATAGATATGAAAAAAGTGCCAGAAAACTCCACTCAGTAAATCCATGTGGAAATACTAATGGTTCAGAAACATGAAAAGCCAAATATCTTTATTCAAATATGAACTGTCATTCCTACAGTTACTCTTGAATTTTTGTATTTGCTTGCTTAGCATGTGTGCTTTCCCTTGGCTTTGGTAAACATATTGCTGCATTAGTGTTCTTGCCCTGGCATATACACGTGCATACAGTTGAAGTAATCTCACTCGCCCCAAAAAAATGTTAAAAACAGCTTTGCAGCACAACTTCATGACTTATTCATGAGGCGTGCTGTTTGCAAATGAGACCACAAAAAACTCACATCAAAGGAACTTTCTTCTGAATCACTTCTAGCAGTGCCTAATAACTTCCATGCAAAGCTGCGTATAAACATGTTTTACATTGTAATTGGGTTTGTACCTAACTATTTCTAGGTGAGTCAGATAATGAGCAATAGCAAAACTCTTATCCTAAGCTTCACATTTTGCTACTGTTTGCTCCTGAAGATACGTTAACTATGGCTTTTCTCTGGGGATCTGTCTTTCTTTAGAGTCAGACTGTGTGATGCTTTTACAGAGAAGATATTCTTCAACTTTCCATCCTTCCAAATTTCCACCTTAACTGTTTACAGAATAGAGTTGTACAGTTCATGAGACATTTTTATGTATAAAGCATATATATTTGTTTACATTTATCTATCAAATACAGCATTGTAAATGTAATTTTAAAAAAAATGAAAGAGAAAGAAAGAAAGAAAGAAAGAAAGAAAGAAAGAAAGAAAGAAAGAAAGAAAGAAAGAAAGAAAGAAAGAAAGAAAGAAAGAAAAGAAGAAAGAAAGAAAAGAAGAAAGAAAAGAAGAAAGAAAGAAAAGAAGAAAGAAAGAAAAGAAGACAGAAAGAGACAAAAAGATTTGTTAAACTTATCCACTGCTTCAAAGCATGCATATTTTTATCTTCTTTCTTTAAACATGCCCATAACTGGAGTCTCTCAAAACCAGGCAGTGTTAGTGTTTCATTTGCTCAAAAAAAAAAAAAAAAAAAGAGAGAGAAAGGAAGAGAGAAACATCATAAGAAAAGCAAAGATTAGCTAAGGTTTGTTTCTTAAGAAACTCAGTCATTTCTTACACAAGCATTTTTAAAATGCTTCCTCTGCATAACAGAGTTCTTAGCTTCCAGGTCAAGGCTGCCAGGAACAGTGAGTATGGATAGCTAGGGTCTTTTTTAAATCAGAATAAAAATAAATGGAAATAGTTCTACTTTTATGCAATACATTTTTTTCTATGTTTTATCTAAAGTATTTTTGAAATAGTTGCTTCATATGCAAAAGTATTCAGAAGATACTTCCCCATGTCTGCTCACAAGTAGTATAATAGTACTCAGATGGCTTCTTTCTGGAACAGTAGTGTTTCACTTGCTGTATCTATGTAGCCAGTAATCACTGTTGCTGTTATGATACTATGTCATAAATATACTAATTAAGGTATTTGTCTTTGAAGAGGAAGGTCTAAATCTGAAGAGATGTTAACATTGCATTATGTGACTTCTATGTCTCACTTCCCTTGAAATGGACCTGCACACAGCACCTCAGTTCTCTCCAAGTCATTGGAGAAGATTTCAGCTCCTAAGAGCTGGGGTCATGAAAACCAACATTGAAGTTCAGGAGGGCCTCAAAAGTAAGCAGGTATAACAATATATGGAGAGAGAAGCGTCTGGTGATGATTCTTGACTGTGAGTTGTGGCATGAGAGGACAAGGCAAGTCCTTTCATTAATGAAATTATGTACACCAATTAGGACACTTTCTGGAGATGGAAAGTTTCATTTCAGCCCTCACTTCACCTAAGCTCATGCCTAGCTGTATGTCACTCGTGTCAACACAATGTCTTTACACCTATGCTTTGGGGCAGTGAGAGCAAATTCTCTGTTTTTCTTGGAGTTTTGTGCAAATAGTTGAAGATTCATTTAGTCAGAAGGTTGAACACAAGACTGTGGTCTATAGAATCTTTTGCAGACTTTTTTTTCCCCCAATAATCTCACTCAATTCTTGTTCAATCACTAATGGAAAGTTAACCATCTCCAGCAGAAAAGATGTGCAATTGCCTTCTCTTAGCACAGCAGATCATGGTGATTGCAGAATTTTGTTCATTTCTAAGAAACCTGCATCCAAGTCCTTATTTTATATCAGTAAAAAATTGAGCTGTAAAAACAGGAATGTTCACCTCCTGAGCTCTTTAGTTACCAAAGGTTAGCAAAAAATGCAGTACCTGCACGAAGAAAGTTTTGCCTCTGCTGTCTTTTCTGTCAATCACAGCCTAGTCTGAGAACATTTGGCTAACCTGGCCACTAAAAGTCACTCACATATACACTCCTGACCTGTCTGCTTTTCAAAACATAAACCCAATGACTGCTACTGAAGAGAAATTCTCAGTTCTTGAAGACAGTTAATATGGAATAAGAGTCACAACTCTTGTCACCCAGGAAATGTCATGATCAGGAGACACGCTGGAAAGAAGAATAACATTTAAAATGTCGGCTCAAAATCTATGGGAAAGGAAACAGATTTGAACCATCATAAGCATAAGACTTTTTTTTTTTGCATCTCATTTGTTATTAAATGGTAAATATTCTTTCAGGGCAATGAAAGGCATAAAGTCTCGGTGATTTTAATATCATTCAGCATTGGGTTGTCATTTTTCAGCATTTTCAAACATTTCCAGTGTTAAAAAATATTTACCCTCTGCTGTTTTTATTTTCTTTTGTCGTGGTTGTTCTCACTGCCTCCATAGCTGAAAGGTCTGTGCAATTTTGTATTGCAATTATTTGTACTTTCAATAAACTACAACTATGACATATGTAAAATCTGCTCCCCTAGGCTTATATACCAAGTTACCTGACGAGCAAAAGCAATTCATATTGAAGTACTATCAAGTGATAAATTCATCCTAGAAGGTAATATTTATTTTTGCTAATCAAAAGGAAAGAGAAGAGGTCTGCATATCACACAAATTCATTTAGACTGAGGAAAGTCACTTCACTTTGCTTTTGTGAAAGATAATTTCCTTTATCAACACTGGGACTAATCAAAAGGAAAGAGAAGAGGTCTGCACATCACACAAATGTATTTAGACTGAGGAAACTCACTTCACTTTGCCTTTGTGAAAGATAATTTCCTTTATCAACACTGGGACTGATTTAGTGCTAACGATCAAGACTGGATAAGTTTTGCCTTCCATGAGAGCCTCTAACAGTAATAACTCAGCAGGGTGGATCCAATTATACACAGAAATATAGCACAGTTGTTATAGAACATGAAAAGATGGTTTCTTGATTGGCACTTCAGCATATGCCGAGTTAGTGCTTAAATGTAGATGAATTTCTTTTTTTGCTGAAGTTCAGGTTTTGTTGTCAGGAAAAGCACAGTTGCTTGTCCTAGTTCATTTGCTTATCTTCTGATTGAATTCAGATGCATCTTTTAACAGAAGTTTAATTAAGCCAGCATGGAAGAGGCAAAGGGCAAAAGGTCATCTTCTGGCAATAAATCAACAGAAGAAAACATTCAGAATATAATTTTTCAGAACTTAGATATTGTGAATGACATTCTAAAATAACAGGCAATGGGGTTTGATAACAAAACTGGTCTATCTTTAGAAAAAGAGATCAGGTCACAGCTGCACAAAGCTGCCCTAGCAACATTGCTGATTCCTGTCAGCAGCTGAACACCTTTTCACATATAACGAGGGGTGGTTTGTCAGGAAAATGGGGAGTAAAAAGGAATATGATTGAAAGGAACACAAAATACAATTTTTTCTTCTGATTCTGCTGCTATTCAATGGGTAATAAGAAGTACATACAGCAAAAATTAGCAGCCTAAAGCAGGAAAAATGTCAAGAGAAAGTACCTACTTCCTGTGTTAGATTTTTCCTTGATAAAGCATGACAACCATGATCCCTGCAGTACTACCCCCCCAGGAGATTAGTTGGAAATATTTAGGGAAACAGTATATCATATCTGATGGCATAGAACACTACTGCAAGAGAATGCCATGCATTCCAAATAAACAGCTGATCTCTGTACTAGAGAGGCTAATGTTTTTGTGAGTTTGCATAAAATCTGCCTTTCTCTTAAAACTGTGAAGATATCTATTCATTTTGTCAATATACAGGTGCTTCAAATATTAAATAGGAGCTAGAGCAACTTCTAAAGACACATTATTCACACCAGACAGATGGACTACTGCCATTACTCCCAGATAATTTTCTGCCAATCAGACACATTTCTTAGGTTCATTGGAATACATAAGCAGTGGGACATATTAAAGCCTATTAGAATAAGTTCAAGCAATTACTAGGAGAAATAGCATGGGACAGAGTACTACAAGACAAAGTGGCCCATGATAGTTAGTTGATATTCAAGAAACATTTCTTCCAAGGTCAGGATCAGAGTATTCCAGTGAGTAGGAAATCAAGAAGGGGAGTCAGGAGACCTTCATGGTTAAACAGGGAGCTGCTGAGCTGAACAAAATCAAGTGGAAGAAGAAAGTCCACAGATCATGGAAGGAGGAACTAGCTACCTGGGAGCAGTATAAGATGGTTGCCAGAGGATGTAGGGAGGCTACTACAAAGACTAAGGCCTCCTTGAAATTCAATCTTGCAAGGCAGGCCAAAGAGGTAAATGCAATTTTAATTTGAAAGATGACTCTCATAACTTGTAACTTGGATCTTTCCTGTATACTAAGTTAAATATGATCTTTAAAAAAAACAAAACAACAACAAAAAAAAAAAAACAGGAAATACATAATAGATGGTGGCTCCATAAGAATTACATTATTGAATAATTTTATCAAGGGCCAAACTCAGGAACATTAGCCCTTACAACAAGCAAGGGTCGGTCACATCTAATTCATCATCTCCAAAAAACCCCAAGGAAATCATATTAGCAATTAAAATTTAATGTAGCCTGCAGACAAAATTAAAAGGGAAAATTAATTAATGGAGTTTGGGTACTCTGCTGACTTCTTTCAATAGGCTCTCCCTGCAGTTAGTAGGACCTCACTAATGGTCCACACCTGAGAATAAAGGCTTCCAAATACACCGGTTTTCATCCACACTAACTGGGTAAATTATTGTTTATTCCTATTACACATCTCTAAGTTTAATAACCCCAGTTAGCCTGGAAGCCCAGTAAAAGATATTGCTTGCAAATCAGCAGACAATTATCTCTGCTGAGGCCACTGATTTGCTAGCTGGCCATGGGCCAAATAACCTTATCTTCCTGACTAGATTTTATCACCTGTCTTGTGAAGATAATAAAATATTTAGTTGCTGCAAATAAAGTGTTATTTTATGCATCTTATTTCCACTTAAAGGAGGCAGGTCTGTCAAAAACTACAGGGCATTTAAAACATAACAGAAGTTCTGTTGTTTCACTGGCTCCTGTGGAGAGAGAAGAAATCTCAGCAGTATCTGTCTCTGGGCTTGGGATGTTTTCTCAAGCCTGCTCCTGCAGAGCTCCAGAATCACTGCTTCAGCCACCTTGTCTACCTCTGACTTCTGCAGGCAGGCAGGCACAGCTATACTTAAGTCCTCAGGTGTCTACTGCGTGCATTGAGTGGTTCCTCTCATAGCTCATGCCACAGGAGTTGCCAAACCAAAAAGCAGAACTTTGAGTTACATTAGCTTTCATAAGGTGCAGGTATATTCCCACTAACTACAGGTTTTGTATCACAGGTTTTCCCACCACTCTCAAGTCAGAGTGAAAGAGTATAACTACCTTTGCAGTGAAATAGAGTCCAACGGAGAGCTATGAGGGACTTGAGCCCTTATCAAGAGAGACTGAGACATGGAGCTGTTCAGTCTCAAGAAGAGAAGACTGAGAGGGGATCTGGTCAATGTCTATAAATATCTGAGGAGTGGGTGTAGACAAACAGCAATATAAAAGTTATTTTGATACAGTTGTGATTGTGAGACCTTTGCACTCCTGTACAGTTCCATATGAGCTCCCAGCAGCAATGACAAGGAGGGAGACCCAAGCTTCTTCCAATTGGAAGCCATTAACCCATATCATATGACTACAGAATTTTGTAAAATATCCCTTGCCAACTTCCCTGTAGGCTCCCTTTAAACCATTGGAAGGCTGCTAAAAGGTATCACTGGAGCTGTCTCTTCTCCAGGCTGAACAGCCCCAGATCTCTCAGCCTGTCCTCATAGGAGAGGTGTTTCGTCCCTTTGATCATCTTCACAGCTTTTCTCTGGACCTGCTCTTACAGCTACATGCCCATGTGTTGGTGGCTCCAGAGCTGGACACAGTATTCCAAGTGGGGTCTCAGAAGGGCAGACTAGATGGAGAGAATTGCACTTCTTTTGATGTGGCCCAGAATACGGTTGGCTATCTGGGCTGCTAGTGCACATCTCCAAGTCATGTTGAACTTTCCATCAACCAGCACTCCCAATTGCCTCTCCTTGCTTGATAGGTTAATTCTTTGGGGTGAATTTCCCTTGGCAATATTTTTAACAACAATTCATCAGAAAATTATTTTTGCTTGCTAATGTTCCTTTGACTGTATTAATGATTCATTTTATGTCATATTTGTTGCTGATTTTTGTCCTGTATCCATTGTACAACTCCCCAGCAACAGCTTTCAGGTAGATGTCCAGGTATGCAAAAGGAAAAGCTGCACTACTTCCTTTCCCTCAATACCCAAATATTTGCCATTTGTAAGGAACTAGTGAAAGAGAACTAGTCTGTTTTCAAATATAGGAGGGGGGTTGTGTACCTAATTTAAGCTTGCAGTCTCTTTATGTTGTTAATATTTTCTAATCATGATTCAAGTATAGTTATCATTATACTATTTAGTTCACTATTAGATTGCTAAATGCAATTCTGACATAGAGACTATGAAAGTCAGTAAAGTCACATTACTTCAGTGGGCACTATATAACATTATGATGGAATATTATCTGTTGTATATGACAGAGTTTTGACAGCAATGATATGTAGAACTATATCTGTTTTCCTTTTATTCATGGGGTGACACTCCATCAGTTACCAGAGCTTAAACTTGTCCATGGAAGATGAGCTTCAGTAGCTGTTTTTCAAGGATACATAGACACTCCATGATTAATTGTAGAGATCACTGGAATGAGGAGGTTTTAGGGATAAATTGTTAGGTAGTGTCTGCCTAGTCATGTTAAATTGCCATAAACAAGCATGAGTCTGCAACCAAGAAAAATCTTCTTTAGGAGACTTAACTTCTTCCAGGATCCTACATTTTTTTTCAAATAGTACTCTAAAGGTCTCCCACGTCCTGAATCTATGGATTCACCAAATGTTTCAAACTGAAAGAAAATCAGAGTTTTTACATTACATTTCTAAGCTGTCTACTGAAATTCAAGAAAACCTTCCTCTATAGCAATTTCATTTATTCTTGTGAAGTCAGACTCTCCTGCAGCAATGTGAAATGAAGCCTGAGGATCACTGGAGTTATCACATCTCTTTCACTGAAACAGCTGCTACCAGAACAGGTTGTACCTTTTTGAATCATTTTATCTATAGGACTAGTGACATTAGCTACAGCCATACAGGTCACAAGTCAGTACCTTCTGTGATTTCTCTAGAGCCACTAGATGGTAATGATACTCAGAATAAAGGAGTTACCAAAATGAGGAAGTAGTTTTGAAACCATCATAACTCTATCAAGGACACTTTCATAAGCTCTAAGGGTCAGAACTTGATTTTCCAATACCAAATGGACTGAGTCTATCATTTCTGAGAGCAAGCTGACTGTGTTTTACAGAACAGCTGCCAATTTCCAACCTAAGCAACAGAAGAATTAAGTATCAGGTATGTTCAGAGTTTATATAAAAAGGCTGACAGTCTCCTGTAGTTATAGATAATAAAATTGTTACCACAGCCAACTTTGAAAATAGCGTCATTTAAACCACTAATGGCATTCTTTATGATAGCCATCCATGCTATGTGAAACACAGGCTAAGCACAGTAAGAAAAATTAACGGTAGAGGTAATGGGTAATACTAGTCATCTCACTTGGAAAATAGTTCATTCTTTCATGGCATTGCTTTTGGGTGTATGTTTAACAGTCAGCAGTTTTCCATATGTGCCACTATTTAGCATTCTGTATTTCCCGAGAGTTTCAGATATCCAAGTTATTAAGGCTCCTCAGAGGGCATTTTATAAAGAATTGGAGTAGCAACATTGATAAAGACTGCTAACAAATTGTGTTCTGTCACTAAGGGCTAATTCAGCAAAGTTCATTGTGCATGCTTTGCACAGTGCTCCTCTGGACGCTGACTCTTTCTAGAATATTGTGTGTTGTCATCTGTTTCATGGGCAGAATTTCAAGCCAGTGTGCTAGAGAGAATAAAATGGTTTTGTATATGTGTTTAAACAATTATTAGATATTGATTAAAACATTTAACTGTAGCATGGATTATTGAGCTGTTTTTGTTTCGTTTAACTTAAAGAATGAGTGAGCAAGGCCAGGTTTTCAGCCTTTCCAAAAGACGGTTAGGACCTGAACTGTAAAACTTTAAGCTTTTCTAATTCCATTTAATGGTTATTTTGTCTCATCACTATTCAAATAAGGGGCAATGAATCTTATCTGTTAAATAATGAATGTTCAGTAATAGAATATATTCCAAAAGTTTTAAGAGTTCCTTCACAGTTAATGGCAGAGAAAGTAAAAGGAGAAAGAAATGCACCTGCCAAGATGTAGTATTGAAAGAACACATTATCATTATATATTGTAATAGTAAAATAATAGATTATTATCAAACATCCTACTACACTCCAATCACAACAGAGGAGCAATTTTTAAGAGTGAGGCACAGTTTCACCTGCAAGCCATTGCAGGAGATATTTCAGGATGGAAACACAGTCGATACATGATACTGCTATTTTTTTACCACAGGCTATACCTAACCTTAAAAATTGCAAATAACTTTTCTGGGTTCAAGTGCTTGTGTCAGTTGCATAATGACTCTACATTGACCCAAAGACCACCATACTCCCCTGCTCCATTTTCAGACAGGAAGAAAAGAATAACCAAGAAAGAGAACTACAGTGGATGTTGAGAGTTTTCATATCCTTATAGAACTCCTTACTTGGGTGACTTCATTCAAACACCTTTAGCTCACACAAAAAGATTCTGCAGATAAGACATATATAGCTTAAATACATACAGTAATTATTTATTACCAAATGCAAAAAAAGAGGTAACTTAGACTTAATGAACTACTAAAGTAAGCATTAGTAGACTCATCAACTCCAGTAGGACACCAGAGGATTTCTGATGTTCAGGCTCTGCTTCTCCGTGAATCAAACCCTTGATGTGGCTGAGTTACCATCTCCCAGTAAGCTTTTTTCCTGTCCTTCAGCATTTCATGCCTTTTCATTACAGTGTATCTTCTCTTGAATTTTTGAGCTACTCATGAGCATCATTTTACCATGCCTACCCAACTGAATTTTTACCTTTCTTATGGCTCTGCAGAGAGTCACGTCTCACTCATATCTTAATGATTTCTTTAGAAGTCCAAGCCAAGGTTACATGTCTGGGCTCATCAGGGCAAGGGCCGTGAGTCCTTAAAGCATAGCTGAATCTGACCAGGGTGTGTATTGAAAAGGCTGTTACACAGAGAAATGCATCACTAGGTCTTTGTTCTCACTGTTGACCAAAGGACCTAAGTAGCAGTAAGTACGGAAAATGAAATCTCTGTTTTTGTAAGCACACAGTGTACATTTCTAACCTTTAAAGCTGACATATTCTGTGAAATTTTAACTTCAAATATTTTTTAATATCCAAAACACATCTTCACTTCAGAATGCTTTCTTTACAGTTGCACGTGTAAAAAACCTCTTCTTTCATATATTCTGTTGTAGTGAGCGAAGCTTGTTTTCTGAAAAGATTAGCTAACTGTTATTGTAATCTCCATGCCTCAGTGCACAGAACAAAAGAAAGAACATGCAAATTTAGAGGCGGGGAAGGACCTAAAGAAATTATGTTATTCTCTTCGTCTGTGTTACTTAGCAGTAATTCATCAGTTCTCAGGCTAGATCAGTTCCTGCATCTTTTAAGCATCAAGTAGTTTAGTGAATAGATTATGTATGAAGACATCTGGAATATTGAGATTTTTCTGATGGTTCATGAAAACTACAGCCTCTTTTTTCATAGGTGCTTCTCTGGAAAATTGAAACAGAAAAGCCAGTCACTGTGTTTCTTGGCAAAATGTGTGCAGCATTTCCATACATCTAAATGCAGAGTGGCTAAACCAAGATTGTTATGTAGCAACAGTGATGGTTCAGGTAGAGCTAATACAAACAGAAATGCATTTACAACGAAGTCTCTTTCCCTGGAGACTTCATAGCATGCTCCTCTGTGTTCTGTTCCTTCCCTATCTATAGCTCTGAATTTGTTAGAGTTATCCAAGCATGGAAACCACCACAGGATTTATATTTTGTTACTATCCTTCAAGGTTTGTCTTTGTATATAACAAAATATTTTGTATGTTTTGTGACAGAACTTGAACCTGCAATATCCTGGGTTGCAGAAGAGGGGAACTGGGGCTCTCACTGGTTTTTTGGGTTTTTTTAACCTTTCTTCTACTATGTCCTAAAGTATAAAAGTATAAAGAATTGAACACCTCCCTGGGCAACCTGTGCCAGGGTCTCACCACCCTCAACCTGTGCCAGTGTCTCACCACCCTCACAGAATCATAGAATCATAGAGGCATAGCATGATAGAATGATGGAATGATAGAATCAGAAGCACAGAACCACAGCATCACAGAACCAGAGGATTATGAAGCCATAGAATGATAGAATCAGAAGCACAGAACCAGAGGATTATGAACACCTTATGTTGTACAGTACTCCATTCAAAAAATTCATCTGTAATGTCCTTGCCTTTCAGTGTTAGGTCATTCAGATTTCAGTGTGACTTTCTAATTTTGAGTTTTGGTTGCTGTGCTTACAGTACTGCAAACCCCATAGCATTGAGGAGACAGAGGAATAGCTTTTTTCCTCCTTTTCTAAGCTGCAAAGGATGCTACCAGCTCTGTAAAACTCCTGTTGGAGACACTGCATTGTCCTGTGCTCCCTAAACAAGATTGCATTCTCTCACCTACTCCTTCTCAAGGAAATCTCTTTTCTAGTGTTCAGTAAGAACATTTTTTTTTCTTCTTTCATTATGTTGGGTTTTTTCAAGATAAGTTCCTCCCTGCATCAAATCCTGCCTACCATACCATCCAGAGAACACAAAACTATGACACGCACAAGCCTATAGAAAGAAAGATCAACCATACTGCAACATAAATGGAGAAAGCTCATTCTAGCTCTGTGTGAGAGCAATTAAGTTGTTTTCATTAATCTCATCAAAACTTAGTTCATGTCCATGGTCTTCACCCAAACCCTTAAAGAAAATGTTTCCCAATATAAGGACATTTTCATCACAAATTATGTGACTTTTGACATTCCTAATACACTAAGAAAGAAATGAAGCAACTTTCTCACACATACTTAATGTTACTTCAGCTTTGATAGCATTTCTGTCTCCTGTCAAGTGCCTAAATCTGTGAGGTGAGGAGGAAAAAAAGTGTATTTTGCTAAATATCTGTGATATGGTGCTGAGTGTCACTGATCTAAGTCATAGAATCGTAGAATCATAGAATCAAGCAGGTTGGAAGAGACCTCCAAGATCATCCAGTCCAACCTAGCACCCAACCCTGTCCAGTCAACTAGACCATGGCACTAAGTGCCTCAGCCAGGCTTTTTTTGAACACCTCCTCTTTTAACACAGAGGATATTTTGCCAGCCACTGCATTGCCTTCTTCAGCAGATAAATTAAGTGATGTGCTTTAGCCAGCGTTATTTGTTCAAATACCTATCTTCATTGTGCTGTTTGTTCTGGGCATAAAGTAATCAGCTTTGATGACAGATATTGCTATCATCTGTTATGCTTGTAATTAATTAATCACCATTTAATTCATCTCCTATTGTAACACATCAGATGTGTTGCCACCAGGTGATGCCATTTTCTATTAGCTGGCTACTGGAGTCTCCTCCCACCCCAGGTGTGGCCACTTTGCACTCCCTGCCCTCTCCCCTTTATATTCTGCCCCAGGAAAGCTGGTAGCTCCAAGTTAGGCCCATTGTGGGCCAAGGGATCCTCTGCCTGGTGTCCCTGGTGAGTCCTCATGGTGTGCACCGGGTGACTTGGTGGAGGATTTCAAAGGCCGGGGGGCCTGGTGGGCCCCCCGGCTAGCTAGGGTTAGGCTCAGGCTCAGTAACCATTGCAACAACATCCACAGGTGGTGGGTGTGTGTCTTTGCTGGAGCTGGTTTCTTTTGTAGGGTATTTTGGAAGTTTGAGGCTCTGAGATGACTGCAAAAGCTGTGGTGGAGAAGAAGAGCTCTTCAGGCAGAGTGAGAGGCCAGCCCTAGCCAGACAACTAGACCATGGCACTAAGAGCCCCCTCCAGGCTTTTCTTGAACACCTCCAGGGATGGTGCCTCCAGCACTAGTAGCTGCTGGGGTGTTTTCAAAATGATTTTCAGTGGAGAAGAGGCTGCTTTTATGCCTGTTTGTCGTAGTTTGAGGGATCCCAGGTTCCCCTAAGGAAACTACAGAGACCAAGACCTGTCAAAGAGGACGGATCTGGGTGTCCTAGGCTATGGTACTATTGTTACTCCACTCCATTTTCTGGAATCACAGCCTATTAAGCCAGTGCCTGGCCAATAGCTCTCTCTTTCCCTTCTCCTCTCCTCCCTCCACATCTCTCTGGGAAGGGCACAGGTCCCTTCTTATCTCACAGTGTGTGGGAGATGGCTCCCAGCCGGCAGGGCGTTTTGAGCGGCGGCGTGTGGCCTGCTGAGGCCTTGTGTGCCTAAGACGCGGGGACAGCAGTTATGGGCTTCTCTCAGGCCTGCCGGGGGCGCAATGGTGGAGGATTCTAGATGGAATTAATCCAATAGACTCAGCTTGGCTTGTGGATGTATCCACTCTACCTGATTGCCTTTTGCATATATGCACCTGCAAACAGAGTCTCTCTTGGAATTTCCAGTCAACGTGCAGCATTTTCGCTCTTGCTCTCCAAAAGGAGCAAGAGTCACCTCTGTCGTCCAGTCCTGGGTAGCTTGTGGCCTCAAACTATGACCCTGTCTATAATAAGGGCAGGACAATGATCCATGGAACTATAGGACACTCGAGTCTTGAGAGATCATCTAGAGCTCATGTGCAGTCTAAGAAGGTTACTGCAAACTTGGCATGACCAGCAGAGAGCTGTGAGCCCTCAGAGCACCTGAGCAGAAAGGAAAGGTCGAGTGAGCCGCGCTGCTTTCATTTGAAGACAAGGAAACAAAGGTAGAGACTCTCTAGTTCTGTGAGGGAGGAAGCATTAGAGAGAAAATTAGTCCAAACTGCCCAGAAAATGGACTCTGGTGTCAGCAGATTCCAGAATATTACAAGCAGCACTCATAAACTGCAGTTTGAGAGGTGCAGATGTGATGCCAGGAAAATCTTTATGCTGGAACAAATTATCAATGTGGCTGTAAAAATCTGTCCCTGGAAGTTTTCAGACATGGCTGGAAGAACTTATCTAGACTGGGACTAGTCTTGCTTCAGGTAGGAGGCTGGACTTGATTTCAGGAAGCCCCTTCCAAATGACATTTCTGTGAGAGTCACAGAGGAAAAAAGTGTGTCTGATATGAGCTCCAGGTTTGTAAATTCACAGCTTTTGAAATACAGTCCCTGATATCTTCTGTAAGCCTTGGTAGAAATTCTGCCTCAAACGTTCCGTAACTACGTCAGAAGATGGTGTCTATCCTAGCTGGATTGAGGAAGAAAGCCAAAATCAAAAGACCAGAATGCTTTCAGCTTTTTTTCTAGGAATCTTGGTTTTAAACAGACATCCAGCCTAGATGTCACCATATTATAACTAATTTGGATTTACAACGGGGAAAGGAAGGGAGCTTTGAAAAGTTTCTACTCTGTGATTGCGAGGAGTGACCTCTAAGGAACAGAGCTTAATGTAACTTGGCCTTTCCCTTTTGAATTGATGACTCTTTTACTCTGACAGAAATCTACAGTCATTAGCAAGACTGTCATGAGTGCTTGCAAAGATCAGTTTCCCTGTTTACTGAGCCATAGTGTTTGTTTTAATCCACAGAGGCTATTTTGTTAATAAGAATTTGTCAGCATAATAAATTAACTGCAGCATTTCTAACTGCCATAGGGTCGTGATATGTGTTTCAGATCTGGTTACCTGATCTGTAAAGTATCCTCTGTGTCATTGAAAGACCCACCTTCCACACAGACAAAACCTAACTAGAAAGTATCGAAAAACAAGGTTATGATTTCTAGCATAATAATCAAGATTTGACAAGCTATTAAAAAGTCATTCAAATAAGATGACTGAGCTCATTAAAATAAGATGCCTGCAGTAGGAGCCACCTAACAATATCACAAGTTCTATTTGCATATATAATATTAAAATAAGAGTAAAAAAAAAAGAGAGAGAACTGCAATCGGAAATATTTGACAGATGGACATGTATGGATGGCTTATTTTAGACATTCTTAGTCATGGCAAAAACACAGGAATGTGGCCTGACTCCACTTTTCAGTACTTGAATAGAAAAGGGTCATCAGAGCAAGCCTCTTTCTATTTTGAGGAGAGGAGAAAATTATTCACAGCACTATCAGCTTTCTAAAAGAAAATTCTGAAATATATTTTCACAATGGAATAGATTATTTCAAAAGTATGTGCAATAAGTAGAAGACTAAGTCCATTTCTGTCATGTGGATTTCCTTCCTCTGCTCAGCTCGTGAGAACATCTATCTTTCTTGTCTTCAGTTCACTTCTCCAGCTTGGTCAGTTTTAAAAATGCACCTTCTCACACTTCCCAACCCTAGTGACCCATTCCAGCTCCTGACTTTTTGTTGTTTTCAATGTTCTCTTGGTACCCATTCCTTTTGTTTTATTTAGCAATTGTCGTTCTGTATCTAACACACCATAGCTTCTCTAACAAACCTGCATCACCTCTTCTCTTCAAGCACCTCTACTATGTATTTCCACTTGCTGCCTCACCAGTGGTGCTGTTTCCTCTCTCTGTAGCCCATGACCTCTCCAGCTGCCTTCCATTCTGCTGATACTGATCTTGCATGTGCTCTGATACCTTCTTCCTAGACAAGTCTCAGAACCGTTCATCTTTCTTTGTCTCTTTTTTACTGTCTTTGTATCTCTCAGAGTCTTGAGGACCACTGACACTTTAGCTTTCCTGGCCTTATCCACTTCTGATTCTTTCATTGCTGCTCTTTCAGTGCACCTTCCAAACAGTTCTTTTCCATTAACCAGCTGGAAGGTAAGTGCTGTTACAAGCAGCCATATTCTGTTAAAGACTCTCGCTAAAATCCTGGTTTTCCTTTCCTTTTGTGTTAATGTTGTAGAGTTGTTTCTAAACTGGCTAATCTACATCATCTGTTGTAATGAATGTCAGAAAGAAAAGCTGTAGATTGTGACAACAGTGGTAATTTTGCAATCAATAGAATGCATGTTTCACCTCAGCCACCAATTTTATGTTTTGTAATTTACCTTCTGTCTCAGAAAAATGCTCACCCGGTAGCTTTCATCTGGTTGTCATTGTGTGCTCTTTAATATTGCCTGTATCATGAGCAGCATCTCTTAGGTTATTCATTTCTCTAACCTTAATCCTGGCCATGGGCAGAAGCTATGCACTTATCTGAACCTGATGCAGATAGGGACAGAAATTCATTCCTCTTCTTGAGACTCTCTTCTATTGCTCCTTGGCATATAGATGCGGGTGGCAGTATGTAGAGATACCCCCACTGATACAGCGGGAGAGTGCTGAGAAGCAGGTTCTGTTATACATGTATGACCTTTGTGATGTCCCTTGGTAAGTGATATTGGGCAAAGTGGTCTAGCTGGCAGATGCCATGATGAATCCTGGCTGCAGGCTACCTCTGTCTGCAGCAATTACATGGAAGGGATGGCAGGTGCACTGCACCAGGGAGTCCCTTGACAGCAGTAATAAGTCTTTTTTTTTTGAGCTGCAGCCACGTGGACTATCCTTTGCAAACACTCTTTTACTACTGCTGAAGCAATGACTGATTGTCCAGAAGCTTGCCCTTTCTATTAAATGATGGCCTTTGTAGATGTTAACAAGGATATGGAAAAGCTTTACCCAGCTTCCAGAAGCCAGGATCAGATCAAGACTGGCCCAGATCCTAGTAAGGATTGAAGTAGTTTCTGGGATGTTTCAGATAATTTTGTGCTTGTTCTTCATTCTGCCACTTTCATGGGGAATGGGATTGGGAGAGAGGTTTGGGGGTTTTTTGGAGGTTTTTTCCTAGCCTGGAAGGGGTCACCTTGCCTGCCACAGGGAATCTACAGTTTCAGTTCAAGGTGTGTGGTACACTTTATGCTGCTACTCCTTATTCTCCCAGCAAGTGTCCTCAGGCTAGGACTCAGACACTGCTATAAAGCTCTCACTGAGGCAGGCAGGAGGAGGCTCACCAGGGTTCTGGCACTGGAGCCATGTCAACATCCATCAAGATGAATGTGGCCCTGCAGATTTGTAGGGCCTAGTAAGTGTAGAATGAGGAAATATCATCACACAAGGATAAACAGCTGAATTAACAGTTTGATGCAGAATAATAAAGACAAACTGTAATCCATTTCCTTCTACATTTTTGGTCGTTCTTTTTTATGGTGTGTTTGCTGGTTTGTGATTTTATGAGCAGCCCTCAAAGATTTATAATACTCTTTCCTCATGTGGGTGGATCTATTTCCACTTCATTTTAAGTGTTGCCTTTTAATCACAAATGCCTTTCAGCTGTGCCTGGAGTTTAAGCTCTGTATAAATCCCTCAGATATACCAGAAAAACTTGTTTGTTTAAAATAAAATCCCTGAGAACCTTGTAGGGTGGAAATTGCTGTGGAATGAGGTCTTTGGTCCAGATTTTTTGTAGTGCTAGGGAAAACAGTTTGAGGTTGGAACAAGGAGGAGGAGGACAGGCTCTTCTCCTTGGTGTCAAACAACAAGACCAGAGGAAATGGATACAAGCTGCACCAGGGGAGATCTAAGATGGGTATTAGGAGATATTTCTTTGCTGAAAGGGTTATCAAATGTTGGAATGGTCTGCATAGGGCAGTGGTGGAGCCACCATCCCTGGAGATGCTTAAATGGCATGTGGGCCTGGTGCTTAGGGACATGGTTTAGTGATGGATTAAAGCTTGAACTAATTGATCTTGTAGGTCTCTTCCAACCGAAAAGACCTTCAAGACATAGAACAGTCTTGAACTCTTATCTTTCAAGTCCTAGCAACTCATGCTGTCTGTAAAGACACCTTAGACTGAACTCCAGGAGGGGGGCACAATCGGCAAAGGTGAAGGGAAAGCAGAAAAAGATGAGCACTACAGGCTCCTGCTTGTTCAATGTCAACATTATCACAGAATGTCAGGGGTTGGAAGAGACCTCAAAAAATTATCTAGTCCAAGCCCTGTGCCAAAGCAGGATGACCAGGTTGCACAGGAATGCATTCAAGCTGGTTTTGCATGTCTCCAGAGGAGATCCCACAACCTCTCTGGGGAGCCTATTCCAGTGTTCTGTCACTGTCACAGTGAAAAAGTTTCTCCTTATGTTTACACAGAACCTCCTATGCCTAGGGGTTCACAGAAGATGTCTCCAGCACCTTGAACTGAGGCTGATTCCAGACTACCCTTGTTCTTGTAAATCAGAGCTAATTCAGTTCAAGAGAGACGTTGAGGTACCAAACATGTCCAGAGAAGGGTGGGGGGCCTGGAGCACAAACCCTGTGAAAAGAGGCTGAGAGAGCTGGGTTTGTTTAGCCTGTCCTTCTCTGGACATGCTTGAGCGTGTCCAGAGAAGGGCGATGAGGCTTGTGAGAGGCCTTGAGCACAGCCCTATGAGGAGAGGCTGAGGGAGCTGGGATTGGTTAGCCTGGAGGAGGTGCAGGGGTGACCTTATTGCTGTCTACAACTACCTGAGGGGTGGTTGTGGCCAGGAGCAGGTTGCTCTCTTCTCTCAGGTGGCCAGCACCAGAACAAGAGGACACAGCCTCAGGCTGTGCCAGGGGAGATTTAGGCTCGAGGTGAGGAGAAAGTTCTTCACCGAGAGAGTCATTGGACACTGGAATGGGCTGCCTGGGGAGGGGGTGGAGTCGCCGTCCCTGGGGCTGTTCAAGGCAGGATTGGATGTGGCACTTGGTGCCATGGTCTAGCCTTGAGCTCTGTGGTAAAGGGTTGGACTTGATGATCTATGAGGTCTCTTCAAACCTTGGTGATACTGTGAAAAGAGGAGGCTCAGGGGTGACCTCATTGCTGTCTACAACTACCTGAAGAGAGGTTGCAGCCAGGTGGGAGTCAGTCTCTTCTCCCAGGCAACCAGCAACAGAACAAGGGGATGCAGTCTCAGGTTGTGCCAGGGCTTGACATTAGGAGGAAGTTCTTCACTGAGAGAGTGATTTGCCATTGGAATGGGCTGACCAGGGAGGTGGTGGAGTTGCCATCCCTGGAGATATTCAAGAAAAGACTGGATGAGGCACTTAGTGCCATGGTGCCATAGTCTAGTTGGTTGGATAGGACTGGGTGACAGATTGGACTGGATAATCTTGGAGGTCTCTTCCAACATGGTTGATTCTATAATTCTGTGATCCTATGATCTTATGTGTGTAGTGCTGAGTACAAAGGGTTCAAGCAGGCTGGACTGCTGGTGCAGCAGGCAGCAAGGTACATTATATACCAGAGACACAGTACTGATTGCCAGGTCGTCAGTATCCAGCTACCCCTTTCTCTTGGTAGGTGTGCTGATGCATTCTGAAATTTCACTGGCATGCATCACCCCAGTTTCTCATGATCAGTCTGTCATTATTTGACTTCTCCTTTCCTGTGTTTACAAAGAACAATAATTTTTTTTTTCACTTCATTACACTTTACATAATATTGCCAAAACCTTTATCTTCTCCTCCTTCCCCTTGTCTGGCAAACTACTTTCCAGCTCTTCTAACCAAAATTCTGTATAGTTTGTTAAACCAATATTCTTACACCTTACTGGCTTTTCTCTGTCAGTATTCATATGTCTTTCATGTGTTCTTTACAAGAATTAATGATATTATTTTTCCAACTAGTCAAAAGTATTGAATCCTTAAGACTTCTGCTTCTAAAGCCACAGAAATATAGCAGGTGATCTATAAAGTAATGTTTGCCTTTTTCCCTCTGGGTCCTTACTGCTTTCTCACTGTCAGGCTTTCAAAATCAATTTTGAAAAGGAGGTAAGATAAGACCTATTATGAGACAACATTAATTATCCCTCATCTTAGTCTTCATAGTGTTTCAGCGTGAAGAGAAAGATAACTGGATCCCTTTGCTTGTGGCTAGACCTGTTTTCTTTGCAGAGGATTTCTGAAAGAAGTGACAGTAAGGGCTGAATTTTACACTTATATCAGTGGACTAGAAATTTTAAAGTGGTATTGATTAGAAGTACAGAAAGTGAGAACACAAACTTGTATACCTCAGCAGCTGACTCATTTCTGGATCTTGTCCTCAAGGAATTTAATCTGTTGGAAAGAGGTCATAAGATCTTCATGTTGGTACCATAGAGATAATATGAGCTAGAAGGGATACATTAAATTCCATAGGCTCAAACTAGCCAGGATCACATGAACAGACATGAGTCGATTGAATTGTGTAAACAATGAGAGGTTAGGTTAGGAGTACTGGATTAAGTGGACTAGATAGCTCTGGGAGA
Organism: Pogoniulus pusillus; assembly: GCF_015220805.1. NCBI lineage: Eukaryota > Metazoa > Chordata > Aves > Piciformes > Lybiidae > Pogoniulus > Pogoniulus pusillus. The sequence continues at coordinate 16,606,191 of NC_087272.1, read as the reverse complement.
GCTACTTCCGAGCAATTTGAGGGATTTTCAAGAATTGTTTAGAAGTTAACAAAGAAATCTTTTACTCTGATCTGCTAAGGTGATACAGCCATGACAAAGACTGACAAAATCCTAGATTATGTAGGGGGAGACATTTTCATTCAAGGGAGGCCACTGTAGAAAGCTTGAGTGAAACCTTATCTGAACCCTTACCTGAAATATAGGTATAGTGCTCATCATTTTAAAAATCAATTCAGTCTGGAAAAAGTACAGAGGAATGGGTGGTATGGAGAGGAGAGAAATCCCAAGTCTTGTTTACTAGAAGCAAAAATTGCCTTTTATTCATCGTAGCAGGGGAAACAGATACTAACCAGCAGAATAATTGAGTGAGATCTTTTAAGAAAAGGTTATATATTTTGTATGACAGTAACACAGAGGCTGTCTTAGGGTTCCTGGAAGGCCCAGTCTAATTCTTGATACATTTGATTAAAAAAAAAAAAAGTTGTCATGGAATATAGCAGAGAATTTTAAATAGCCATATGCTGAAATATAACAAAAACTTGCTGGAGGGAGTTGAGGTTTGGCTCAGGTTAAACAGAAGATAACACCTCATGTTAGATTGTGGTGGTCACCTCTGTGTCATAGCTAGGATCTTTTCCTTAATTTTTTTGTCAGCATATCACAGGCTTATTTGGTGGACGTTTTTTTCCATCATACTCTAAACCAAGAGAATGTAATCTTTTATTAATGTACTATGTCTAAACTTTTCTCTGCAGTTGGTTTCCTTGGTTCAGCAATTTTACTGAATTTTTCTAATGAAGAAAAATTAAAGAACAAAGCTGGCAGAAATAAGGTCAAGAGATACATTATGTCAGCCATGAGTGTCTGCATTTTTTTATCAACCTCATTACAAACAAGGGTTAAGATCCTAAGCTCAGTGCAGCATTCATTCACTGAAATTTAAATGAATCCTTGGAAACTGACACTTGCATGGCTGCTGATGTTGGCACTAACGTACTTTGCATTAGTTTGCCACAGCTGGAGATCTTGTTTCACAGACATGAAAAGAATCAAGCTGATTTTTCTCCTTTCCTTCCTTCCTTCTGTCTTTCCTTCCTATTTATAAGACCATTTGAATCACAGTGTAAAATCATGGGCCAGCAGAAAAGCGTTGGCTGTGGAATAGGAGACATATGGACCATTGCACAAAAAAGTCAGCAATCAGTTGTTATTCAACTGTTAATACAGAGGGCACGATGAAATGTATATGCACACAAAGGAACAAGAGACTATGCATCCAATATTTAGGCTCCCTGAGGGTGACACTGAAATGGTTGTCTTTTTGGCATCTGAATACTAGATCTCAACAAAGCATTTAAGCCTTAAGCTCTTTTTCTGAAATAAATTAGGCACCTGAACAAGTTAAGACTACAGATGTTATATTGAATCCCAGCCATGGTGTACCTGCTTTCATTTATCCTCTGCATTGCTGAGGATGACAGGGCAGAATGCTCGCACTGAGATCTTTCTCAGTCCCATCAAATGCTTGAGGAAACATTAAAAATGACTGTGCAGTAGAAAACCACTATAGAGTCAGTTTTTAGTAGTCTCTGAGGATAAAACAAGAGAAGGACAGCTAGGGCAGGATGAAAGAATAAATAACAGAGTTGGTGCCTTTACATGTTGAATGTGACATACATAGAAGAATGATTTCAATACCTGTAATCAAGCTAAACACAAAATGTTAGAGGAAAAGCTATTTGTTATTCTACAGACTTTTAAAAAAGCTTTTTAATTTTTTTTTAATTCAGATGTGTGTAATGGCAACAATAGTAACCTGACACACGTTATGGCAAGGACAATTTCCGTATTGTGACCTCATTTTCTTCACAGCAAATCCTTTGCCAAAAGAAGAATTTAGCATCCTTGTCCTACTATTCCAGGGGCTGCTGTCACTAGACGGAAGACAACTCCAGGGCAGAAAATCTGTGCTTCCCTACCTCCTCCCTTTCTGGTGGGACTCCCTTCACCCTTCTGCAGGGAGAAGCTGTGAGCACCCCTCTGATGGCGGCAGAGAGGAACTGTTCTTATAGGATCCAGGAAAAGGTTTTGTTAAATACCTCTTTGGCAGCCACTGTGTAACTACAACTCCTGCACGTGAAATTGCATTTTTTGCTTATTTTAAGGAACATTTAACACTTGCAGGGAACTACCCTCAGGTATGTAACATTTGCTTTTAAAGATCTCACAGTTTACAGAAATTGCGACTTCTGTTCCATTAATGATATGGGTATTTGTCATACTGATGTGGCAGACAAGTGTGTGTTCTTTTTTGCCTCTCAGATAAAGATTTATCTGAGATTTATGAGAAAGCCCTAGTGCAAAGATATATCTTAAATCTCTTCCTCAGCTTTATCTTGGCCCCACATATGGCAGTGTACTTTTAGATTGGTTAATCAGCATTTGTCAGTCATTTTGTCCTGTCTAATACCAAAATCATTAATCTTATGTGTGTAAGGGACTCAAGATCTGTTGTCACTCAGCACACATTAGCTACATGACTGCCTGCACTTGTGAGCAAAAACAGTGCATTACTTCTGTTTGCAGGATTTTTTTCAAGGCATATGTTCATCTCATTTGATACATATTTCTTGCTGAGTTTTTCCAAAGCAAGGAATTTGGCAGACAGCAATTTTCATATAATCTACTTTTTGGTAGGAAAATGTAAAGTATGGATATTAAAATCCAAATTACACTAAAGATTGGGGTCAAAGTTACACTTTGAAATACAAAGTCTCATGTTTCTGCCAAGAAAACAGAAGCTTCAATAACCTACTTACTTAATAGCTTAGTAACTTCTTTGTTATTTATGGATTAATTGGTGTGTGTATACCTACATACATTTCTGCATACATATTTATAAAGAGTGCACCTACAGAAGTATGCAGGTGTGTTAAGAGTGGTAGAATTGGCCCCATTGCTTAACATTTTAAGCTGAACATACATACCTTGAAAATGGCTTAAAATTTGTAATCTGTAAGCATTGCATTGATCTACCAACCAGTCTGCAAATATTTCACTTTAACTTTTCCACAGAACCCTTGAGCACCCTCAAACAGTGGTAGATTTGAAAATCAACTTTGTGGCTCACTGCTAAGCTGTGAATTGTTCACCTTGAAGCTCTTCCCCAGGCTCAGAGCTTGCTGATCACAGAGAGATGCTAGCTGGAAAGGAAAATGTTAACAGCACACACTCCACACTCCCCATCTTTGTTCACATTCAATTGCTGTTCCTCTCTATTGATTTTATGCTACCTTCTAAACTAAGAAGCCAAATTAAGTAATTCTGTAACACTACCTTATCTAAAGTCCAACCAAACACAGGATACAAAAAATCAGAAGTTACTGAGATCAGCCTAATGTGTGAAATTGTGGTGTATAAGCTGATGTATCCTACTTGCAGAAAGTCTATTACAAAGCTGATGGTCAGGACCAGACCATAGCTGTTACTGTCCTTTATACATTCAGTAGAGACGAGGCCGAGAATTTGTGTTTCCTGTGCAGAGGGCTGGCAGGATATTTGATTGAATAAAGCTACTAAATAAAAGGGTAAGGTGACCTTTGTACCTCCCCTGATTCAAGAGATGCTGTAAGTGCTTCTCTCAGGACACTTTCTAGAATATTGTGCCCCTTTACCACAAACGTTTTGGAAATATACTTCTAGTGTCTGAACTTCAGTCACCATGAATCCACTAGAAGTCAGCAGGCCCTGTGGTATTGAGGTACTTGGAAAATCTGGGCATAGTTTCCCATGGTACTTCATCAAAAAGGAAGATCAGAAGACAAGTGTGAATGTTACATGAATTATAATGATGGACAAAACCTCACATTTACACACCCAAGTACTTTCTTTTTTGAAACGCACTGAGTTGAAAGGGATTTCTAAAGATTATCTAGTCTGACCCCCAAATATCTGTATTCAAGCATGGTCAAATTTTAGAAATCAATTAAATGGATTTCCTTTAACATACTGCCATACTTTCTTTAACCAGATTGTTAAATTAAACACAGCTTACTAAGAGCAGGGCATTACATTTGAAAACAACTGAATCAAACACTCTTAGATTAATGTGGAAAAGCAATAGGAGCTTACAATCTATGCTCAAACATAAGGCCAAAATGAAAGAGCTGTGTTGATGTTCATCCCTCAAAGTATATCTGTAGCAACCAAAAAGCAAAATATCAGTGTGATTTAAAACAGATTGTATCATGCAGTTAACACTGATTGTCTGCCAAATGCAACTTAACCATCCCTGGAGGTGTTCAAGAAAAGACTGGATGAGGCACTTAGTGCCATGGTCTAGTTGACTGGCTAGAGCTGGGTGCTAGGTTGGACTGGATGATATATTATGTACATATATACAAGCATATATGTACACAATATATGCAAATATTTACAGTTATATATAAGTTAAAAGTAATACAGTAATGCAAAATCCCTCCCCAAAACAATCAGACTGCCAGGAGGCTCCTGACCCAAACCTCCTCCTCCTTTTTCTCTCCCTTCAGAAAAAACAGATCAATCCCCATATATCTCATGTGATAGATTTGGAGAGATCTGAGATGTCAAAAAGCTGACAAGAAGGTTAGGGGATATAAAGGGTTAGAATGGATTAGGGTTAAGGCAGGGGCAATGACACATAGACCATCAAAGAGAAGGAGCAAAACTGAGAAGTGAGTGTCCTATCTATATTTTGTCTAGTTGTGTTTCTCAGCAGAAGAATAAGTGATATGGGGTACTGGTTTTTGGTTTGTTTGGTTTTTGCCCTTTCTTCTCATAGATGAGAATTTGATTTCTCTCATTAAAATATTCCAATTAGCCTCAAACCAGCACACAAAAACCAATTCAAGCATGGATTTTTTTTTTAAATGCCAAGTAACCAAGTCTAATAATTTAGTTTCAAAAAGATCTGTTTTGCTAAATGCAAGTTCATAATTGAGTTAATCAGGAGGAAAAGCATGACGCAAAGGAGCTACATATAAAACCCACGGTAGGTATGTCAGTGTGGGGTTAAATACATACCAGCATAGTGTAACCAATGTATGGCTCATTACATCACTTACCACAGTTCTTCCATTCCTACAATAAATTTAAGCCAATTATTCTATTAAGTAAATAATTTTCAAAAAGCCTGACAGAGGAGGCAAATTCTTGTTTTGATTATATCGTATTGATATTTCCTTTTCACATCATTAAGCAATAATTTATGATGCAGTGCAAATTATACAGATTAATTCTAAAAATATCAAAATCATTTACCTGTTTTGAACATGATGCATGTTCTTGTGTTCTGGGAGCAGTGAAGTGAGTTTCTATCTGTACTCTTGTGGTGGTTTGCGGGGTCTCAGGTTCCCTTAAGAAGACCACAGAGACAAAGTTCATCCCAGTGGACAGAATGGTTATCCCCAGATACTATAATTTTGTTACTCAATCCCATAATCCTGCTATCGCTTTATAAATGAGTAGCAAAGTCAATTAGTTTCTCTTTTCTCCCTTCCTTTCAGATCTCTGGAGGGAGTCTTATTTGGCTAAATATGTAGAAGTAAAACCTTGTTGTGGCCTTCAAGGCTGCAGCCGCAGCACATTTCCAGCTGCACAACTCAGGCCTGCTTGAGCCTAAATGGGAGACAATGGCAGGGGAAGAAAATGAGCCCTGGCGTTTTGGTGGTTTAGCTCGGTTGGGGGGAAGATTTGGGGGAAATTCTCATGTATCCTGTATCTGTATTAGGTGTTAAGGGTTCATATATGCCATATCTTTTCCTGCACATCTTTAAATACAACTTTTCTGTATTCCTCTCCAATTCAGCAAGAGTATTATTATTTTACCGCCATTTCTTTAAAGGAGTAAAGTAAAATAATCCAGTCTGCCATGCTCTTAAACAAAAAAAAACCACCAACTACTTTTAAACATAATCTTTAATCTGCTTTTGTTTTTTGCCTGCCTGTATGTGCCACATACACCTCTATACTGAAAAAACTGCTGAGCATCCACCTTTATATGAATAAGAGCCTGCGTTACCATGAAAATGGATGAAAGCAGATTCTCGGGGAACTGATCTTAGACTACAGACTGGAAATGCACAGCATATGGAGGCTCAGTAGTGTCAGGGTGGTTGGGACTAATCATTGTACAGTCAGCCCCAGCTGGCTGAACTGATTTAAAAATCCAGGCTGAGGAATGGTTACATGAATACCAACATCACTTAAGAAATAATGTTCTGTGAAAATGTCCATATATTCAAGGTTAAAAATGCAAAGAATGCTCTGAAAGACCTGCAATTTGTCATTTTTATGTTCTCTCAGGGACTTTTTTTTTTCAACAGTAGAAGTAATATCTGGAAACATTTTGACCATGAAAGGAAAATATCACTGAAGTTGCTTGCAAGCAAGAAAAGATGACATGTTCAGGAAATGCAGCTCATTCAGAGGAGTGTGAGATTCTCCCTTTAATCACCGTGGGATGTCTTCCTGTAGTATGCTCTTTTGGTAAACACACTGAATCACTAACAAAGGCGTTATGTGCTGATGCAAATCACTATGCTCTTTTTGTGAGGTACAGTGGCTACTCTTAGAAATCCTCTTCATTGCAGAATGGCCTCAATTTGCAGAGACTTGCAGCTATCACTTGGTCCAGCTCCTTGTGGCTGTGTGCTTTTAACAGTCACCACACAGACTACTTTAGCACCTATTAATAATTTAGCTACCTTTTATAAACTATCTATAAATCAAGTCCTACTACAAAATGTAGCCAAAGGTCCATACTTTTCCTGACAGGAAGCACAGTTCTAAGAATGTGGCCCCAGAGGTAGTTATAGAGCACCTGGGTCTTGAGCTGAAGCCAAGGGCAGGTGAAAAACTCTTCAACACAACCTCAACACCCTGGAAGACTCAAGCTCTGGATCTCAGCAGGGTGAAAGTCTGGCAACAGAGCACACCCTGCATGGTTTAACTAACCTGCAGTGCAAGATTATTATTTTACTAATGAATTTAACTGAATATTATGCTTAATTGACTTTACAGAAACACATTACAGTGGTGCTTTGTGTGCACAGCTAAAATAAAGATACTCTCTGGATTCTGAGATCATGTATTTTGTGCCTCTGGTACATTAGTTTTACTAACATTTTGGCTGATACTGCCAGAATTAATCATAGCAATACAAAAAAAAAATTAAATTATTAATTTATTTAATTTCACTTTTCAACACTAAAGATGCACTTCAGCATCTGTAGTACAGAGGAGCAGATTTATTAGATAATGGATGGCTCTGAAGACTGCAGTTTCCTAAGGTTACATATTTCATGCTTTTTATGTGCCATCACATCTCCCCAGGGATAATGCAGCAAAACACTCCTTCCTTAAAGAAAGCATTGCAGCTTTATAGTCACACCTCATTCTGATGGAATAGTAGCTTTAGTTTGTTCAAAATATAATATGTGCTCTTTCTGATTACTATTGAAGTGTACCTTAGTTGTTTATTGACCTTTTTAATAGGTAAGAACAGAAGCTTTTAGCAAGAGAGGAAGTCTGGCAGTGAGCACATATGAACATATCTATGTGCATTAAAATAAGACTCAACCATCCTCAACTTCTACTCCTATTTAATTGTTCTTCCACACAGGAGTGCTGGGGTAGGATTAACTTCTAAAAATTATCAACAAGACAGAAAATGAACAGCAGATGTTGTGATGGGTTAGAATGGATCCCTTCCCCAATAACTTATTATAAACCTGCCCTTGAGAGTGAATTCACTACAACTCTGAATTTGGAAGTCAGAAAAATGAAATAATATTTTACTGTTTAAACTAAATATAACAGTAATGATAGAATAAACTATTACAGAATATAGTAACCTTAGAGAATATGGAGATGGGGTCAAGCAGCGGCAATGCAGCAAGCAGCTTCCAAAGCAGTGGTGGAGGAAGTTAGCAGTGAGCACAGTAGAAGCAGAAAAGGGAAAGACAGAAACTGTGCTTCCAGGCATAAACCTTCTAATGCTCCAATGAAATTATATTAACTTATCCATGGTTGCAATTTTATGGCCTCTCCCTGGAATGCTCACCTCTCCACTCAGAGACTCCAGTACTCTTCCACTTCTAAGTTTCTCTGTTCCTAATTTCTTTTTTTATGCCTGGGCTAGAAATCTAGCTCAAACAGCCACCTATATGTTTGCTGTGTTGGATTTATACAGCTGCAATTGAAAATCCTACAGTTTACATTATTTTGTAAGAGACATAAGTCCCTTTTGAATTAATTTGCTATAGCTTTCACTGAATGGGTAAAGAATAACACACACTTCTTTTTTGCAATATTATAAAACACTCTGTTTACTTAAACTGAGCATCCTAAGTGTCTCATCCACTCAGACTCCATAGTTCCCTAACATTCTTCTTACTTGGTTATCTCTTATGCAAAACACCACAGAGGTGGAAATGTCATCTAGAATTTGGACTAAGACATGCAGTCATTAATTACTCTTAGGTAGATGAATGTCAGTTTACAGTGAGAGTCTTCATGTCCTGATGGAGACCATCCAGAATATCACAGGTGCTTGAGAGATCTTAAGTTAATCTTCCACTTACAGCTGTACAAAATGATTGTGGGAAAGAGAAGGGTAACTGAACATTTTTCTCTCTATTCATACTTTCTCTATGTGGCAATTACTCCATGAGTGGGAGAAATCGGTTAAACAGGGAAATTTCAGAGGGACAAGCCACATTTGGAGGTAGTTTCCCAAAAAATGTGAAAGATCTACTTGCTTTCTTACAGGAATATAACTTCTTTTAGGATGGTAACTCTTTAGAAAGACGTGCAGGGCTTGAAAATCATGGAATACCAATGTCTGTGGGTTTGGTTTGGTTATTTTTTCTTAGCTAGATGTCAGTGTTGAAGCACTGATTCTTACATTTAACTGAGCAAGAGTCTCGCATGTGACATGGTAATAGAAGAGGCATATTAAGTGATAGGATTGAAAGAAACAGCAATGATGTATGTTCACTCTTTTTACATGTCTTAAATGTAAAGTAAAATGTTTGTAGAAAACCTAGAACTGCTGGAGTTAAGTTTATACATTTTACAAGCAATAGTTGCTATAGCATAGCCATAGTTTCTTCTCAATTGAACTAAATTAATACCTCTGTAGAAATCATCCTACTTATATATTTCTGCTCAGCATCATTTAAAGACTTACTATTGACACTCCTCTGTAAATAGAGGATGTAAGAAAGACTTCTTATATTTTATGTCTTCCAAACTCAGTTGTTAGTTTCTAATTGGCTTACATGAAAACACTGGCAAGGTCAGTTGCAGCCACACCATTGTGATTATTTAGACTAATGTAGCATTCATTTGATAATTCCCATTGCATCTGCAATTCCTCTTGATTTAATTTCACTCAGCATTGCTGGGGGGGGAAGAACCGGCTTTTTCATAAACTACAATATTTTCTACCTCTACTAAGAAAATCTGTTCTGCTTTGCATCAAATATTTAAATATTACCCAAATATTAATTTGGACCCAAGATTTTGTGGTCAATATGATAACCATTGGATCAAAAAGTCATTCTGATGCTTCCTTGCCAAATAAAGCACGGCTTTGGCAGAAGAAACAGAATTCCACCTATGAATGCCCAGCAGTTCAATCATCAGGCATTGTGCTGAGAGGCAAGAAGCTACACCTTGTCTTTGCTCCAGATGAGAGAGATCTGGACTCTGCTAATTAGGCAGCTCAGAATATACCTAATAATACAGCTCTCCAGGGTCAAAATTTTAGGCAGCAGCTTGATTTAGGGTAATGAGGATTTCATACTGTATTTAAAAAGCATATCATTAATATAATCTCTTATCCCAATTCTTCATCTGATGTATATTATTCGATAGATTTGATGTCTAAAGCTGAGATGACTTGTCATTTGGTTCTGGTTCTGTTGCTGGACTGCTTTTTGAGCTTCAGTTAGCAATTCATCTTTTCAGCCAGCAGAATAAATAAGAATGATATTTTTCATACAAATCCATTTCTGAAGGCTAAAATACATTTAACCCTAAAGACTGTGTTCATAAACTGCAAACCCTTAGGATTTTCATAAAACCTAACATTTCTGAGATATGTTTTGAGCACATGAAGTACAACTGTATCTTCAGTAAACACAGTACCAAAAGATCAGAGAGCAAACTTTTTATATTCATTCTCTAATCTGCACTATTCTAATGACAAAAATGTAGAATACACCAAGCACCCTGCCAAATTAATCTGTCTTGAACAAAACAGAAAGTCATTGCTTTGGGGAAATGTTTATTAAAATTATTTCCATTGTACCTGCCTCCTTGGGTACTTCCTACATAATCCAACTTGGTATTTCATAAATAAGCCAAGTTCTTTAATGCAGTAACTTTCCTTCTCTCCTCTCATGATACAAAAGCTTACTCTACACTCAGCCAGATAGCTTGCTGTAAAGTGCTCACTTTACTCTTAAAAATAGACATGACATGAAACCCACCACTCTGCACAGTCTGCCATCAAATCAGGTGTGCCATAATCCTCACCCTGCTATGTCGGAAGGGTAGCCTTTATTCAACTGTCTATCAATTCTTTATGCTCATTAAACCTTTGATGAAGTCAGTGAGCCAAAATAGAATGTGAAAAATAGATGATCCTTTGAAAGCTTTATGGAAGGGTACAGACATGCAGTCAGTTATAGAAAAGTACAGTATGTAAGCATGAAAGGAAGAAGAGGTATCACAGAAGGGCACGGGTTTAGCTTGTTTCCATTAAAATAGTAATATGCATTTTTGGTTCTGTGTTAATGAAAATAAATTCTCTTCAGCTTAATGGCAACTTTAAGCTTTATGCAGGTAAATTAACTTGAAACAACTAAACATTATCATTCTATTAATTAGTTATTCATTGTTCTATTATTTCACTTAAGACTTACAGTGTAACACAGATTACTCTCCCATTCTTATCAGCAGGAGGAAGAGAGCAAAATGAAAGTCTGCATTTCTTCATTGTTATATACATATATATAATCAATCACATATATACTATTTTATGTCTGTATAAATGCATTCCTTAGATCAATGTCTGTAATTACTGCATTAAAAAATACCAAAAAATAGAAACCTCATATCATAAGACTATTTTTTCACTATTCAAGAGGCATAGCATGATGCAGTTGTGAAAATTGTTCTTTTATGTGACTGAAGGATGTATTCTGAAGAATAATCCTCAAATCATGCTATTTCTTAAACATTCAATGGATTATTGCCTTAATCAAAACACATACTGTATGCTCCTTGATTTGACTCTCCAGGTGCATATTTTCACAGGGCTTCAGCCGTCTTTCCTTATAATGAAATTTGAGACTCATTAATTTCATTGCTGTAGTAGTTATGTACATGGGCTGCAAGGCTGCCATCAAAATCTCAAGACACAGCCCACTTTGCCCTGAGCAGATTAATGGGCCAGCTGTGGGCCTCCTACATCTTCATTGGCAGAAACAGTAAATCTTTAATTTCATCTAATTACTCCACTTGGGTTTTGTTTCAGTTTGCTCTTCCTGACAACTTATTAACCAGCATTGTTAGCTAGAGTGAGTCCCCAGCAGGAAGTGGCACCTTGAGATAAGCAGTAGCAGTAACTACAAACAACCTTAGCATGGATGCATCAGTGGATGGATACCTGCAGCAAGAAGCGAGCATGGTATATTATCCCAATATTAGCTGAAGGTCAGTAATTTACAAAGGTGTAACTTTAAGCCGCTGGGAAATAGAGACACTACACTTTTATCTACAATTATGTTCAGGATTCAGAAAAGATGTAATGAAAAGAGTGATCATCTTTCACAAAGAGCCTTTGCTAGCTGAGAGTTGTTATAGTCACCTTTTGACTTCAATATACTTTTGGCACAAACCAAATTACACATAAATTAGTTACCATCAAAATACAAATATGCATAACCATTTTTTACTTGAATGATACACAAATGTTAAAGATGATAGTTCATTTCCTATTAATAGTAGAACTGAAGCTGACCTAGAGAACCCATGAACACAAGCATGGTAAAACTTGCGTATGGCCTTTGACAACGTTAGCAAGTAGTGGTGAAAAGCAAGGCCAAATCTCTGTGGTGAAAAGGAGTGTGTAATAAATAGGGATGTTTGGAAATTTATTTCAGAACCACACTTCTGATTGAAAGCACTGGAGAAATTTCTTTTGTCTCCTTTGCATAAGGATCTCAGCAGTCCTTATCCGTAAGGAACAAAGGTGATGAGAGTATTAGAGAAAGAAAAAAGATGATCCCTTTAATGTTTGCCCTACTGGCTCCCTTCAGGCAAGTAATAAGCAGCAAGACAAAAACAGTTTTGAAGATGGATGACTGTTTCTCTGATTTTTTGGTATAGTCAGCATCACTGCAGCAGGTTTTTCATTTCTTTATGTATTAGCATATGAATCTGAAGGAGATATGAACAGTTTTAATCTCAAAAGGTGTGGTGGTATGCATGCGCAAATGCATGATACAGTTGGAGTGTCCTTTCACACCATTATATTATGTTTGTTTCATCATGCTTGTAATGACTTTGCTGAAGAATGTGTGAAGTTTGGCAGTAAATCTGATACATTCAAATCAGGCAGTAAAAAGGAAATAGAGATATTATATTTTGGAGAGTAGAGGACAAGAGAAAGTAAGAATGCAGACGATGTGGCAGTTAGGCAATCATATGCTTGACATCTACCCAACAGTCCCCATTCAGGCAAGAAAATTTTCTTGTCATTAATATTATATAACAGAATGATTTTGTGTTACTTTTCCAGTTCTGAAATCACAGTGTGATAAATACTATGTGGAAATGTATGCAGATACATTCCTCAAAACTCTTGCTGTTCAGTTGTAATTAGTTCAACTCTTTGATTGCAGGGCAAACCATCTTAAGTGTTGTAATGTACTCTGACACTGATTTTCAGGTCAAAAGCCATCATTTCAGAGGAAAGGGAAAAACCTTTAGTCACTAAGAATTCTGCCTTCCTTCAGCAATGGCTGCAGTTTCATGGAGAGCTATTTGTCACTGGGTTTCTCCCACATCAGTCATGAGTTGCTACTCTGTAGAAGATGTACTCTAGATATTACAGCAGCCAAAATATCTATTTCATATGTACCACACACATATATACACCTACATGGCAGCAGAAAGAAGACAAATGTAGTTCTTTTCATGCTGGTAATTATATACATATACACAGGAATAGGCAGTGGAGTATGAGGAAGACATAACAAATGTGTCTAGTATTCCTGCCCTTCAATTATGAGTCTGGTATGAAAGTAAGAATTGTATAGTCCAAAATGCTCTTTGTGAATGTCATCACTATTGCATGACTTGAAGAATTATACAATTAATTGCTTCAGGCTGGTACTTGGTTTAACTCTGTACTGCTACCATGCAATCAGTAAGAAGGTTACAGACTCACAGATCTAAAGGGTCCACCCATTGATAAGCCACTGAGTCTAAGGACTCTGGCTTGCCCAGACCTGTTCTACTCCTGTTTGCATCCTGTGGTAAACCAGGTACATATGCTTGGCTTGTGCCTGCCTCATGCAATGCCTATGTTTTTTTTCCCAAATTTGGGTAAATCAAGCCTATGGCTTCACCTAATATGGTCAAGCTCAGCTAACTGCCATTCTGATTAGCTATTCTGTGTCCAAAGGCCCATTAGGTCCCGGACTACATTGATACAAAGCAATGAGCAGGTAACACAAAGTGCTCTGCTGTTGTATTTGTGCTTGCCTGCTGCTATTGCTCTCTGCTTCTGGCAGTGCTCTGCCTCACAGCCTTATTGCATCCTGAACTGCCTGGAAACTGCTTGCTTCGAGTTTACAAGGAACAACTTCTAAATGCCTCCACACGATTAGCCTGCGTAGCCAGCATGATGTCATGCTAACACTGCACATTGCAAGACATCCTGCCTACACCTGCCAAAACAAGGAGTCCTGGAGACACACAGATTGTCCAGAGAAATTAGGATAAGGTCAGAGATCATCTACCTCCTTTCCCCAGCAGCCTCAGAAGCCTCAGCGACTAAGAAAACACCAAGAGCACCCTCTGCAAGTGTTTGGGTACTGTTTGAAGCTGCAGCTAGTCCTGGGAATCCAGAGACTAATATTTCATGAGTAAATACTTAAAGGCTCTTGTAATTCACTAATTGCCATAAGCAGAACAGATCTCCTTGAGTCCATCTAGTGGACAAGCAGTATAATTAACCACAAGCAATCTACTGACCTCAGGAACCTTCTCTTCCAGTTCAATTAATGTTTATACATTCTTGCTAGTTATTTCTAGAGTAGTTATTCCTTTGTATAATCTTTCCATTATACTGGAAATGTTATACAAATGTTGCAAGGGAACCTAATTATTATTAAAATTAGTGGCTGGGGGTGGTGAGAGTTTTGAATACCAAAATTAATAAACAATATTAATTTTGAAAAATACCATCTCACAATCAATTAATTACCCCTCCATTACAGTGACCTCAGGCAACTCGTGTGGAAGCATTCTGCAAACCCCACCCTTTCAGTGAGAGGGCTGCTGAGGGAGGTCAGTGAGTGTGGCTCTGCTCTCAAATGCATGCTTTGCTTACAAACTGTGTACTGGTGACAGATTGGGCCCAAATAAATTCCCCATTGCCTGCCTGGTGGCAATTTGACAATTATAACCACTTGCAAATTTTTCTGTTGATTTTCACTTCTATGGCTTTTTTAGTGTAACCCTGGCCTCATAACAGCAAAAAGTGTCTAGGTCAGATCCTAGCACCTACACCTATGTTTTCATCCCCTCCAAGCACTTCTGTAGGGAAAAACAAACAAATAGAGAAAAAAAAAATCAAAGAAAACTACATACAAATTGAATAAGACATTTAGTATATGACCTCTTAGAGAAATAATACAGCATGAATATTCATGAAGTTATATTTCTACAATTTTCTTCGGTACAAATACATTACTCCACTGCAACTAAGGAAATTTCTACACAGTAGATCTCATTGGTATATGCTTTTCCTTCTGTTTTAAGTCAACACCAGTGAAAGCTGAGATATAATTATGAAAATAAAAAAATTTACCTGCATTTACAGCTACACATAAAGGAGAACTTCAGCACCAGATATAAACAATTACTAAGCAATCAATTAATTGTGTTTTGGGGGAGGAGGGGGAAGTTGTGGGTTTTTTTCCCATTTGTGTTTGTAGAAGTCATAAATAGGTAATCCAAGGCTTAGAGTCTAAAGTAAACAGAGCTGTTTATTTGAGCAGTGAGAGCTGCACCGGGAATTAAGGGAATCATTCTAACAACATCCCTGACTGCAGAGCTGTTGCCATAGCACTCCATAAATACACCATATCTGTAAAAATACAGAACTTTCACTGTGTAAAAAATCCTTATGAATGGTCCCTTCTAAAAATTTGCCTTAGCTTTAGAATCACATCTTGTGGGCCTTAAGAAGGGGCATAAAGCACTCCAGGCCAGGCATTACTAAAAGTTGTCATAAAGTCGAAAAATGTGTTTAATTGTCACATTCTCAGGGCTGAGCTGTGCAGAGCCAGAGGCAGTTAAGTCCCTGGCAGCTTTAGGGAATATATGAAACTAAAATTTAAATTTCCAGAAGAGACCCAGCTCAGTGCAGCCTTTCTCAGCTCATTGGGGCAGCTGAACTGCAGAAACAAGCTAGCAATCTGTCTCCTGCAAAGCTTTCAGGCATCCATCTGCTCTGTGCTAGCTCTGCTTCCTGCATTTGCTTGTGCCAGTGGGTGGACGTTGCAAGCTACAGCCCATAGGCAGTTCCAGACACCCAAAGGCACATGACCATGTGTGCAAAAACATGCAGTGTGTGCTTAAATCTGTCTCTGCAAACAGAATAAAGGCAGAGGCCATGCCATCGAGGATAAGTGAGTTTCCATGAGTCTCTTAAATTCAGCAAAAAAGGCCATAGTGAGAAGCTGTAATGTCACAATTGCTGAGCCATGACAATATGTAGAACATAACCTGGCAGCTTAATGAGTCTGCTTTCATCCCAATTACAACAGTACATGTGTTACTATGGTCTTTAATGGCCAAGGTGTCTGCTCTAGGTAATAACAGTGTGCATTTGAAGAACAAGGTGAATATTAGCAGTGCTCTGAAAACAGAGACATGCAAAAAATACAAGATTTTTTCTTACTCCACTAAAGAAAGAAGAAAAACTCTTCCACTGTGCCTTCTAGACAAGTCAGAAAGATTAAATCATCAAAGATCTGTCTCACAAGGTTTTACATATAGCTAGGTTGTAGCAGATCTGGATGTATGAGGCCATGTTGTGCACTGTATTGTTTAAATATGGAATGTACTCCTCACCTCCACCTGGTTCTCCTTCCAGATTATTATTATTATTATTATTATTATTATTATTATTATTATTATTATTGTTGTTGTTGTTAGTTATAATAATAACAATCATTCTTATCTCTTTATTAGGAAGTGAATGAGAAGCCTATCCATTTGGGATGAAGACATGAAAAATCAACATCATTCCTGGTGTTATTACGCCCACTCAACCTCCAAGGAAAATTATTAGCACTGCTTTGTACTGAATTCTTATCAGTTGCCTTGAGAACTTCATTATTATGCAAAGTTGCAAATAATTTAAGATCAAGATAACCATATTAGAATGTGAAAATTGTCTTTCTGATAAAATTAATAAGAAAGACAATTGATCTGCTTATGAAAGATATTTGCCTCTGAAGAAGAATAGTTATTGTTACATTTGTTAAGTAGGGAGAAGAAGAACACATAAGGATTAGTAGTGTAATAAACAATTTATAAACTGGTATAATGAGAAAATCATGTAAACATGCTGCATTCATACTTAGCTCCTTCTTTTTAATATTTCTGTATTTCTGTGATGAGTATAAATAAAATTAACATTCCTATAATAGTTTTGCCACATTTTATTACATTTTTATATTATAATAATTTCTAATAATCTACTCGCAAAGCCGAGTTGTGTTGTCATCAGAGTTCAATTATGTCCCATTTGATCATCCATCATCTTGCCAAAGGGAAAAAGATTTAGTTCCTCTGAAAACATGCTTGACTTGATAAGCCAACAAATGCATGCTATAGCCTTAAAAAACAGTGGTAGAAGAAGAAACAACTACCAGTGTGCATCTTGAGAAAAATAAGCCCCTTCCTCTTTTCTTTAGTTTTCATCCTGTGACTAACACAGCCACATCTCTAGTCTTAAACTGATCTCTTTTGCAACCCAAATATAAATTATTCTATTTGGAGAATCCTTTAGAAGGGTCTAATACTGAAATAATGCAACCTTTTGCAGCAGCACAGAAATTAGCATGTCTCCTCCTTCCAGATTACTTATATTATTTCTCATAAGCCTCATAAGAGATGCTGGTGAGATACAAAAGAAGATAAACCTATCAATATTTAGCCCACAAAACAACACTGTAAAGGAGACTTGTCACAGTACCAAATATTTCTGTGTTGTGGGAATTTAATTATGTCTTGCCTGTTTCAATGGAAACTGTAACCTAGATACCAAAACTGATAAACATAACTCAATATTTGGCATGTTATGAACAGCCATATTTTGGAGGAAATTATTTGAATTCATTCATATAGATTGTAAGCCTATAAACTAAATTACAGCCACAAATTTTGTCTCAGCAAAGCTCTCTGAACTATAATAGCAAAGTCTTAGATAAGGTCTGAGTTTCTTAGTCTTTCAGAAAACAGAGTAAAACTTCCCTTTCTTATTATAGTGTCAATCCTACCACTGTACATTTCAGCCTATAATAACATTTTTAATTATAAACCTTATTTTTCTGTAGACATGGACTAAGTGAAAAAAAGAAATGTGCTTCAGGTTCAGAGGGACTGCTACATGTTGAGAACAAATGATAAAAGGATTCATTCAGTTATTTCATTAATTTGCAAGAAAAAGAACAGACTAAGGATGACATGGGAATGTCTTCACTTTCTATGGAAAACTGTGACTGCTTCACCTTTTTTTTTCCCAGTAACTCAAGGTATTTTCTAACAAAGAATATCAAACTCATATTTTCACATGCAAATACAATTGGTAACTCCAATTGTAGAAAGTACAGATTTCTTTTTTCCAGCATTCTTACAAGGAAAATACCCTTGAGTGTCTCTGGCTGATAAATGAATAATTAATTTACCTTGTTGTGTCTCAGCAGAGGAAAACACATGTGAAAATAGCAAACAAAATGCTGTATTTTCAAATCAAACATAGCCATGACAACTTCCTGTCTAGAGATGCTGTACCTTGAATACTGACATAAAGCATTGACATTAAGTATTGACATAAAGCATAAAATCCCAACCTAGACTGTAAAAATTAGCTTTCATCAAGCATCTAACTTATTCTCATGCAGAGTTTCAGCACCATAGAAAAAAGGGACTAAACTCTAAAGATGTAAACTAGTGCAGATGGTCAGTAAAGCTTTGCTTAGAATTTGCTATAGCATTGCCAGGAAACTTAGTATTTATCTCAGTCTCCTACATTTTTTTGTTTTAATTTCTAAATGCCTGTGGAGTTCTGCATACCTCTCTACAAATGAAAACTTTATTCTTAAATAGCATATGACATTTAAATAATTTAAAATGTAAACACATTTCTGGATTAATTTCCAGGTTCAGCTGAGCTACACGCAACACTGAGCTCTGCAAGGAAACAGAAAAGTGACTTTTGTTATCTTCACCTTCTTTCCTTTGGCAGTTGCATGAATGTCTTTTGAGGGCCTGTTCATTTCAAGGTGCTTCAGATTTCATCTGTACCATCTTGTTTATCTCCAGAAATTATACACTTATCAAACTGATTTAAAATAATTCAAAGAAAGACTTTGTTCCACTCTATTAAAGAGTTTTCAACATATCTGATACAAGTTATGTAGTGATAAAAGCTGCATAAGCATGCTATTAATTATTCCTTGCATAAATGATACATAAAGACTTGTTACCAAAAGAAAGAGATGGTCCTCTTTTCACTGAGACATTACAATTATTTTCACATTTAGATGTGAAAATGTATATTTAATTAGGATTACCACTTGAACTTAAAAAAGCCAAGATATTCAAACAGTTGATATCCAGTCTAACTCACTTGCTGGTCTTTTCTTGTCTGATCAAGCCCAAATAATACTATTAATAACTTTTCATTTCTGTCCTTCATTGTTTCATTATCTCCCTGAAAAGACAGTATTCGCTGTTTAGCTTTGGAATTCAATTGTACGTAGTCCCTTATCATCTTTCTCCACATTTTCACTTTGTTTCACAATAGGTCTTAATACTGCCAGACATAGCACTTGGTGAATGTCTGTATAATAAAACTTTGTAGAGAAGGTTACCCAATGCCATCTGTACTGATCAGATGCAGTGGTTGTTACTGTGAGTTAGAAATTAATTCATTTCAAAGTTGTAACATAGGCTAAAAATCAATTCTTGTGCCACTCACCAAAATTCATCTACTCTTAGGGACTTATTCATCTTAGTGTTTAACTATTTTGATAACTGCATTTTAGAAGTTCTTGTGAATCCTTGTCCCAGTGCCCTACCTGAAAGGAACCTAAAAACCAAAAAAAAAAAAAAAAAAAAAAAAAAAGATGGGAAGAAAAACAACTAGAAGGAACTACCCAGATTCTACCAAGCGCACACAAGTACACTTTTCTATTCCACAAGACACCAAAGTGCTTTTACACACAGCAGTCTCATTATTTTGTACACCATTATTCATATGTTGAGTAAGCCACACAATACAAGCAGAAGATAACAAGTTGTTCCCACATCCAATTAAAAAAAACTTAGCACTCAAAGCTAAAGGAATGGTTTGGTTTCAGCACATCACTGGTTCTACAGAAAGAAAATTCCCTGGTTTCATTTGTCTGCAAATAATTAAAACTGAATTATGGCATTAATTAAAGCTAATTCACTGATTTCACTGTACTTCAAGTTAAGTATAGTGTTTCATTCCTCATGAATGCACTTCCTCTTCAGAAGAGCAAGAGGTATAATGCTGTCAACAAAATGTCTGCAAAGCCTTGAATCTTCCCCTACCATAGGGAAGTATGTAAACAAATACAGAGTGAACTGAAAATTGGTATATAAAATCTTAAATCAGCCAAAAAGCAAAAATTACTTTTTTTCTTAATTCATCAGCATGAAATTATACTAATACGAAATTCAGTCAAGTCCATGCACCCATCACATAACATCTCCTTCAAGATGAATGTGTTTTCAAGTATTTTCATTTTAAACAATGAATTTCATTTGTAGAGTTCAAGGTTAGTATAGATGAGCATTTCTGTTACAAAAAAAAAAAAAAAAAAAAAAAAAGCATGGATGGCAGATACAGAAATTAAAAGTATAAACATTTTACAGAGCTTTAATTCAGATTTGAAGAACTGCTTCATGTTTATTTTCGTTAATTCATTTATAACCCATAGCAGCCTTGCCCTAGCCTGAGAATGCCAAAGCCTAAAAATTAAACTGAGGAACATTATGTGAAGTCACAGGTGGGACAAAACTAAATCCTGCTGCTGGGAATGATGCACAACACAAGGAATAAAAACCAATTAATTCAAAGGACTGAACCTGGCAAGTGAATGTCAAGAAACTCATAAATATCCTTCCGTACAGCAATAAAATAAAAACACCTGTTTGACCATAATTGCAAACCTCCATGTCTAGTGCAAGTCATTCTCGTTTGTGTACAAGGCCACTATCCTAATCAACCAAGAAACAGCACTGCAAATGTGGGATCCAGCCCAAGAGTTTGTGCAGCTTGAAATCTTTCCAGCATTTTGCATCTTTGGAGTTTAGTTGTTAATAAATATTCTGGCTATTGTTCTTCATCCAAATTCTTTCTGTGGTCATATTTTCATACATCAGGTTTTGTGTCAAATTTTACATCCTACAGCAAAACCAGGCAAAGGTGCAGATGGACAGAAGCTACTTCTTATTTGTGAAAAATACTTCCTTTTTTTTTTTTAGATTAATCTGTTGTTAGGGATATGCTTCAAGAGACACTGACCTCTGCTTTCTCATGTGAACTCTTCCTCCTGATTTGCTGTTTTCTCCTAGTGTTGTCTGCATTCAGGCACAATGGGGACTGGCTGATCTGTAGCCACTCAGGAGGAAACTAAAGGTTTTCCAGAAGAGAAGAACTCTGCTGCATAGTACACCCCATTACACCTGCCCAGGTGAAAATGAAGCAGATCACCACTACACAGATTCCTGATTCAGGTCCTGAAGACTGAAAACCTGGCCACTGCATTCATTTTGGCCCAAGTATCCAGCTTTTCCCTATGCATACGTGAGTGTAGTAAAAATGGGAGCTGCCTGGGCCATGCCCATCTGATGGACAATTCACAAAAACGCCCCCCCAAAAAAAAAATACATGAGAAGATGTGTAGGTACACGGCACAGCTGTGACAGAGGAGGGTGGCAGGTAAAAGCAGTAGGAAAATACATAGTGGCAGATATCTTTGATAAGGGAGCCCATTTTAATTTCTTGAAAGTCTTTGCAGCTGAACAAGGTCTGTCCTTCTAAACTGTTGGGGTTTGGTGTTTTTTTTTTTTTCAAAATATCATACTTCTAAATTAGAATAAGATGTAGCAGCATAAAAAGGCATCCTTTGTGACAGAGGGAGAACGTCGTGCAGATGAATTCACCAAATCCAAATGACAACTAGTTTCCATTTCTGATAAGCACCCAGACTGGCAAATTCTGTAAAGGCCAAGGAGGCAGCTAACATTCAAGATTATGTTGTTTCTGTGCGTGCACAGATATTCCTCTTTGGTCCCAACAGATTTCCTACAAATCTCAATTCTAAAACATTTCTGTTAGTGAGTCACACAGTACAATTCCCTTGTCAATCTTAAAGATATGAAGCAGCAATCCCAGTCTGACACAGTGAATCATAATACTTAGTGTCTAAAGAGACAGCTCACAAAAAAAAAGAGATGTAAAACTTAGAATCACAGTTACAGTAAAACTCCTGACACTTTAGCCTCTTGTTTTTCCAAATGCACCAAGTGCAAGATGATATAAGGTCAAATCCTCACTAGGCAAAGCAGTGTGTGCTCAGTGTTGTGTGAAAACTACCACACTTATCACAGAACCCATTTAAAGTGAAAGAAAGAAAAATGTTATTAAACCAGGGTTTACCAGGGAATGATCAAATAATTCTAAGAAAGTTCAGGGCTGAATAATGCTGTTATAAAAGTGATAACCTTTGCCTCAGCAGAAGCAATTCTCTCTGGATTAGTTCATTATCCTCCTTATCTGCTACTTCAAATTTTGTGTTATTTATCTTCAAATATTACCATTCCTTTTCATCCAGCTAGAAATTAACTTCAGACTTCTTGCAGCCAGTACATAGATTTTGAAAAAAATCTTTGCTGGTAAAAGTCTGAAAAACATGAAGGCCATCTTTATTCTTACAAAAGAACCACTTTTCCTATTTTTACTGCTTCCACTGGAATTTTTCCTTTCTGTGAACTCTATGCCCCCTGTTCTTTTATGCTTCATGGGGTCTGAGTGGATGTGAAGAGAGTGCACACTCCCTAGGTGAGGTCTTATGTACTCTGGCAGTACCAATGAGGGAAGCAATGAACTATGTCCACTGGTTTCCCTAGAGTCTGTTACAGGAGCCATCAATTCCTTTACACCAGTATTGACTGGTGTTTGGGCCAGAGAACTAAGTTCTTTGGCTTTGTGACTTCAGAGTGAAACACATTTTATGAACAGCTTGATCCATGCATGAGATTTATGAACTTTTTTTCCACTCTAAATTTTCTGGAACTTCAGTATTTGAGAATAAAATTCTGCTCCCCTCCCAATCTGATGTGAATTCTTCATAATTGGCTGAAGTCTTATAGAGAGGACCTTGGGGTTTTTTGCATCTCTGTCTCTAGAGCTGAGAAGGATTCTGGCTCCAGCATGTCCTGGCAGAAGGTGATAACTGTCTCCCCGCTCCACCACCACTTTGACATGCACTGACACAATCTATCTGTATCATATCCTAGTCTGCTGGCTTGCCAACTTACACACATTAACTTTTAGATATTCAGACACAATGCCAGCCTGGCCCCTGTTGTCTGCTAGATGGCATACCCAACTTAAGGACTTTTATTTACACTCTCCAAGAGCCATACACCATTACAGACCTGTGGATCAGCATCCCTGACTTATACAAATAAATGAATGTGGAAGCTTTGTCCCTGAGAACCTGAAACACCTATAGGCTTCAGTGAAACCACCAAGACATGCTTCTTCAAATCCTCTCCTGTCTTGCTGTGGTACACATCCTATGGTAAGAAAGAGCACTCATCACATTCTCATTTTTATTGCTGTGCAGGGAATGGCCTTGTTAGCAAATTATTTTTGCAACAAAATGTGAGGCAATTGGACTAAAGAAGCAGCATAATTGAAAGACACACACAAAAAAAGAGCTGTGATGTTCACATCAATAAATTTTACAGGGTTTGGAGATAATCTATTATCTCTAGAATGCCTTTTCAAAGGTAATAAAAGGCACACCAAAAAGTTGGGGTTTTTTCCTTGTATGATCAATGAACTTTGGGATTTTTCTTTGATTCTTAGCTTTAAAAGTGAGAATTTAGGGTATTTTGATAAAATCTGGCATTCTATTTAAGAAACTCAACAGAAACAAGGAAAAAAGTAAAATTATACAATCCACTAAACTTTTTTTATAGTAATCCTGATTCTTTCATTGTGTCACTAGCTTCATCTACTTCTGAGATCCCATGGGTGTCATAAATAGTTCATAGTTACTGAGAATTATCTTCAAAATCACAGAGAAATCACAGTATCTTTTGTATTGCTTGGAAGACTTTGATTTGACTACTAATTCTTGCATAACGATTTTTTTTGTTGGCAAAGCATTTATCTGTGTTAGAATCAACACCACATATTAGTAAATAATTAGTCAGCTACTAATTACAATACTGTATTGGTTAAACTAACTCCTCGACTTTTTTCTCTTTCTATCTAGAATTTTGGCCCTTTTTATCTTTTAAAAATTACTAAAGCACATAAGTGTATATGTACATAAGTATTTCTACCCATAACAGTTAAGTGAATTAGAACTGCTACAATTAATAGACTGTCTATGGTCTATTAACACTGTTTACAGACTGTCCACAGTCTGCCCACACAAAGGAAATGAACATCATTTGCATATCTTAAAGGCAGTCACCTGAAAAAACTTAGAGCAACAGAAGGACATATTTAACCCCTAGGAATCCAGAAAAATCAGTGACATTAACTATCCTAATGTGATTTTGAGAGAAGTTAGACAAGCCAGAATGAAAACTATTGCATACCTGCCAGTGGGAGGGAGCTGTTTACTGTATGTCACTCCCTCCAGGGGAGTCTGAAGATGGATCTCTGTGGTCCATGTAGAGCCATAAGCAACATCCCCATGCAAACACATGCATTTTCTGATAAATACTTTACACGGGCAAAGCATGCAAGTAGGAAAATAAGAACAAAGAGGGCAGCAGAGAGAGTTTCAAGAGTCCTTGAACAAAAGCCACCCCTTTGAAACATTTCTTAAATGTTGATCCCCCAGCTCCCTAAGAAATAAATAAGTTGACAGCAACAGTTGGCTGAACAACAGTCTTTCTAGAAACAGCTTAGTTAGAGCAACTTTCAATTAATGTCCTTGGCAGCAACACTGACAGGATTGATCATTACACTACAATACATCACATTTTGTGTATTTTACATAAAGAATAACCTCTCTGACATTAGCTGAAATTGATCTTCACAGTTAAAACAAAAAGCGAAGTAAGCTGTGCAAAGAAGAAAAGCGAAATGCTCTAAGCTCTACTGTTTCTCCTGGTGTAGAAACTCTTTACGGACTCCAGTGGCAGGCAATTTCTGGTCAAGGATTTTTACAAGCAGGCAGTACATTTATCGATCACTCCCAGAAGATCTATTAGCAGAATACTCACCTTGTGTCCTGGGGCTCTATCTAGATACATAAAACTACTAGAGAAGTTTTGAAAGGATTTGTTAGGGCCATTGTCTGCCTCCGGTGCCGTGTGACCGTACCCTGCTGTGGTGACACCGCCTGCCTCTGCCTGTCCCTGCCTGCCCCTGCTTGGCTTGCCGTGTGGCTGCCTCACCTCCCAGCTCACCTCTCCCTGGGGAGCAGCCTAGCTCTTGCTGTTCTCCAACAGAACTGCGAATGCGATGATTTTAAAACACCCTTTTAAATGTCAAAAACACTTCCTCCAGTTGAACATGTTACATGGTAACATGTTATTTCTTGGCCAGCCAATACATTTTATGGGTTTTGTGGGAAAAGGAGCAAGAAACTTTCCTGCTCTTTTCCCACTCTGCACTTACTGTTAAACAGCTCCAGCTGTGGAAAGTCCCACAGCAGAAATTTTGAGGAGGAAAATACCATTAGAGCATTCTGTTAGAGGGTTGGTCTCTACTCACTGCAGTGCCCAGGCAGGTAATTGACCCTTTGTGAAAAGTGCTATATCACTGAACTCCAGATGTGACAGCTGCAATTTCTGTGACATTCACATGCTATTAAATAGGAATCATAGAATCATTAAGGTTTGACCCTTAAGATCATCAAGTCCATCCATAACTCAACTACCATGACCACTAATCTGTATCTTGAAACTACATCTACACACTTCCTGAACACCTCCAGGAAACGCAACTCCACCACCTCTCTGGGCAGAATCTTACCTGTCCTTGTATCTCTGGTGGAAACATGGTACTAGGCCTGGTGATATTATCTCAAGGAGGCCCAAACACAGGAGGAAAAAAAGCATGACGCTAAAATAGTGAAAGAAGTTCTAACAGTGTTTCCAAGCAATCCATTAAATGATCAAGATGTGTTAGGCTTCTGACACCAGCTATTCACATTCAGATGAAATAGAAGCAATTGCTAGAGTACACAGATTGTGCGATTTACAAAATGGTTTCTGGGCTGTTCCAGCCTTGTGCTTGATATTGATTCACTGCCTGTTTCCAGGCCAAAGGGCCTTCTACCTCATTTTTCTCAGGGATTTGTACCACGGAATCGTGACAACTCTTAATCAGGAGGTTTTTAGTGGGTTTTCCCAAAAATCAATGAAAAAATATCTCAGCACTGCTCCATACAATGGCTAGAAATACTATGAGTTTTTTTCATGCATATACATATTCACAAATACAGATATATCATCCACACTTCTGGTGTTTATAGCTTTGGTATAGATTACAAAGCCTTGCAGTACTACTACACAGATGTAGTTTATCACTCAGCTCTTTGCCCTGTACTTGCACTCAGGTCCCTAACTCATCTGTCAGTGACATCATGAAGAATTGAAAACCACTTGGCAAAATCAAGCAGCTCCCATCCTTTCCAAAAGCCCAGTTTGGCAGAATTACATTTTCTCCTTCCCCTCCAACTGTGCAAATCACACACACCCCCATGGACTTGTCTTGCCTCAGAACCTTATGGCATGAAGGCTGCATTCAGTCTAGAAGCAGCAGGACAAGGAAGAGTTACCAACCAAAGTGCAATTTTTTCTCCAGGATTTCCAGGCCCTGTAAGACTGTGCTGAGACTAAGTGTCCTGTCACTTAGTACAGGACAGCAGCAGAGCCAAGGGGATACTGGCAAGTGGAGAGGAAAGGCAGGGGCAGACAATGGTGCAACTAGGACTGATACAACCAAGAGTCCTATCTCCTACCTTCCCTTTCTGGCTTCAGACACAGCCTAAAGACCTCTGAGGAAGCGGGAAAAAAGTAAGTCCAGCAGTAATTTGCAAGGAAAATACAATTAGTTCATTAAAGTCCTTTCATTAAATAATGCCTTTTGCTCTATCACAATAGTGCCTTCCCCAACCTCTGCTGAGCAGTACTGTACACTCCACAGAGAACAAGCTGAAAACCACCACTGACAGTTACACAACAGCTGATTTTTCTGCATGAAAGCAACGTTAGAGTTTCATATCTTTGGAGTAAAGGAGGTACACAGCTACCACCCTTTCAACATTTCAGAGAGGCTGTGGAGAAAGAAGAGCTGACAGTAGGACATCTGAGCACTTTCTGGCATCCTAGGGATACTGAAGACATTTTCTGTTTATTTTTTCGTTTGTATGGTTGGATTTTTTCCCCAAAACCATCTGGTGGATTTTTTTTTAACTATCTTCTCTTGATCTGTTAGCACAATCACAGTTTACCTAACTTCTTAGTGTCCAAATCCACAACAGTTACTAACAACAAAAGCCTAAAGGAAACCCTAAGGGATAAGACAGATAACAAAGAAAATAGAACATCAAATTTATGTTGTCTTGCACAACATGCCTGTGCATCAAATCTCTGATGCTTTAAGATAAGTTTGGTTTTTAGTTCATTGGTATAACTCCACAGTTACTCCACTAGCATTGTTGTAATATTGGTTCTAGAGGCAGTATCAATTAGATAGTTGAATGCCATGCCTAGGACAAAAAAAGTCAAACTTTGTATGGTAATTCAAAATGTTTTAAGGAAATGTCTCAAGGAGAGACTATGTTGTTGCAAAGAGGTTGATGATACTGACTTTCTTCGTAATATAGGTACCAAAGACATGATTCTTTTTGTGCTAACAATCATTTTTCCACAGAAACAATGGCACAATCAAGTAAGAAACTATCTGAAGAAGTTCATTTGCACATATTATCATTATAAACACCAGTTCAGCCATCTCTTATAGGATGCTTCACATTAAACTTTCCTGTGACTGGCATCTGAATCTGACTTTTCTTTAGCAGCACTGCAAGTTTTCTGTGTGCCTTTTGAGTGATCAGTTTAGCTTATAACAAGTTCAGATATCTATTAAATCAGCAATATGACAATTGATTTATCATAGCTACCTATCAGTTCTTTCTCTGCTGAAACACTGAAATAGACGTACATTAGAGAAGAAAAATAGATTACAAATTCCAGTGGAAAGAATGTTGAAGCAGGAGACAAGCTCTCCTCAGACACAGAAGTTCAACTGCCATTGGCCTCAAACTTCAGTATACTTACTGAAGTTCTATGTTTAATTTTCTGTTTATTTAAAAATTGTATATCTATTTAATCCTTGTTATTTAGTATATTTATTTATCTAGTATGAGGCACAAACCCTTTGTGCTTTTGAGATTAAATGAAAACTATTCCACTTTGTTACACATTTTCCATCACAACTGAAGTAAAGCATGTGAGTGACCACACAGTGTCTTCCTGAAACCCAACACCAAAAAATTCATCCTTCCATCCATCCATCCGCCCACCCATACATACATACATAGATTTCTACCAGAGCAAGTTAACTTTCATTGACTTCATGCTACAAATCCATCACCTGGAAAGTCTCAGATACAGTAAATGATAGGTAGCAATAAAACCTTAAGGGCTAAGAACAGAAAGACCCAAGAGAACAGTCTGAGTAAAGGCTGGATGCAGTGGCTATGAATTCACCATTCTTACTCTAAATTTGAAATTCTGAAGAGGAAGGAGAGAAAAAAGAGTGCATACAGCTGCGTATGGAAGCATACTTGAGCAGTTACCAGGGAACCATTAGAGTACTGTAGATCCAGGTTTTAGCTGTGGTTACTGCTCACGTAAGCAGTCATAAGATAAAGAGACCTGGCATCAAATCAATAAAAATTAGTTTCAACCAGTGGGAGGCAAAAAAAGAGGCCTGGTCTTTGTCTAGATCTTGGACTAGGACTAAAGCCCTTTTCTTTCTTAGAGAACATGGTTATCAGAAGGTTTCTGTAATAGGAGAAATTCATTAAAGTTAACTCCTGTGGATGCAAAAAATGCTTGAAATAAAATCCTCTCACCAAAGATTGAGACTACTTTTAAGCAAAAGTGTTGATTAATGACCTGTTTCAATCAAATATTTAAAGCCATTCTTGTCTAAACTGCATAAAGATAGATAAATACTTATTTTTAAAGTCTCTGTGTGTTTCTTGGCAACAGATTATTTAGTTTGGCAGAGTGAAATGCATTTTCATAGAACCTCTGATGGAGCTTAGCAGGCAGGTAACACACGCAAAAGCCATTTGACTTGGCAGTGTGACCTAAATGGTTGCAGAGTGATGAACGATAACACATTTACTTTCATATACAGTATTTATACAGTACCTTTAAAAAGTAATAACACTTTAAGATTCTCCTCAACAGAAGAGTTCTAAGAACTTGCACTACCCATGGAAACCTAGCCCAGTGTTTCACCAAGCTGTTCCGCAGAGACTTACACCTGACGGAAGCCAGCCCTCCCCCAGGCTGTGAAACACTCTTTGCTTTTTAATTCCATCAAATTCTGGGAGCCTACAGGGAACAAAATTATGTTTCCTCTATATTTCATTTTACCAGTTCCTGAGTGTAAACAACGTTTCAAACGTTCACTGCACTTACCGTGGTGACGATAGATGAATTGTGTGGCACAGGGTGGTGATGAAGACACGACATGATCACAGCATTGTGTCGTCACAGGCGCAGTTATAGGCACGGCCAAAGCAGCAAAACTTTGAAAACAGATCATTGATCTGTTAATATGTACTCCTGTCATAGTTTGAGGGGTCCCAGGGTCCCCTAAGAAAACTGCAGGGACCAACACCCATCCCAGAGGACGGATCTGGGCATCCCAGGCTGTTGTACTATTGTTATTCCACTCCATTTTCTGGTATCACAGCCTACTAAGCCAGTGCCTGGCCAATAGCTCTCTCCTTCCCTTCTCCTCTCCTCCCTTCACAGGTGTCTCCCAGAAGAGCACAGGTTCCTTCTTATCTCCTGGCTCATGTGGGAGATGGCCACTAGCTGGTTCCTTCTTATCTCCTGGCTCATGTGGGAGATGGCCACTAGCTGGTTCCTTCTTATCTCCTGGCTCATGTGGGAGATGGCCACTAGCTGGTCCCTTCTTATCTCCTGGCTCATGTGGGAGATGGCCACTAGCTGGTTCCTTCTTATGTCCTGGCTCATGTGGGAGATGGCCACTCACTGGTCCCTTCTTATCTCCTGGCTCATGTGGGAGATGGCCACTCGCTGGTCCCTTCTTATCTCCTGGCTCATGTGGGAGATGGCCACTCGCTGGTCCCTTCTTATCTCCTGGCTCATGTGGGAGATGGCCACTCACTGGTCCCTTCTTATCTCCTGGCTCATGTGGGAGATGGCCTCTCGCTGGTCCCTTCTTATCTCCTGGCTCATGTGGGAGATGGCCTCTCGCTGGCAGGGAATTCTGCGCTGCGTCATGCGGCCTGCTGAGGCCTTCTCGGCCTAAGTCGGAGGGGGAAAGCAGTTAGGGCCTAGTGGCAGGCCTGCCGAGGGTGTAAGGGGTGGAGGATTCTGGATGGATTTAGTCTGACAGACTCAGCTCAGCTTGTGGATGTGTTCATTCTACCTGATTGCCTTTTGCATGTGTGCACCTGTAAATAGAATCTGCCTTTACACTTCCAACCAGTGTGCAGTATTTTCACATTCTGTCTCTCTAAAACGATCAAGAGTGACACCTGTCACCCAGCCCTGGCTTGCTCATGGCCCCAAATGACGACAACTCCCACAAGTCACTTCCAGGTATTTGAATACAACGTTTGTGATGTTATGCAGTGATTCTCCACCTTCAGCAGCAGCTCACTGCAGGACTTCAGTAGGCATCACACCTTTCATTGCAACACAACACTCAACACCAGAGGGTCCTTAGACCTCCCTCGGCAGTGTATCCTAATGAATATATGTCACAGGTTACAAGGACAGACAGCAGCCAAAAGCATGTGCCATATCAGTGTGTCAGAGTTTGTAAGCCATGGCTGGAGAGGGTCTCCAAAAGCAGGCTCAGTGCATGCAGTTGTTGGACATTCCAGTACTGACTGAAAACCCCAGTGAGCTTCTGCTCCCAGAGGGGGATGTTTACTTTAAATAGATAAAGGCAATATGGACAGAGGCACTGAGTGCACCCTCAGCAAGTTTGCTGTGACACCAAGCTGTGTGGTGCAGCAGACAGGCTGGAGGGAAGAGATGCCATGCAGAGGGACCTGGACAGGCTGGAGAGGTGGGCACAAGCCAACCTCATGAGGCTCAACAAGACCAAGCGCAGTGTCCTGCACCTGGGCTGGGGCAATCCCAAGCACCAATACTGGCTGGAGCGAAGCTGGAGATGGGTAGGTCCAGGCTGGACGTGAGGAGGAAGTTCTTCAGCATAAGAGTGGTGAGAGCCTGGAATGGGTTTCCCAGGGAGGTGGTTGAGGCCCTGTCCCTGGAGGTGTTTAAGGCCAGGCTGGATGAGGCTCTGGCCATCCTGATCTAGGGTAGGGTGTCCCTGCCCATGGCAGGGGGGTTAGAATTAGATGATCCTTGTGGCCCCTTCCAACCCTGACTGATTCTATGATTCTATGATTTTGCACAAACTTGGACCAAAATCCACAGTTAACAGTCACCATTTTCTCAACTCATAGCTCTGGGCAGCAGTGCTAAAATGTACTAATTTGAGCTAAATCTGCCATGATATTTCAAAAAGAAACCTCTTTTGAAGCAATACCTTAAAATAACCTGCCAAATTTTTGGCACCGATGTAAAGTCTTTGTGCAGAAAAGCTGTGCCCTATTCTCCGCAGTGCCGTTAGATGTAGAAGCAACAGACGTCATTCTTCACTACCTGTAATTTTTTCAGTATCTTATTACTATAATTTTCCACCATGCCCTTGACAGCCTTGGTGGCTTTGCCTTACCAGAAGAAAGGTGCCTTTATTTGTCATGTCTTAATGACATTTTCATCAAGAAGGAAGAGACAGCCTGCAGCACACACTGCTAGCTTTGGAGCAGAAAGAAGAGGAGCAGTAGCTGTTGCTGCAATGTGAACACATATATAGTTCACATCTGTGTATTTCGTGGGAAAGATAAATCTAAGAGTAGTAATAATAATAATGGCAATGATGTGTTCAGTGACATTTTACAATACAGAAAGTCTTTCAGACCAATCTTGACTCCAAGCATCCTCATCTGACATTAAAACATGCCCTGACTGGTCCTTATCTGTAAATGTACTATGAAAATTAACAAGGACCTATATCTCTTCTCACAAAGATCACTGTTTTACCACAACAAACTCCTCTCTTTCAGTTTATCTCGTTGTATAGTAAGGTGCTGCTAAGTGGCAGTCACACTTCATAAGCTCAGAAAATCACAGAATTCTAACACGAGAAGGACACTGAGCTGCTATAGCATGTCCAGAGAAGGACAACGAGGCTGGCGAAGGGCCTGGAGCACATGGCCTAAGAGGAGCATCTGGAGAAGAGGCTGAGCAGAGACATCATCATTCTCTACAACTACCTGACAGGAGGTTGGAATGAGGAGGAGGCCAGCCTCTTCTGCTTGGTAACAAGTGACAGGACCTGAAGAAATAGTTTCAAGCTGCACTAGGGGAGGGTTAGGCTGTAGGAAATACTTCTCCACTGAAAGGGTTATCAAACATTGAAATGTTCTGCACAGGACAGTGCTGGAGTCACCATCCCTGTACGTGTTTAAGCAGCATAGGGACATGGTATAGTGTTAACCCTTAAGTGCTAGGTCAAGGGTTGGGCTGATGATCTTTGAGGACTCTTCCAACCAAATGTATGCTGTGATTCTGTGCTGCTAAAAGGCAGTCACATTTCCTAAGCTCAGAAAAGGGAAGCGGTAAGTAGTATATCAATATAAATTAATTCACAAGGAGAATGCACAAGGCAGCGATCTTATTCTCCATGTTTAAATGCCTCACTCCTCCTCAGTGCCTTACCCCAAGGACTGAATTGCAGTGGTACTTCAGGTAATCCCAGATGGAGCAAAGTACTCAGGGAAGGTGTAAGCTTCCTTCTGCACCAGATTCAGGCTCTGTGTCTAGCAATGTTTCCTGTGCAGTACAAGGTATTTCTATTATGTTAGCTAAGGACTGTTGGGAAAGGAAAGCATTTAGAAATTGGATGCCATGTCAAACTTACCATCATAAACCTCTGGGAGGAAAGAGACAACTGCTCTGCTTTCTCTGTTTAGCCAGAAATGCACCCGCCACTTGGGATTTTAGAACCAATTAATCATGCTTCGAATTGGTTTGGATCAGTAAGCATATGTTCCATCCTTTGTAGTACTTTCATAGAAGCAGATTTTTTTGTCAGTTAAATGTTTGGATTCTAGAGCTACTGCCTTCCACAGACAATGGAGTTCCATAAGTGGTGACAAAGGCAAGCACAGTGAAACTCTCAGGCAGTGAACCACAATTTCTGTCACAGGAAGGTGTTCTCTCTCCTAACGGAGCAGATGATCACTACCGTTGTTTTCCTCAGATTTCCACTCTG
The DNA here is from genome assembly GCF_015220805.1 of Pogoniulus pusillus. Classification (NCBI taxonomy): domain Eukaryota; kingdom Metazoa; phylum Chordata; class Aves; order Piciformes; family Lybiidae; genus Pogoniulus; species Pogoniulus pusillus. The sequence continues at coordinate 16,572,764 of NC_087272.1, read as the reverse complement.
GGTACAAGTTGCTACTGGGGAGATTTGTACTGGCTGCCAGAAGAAAATGTTTTCACCACTCACACTATTAGACATTGGAATAAATTCCCACAGAGGGTGGTTGATTCCCCTACATTAGATGGTTTCAAAACCCAGCTTGATAGACTGCTGGGCCAGCTCATTTGAACTATTTTCTTACCCTTCCAGCCTGATATTCTATGAGTCTACAAATATTACAGGAGAAACCAGACTGTTCTAGCCTTAGATCTCCCAGAAAGACAGGTTGAAGTGTATCTTCTGAACCTTCTTCAGCCCAGAGCTCACAGCTACTTGTTGTGCAAGGAAAAGGTTTTAATGTGTTTTCTGGGCCCTGTATATTCACAGGATTCAGAGCAGATTGTAGGATTAAATGCTTACTGTTCCCTTCCTGCTACACCAAAAGCTCCCATCTGTATGTAAGCTGCCTTGGCTTTATAGTATTCAGCACTGTAATTGTCTCTGGGAGTTGAAAGATCAGTGAAATGTTAGCCTTTACAAAAGAGCACTTTCCAAATCACTTTGCCATCAAATTGCTTAAGCCAGCTGGAAAAAAAAGAATGGAAAAGCACTGGTTCAGAGGTTCAGGTGAACTTAAAAATGAAAGAGTAGATCAGAGAGAAACAAATCATATAATTATGCTGCAAATATGTCATTATACTCAACTGAACCAGTAATTCCTTGGGACAAAAGACTCCAAACTGTGCTAAAAAGACCTAGAAGAAACCCAACTCCTTGCCAAAATCAGATTATACCCATACTGAGCCAGATGAGAGTTTGCCTGAGCAATTAGTGCAGGACCTCACTGAGCAGGCAGCTGTCTTGGAGGTCCTGCAACACTGAAAACCTCTTAGCCCAGCTTTAGGTCAACTGTCATTAGAAACAGTGCATGCAGAGTCCAATAGGTGATAGTCCCACAAAATCAGGCTTGCAATAGCAATGGAGGATGTGAGTACTCAGCTTTGCTTGTGTTTATTCTGTGGCACCACTGGCTTGAATTCAGTCAGCTTCCTAAGTCTGAAGGCCTGGAAAAAACATGCCGAATTGTAGGGTACTTAGTAAGACTGCTGGGAGAAGTAATCTTGTCAGAACCTTTAAAGAGGTTAATCTGGTTTTGATTTCTCATTCTTCTTCCTGCTTCAAAAAGGCTTATGACAAAGAGGATGATACTCCTTTCGTCTATTGAGGGATCCTAAGTATTTGAGCTGTGAATCAATTATTTGTGAAGTTTTTCTGAAATCTTCAGAACTTCAGCAAAATTTCCAGCTGGGAAAATGAGAGGTGAAAGTTTTGATCCTTTATATATGGAAGAACAAATACACAGATATTTCTCCACAAAATGGCAGCCATTTCTTTTCCGTGTATAATTACCTGTAACTTGAAGTAGGGGAACGAGCTAATAATTTTGCAACTCAACCCTGTACTTACAAGCCCACGTGCCTAATCTTTTGGACTTCACATCTTTAACCCTGAAGCCCTTTTGTTTGCAGAGTACTTGGACTGGAAAAGCAAAGTGGCTTCTGCAGCATTTTCAATACTGTAAGATTAGAATGATAAACAAAGGCATGGGGTTAAAACTCTATGTCCTGTTTCAGTATTTTAAACTACTACAGACCAAAAATGCAACATAACCACTGTGAATTCCACTGGACATGAGAAAAATAAGCTACTGCCTTCCCCTGAAGTTTAAAATAATGCCTGTAACTGTTTCATAGCTACTCAGGTTGAATATGCTTAAAATCACAATTATGCTCCTCATGTTCCTGCAGCCCTTGTCTAGCATCCCTCTTGCACAAAGCCCTTCTGGGAACTTGGTGGTAACCTCAAGGGTGCACTGTCTTTCCTAGAGAAAAAGGAGAGCAACATGGTAGGTGTGCTAGTTTGAAGCTAATTGGAATATTTTAATGGGAAAATAGATTATAAACTGTGAAAAGGAAACAATGGTGATGTCTTCTTCACTCATAGGCTTGCTGAGATGTATAAAAACAAGGACACAAACATAGATATGACAGTGTGTGTGTATCTGTCTCTGTTGGAGCCTGTGGTTTCTCTCTAGCTGCTTCTGTGCAAAACTAATCATTCTGCTTCTAACCCCCCCTTGATGATCCTCCAAGCTCATCTTGCATGTAAGGCAAACTCTGGGATAAGGTATGTTGTGCTAAGCTGTAAATATAAAGCTTCATTCCTTAATTTCCAGCCAGGTGAGTCTAGTCTGGGTGCTTGCATAAAAGGGGGGCAGGTAATTCCCAAACTATCACACTAGGTCTTGAGCACCAAAGCATTATTCTCTCCCTGAGGGTCCTACAAGGCAAATTATTCATTGCTGTCAGCTGGGGCAGTGACTTGGCAGGTCCAACAGTTTTGAGCCAGGCAAGGGGTAAGTAGGATCCTGCACTGAAGTTCCTTGCTCCTTGAGGAAAAGAAGATACAGAAGCATGTTTTCTTGCTGTGCTTGGTGGCTGTACGATGAATGCATGGTTTTGGGAGCTCTGTCAGGTAGTGGAATACTATTTCTATGCGACTTAGTTTAGTTAACTTTGTCGGTCCTTGTAGTATGCTGGTATACTTTAAGCATACTTGCTTCTCCTGATGGCTGGGTTTTACTGGTACTTCAATTCCTATCTGTTCTGCCTAATGGCAAGTCAGTTCTCACTACCTTTGCTGGTAAAGAGCATTTTAAGTGATGTTCTAGTTCATGAGATGCTCAAACTGGTGGCTAAACAATGGTTGCAGAAATCTTGCTGCTAAAAGTCATAGGGAAGGAGAGAAAAACAGAACTTTTAAGCAGCTGAGTGGCTTGAGTGCAAGGTACTGGTAGTTTATTTGCTGTTTGAATTAAGAAATGGGACTGTAGCTGAGTAAGATGGAATGACCATGCTTTGCTGTTTTCTAAGTGAACTTTTTAAGGTACCTTCCCAAAGTATTATGCTTGCACCTGAAAGGTTGAGCTCCAGTGTGGGAGGCAGCTATATGGAGAAATAAGTCTGAAGTACAGTCCCAGAATATTCCCCTTCTGTCAACACCTAGGGTTCTTTCAGTAAGTGTAGAAAGCTGTATTGCTGGGAAGAGAGAAAAAGGTCTGCTCCAAATTTTTGTCTAACTAGGGGAAACACTGCAGAAAAATAAAGCACCTGTGCAGAGATGGGGAGAGAAAAGTGTGGGGTGAAACACTCCATATATTTAGATTCTGAGATGAGGAAATGAGCTATATTCCTCAACACCCTAGTTGATACTAACACAGTGGCAGCTGATTAGAAGAGGAAGCATTTATGTAAACGATCTTATTTTGTGATTCAATTTTCTTTCAACATCTACCATCTGTTTTAAAATATGTGGTTCTGTTAGGACTCTAATAGTACGTGTGGTTTAATGCTGCATGCTAGTCGCCAGTAGCTCTCAGTGATTTAAATGCAAATTGTATTTTGCCTGAATCTGGTCGGCTAGATCTGGTCCCTGTTCGAATTAGTTTCTGGGAAATGCTGAAAAGGAGCAAAATGTTTGTGGAAGGATATGTACATGTGTTTCTTTTGCTTTATTTGGAAATGATCCATCAATACGTAGCTGAACTTTGTGATGTTTGGAATTGTATTCTGGGCCACAGGAACCCATTTATAGCAGGCAAGTCTCTGGCTTTTTTCATTAGCTGTTACATGGTAGTTTTCATGATAAAGGTAGCACTGTTAGGGCATTTACTTCAGCTACACGTGAAATTTATCTGTCTCTAAATAAATACAAGTCTTCCAAAATGGAAAGTTAATTTGTTGGTGCATGTGAAGTTTCTTCCCTAGCAAGGAAGAAAGTCTATAGTTTTGACCTGCTCTTGATGAAGGGGTGATGGTGAATGCTTCACATTCAGGATTCACAGGAAACATTTAATACCTAAAGCCTCCAAGAGCCTGGTCTGACAGTAGAAAATTTCAGCAACATCATACCCCTTCCCTCAAAATTGAGCATTTAGTATTTCATGTATGACTCTCCTGCTCTTCAGTAAAAGAGCTTGTGTGAGTGTCTGCATGTTCAAAGAATTTATGTGGCTGTTCAAACTGATGGCATGGAACAGAGGAAAGGAGCAAATGTGGAGTTGTTGGCTTAGCTACAAAAGAAAGACTTCTTATAAAGCCACGTGGATCACCAATCCTTTCCTCCCAGAGCCCACAAGAGGAATGAACACAATGGAATACTGAATTTGGCTGGTTCATAAGAACCTGTATATTATTCACCTCTACTAAAATTAGCTAAGCTTAATTTGTAACTGGTACTCAATAAACACACCAAAACCCCCACAAACATATTAGGCACCAAAGGATGGTGTTAATTTTGTTTTCTTGAAGATAAACTTGAAAATTGGTTCCACTTACTGGTATTTTTGACAATGTCTCAAGGTGAACTGCAGATGAATGAGCTGCACGCAGTATCTTGTCTCTCTTCCTAGTCTCACCTTAGTCTCATTACTGCTGAGAAATCTGTGAGAACATAAAAAAAATCTAAGTCATAGAATGTTAGAGGTTGGCAGGGACCTTGAAAGATCCTCTATTCCAATACCCCTGCCAGAGCAAGTCATACAGGAACACATCCAAGCAGGTTTTCAATGTCTCCATAGACACAGACTCCACAACCTCTCTGGGCAATCCCATTCCAGTGATATGCCAATCTATCAGAGAAAAAGTTTTTCCTCGTGGTTAGTATGCTGCAGCTTGCACCTGTTACCCCTTGTCCTATCATCAGACACTACTGATAAGAGCCTAGTGCTGTAGGTACCAACAGCAAATATCTTTCTGGTTTACAGCAGGTGCTGGCCAGTGTTAAAACAGGAGTTAAGGCTAAACTTGCCACTTAAGCTTTGTCTTAGCATCAGAGATAGTATAGTCTCGACCAGTTTCACCAAATCTAGAACACTTCAGTAAACATGTATCTTTCATGTTAAGATTTTTATTGTAGCTATTTTCCATGTGCAGCCTTTCTTTCTTTGAAGATGGCTGTTGAGATGATAGATTTTTTTTTTTTCTCTGAACTGGCAGCTGTCCTAGCCAGGAGAGTTCTAACAGTTTTGGAAAATAGACACATCCTCCTGAAATGGGGATTCATTTTCCTTAAAGAGTGACCCTTAACTCGCTTTTAACTTATCTGATTTTGTAAATGGATATTAATAATAAGCAGATGAAGGATGCCTCTGGATTTGCATTTTTATATCTATAGCCAAAAAAATTCATCATGACTAAGTTCATTTTTAGTGTTGGTAATAAAACTTAATTAAAGATAGTAATTTCTGATTATGAATGACATATATACAAGTTTTATGTCTCAAACTCATTTGTAAAAAGGATTAGACAGGATTCTCTCATCTTCACTTAATCTAATTACTGCCTTACCAATAAATATTCTAATTACACCACACTCACCATGGACTCGAGATGCTGAGTATCTGAGCTCATGTGGATTGCCACTGATGCCTGCTCCAGCACCACTCTTGCTTTCTCTTTATCCTGCTTTAGCCAGAGTTATTTTGTCCTCTTTTGTCCTGGCTGTGGTTACATGTTTCCTCCAAGCTGGATACTAACATATTGCAGTTCTTTAGATGTCTGTGCTTGAAAATTATGATGTAACTGCAGCATATTTCCCAGGATGTCAAGCCAGCAGAGTCATGATTGTATTTAAACTTCTGTCTTGCGTATTCCATCAGGCCTTACATGTGTGCAAGTAACTGCATGGCTCAGGAGGCATTATATTATATAGTGTAAGACAACAAGTTTCAGGTGTTTGTGTCTTGAGCAGTCATGGTGGGGGAGGGAATGCTCACATGCACAAGAGAAGGCTGTTGGATTTTAACATTAGTATTGAGTGAGACAGTGACCTGGTTTTGCTGGGACAGAACCAGAGGCCAGTCAAGGGCTGCAGCCTATTAGCAGTTCTGAGTCAGGCAGCACAGCTGACTTGAGTTGACTCACAGGTGTCTCCCAGATCATGAGCATCACACTCAGTACAAAAGGGGAAGCTTGCTGAAGAAAGGAGAGTCTCATGCTAGAGTCTCCTCTTAGGTCTCCTCCTTACCTTGCTCTTCTTCCTAATTTTGAGAATTTCCTTCCTGGATACTGTGCTGCACTTCTGCTGAACTGAGTGTAACTTCATGTATCTTGTACTGGCGTTAGTATTAATTTGGCTATTTTATTAAATCTGTCTCCCTTTCAACCTCTGGGTCTTCTCTTCTTGATTCCCCTTCTCAGCAGAGAAGGGGTCAGCAGGCAACACACAAACTGCTGTAGCTGAGCCCCAGATATAGACTAAATATAAACAGACATGCAATGTAAAGAGAGCTAAAATTTGTCCTTTTGAGGGGTCATCACACCACTCCTCCACTTGATAATATATAATGTTGGTAAAATCAGAAAGAATTATGCTTTTGCATTCAATATAGCCAAGGATTTGCAAATCATTACTAAGGATGCTGTGGAGTGACAGACTTGAAATGGGTGTGGGTGGAGAAATAAAGGAAGGGGGAAATTTATTAAGAGCACTTAGTTCAAGTGCAAATGGAATGGGTGATGGTATAAAATTGCTACTGCTGCTTCTGTGTCACATTCATGCAGTCAACAAGAGTACAGAAACATGCACATTTCAGGTCACTATCCAACCACTTCTGCTTTCACTACTTTTTAGAGCCCTAGAATGCACCACTGCACCAATAAATGACATTGATAGCAGGTGTCCAGGAACAAAAGTTTCTCAGCAATCATCCAAGATAGCTTGTCAGGCTGCCCCAGGCAGGCTGAGACAGGTGTGATCCTTTGGTAACAAGAGTATACTCCAGAGCCTGGGGGCTTCTAACTGTACCATGATAGGAGCACATCCAGTTATAGAAGTCATGGAGAAGGATAATGCCTAGAAGCTGTTTGCACTGATGAGAAATTCACTCATTATATGGTTGTCCCCATTCTTGTGATGTCTTTAAGAAAGTAGGAGCCATTGCTTGAGATGATATCAATAGCATTCCATGAGAAGCTCTGGTGATGGCTGATTGCTCTTTCTCAGGGAGAAACTGGAGGTAGTCATAGGCTTGGTAAGTCTGAAGCACTGCTCTTACTGACTGGCATATCGAGTGAGATGAGACAGGGAGCTCTGTGTTCACTTGTCTCTTGCAACATTTGACAGATGGCTCTGCTCAGACAACTTGCAAAGACAAATAGAGATGGTCTTGGGAAAGTGAACAGAAAGCTAAATGGATGACAAACACTCAGATTCCTGTGTTCATCAGACTATGCAACTTTTACACTTGTAACAACCACCTGAAAAGAAACATTGAAAGTTGCAGTAAACCTTAAAGACATGCACTTACTGCAATATTGCCAAGCTCCCGAGAAAGACCTCTCAAATAGCACTAAAATAGTATACGGCATGGGTCAGAGATCTTGTTAAAAAGAATTCTTTTTCTTCTCATTTTTGAAATGCCAGAGTTCCCTTGAGCCACATTTAAAAGTGTGGGGGTTTTTCATAACATCAGCAGAAAACCGTCACTTAATTAGTTACTCTCTTTTTTCTCCTCCCTCCAGCAGTTGGAGCTCAAAGTAAACCCCATGACAAAAAGTTTCAACAAATTGATGAAAGCTGGTGGTGCTGGGGCTTGAATCAATGATAAATGCATTAGATGATATGAAAGTTAGTTCTTTTAGGGAAAGGAAGACTATTGCTTCTGAACATCAGTGAAGAAAACACTGATTAATTCATAGAGTGATGTCAGGGAAAGCATGATGTAAGATTGGACATGAGGAAAACTTGATTGCAAATTGAGGGCAAGTCCTTACTCAGATGAGCAAAGCTCTGGGACAAGCCATTGTCATAGTAATGGGAGAAGCAGTGATCTGAGAAAATTTGGTGAATAGAGTTGGGTGATCCACTTCTTCCATGAACACCTTAAGAGTTTCTGGTCTTCCTAAAGAGACAGACCTGTACTGTGGCAGCTCCCCAGTGGTTAGCCCTTCAAAAATAGCACAGAGCTTCTAAAACAAGTCCAAAATGTTTTAACTGTCTTTTAACTTCATAGTAAGATTGAGTTGTTTTTTTTTCTTTGAGATGGAAACCAATAATTACATATACAGTGCTAAACTACATATCCAGTTAAAAGACATAATTATCTATGTTAGATTGAGTCTTTTGTTAGTATCTCCCACATTATGCTGGAATGCTGACCAGGTAGTGTGGGAGAATTCTCCCGCTAGCAGGACATGAGCTGGTAAACATGAGAGCTCGTGCTGGGAATTGTCCTTGAGCCCAATTCTGGCTCCGGAAGCCAAGCTGTAAATAATGAGCAAGCCACACACAGCTGCAGGGGGCTGAGCCTGCCAGCCCCCTGGGGTGGACACCGCAGGTTGTTTTGACACAGGGCAACCTATCTGCACCTTACACATAACTCTGAGCCAATCTGTACTGTCCACTTGTGCCAGCCCCAAGCTGCTTGTCCACACCTCTTCTAAAGGAGTATATAAGCACTTGCACTGGCTTAATAAAAGGTACTGCGTTGCTAGCTACTGAGTCGACTGGTGGTCAGTACCCCGATCTCGCCTCTCACCAGCCTCCTGCAGACCGCACAGGTAGGGTTACAGAAAATGGAAAAGGAACCAATAAAAAAAGTAACTTTGAACTTTTTTTCATTCTCGCTTGGGGCTTTGCTCTTCTGTGTTTAAAATATTAAAACACTTTAGGGTTTTGATTTCTTGTCATCACAGATTTTCCTTGATATAACTTGTGAGAAAATAAATAAGATTTGAATGATGCCCTCTAAGTGAAGATTTGTACTACTTTTTCCTACAAAATATGAAAAATGGGATCTGATTCCCTCCCCCCATCTACAGTTCTTGCAAAACCATCACAAATTATTATGATAAAAAATGGTGCAAATCCTCAGACCTTTAGGGCTGAAGTGCCAGCCTGCTGTAAAGCTAGCCCTGCACCTTTCTGCATTACATCCTTCACTGTAAATGAGTCTCTTCCACACAGACACCAACACTACTACATTATCAACTCCTCACCCTCCCGGAGCAGTTAGGCAGGGATGCAGCTTATAACTTTTTTGATACACTGGGAGAAGCACACAGACACGATTTTGCATGCTGTCTTGATTTTCAAGATGGCAAGACTTATTTTAATTCAAACTAGGATAAGGTTAAAGTAAACAAATACTTTAAGCTCTGCATGAATTCCATAAATAAGGAGAGTTTTGAAGATACAGGACAGAAAGGAAAGGAAATTGCATACAGTCAAGATGTTACAGGGTGGAATCTTTAAGGGCTTCTCTTACAGCCCAGCAAGAAGCAGGCTTACCTGACATGCATTGCCAGGACTCCCACTGTGCTGAACATGCTTTGTCTTCAGGCAGCAACCGCAGGAGGTATGCTGGGATAGAGGGCAAAGGAATGAATGTCTGATATGGCTTGATGAGAGAGAAGGATGCAAAGGGATGTCTTTCAGTTTTAGACATCCCTGCTTTCTGTTATATTTTTTTACTTAGTTACCCTCTGGAAATGCTGGTGATGCTGAGCACAGCTAGCATGTACTATCTCATGCCTGAGCAACTGACATTTTGTTTGGATTATCCTGTGTGCTTTCTAGTTCCATGGCCTTGCTCAAGTCAGATGGTACCACTAGTGTCTAGAAATCCAGCAAGACCAACATTTAAGTCAGATCACACATTGGGGATCTTGTCCAAGTGAGTTCTGAGTATCTGCAAGGACAGAGATTTTACATTCTCTCAGGCATCATTTTGCATTCAGTTGGAATTTCTCAGGATCATTGCTTCCTGTGCTTTCACTGTGCACCTCTGAGAAGGGTGTGCCTGTCTTCTGCCCATCCCTTCTCACTCTAGCACTAGTGGCTGCCAGCCGTCAGATCTTCCCTTAGGCTTCCTGTTTGCAAGCTGAGTATGCTCAGCTCCCTCTGTGGCTCCTCACGTACATGTGCTCCAGCTCTTGACCACCACAGTAGTTCTCCAAGCTCCTTCTCTCCTGTGCTATGGCAAGCACAGCAAGACACCTTTCCAGAAGCTACTTAGAGCAGTGAATAGAAGGGGGAAAACAGTTTACTCAACTTGGTGGCTAATTCTTATCTGAGCCTGTATGTAGGTAGCTTTCATCACCACAAGGATGTACTGTTGTGACAGTTTGGTTGTTACCCGCCCCTCCAGTCTTTTAAAATCACCTAGACTAGACTCAGACAGCTGGAAATTAAGGAATGAAGCTTTATATTTACAGCTTAGCACAATATGCAAGCTGATATTTACAATATATACAGCTATATACAAGTTAAAAAGTAATACAGAAACACAGTACCTCTCTCAGAAATCAGAGTCCCCGGGAGGGGTTCTCAGTCACCCTTCCACCTTCTTTCCACCCCTTTACCTTATCCCAGAGTTTGTCTGATGTGCAAGGTGATTTTGCAGGATCAGCCAGGGGGGTTAGAAAGCAGAAGTAGTTAGACATAAAAGCAGGTAAGGAGAGAAATACAGGCACAAGCTGCAACAGAGTGCCACTGTGACTGTGTTATCTATGTTTATGTTCTTGTTTTTATACATCTCAGCAAGCCTATGAGTGAAGTAGACACCACTGTTTCCTTTTCACAACAAAATATTCCAGCTAGTCTCAAACTAGCACAATTGTTGACCTGTCAGCTTGCCTGCACTCCTCTGCTGACCTGGTCCCAATCAAATCCTGCCCTGAAACAACAGCAAGTATGTTCTACCTACCCAGCAGGACAGTCTGCCTTTCAGTTTGCCATATAACCCTTTTCCCCACATCCTGAATTGCATTTTGTATGAACCACATTTTCAACAGTCACACACTATGATGCTGTTTAGATTAATGTCTACCTCTTGGTAAGGATGACATTTGACAGTAAAGAAGTACTCCAGAGTGATACTGGGTGATTTAGGATGACTGAGCTCCTCCATCCTCTTGCTGGCATGCTATGTGTAAATAAGAGACATTTGACATAGTTCTTTCAGTGACTCAGAAAGCCATAACTTAATCCTTTTCCTAATGCAGTGAAGAGTTGACAAGCAATTGCTGAAGTCAAGTACTATTTATAGGTTGTTTTACTATTCAGTTCTGAACTCGTGGTGATTAACAATAACAAATGATACTGTACAGCCATCAAGTGTTTTTAAATACTCTCTGGTAGGTCTCTCCTAACATGTTTTTTTCCTTCTTAAAGTAAGGAGCAGGGAAAGTTTTCTTGCCTTGCCCCCCCTCTTTCTTGCCTTGCCCCCTCTCTTTCTTGCCTTGCCCCCTCTCTTTCTTGCCTTGCCCCCTCTCTTTCTTGCCTTGCCCCCCCTCTTTCTTGCCTTGCCCCCTCTCTTTCTTTTTTTAGGAAGGAAAAAAAATCACCAAAGAAGATGTTTCTAATCCAATGCCTCTTCTAGAAAACACTGCATAATAAAATGTCAACAATGAAATATCAGCTCTGTCATTGATAGAACTAAATTGAATTTCTGCTGGTGATTTTGTTATTGAGTTTCCTTTACACCCTTTTTCTGCTGAGGGAAGAAGGTTGAATCAGTCAAAAATGCAAGCATGTTGCCTGTGGGAAATTCAGTTTAATTCAGTGAAATTCTTCCCTGAGCCAGAATGAGACTCTGTGTGTGTCCTGCCTCCCATTTTGAACTCTATTTTTAGCCTATTTTAATTGCATAAATAGCTGGAAGTTGTGCAGGTGTGATACCAGATGAATACCTCTACAGTGGCTTAGGACTGTAAGGTGCTTCCTTGAGTGAGTGTGGCTGTCACCACACAGATGCTGCCATCAGGATGAAAGGACCTTTTTCCAGTTTTCTTTAGTGGAGGGCAGGAGGTAGAGAAGTAACACAGGATGGACCTTGCCACAGAAAGCAGGCTTACCACCCTTTTTTGCCACTTGGATTTCAGAAGTAAACTCAATGCTTCACCAGTACCTGTTATCTTCCACCGGTGGAGGTACTTCAAGCCTGAGGAGGGTGGACTGAAAAGTGGGGAAAGAAAAAGCAGTAGGGATAGGCTCTATACCTTGGGTTACAACAGCTTGCATAGGTCTCCAGTAGTCTATTTATGGTGGACTAAATGTAGAAGAGGAGGCAAGTTATCAAGGTCACCAAACCAAGACTTGCCAAGATTACTCACACCAAAGGCTGAATTTAACAGTACCTATGGTAAAACCTACCAGTCAAAACTCCTGGGCTTGTGTAAGTATTCAGGCTTTAAGGGATGAGAGAAACAGGGGATGATATCACTGTTGTAGAGCTGCTTCCTTCTCCTTGCTTGTCACAAGCTGTCACTCTGAGTCCAATGATGCCCTATGGCACCCACACGTGCCTTGTTTTTCACATCACGGACTACTGCAGGTTTATCATTCATCTGCCCAGGCTGATTAAGTCAAATAATTAAAATGCCTTTTTAATTTTTTTCTCTGTAAGATTAATCTCTCAGCCATAGTGTTAGAATCATGACTTTTCTTTTACTCATCTTTCAAGAAGTCATTTTCTGTGCATGTGTGCTGAGACCTTGGTTCAAAATAGCTGAAGTGTAACAAAGCCAAAAAAAACCAATCCAACAAAACCAACAAATCCAAAGCTATTCCTGCTGGATTGAAGCCAGGGTAGTTGTTGAAAACATAGTGAGAACTGATATGTTCTGGCTGTTTTCTTGACTTGAAAGGTAGTCTTTGATTTCTTTTAAGACTCAAAGTTAGCCAAATCCCTACCTTTAGAAGTGTGCTGAAACTTACTGTAGGTCTGGAAGGGGAGGTTTTGCATATTTACAGCTCTTTTGTTGTCCATAGGGTTCCCACTAAGGTAGGTATTTTCAGAGAGCTGCCCTTGGCTGCCTCACAAGCAACAGCAGCACCCCTAGCTCCTGCTCAGGAAGGCAGCACTTTACTCTGTGCCCAGGGCTTCTACACCTGTACAGGTTATGATATCACTGTCCTGTTCCTCAGTCTCCTGTCTTCAACAGCTGAAAAAAAAAAAAAAAAGTCATCAAGCCAAGCATTGTTTCCTTCCCTTTTGCCCCTTTTCTAGCCTGCCTGGATATTTCAGGATGTGTAAATACAAGATTATGTGGTGTGCACACCTTACAGAACTACTATTTTAGCTGCTTGGTAATGAGTTTTGGGTGTGGATGTGCTATACTGAATGCAGGCTCTGGTTCATCACAGCTGAACAAAGTCAAGGCAGATTTGAGATTAATTCACTTGTAAAAAGCTAATGAATTAGTTGCAGTACAGAGCCTTAGTTCAGTGGAAATTTGTTCTGAAATGTTGCTATCGTGGCATCTGACTGGGGTTGCATGAGTAAGTGCTTCTAAAAAAAATAAAAAGAATAACAAATAAGCTCATGTTCAAAAAAGAGTCTTTTTCTTGAAAGCCTCTGAAATGCTTCACTCATCAGGTATTGCAAAAGTGGACAGAAAAATTATCAATATTCTAAACCCCAAAACCCATATTTTACTTCATAAAGCTGCCAGTTTCATTGGCTCAGTAATTTAAATTACCATTACTTGTCTTGTCATCACAGGCTGATATGAATAATGATTGTTACATATTGCTCTCAGTTCAGTACCTTGCACATACAAGGATTCATCATATCACATTTTATCTTTCACATGGCTGCTGCTATTAGTGCTATTGCTGAGCTTGGCTGCCTTCAAAGCCTAGCTTGAGCAACTGGCTTTATTCTCCTGATGGTCATCAGGATTTAGTCTGATAGAGATAGTACAGTCTTATCAGAAATTCAGTTTAATGATAATGTTTTAAAAGCAGTGCTGGTTGAAAAGTAGAAGATGGGTTTTCCCTTGACAAGCTTGTGCTCACATTCTTCCCAGTTGAGACATAAAGTGCCTTTCCAGTGCAAGACAGCATGAGGTGTGAAAATTCTACTACCAAAAAAAACCCAAACAAATAAATGAATAACAGCAAAACCACAATAACAACAAAAAAAAGTAAATTTTTTTTTTTAGAAGAACCCAACATGGAAACCATAATCAAGGCTCTGCTCTCTGCTTTTTCCCTCCCATCCTTCCCACCCCCCTCCTTTTGCCTACATCTTTTGTTCAAGATTTTCAGATCTGATTATGATTTAAGGATTGACTGTATTGCTTCAATAGGATGTTTAGAAATCAGTGTCTTCACTTTGCTTTCCAAAATTCTGATGTCTTTACTGGAAATACAACTCTGTATGATTTTTTTGTTTGGTCGGGGGGATTTTGGGGGGAGGAGGGTATTTTTGGGCTTGGTGTGTGTGTTTTGTTTTGCTTTAAAAAAATCTGCTTCACCAGTAACATTAACATTCAGTGACTCAAATAGTTGTAGATCTATATCTTGATCCCTTCTTAAGCTAGTGCTTAGCCAAATATTTATAATTAGCTTTCATGATGCTTCCTTAAATGTTTGTCCCTCCAGAACCACAGTCCCTTTGATACTTTTCTCTGAGTTCCACGTGAAGCTCTTTGTTTTGGATTGTTCCTCAGAGGTAATAGCTTTTTATATTTTCAAGCCAAAAAATCATGTCATTCTCTGTACATTTTTCTCAGTGATGGCTGGAATGTTTCTAAGTTGAAGATGCTCTGTAACAGTGCATTTCTTTTCTCATATGAGTCAGGGCTTCAGATGCATCTTGACAAATATAATACACCAAATATTTATAACATTTAAACCATTCCAAAACAGAAATTTGTTTACAGCCTTTTTGGTTCTCCGCTGCTAACTTAGCAGAACAATAAACAAGGCTGATCTACCTTGAGGGTTGGTGAGGGGTTTGCAAGCCCTCTGTTATTTCCTTCAGCAGGGGATCTGGAATTATCCTAGCTTCTCAGCACTTTGTCTTTCCTGAAATCAGGTGTTTGGAACCTCTCTCTTCCCTTCTTTGAACTTAGTGCATAAGGGACTGTGTCTGACCAGGTCCAGGCAGCCTAACCTTGTGCCTCTGGGTGTTTATCAGACAAGTCAAAGATTGGAAGTTAAATACTAATTAAACAAATGCACATCTTAATATGTATTGACCTGTTAATTTGTACACTAAAAATAAAAACCCAACTCTGATTAATTGGTCATCACGCAGGGATGTATATGAAATAGTGCAGAGATAGTACTGCTTCTTGTCCAGGCTAAGCAAGAGACTGGTAGAGGCATTTACCAGGCAGTGGGGACAGCTAAGGCAGATGAAACTTTGCAAGATGGAAGGGAAATCACCATTCAGCTTTCCCTCTTCCATAAACAAGAAAGATCTTGCCCTATTGTCACAACTGTGTCTACTTCTGAAAAAACTTTGAATACCCCAGATACTGATGATGCAGGAACAATCTTTACAATGCCAATATCAAATGCCACTTCTTTCTTTTATAAAATGTGTGAAGAAAGATGGTCCTTCATAAAAATAGCTCCTGGAGAAGGGATTTGCAATGTGCTACATAAGCTTTTTGATCAGAGCAGTTAATGTGGATGTTATGGATATCTGGATGCATCCTGGGTTAGTGAATGCAGCCTGGGAGAATTAGCAGTGAACTGGGCTAGCACAGTCTGCATCTTTCTGCATTCCTACCTTGTAATACCACTTCAGAAAGTTGTTCTTCGCTTTGGGGATTTTTACCCCATAGAGCTCCGCCACCTGGTGACCAACTTAACTATGAACTTTTATATACTTTCTCTGTACTTTGCTTCTAAGTTCCTTTTTCAATCCCATGGCTTATTTTCCATAGAGATTTTGGCTGCCACGGCCTGAGTTTGTTTTGCACATTCCCCAGTCGCTGTATTTCTCAGAAGTAACCAGATAATGAACACTGAAAGTTCATCAGGTGCACAATGAATTGTGTTTGCACAATCTACAAAGACACTGTACTACCACAGTACTTGGTTATTAGATCTATTAATGCAAAATATATGCACTGATCGTGTGGGATCATTTTTCCACTGAGTAGGTATCTTCTTGCCAAAGATGTGGTAGATGCACTGAAGTCTTCCTTTGTAAAAAAAAATTACTCATCATGAGAAGAACTGAGATTGTATTTGATGCTTAGCAGAAGTCTGTAATGCAAGCTTCCAACAGCACTCTGTTGCTGGCTCTGCTAAGGATAACAGAAAACATAACCAGTGACAGATACAGCTGAGCTGGCAGCAGCCTCTGTGCTGTTGATGCTGAATCCACACTCAAAGCAAGCTTCTGGCACTTTTATCTCAAAAGCATTCTTAAAGATGGATTATCTGTAAATATTCTGGAAATGCTCAAGAGTGGACTATTTTGATACCAATCGGTCTGAGAACAGTCAGAACTGTTTTAAGTAAAAGAATCAGTACAGATATGCTTGAGGGGTGTGCTGGGTTTGGGATTTCTTTTTAAATTAAATTAAAATAAAATAAAACCAATGTGAGCTGACAAGGGGAGAAAGCAGCAAATAGTTTTCACTTGAACGTAAGAGTAGACTGAAGCCTACCATGGAAGAATGATTGAAGACCAAGTTCAGGCTGAACAGGGCTTCCAGAAACCTTATGTAGTTAAAGATGCCCCTGTTCAGTGCAGGGAGGCTAGACTTGATGTTCTTTAAAAGCCCCTTCCAACCCAAACTATTGTATGACAAAGAAAAATTTGATGGGGGAACAAGGCTAAGCAAGGTCCACAAAATGATGAAGTAGCAATGAAGTGAGGATCCTGAGCAAGGCAGTACAGTCTGAGATACAGCTTGCCAATCTTGGAAATTAGGCCAGTAAGAGTATAGATACAGCAAAAATGTTAATCGTAGCTTACTTTCAGGAGCTGTAATACATCTGAGTCTTATTTACACTGACTAAGACTGTCCAGGTATTCTCATTTCTAGCCAAACCTCTGCTTATCCTACAATTATGAATCCTAATATTCCAACATGGTTTTTTTGAATTTATGAAAGCTATCTGTGTGATGCAGCTAAAAAAGGTCTACTGATACTTAGATCTTTATTCTTATTCTTTTTTAAAATCAACTGCTAAACTGCTGTGAGCAAGTATCATATAAAATGGAATTTTAGAAATCATTTCAGAAATGCTTCCCAAAAATCTTGGCATGAAGCTTCCCTGAGCTTTGTTGATTCTCCTCTTTGGGCTGCTAGCACGTTCCTCTATGGTTAGATGCCTCTCCTATTTCAGCTGGTTCCTGATTGACAAACAGTGGACTAGGATATGAGCATATAAAACAGGAAGCTCTCTACTCCTGACAGAGGAAAAAATAATTTTAAAAAGAAAGGCCATAAGAAGGGAAGAGACTCTTCAATTACTGCTGGCTAGCTTGTAACAGTGAGACTGTTAGAACTCTGAGGGAGTGTCTGTTTGAGTTGTCCTCTGCACTGAAGACAAACATTGTCCAGAATTTTTTAACATCTTGGAAACTCAGCATGTATTCACTTTTTTCTGAAGCCGAGGAAGGGATGTGGAAATCTTAGCACCAAGAACCTCAATGGGTGTAAAATTATTCTTTACAGTTTTCTTGCCGTAATGTAGTGCTCTCCCTATCCCAGTGGATTGCTGAAAATTTAAATAATAGATTTTTTAAAAAGTCAAGTCATAACTAGAGAGGAGAGCAGCTTCTTTCTATTATGAAATACTAGTATAGCATGCAATTGAAATGTAACATGCACAAATCCAGCATGAAATGGAAAAAATGGCTTTTCTGGCAAACCATTCTACAGTGGGACAGCAAAAGTTTGGCAGACACTCTACTACAGCAGGATTCTTGTGTTAGCCTTTTAGCAGCACTAAAAGCAGCTATGCCTGCTTGCTTTTATCAGGGTTTGAAGTATAGGGGAAGAAAACCACAAGCTGAGCTTTGTACAGAAGCATTTAACAGTTCACCAAATGTCTGCCCTAATTGGTACAGCATGTTCTACACCCCTTACCTCTAGCATTAGAAGAGCTAGAGAAGCATTAGTAGAATTATTTACAAAATGACAAAATCTGATGATCTTAAAGAATTCCAGTTCTACTTTAGGATAAAAACATTTCATGTTAAACACATATGTTTGTCCACATGATCCAGGAAGACTTCCTCAATCAGACAGATACACTGTCCTTTTGTGAATACCAGCATCCATGTTTGCTGCCAAACTCTCTGGTCAGAGCATCTCACTCCAGCTTCTCTCAGAAACTGCAGACCTGTGGTCTGCCAGCAGCTCAGCTCCAGGTCCCTGTGCATTGGGAGCTATGATCCTCCTCCTAGGGAGATAAATCAAAATCAGGTGGAGAAAGCACTGTTAATGAACAGCTCTCACCAGTTCAGCTACGGAATGGGACCGGCTCGTGAGCTCTGTTGTGCTGGCTCATCAGAGCTAAATAGAATTTAACTCAACATGCTTCACAGCTTGCTGGAATCCTCCTATGTGGAGTACTTTAGGATAGGGATCATATCAAGATTCAAAAGACTGGAACAGTTTTTGTTAGAATACACTGGCAAAGTTAATATGGCAAAGATTACCGGATTCAGTTTTCACACACACACTGAGATTTCAGTTGCAGCATGTTTTCTATAGGAAATACATAAAAAGAGGTCACACTTCAAAAAGATAGCTTGCTACAGGCCACTGCAGCTATTAAAAAGTACAATCACACCTATGCAGTTGTATGCTTAGAAATTAAAACAGATAACAGACTTGCCTACACAGCACACAATATACAATCATTTTACAAGAGAAGCATTCCCTGTAATACTGCAGCATAGGTAATATTTAACACCTGCTTATGCTAATTTTACCCCCTTGGCTTTTAAAAATAAAAAATGGGAGAATTCTCCAGATACATCATGCAGAGAGCTCCATCCTCGAAAAGGCCAATAGATCTGTTAGTACAGAGAAGGAGTGTGTGTGTGTTGCCTACAGGTCTTCAGTGGATGCCAGGTCGTTGTGTCCAGCCTGCTTCTGGCACTGAGCCAAAGTCTTGCTCAGATGGCTATGCAGACACTGTGGCAAAGAATTGAGATGTATCCTGGGATATGGGTGTTGTTAACCTTATTGGCATCAAACACATCTATAATTGTAACCCATAAGCATAAACAAATAAGGGGAAGTATGCATGCATAGGATAATAGCTGCATTATCCTTATACTATGCTAGGAGTTAGGTTTGCACAAGCTTTAGCCATGCTAATGAATTGGGTTAGTGCAACAAGCAAATGCTATTTCACAAGCTTTCGGCAACCCTTTTCGGTGAGACAGGCAATGCTGCAAAACAGAGCTGCCACCAACCTTTGTTATCAGCTCAAGAGCTAGATACACTCATTGATAAAGATGGGAACAGTTGTTTTGTTGGTCCTCTGTGTAGTAGTAGTGCTGTGTTTGCTATCTTTTTGTGAAGGGCCCTACCATAGATCATAAACGCTGCCTTCGTTGTAAAATGGAGGAATTGTGGGAATGCAATGTAAGAAGGAATAATGAGCAGTGCATAACCATTTGACCTTCATTCCCACAACTTCAGGATGCTTCCCACGGGGGAGGAAAGATGTGGGACATCTGGCCCAGGGGAAAACAAGATGTGATGTATGTGAAAGACTGGGCTGTACTCACCTAGATTGTGCTAATGTCTAAGCGTCTACTCCATGCTCAAGACTATATAGAGGCAAAGGCAGCAATAAATGTCTCTAGTTGGATTCACATTGAATCATGCGGAGTCCACACTAGTCTGCAAGCATTCCTATTGTGATATTCAGTAGGAAGTAGTTTCCCATGAGGCTGTGAAGGTGAAGCAGGAAAACACAGACAAAAGCTGTTGATAGAGACAAGTTGTTACCAGCATATGGAGCTAGTAGGTAGCCCTGAGAAATTCCTGAGATTCAAAAGGAGGTACCAAACACTTGGGTAATACTCTCTGCAATGAAGTATTGCACCTGCTTAAAGTTAGGAAACGCATTTATGGTGCAAAACTGCACCATGTGGACTTTCATACCTGTCTGGAAGATGTGCTTTCATCAGCTGTTATTGGGCTTACTCCAGTGTTATACAGTGAAATTCAGTCACGTGTCAGGGTCACATAATGAAATTTACGTCTGGACAAACTGAGTGCTGTTTTCTACAGTCTTAATCCACCACTTTGATAGCCTCAATCCTTGACTAGGACAGACAAAATAAACATGATTTCATAGTAGCTGAAAACCACTTGCTTTTTTTTAAGGACAAGTATGTCACTAAAATTTCATCGAAACATGCTTCAGTGTTAAAATGAGGTCAGGTAGTTTTCTCTCACAAATGCTACTCTGTAGTTACTTGGAGGTGGGTTTCAGGGGGCAGAGGGTTGCCTATTTTACTTTTTTGTTTTAAAACCAGGAAAATAACCAAAACCAGAGCAAGGGAGGCATAAGAGACAGAAGTGCCCTCTTGCTGCAGAGATCAGATGAAGCACTCAAAACAGACAGGCTGTTTCTGGAACACAGGATCACTTCACAACATCCTAGGATTCAGGAGTTATGTCCTCTCCTCAAACATTTGAAACAGAAATCAGTTTGGGCAGAAGGGAATATAAAGCTGAGATGGAAGCATCCATTCACAGAAAAGTAGGAACTTTCAGAGTCACTCTTTTTAAAATAGTTTGTTGTTTTGTTTTGATTTTTTTCTGTTTCATTAGCGTAACATCAATATCACAGCACAGAGCTAGGTTCCTGAATCATAAAGAGGCAAGATTGAAGATGCCTCTTTTGGTTTTCCCAATGATAAGCTTTTTTTGCTCAGACAGCTATTTTATCATAGAACCAACCAGGTTGGAAGAGACCTCCAAGATCATCCAGTCCAACCTAGCACCCAGTCCTATCCAATCAACTAGACCAGGGCACTAAGTGCCTCATCCAGACTTTTCTTCAACAGCTCCAGGGATGGTGACTCCACCTCCCTGGGCAGCCCATTCCAGTGGCAAATAACTCTCTTTGTGAAGAATTTCCTCCTAATATCAAGCCTCTACCTCCCCTGGCACAATTTGAGACTGTCCCCCCTTGTTCTGTTGCTGGTTGCCTAGGAGAAGAAACCACCTTCCACCTGGCTACAACCTCCCTTCAAGTAGTTGTAGACAGCAATGAGGTCACCCCGAGCTTCCTTTTCTGCAGGCTAAACAACGCCAACTCCCTCAGCCTCTCCTCATATCACTTTAATTGTTTTGACTTATAAAAAAACCACATAGCTCAGTGAATACCACTCCTGCCATTTGAGTCTGTTGCTGTTTGCTTATATGTAGATACATTTCCAACTCAAATTATCTTTCTCAGACTCGGGATCTGTGTTTCATACACTAGTGAATACCTCCCTCTGCAGGAAACTGTAAGTCAATAGCAGCCACAAGCCCCTGGCAGCACAGACAAAACTCTGGAAGCCTGAAGTGGCAATTCATGTAGTTACTGGAATAGGTACTTGTTTGTTGGCAAGTGGCCATAGTGGTATGGACATCTTTTACAAGAAGTTTTCCATCAAAGTATTTCAATTTTCACATAGCTGTGGCTTTTGAGTGGATTTTAACAGCATATAAAAAATCTGAATTACCCATGTGGAGTATTTCAGTAGTGGTGCTTTCACATACTACCCTCCTTGGATTGTCAGAGCAGAGAGGGTTGACTTTCATGTCAGTCAATATTCTGCCCTAGCTTTCTACAAGAACTTTACTATCTGTCACCCACCATAAAGTAGTAAGACTAGTATTTTTTAAAAGGCATGCAAGCAGATGTAAAGGGTGACTGTAAGGATAAGGGACATCTTTTCTTATTGTGGGCAAGTTTTGAATGCAATGGGTGTAGAGAAAAGCAACCAAACTCAGTTTCACTGAAGTCAGTGACCTCTAATTTCAGAGGGATCTCCTAGTTACTACTTCAGTTGTAGAGCAGGATGGTATATGTATTCATTTTTATGAGTTATACAGTAGTACTGCTAACACCATGCTCTCCTTTTGTTACATTTTTAGAAGAAATATATGGTTTGGGTTTTATTGTTGATGGTTTGTTTGTTGGTGGTTTTTTTTCCCTGAAGGTTAAAAAGCCCCAGTGAGACTTCTATAAATATAAAAAATGCTTGCAATGTTGCTGGCTCATTAGAGAATTTTAATGATGCATTCTAAATAAACTTCAAAAACTCTGAATTACAGCTACTGAGTGTTACTGCTGCTTCAGCTGCTCGCTCCCTACACCTCTGCTCTTATCTACAAAACAAAGACCCAATTCATTGTTTTTCAGTCACACTTACTGGGAATACTGAAAATAACTGCCAAGGTACGTACACGAGTTAATGATGAGAGCTACTAGTTTGTCGCAAAACTGCTTTCTGCATAAGACTCCTTCAAAGATGGCACACTTAGAAATCAGAACAAAGACACACTTGAAAACTGCGATCCCACAGCTTTCTACAGCTGTGGTCAGTATCACCTTTTGGTCACAGATGTCCTATGGATATCTGTTTTAATGCTACACAGTCTTTGTGCAGTTCCCTGAAGCAGCTAACTATCAGTTCCACCTAGGTTTGGTTGGCCCAAATTTCCATTACAAGTTTTACAGAATATTGTTTTGTCAAATGTTTCTTGCACATGCAATAAGTCTACCGCATTTTCAAGATGTCTAAATAAAAAAAAACTTGCAATAAAAAAAAGCCTTAAGACACCTGAAAAATAAAGTTCTTTTCAGCAGCATGTGTACTAAAATTCTCGTGCTGCCAGGCACAAATACATTTAAACTGGTTCCCCCATATCCCATCAGCATAATACTGTATAATGCTACCTTAAACACTTTTGTCTTGGCCTCGGGGACTGCTTGGCTTAAATAAGAAGTAAAGTAAGCCTCCCTCTTCTTTCCTAACAGTTTAACAACTTTCAAATGTGATAGAAGCTGCTACGCAAACTTGGGTTTTCTTTTTTTCAAGGTCTCACTAAGCCACTTAATTACCCTTTCTCTGGTTGAGCAAAGAACTTTCCTGAAGCCTCTGCCCAAAGCCCGATACCAGAGAATGCAAAGTAAATCCTGCAAAGCATGTTTATGACCATGTGTAAAACACCACATACCAAATACTAACAGCATAAATTTAATATAAATATGAATTTAAGTATAGAAGTCAAACACATGATTCCAACATCAGAAATTACAACACTTAAAACAACCACTATGTAGCTAATATCAAATACAAATAAAATTTAACTTCTATAACTGCATCTAAATTAACATCAGACAACTCAATATGGTGATGAAACACACTGAACCAAATCCAATTATGTAATGAACTACACTAGGTCACTGCTTTTAAGAAAAACTATTTAACTTCAAATCTTTCCATTGCATCATTGTCTACATAAAATTCCTTTTTGACAAGTGCTTTTCAGGTAAAAGAGATTACAAACAACACTTGCACAGGTGAGGCCCTTAGACTTAAAACACACCACTTGACTCATTCCTTGATCAGGAACTGAAACTACATAACAAACTCAAAAGAAGGGTAATCTACTGTTTTACTTTCAGATTTTACAGAAGAGCTCCTTATATTTTTGTCATTCAAAGCACTTCACTGACAAACGCTAAATAGTCACAATAAAAATAAAGATGGCTCTGCAAAATCAATTACATATACCCGATTAAAAAAAATTAAAACTCTTTTCAGTTAATGCTAAATAAGTTTTTTTTTTAAGAACAACATGGTCTGCGTAGAAAGTTAGCGAGCTGCTGTTCAATATGGCTACCACAGACAAGTAAAAATGCTGGTTACAAGGGACAGCCTGGGTAAGAGTAAGGCCTTTGTGAACATGGAAGCACCTGTGTCCCAGCAGAAAGGTGCTAACAACATGAACTACAACTTAGTGATCTGCACAGGAAAGTATATGTAATTTGTACATCTCAAGATTTTTCTTTTGCTCATTTCTGTCTCTCAGAATTATCAAATGTATTGAACTGCAATGTTATGACTACAGCAGTACTATCTCATGTAGCCTAATGGTACACTGACAAAATCCTTCAAAACACCACTCCTCTACTGATGTACTGCTATATCAGAAGCAAAGATTTCCAATAGGAC
The DNA here is from genome assembly GCF_015220805.1 of Pogoniulus pusillus. Taxonomy (NCBI): domain Eukaryota; kingdom Metazoa; phylum Chordata; class Aves; order Piciformes; family Lybiidae; genus Pogoniulus; species Pogoniulus pusillus. The sequence continues at coordinate 16,548,763 of NC_087272.1, read as the reverse complement.
ATGTTCTTCCTATAAAATTTTACATCCAGTTACAGAAACAATTTGGAGTGTGGTATTTACGTTTCATATTATGTACATTTACATACGAAAAGGCAGGGTTACCAGGGTGGTGCAGTTTCATTTGTTTTCTGTTTGGTTAAGAATTATTTCTTACAAGCAGAAGATGCAGAAATTCTGCATGAAACTCAAAATACAAGAGTAAGAATAGTATTAAATTATTGCAACACTAAAAATAAGTTACTGTTGTATAAACCATTACAGGTAATAAAAATCTTTTAAACAAATTATCTTTTCAAAACAAAGTCTATCAAGCTAAGCAAAACAATTTAACATTCAATTTCACTAATGTTTAAGTTAGATGTTTAACACAGACACACACACACATGTGCTTTGAAGAATTATTCATCAAAAACATGTCATGTGAAATTCCAGTAATTATGTATCAGTGTTGTGTTCTTTTATGACAGGATCCACAGCACCAAAGTCTGAACTTCTCTTCTTCAGGATTACTCAAGCCAAATCAAATACACAGTTGGCTGTAGCAAAACAGAGGGAAGAAGAGAAGAAACATTTTATTTCAGCAAGCATACTGCATTACTTATTCCAAGATGGACTTAAGTGAACACTAAAGTATGCACAAGCTTATGCCCATAAGGGATTCTGCCCTTTTCTTCTCCCCCCACTAAGGCTATTCAAATCATTAAGAAACTATTTAGTCAATAGTTCAAGCAACATCAGAAAGAACATAGTAAAAAAAGGGAATTGAAAAATTAAAACTTAATAACCTCTGGTTTTCCTAAAAGCTTTATATTTTAAAATAAAACAACATTTTGTAGTACTGAATCTGTTTTCTCAGTCTATATATGCATGCCTTTCCATATATATATTCTTAACCAAACTTTGTAGTGACCCTTTATTTCAGCTCCACCGAACACAAAATATTAAGACAACTTTAATATGTGTGTAAGATCACTGTTATGAGTTTTAGGAGTTTGCTACCTGTATGATATGTATCATAGCAACAGTCTTTCATATTACATATTTAACAGTTTAGATCTGTGTGCTACAAGCTAAGCACCAAGTTTTGAATAGACATACACTGCATAAACAAAACCTAATTTCATTGTGGTCCCGTGTGGATCTCCAAAAGGACAGTAAATACAGTTCTGCAAATGACTCTAAGTCAGTCAAGTTGTTTCATGGATTTCATAGCCCAACACTGTTGATCTTATTTACTTTTCTCCAAGTTCTTCCACACAAGTCCAGGTTTCTAACTTTATGCTCTGAATCCATAAGAAGCAGAAACAGGAAAATAACTGAATATTCAGGACAAATCTTGAGTGAGTGAAATTTGATTCAGCAGTAAAGTTAACAGTAATCATAGATTTAATGCTAATTTTAACTGCTTTACAAGCTTTTTAAAACCAACTCACAACATTCAGAGAAGACTTCAATCCCCATTCCAAACAATGAAAAGAGGCTTCTGAAGTAACAGACATCCACACTTATATTCAACCACAGTAGTATAATCAGAAAAAGGCAATATTCACCCTTGTAGCACAAAATGTGGAAAGTTAAAAATGCCACTTTTTGCAAATCAAAAGAGACATGAGTTTCTTTTCTGTGAAGCTAACCAAAGAAATAACTTAAGTCACTAGTGTAGTAACAGCTCCACCTGTGAACATAAATTCAAACCCAAGGCAGAAATTTAAATCAATCAGAGATGACAAAGATACTACTCCCAAATCATTTTATGAGTAAAAACCATAACCCTCCTTTCTGCTACACAATGCACACAAACATCAGCCTCAGTGATCCATCAGTAGGTCTACTGCAGTAGAGCTACGGTCTCCTTCAAAAAGACAACAGGAGAGAATTATTTCTACAGCCTTCTCAGAAGCAAATAGCTTTGGGAACAATTTCTCTAACAGCACAGCTAAGACTTTCTGAGGGGAGGAAATCTTGAATCAAACACAAACCTGGAAGATATACTCACCTCTACTATCCATCTGTGCTGCATTCAGGACAGCAAAGTTATATATGCTTGCTCAGGGGCTGTGATAAAAACCATTATGTGTTAGTCATCTGATAAATATTTAAGACATAAAAATGCATACTGTTAAGAAACATCTCATACCACATCCTGAGCCTTTCTAACTCTCCACCTCCACTTATCATTTATCAGCTGTATCTGCTAATCAAAGCTAGCAATTTCCGTATTTTTTAAACATCTTCCATTTTGTACCAGGCTGTTGGTTCTTCCAATAGCAACACAGTTATTTTGATAAAGCAAACCAAGGCAATGTTAAAGAAAATGCCTACAACAGAACTGTAAAATAAAAATATTTCATTTGAAGTGTTTAATGTCCAAAGTCTAGGACAACAGTCTAAAATCACATTTGTTCCAATACCCTGATGCTGAACACAGAGCCTTGAACTTAAAAAGTAAGTAACACTCCAAAAGGTGAAGCAAGCATGGTATCTTACTGTGGTCAATTTACTCCTTTAAGCTTCTTAAATAGTACCTGCAGTAGTGATTTACCAGTCAGGGTTAAAACTTTTAAAAGTTTAACTTTCAAGTTAAGCTTGCTGCTTGGGGTTGTTATGGCCAAAGTGTAGAACCCTGCACTTGGCCTTGTTAAACCTCATCCCATTTGCCTCTGCCCACCCATCGAGCCTGTCAGGGTCCCTCTGCATGGCTCCCCTACCCTCCCTGCCCTCCAACAGATCCACACCTGCTCCTAGCTTGGTGTCATCTGCAAACTTACTGATGAGGGACTCAATCCTCTCGTCCATATCATCAATAAAGATACTGAACAGGACTGGGCTCAGCACTGACCCTTGGGGAACACCACTGGTGACTGGCTGACAACTGGATGTGGCACCATTCACCACCACTCTCTGGGCTCAGCCCTCCAGCCAGTTCTTGACCCATATCAGAGTGAATTTGTCCAAGCCATGAGCTGCCAGCTTTGCCAGGAGCTGCTTGTGGCAGATGGTGTCAAAGGCTTTGCTGAAGTCCAGTACAACCTTCCCCACATTCACCAGACAGGCAACATGATCATAAAAGGAGATCAGGTTGGCAGGCAGGACTTGGCCTTCCTAAGCCTATGCTCACTAGGCCTGATTCCTTGGCCATCACACAGGTGCTTTGTGATGGCACTGTTCCATGACCTTGCCTGGCACTATGTTATAAAATCTCCAAATCTGAGCTGCCTCCTAACTAGTCAGCCCTCATGACGGGCAAGATTAGGATGTCTTACGTGTTTTTCCAACTGGATATCAACATTTAATGGCCAAGCACCACTCTGCAAACATGAAGGTGTTGTATTCTGAAGATACAGACTTATTTGTGTTATAACAGCACTGAAGTTAATGGGAAAGGTATTAATCTATTATGGGACATCCTGGGTTTTTTCACATTCTGTCCCTCTCCTCACAACATTCACCTTCCAGAACATCAATATGTATCTCTGCTCTCTTTCTCAGAACATGCAGACATATAATTTCCATGTATTTAAACAACACAGAGTTTTTTCACTCCCTTGATCAACTGCTTATCTAACAACATTAAAAGACAGCTTATTCATGTTTCAGTGAAACCATAGCTTTCTCTACTCTCCAACCATCGTTTTCAAAATATTCAGGTGACACCAAGTGGTTAATTGTTGTACTGCTGTCTGTTCAGCACTACTGTATGCAGTAACAAGCAAGGACCCTGTTATAGGAAATACAGAAATAAAGATCACGAAGAAAGTCAAGTTTATAGAAATCACAAAAAAAGCCAAAATGCTTTGAGATTATTAATTGTAACAGACCCAAAATATGTCAAAATTATAAAGTAAAAGGATTTTAATAAGCACTTCTTTTTCTGTTTTCACTTCTCCTTACATATCTAAAAGAGAATCAAGCTTTCTGACTTGGCTCTAAATGCCTACACAACTAATCAGAAGAGACCTATTTACTGGATTTTATTATCTCATGGTGCTTCTGTCCAGAGCTGCACTATACAAGATCACCAAGTCTGATGTCTCAGACACTGCTTGGACCACACACAGTAGGCAAATCCATAGAAAAAACCACTCCATTCAAACCTGGAAGTTCATAGCTGAAAAAGGCTGACACTCTAAACCAGAATGCGAAAAAACACAGTCTATTAACAAATGGTAATAACAGTAACTGAAGCACAATCTGTTTGAACTTCCTAGGTATTTTAAGAAACCTGGAAAGAACTTGTCTACCACTACTCCAAAAAAACCACACCACTCCCTTCTCAGACAACTCTGGCATTTCTGAATAAAAGAAAAACAAACCCAAGCAAACAAACAACAACAAAAAAAAAAGCCCTCCCCCCCAACCACCACCAAAACAAACAGAAAAAGAACTCCACTACTTTCTAAAACTAGACAAGAAACACGTCATCTACTTCTTCCTTACATTACAGCAGGTTAACCCATGCAAAAAATGACTGTATCATTGCACTGTAGAGATGTTTACACAGTGTTCCTTCAGTGCTCTCACATGATGGTCTCGATTCATGATTATACAAGAAATAGTCTTCCTATAGGCTCATAGACTTTTAATATAGATACACACATGAGAAAAAATTATACACAAACAACAATTTTGAAGTATCTTTTATAGCTTTGGATGAAGCATTCATGCTTACCTAGATGGAGAAGTGTGAACTGAGCTGCCAATTCTTTTGCACCTTCTACTGTTGTACAGAGTTTGTCTGGCATGAAATAACTCTGGGAACCATCTGCAATACTAGGAATAAGCACTTTGTACACCAAGAGTATTTTCCCATCCTGACTTGTGGTTGAATACAAGTAGTATTCTGGTGGTGTCCAGTTATTTTTATTGCAAAAATAATCCAGATGCATTGCTGCAGAACTGAAGTGACTGGATTTTAAAGAATACATGCTAGTAGGTGTAAGCTTTATTCCTGGAAAAAATGGGTAGGTACATCTCTCAACTTCAGAAGGGCCTGGACCATGCTGACCATTAAGACGAACTGCAAGATTTGGTTTCCCTAAGGATTTTTGATGACCATCTTCTTTGTTAGGAAATCCTAAGAGATTTTCAGAAATGGGACTTGTTTGACCATTAAAATGTTGCTTCCAAGTATTTTCTTTGTTAACTGGCTTTGCTAGTGCTACTTCAATGGTAGCTCCATCAATGCACTTTCCATTCATTACCGACATCGCAGCAACTGCATCTTCTCGATGGAAAAAATGAACAAAAGCATAGTCTCTGAGCTTCTTTACACGTTCAACTGCTCCTGGCTTGAACTTGTTAAATTCAGCTTTAATTGTGTCCTCTGTAGTAGACATCATTAGATTTCTTACATATAATACTTTAACTCTCTGCATTGTTTCTTCATCAACTTCTTTCTCAGGATCTGCCCAATCTACTTGAATAGCATGACCCCAGAGCTGAAATGTTCCTACAGCAAAGAAGCATTACATTAATAAGAAATATGCAAAGTAAAACAAAATCATACTTGTCAACTACCTCTACAAAAATGTGAGCATAATGCATGTCATATCAATCTAGATTTTTTTGCCTGCATCTTCTTAAGAAAAACATAGTTACCTCAAATTATTAAGTGAAATATGACTCAGAAAAAAATCAAAGTATTCTATCTGTACCCTTTGGGTTTATTAAGTACTATAAGCTATCAAAACAGACTTGGTGACTCCATGACACATATGTACACGTCTGTAAAGTAACAATAAGCAACATATTACTTTACTAGTTAATATATTAACGCTGTCTCTTCAATAGCATTACCACTTTAAAAAGTAGGTGAACACCTGGAAAACTATCATCTAAATGTATATGCAGTAACTTATGCTATGTTGCAGAAGACACTGAAATCATAAACTAAAACAAAACAAATACATACACATACACACACAAAAACAAACAAACAAACAAACCACCCCACAAAACCCAAACAACCCAACTAGATTATTTAATGCTCAGTGATCTGGCCATATTTCTCCCATTACTTCACAGGACCTATGTTAAGTCTTGGGTTAACACTTCACCAACAATTAACACGTAACTTGCCTTCATCTTAGCCTTAATTAAGTACAGGGAGTTTTGCCACTCATTTCAGCAAGGCCAATGCTGTACTACCTGTTTCAATGACTTTGCTTCTCTAACTACATTCTTTCATTTCATGTTTAATTCCTCTTCTAGAAATTCCCTTTTTAACTGTAACTTGACCTATTCATTTTTCAGCGTTTTTAAACCCTTCTATATTCCTTCTCTCAAAAGATACAAAGCTGTCTTTCACATCTGAAACTCTTATTTTCTAGTAAAAGATTCAAAACCTACTTTCAAACATTTTTAAAATATGAAACACCAATAACATGACTTACAAGAATAAAAAAAAAGCCTCATTCTAAGCACTCTATTTTTTAAACTTAGCTTTAAGAGAATTCATGTGCAGGGATCCATGCATGCAAATGAAAACTGGACAAGTCCCCAAGAAAATATGTATCTTGGTGTAAACTACAGTAAATTGCATTTATAGAACAGCCTAAATTTCATCTTCTTTAAATAAAATTAAAATCTCCCCCAAAAAGTACAACAGAAAAAACACCAAACCAAAAAAAAACACTTGATTCATGAATAACATAAATGCTCTTGGAGCAGAAAACTACTACAGCAGTTCTGTGACTCTCAAACTATCTTAAAAGAAAGACAAACAGTGATGATTCAATACCTTGTCCCTTGCACAAAAGAGACCGATATTCCCCCAAAAACTCAATTACAAATAGGTGTACCTGGGATTAGCCGCCTTCTAGCCATTGCAGCTGCTCTGTGAGATTCATATTCTACAAAAGCAAAGCCACGATTTTTAGTTTTGTCAGTGGCATTGGGGTAAACAATGACATCCACCACTCCTTCTGTAACTTTTTTCATTTCATTCAGTATTTCTTCTTTCTTCTTTTCTTTTGGAATTGCTCCAATAAACAGCCTGCAGTTGTCCAAGCTTACACAGACACCAATAAATTTCCCTGGACGAATTTCATAATTATTAAGGATCTTGATGGCTAGCTGGGCTTCCTCTTTAGCAGTGTACATCACAAACGCATAGCCTCGATTCTCACCGCTGAATTCCATCATAAGTCTGAACTCATAGATCTTCCCAGCTCTCTCAAAAACAGGAACTAATTCATCTTCATACATATCACGAGGAATCTTTCCCACAAAAACTTCACAACCACGAGGTGGAGGAGGACCTTCCCAACCTTAAAGTAAATAGTTCAACAATCTTAGTACAAATGCCACAGAGGTACAGTTCCCCTGCCCCTTCATTTGGAGTTATTTATTTCCAGTCCAAATTTAAACCTAGCATATCTTTATTTATTATTTAATTCTTATTTTTCTTATGTTTCAATTTAAAAAATAAGCATACAATTAGTATTTAATTCCATCTTCTGGGAGAGTCTACATTTCAACTATTTTTTGCCTCTTAAAATTACATGTTATTAATAAAACTGATACGTGACAGCTGAGGAAGAACTTGAGCTGTATTGTCTACTCTGATGTCTTAAGAGTTGCAAAGGTTTCTCTGCATTTCTTTTCCACATTAAAAAAAAAAAATTGGTCAGAGTCCCAAGTGCAGGTTTTTTTTTTCTTGCATGACATTATTTAAAAGGTCCAAACCATTTTGCTTTCACTTTCACTCATCCACTAAATCAGAACTCCCTAAGGAAAGTAGGATATGGAGCCATCTTTTTTTCAGTAGTCAAGACAACTGAATACTACCTAGCTTTAGAAACAATTTTTAAAATTAATTAATAAAAGTAACTTTGCCAAACAAATAACACTTAATACAACTTAATCTCATTTAAAATAGTAATTATGATGTAAAAAAGATTATTAAATAATTTAAAAACAAGCTGAGCCCTCTAGTTGCCCATGATGCCCTGCAGTTCTTTTTTACAGTGTCATTTTTAAAGTAATTTCATAGGGCTTCCTCTGGCTATTCCATAGGGCTTCCTCTGGCTATTTCATATAGGCTAGTAAAAAGATGCATGGAATTTCAGAGAGGATAAGCTCCCAAAGAGAAATGATTTTGATACAGCTTAATTTCGCAATAAGCAGTATTCAGTTCATTCCAGCTTCATAATCTCAAAAGAAATTATTACCTGGGGGAGGACCACCAAATTTTCTTTGCCCATTTTCTTGAACCATGCTGTATCCAGTCTTCTCCATGAGGGCCAGTAAAGCAGCCTCATTCTGAGTGCTACTTCGGATTTTGCCACATCCATTTGCTGAAGCACTGTTTCCCTCCTGCATATCTACAGTAGCTTCAACAAAACACTGCAGGTATTTCAATTCAGATAATCAGAACTTGTTATACATACACAGAAGCTACCAAAGCACAGAAAAACAACTTACACTATACTTTGCTATCTACTGTGACTGTTTAGCATCCAATTGTACATTCAACTACTACATTGTCTTCAATCCTGCATCCAACTACTCTATTTTCTTTCTCACTTTCAAAACAACTTTAACCATTCAACCTTTCATAAGGGAGACCACAACTGTTCTCAAAGCCTGCTGCCCTCCAAGTAGAATGAATTTTCATAAATCGCATTACCGCAGTTGTGTAGATATCTATATGCTACCTGAAAAGTGCCATTTTCTTTGTACTAAAATATACAGAAATGTCAGACCTTAAGACTGGTTTTGAGTACAAAAAATACTTAAGATGCTTAATGAAGAATTAATGAACAAAGGTCATTTAATTAAAACCATTACATATACTAAAACTAGGCAGAAATGTCTGACAAAACTAAAGGGTTGAAGTAATTCCAGCTCTGGGATCCTTATTTTCATTACTTCACCTATTTTTACAATTCCCAAAACTAAATCAGATTATCAATATGGTTGCTGTGGTTCTACCCATTTTTTCCCTGGCAGAAGCAGATTTCGTCCAAACACTTTAGATTTGTCATCCAAGTGACAGGAAACCATCACACCAAAAAATCCACTGGGTAACTACTAACTTTACCAGACAAGCTCTTAAATACAAAACAAAACAAAAACATCTTTTTTCCTAATTTACATATTTCCCCAACACTTCCTGCCTTAAGGTCTGCAATACTTAAGTGATCTTCATGTGCTAGTTTGAAGCTAGTTAGAATGTTTTGGAGAGAAGAACTAGATTACAGGCTGTGAAAGGAAAACAATGGTGATGTCTACTTCGCTCATAGGCTTACTGAGGTGTGTAAGAACAAGAAATAAACACATAGATAACCACTTCTGCTGCTGCCGAGCTCTGAGCTGGATCTCACTCTCTAACCTCACCCTCCATTTTCCTTTCTAATCCATTTTGCTTCCTAACTCCCATTCTTCCTTGGGACCGGGGTAAGGTTGACATGGGCAGGGGGAAGGGGAAGGGGTGGTTGAGAGCCCCTCTGGGGTACTCAGGTTTCTGGGAGGGGAGTTGCCTTTCTGTATTACCTTTTAGCTTTTATATTTCTGTCTATAACTATGTATACTGTAAATATCTGCTTGTATATTGTGCCAGCTGTAAATATAAGCTTCATTCATATTTCCAGAGCCATCTGAGTCTAGTCTGGGTGATTTCTAAATTGTGGGGGGGCGGGTAAAACCCAAGCCATCACACTTCAACACTTCAATCCTTTGTACAAATGGTATGCCCAAATTCTATGCCACTCTCCAAAATAAATGTTTCCCAAAAAACTACTGCCAGAAAAATAAGCTACAACTCCTGTTCTTTGATATCCACCTTTAATGGCCCACTTACAACTTGCTTTGTCTTCAGGATAAGGCTCCAATAAAAGTCTTGAGACATCAGCAGTTCATTTTTTTTCCCAGAAAAAAAAGAGTTAAAACCAGCTTAAATTTCAAACAAATATTTCTTCTTGTCAACCCACTATTACACTGAACAGTAAGGCTTCCCAGTTAAGGCCTCAATGGTAAGGTATTTCCAAGGAGAGAATAACAGAAACTATGACCATAGCAAAAAGTGCCTAAGTAGCTCAAGTATTCAGGCTTCTATCTCGTTATTAGAAGTCACTACTCAAAGTCCCAATAAATCAATTACCTTAAGCACCCCAGAAACTCAAATTTGTTGCACTGAACCAAACACTGCCAAAAGAGAGAGCTCAGAGGCTTAAAATTGCATCCATTTTCTACAATCAGAAGCTGAAACAACTCTCTCAGCTTGTCACTTCTTACTTTTAGCCTGATTATCAAAATTATTGTTATCTACATAGACTATTTACTGCATTTGACAGCTACATAACTCTCTACAACTGGCAGAAAAAAATATGTAAAAATGCAGTCATACATAGCAGTTAATACACCGAATGTTATGCCACCCATCTTTATATATAAACGTTTTCAGACAATTGCCTATCACACTAAGCAAGTTTTTGCCTCCACAGTCAAAACAGTAACCATCCTCACAGTTGCTAGTCTTTTTACTCTTCACTTACATAATACATTTTATTGAAAACTACCCTAGTATCCCAAATTAGAATTATCTTGCATGAAATATAAAGGTTTTCAAAAAGATTACACAGTGTATTTAGGAGTCATTAAGCCCCTTCCACTGCCTCCTTTATGCAAGTTGTGCAATGAAATTACTGTCCACCGGTGGACTTTACCCTCACTCCCAACAACTCTGCAATTTCAAATGTGCTTTGAATCAAATAATAAAACTATTTTTCAGCGCATTCTTTCCACAACAGCCTTAATATGACATCATAACAGATTAGATAGAATGCAACTGGACTTTTTTCCACCCCAATAGTCTTTTATGTGCATATATAGGTGTCTTTTCTATGAAGATGGTATTCACTCTGGGACAGGAATCCATGCAACCAACCATCCTGGAAAAGTTTAATATTAGACACCCATCACAGGTTACTGAAAAATCCAAAGTCTAAACTACTTCTGGGTTCCTGACCTTCTCGAAATGAGCATCCTAACAGCAGCACCAGCATGACATCTGTCAGCTACAAATGGTGTCACATCATTTCCTTTCAGCAAGCAAACCGCAATTATTGTATTTCACAGCCTTGCAAGCTGCATCAATAGTCTATAATCAGGCAAATGTCTTGGTAATTTCAGAGCCTAACAGGGTATGAAAGCATACAACAACAAAACTCGGGCAAAAGAGAGGTAAATTAACTTCCCTTTTGCCTCAGCAAGTTCAAACATTCAGCCAAGAACTCTAAAAACTGAAGGCGGTGGCCAAATTAAAATCGTGGGAGTTGATGAGGGTGTCCACAGTGCTCCCAAAGAGGTGAAGCGGCACAGAGGAACTACAGGCCAACAAGAGAAGTCAGCCGACTATAGACAGGCCCCAGGTTGAAAACGTCGTCATAAGACGCCATGTGGGGCACGGTAATAGAAAACCAGCAGCCGACTGGAGCGTTACGGGCGGCCGCTGCGACCCCCCTCGCGACTCCTACTCCACACACCCTCGTCCCTCCCGCCGTCCTCTGCCCTTCCCCACAGCGCAGCAAGAGCCGTCCGAACCCGCTATTCTCAGAGAGATAAGGCGCGGCGAGGCAGGGCGAGGCGAGGTTGCGGCATGATTCCCCTCGTTCCCGTTCGGAGCCCTACACCACGCCATCAGACCACACAGGGAATGCGGGAATGCAGACCTGCCCACCAGCTCCACCAGCCACCTCACCCGCCTGGCCCCGCCACCACAGCTTTCCTCCGTTCCAGCCCCACCGCCACAGCTTTCCCTCGCTCTACCCCCGCCTAGCCAATCAGCAGGCGACGGCAGCGGGTACGCCCATAATTGACAAGCCACGCTAACCAATCATAGCAAGGCAAGGAGTGACGGCCGGCACGCGAGCCGCTTTAAAACAGGCGCCGGTTGAGGGCCCGCGGGTGCGCGTGGCGCAGCTGCCGTGGGCCGGCGGCTGCCGGAGCCGTTGGGGCGCCGCGCGCGGCCGCGCTGCGTGAGCGCCTTGGGGCGGGCGGTGTCGCGCCGCGGTCACGGAGCCTCTGCCGAGGGCTGCGGCGGCTGCCGGCCCACGCCTGGGGCACTCTTTGCCTTCCTCTCTTCGGAGGTCACCTGATTGTTCTGGGAGGGACTTTGTGTTTCTGCATTGCTTTTAATATACAACTGTAAATAGTTGTGTATGTTGTGTAGATATCTGCTTGTAAATGTGCTGAGCTGTCAACACAGCATCGTTCCTTAACGTCCAGCCAGCTGAATCTAGTCTGGGTGATTTCATTGTGGTTTCATTCCCAAACCATCACGCACACCTAAGTCAGCCACAAGGCTAGTGTGAATGAATTTGGCCTACATTATGTTGAAGTTTGGAGCATTTTGACTGAAGCTTGGTTTCCTTGTTACCTTGGAGACTCCACTCCTGGCAGAAAACTACATCCATCTCAGCTGATGTTGCTGACAGAAAGCACTGAAAGAATGCAGACAATTTCAAGTAGAGAAAAAAAACAAACACCACCAACCTCCATCCCTGGAAAAATGATGGAGGGCCTCCTTCTGGAGGGCATCTCAAGACACTTGGAAGAGAAGAAGGTTATCAGGAGTAGTCAGCGTGGATTTACCAAGAGGAAGTCATGCTTGACTAACCTGATAGCATTCTATTATCCCATAACTGAATGGGTAGGTTCAGGGAGACCAGTGGATGTAGTCTGCCTTGACCTTAGCAAAGCCTTTGTCACTGTCTCCCATGATATTCTAGTGAGCAAGCTCAGGAAGTGGGGATGGAAGAGCAGACAGGTGGATTAGGAACTGGTTACAAAATCGAGTTCAAGGAGTGGTGATCAATGGTGCTAGGTCCAACTGGAGAGCTGTAAGCAGTTGAGTCTCCCAGGGATCAATGCTGGGTCCAGTCCTGTTCAACATCTTCATCGATTACATTGATGAGAGGACAGAGTCTGCTCAGCAAGTTTGCTGATGACACCAAACTGGGAGGCTTGGCTGATACAGCTGAAGGCTGTGCAGACATCCAGTGAGAGCTGGACAGACTGGAGAGCTGGGCACAGAGGAACCAGATGAGGTTCAACAAGGACAAGTGCAGGGTCCTGCACCTGGGAAGGAATAATAAACTGCACCAGGAGAGTTTGGGAGGTGATGTGCTGGAGAGCAGCCCTGTGGAGAGGGATCTGGGAGTCCTGGTGCATAACAAGTTAACTATGGGGCACCAATGTGCCCTTGTGACCAAGAAGGCCAATGGGACCCTGGGATGTATTAAGAAGAGTGTGTCCAGCATATCAAGAGAGGTTCTTCTTTCACTCTAGTCTGCCCTGGTGAGACCTCATCTTGAATGTTGCCTTACATTTTGGGCTCCTCAGTTTAAGATGAACAGAGATCTGCTGGAGAGGGTCCAGCAGAGAGCTACAAGGATGATTAGGGGACTGGAGGGTATGCCTTATAAGTAGAGGCTGAGGGACCTGGGACTTTATAGTCTGGAGAAGAGAAGACTGAGAGGGGATTTAATAAATGTTTATAAACACCTGAGGGCTGTCCAGGAGAGGGGGACAGGCTCTTCTCACTTGCTCCCTATGATAGGACAAGGAGCAATGGGTGTAAGTTGCAGCACAAGAGGTTTCACCTCAACACAAGGAGGAACTTCTTTACTGTAAGGGTCACAGAGCACTGGAACAGGCTCCCTAGAGAAGTTGTGGAGTCTCCTTCTCTGGAGACTTTCAAGGCCTGTCTGGATGCCTTCCTCTGTGATCTGTGCTAGATTGTGTGGTCCGGCTCTGGCAGGGGGAGTTGGACTCGATGATCTCCTTGGGTCCTTTCCAACCCCTAACATCCTGTGATCCTGTGAACAACATACAACTCCTCCTCAACATTTTCTTTCTATTTCATGTATACTACATCTTACTGAATGGGATACCAGATTATAGCCATTTCCACAGTACAAACAGCTGCTTGCTACTGTGGGATAGAGAAGTTGAATGAGTTGCTCAGCTGGAAATGTAACCTGTTCCAGCACTTAACAGCAGAAAGTCTCGAGGAAAACATAATTTGCCATTAGATTTTTCACTTTATGGCATGATGTGAATAAATTTTTAAAAAGTATTCAGTGTCTACATTATTCTCTTATTAAACATCAAAGTCAGGCATAGAAACTAATTTAATTTTCACTTTGACCTCTGCCTCTCTAAATGAAATTAATGATCCTTTTCTTCCTTTGTTCCCTATGTGCTAATTGGGTGTAGGAGTTTTCACTAGCCTCTTGCCCACAGGTGCTACCTGCTTTTTTTGCCATGACAATCTAATTGTTCACTACAAACATGTTTTACTAAGAACAACTGCTTCTAACTTGTGTTCATCTTGGATTTTGCTGTGAGTATTGAAAGTCTGAGATAAGTACTTTATTTTCGACTAAGGAAAGATGTACAGGGCATGCAATATTTTTTTATTAAATCAAGCAAGATATCCACCAACTTTAAAAAAATGCTTAATTACATTGAACATTCAAAAGTTGCATCTCACTTGTGTATCAGTAGCTGTTGTTTGGATTAAGTGTGGTAAAAGAACCACTAACATTCTAAGCAAAATTTCTTGGAGAGAAAACTGTTGACAGCAAAGGGACAGTTTCTTGCAGGTGTGATATATAAGTACATTAATTCAAATTAATGTCATATTTTAATTAACTTATTTTTCATTAAGATTTACTAAAGGATGGGGGTAAAGACCTGTCCCAGAACAATATTTGTTATTTATTTAGATATTTTTTTACTGATTTATTAAATAAGTTCCACACTATATATCTGTTTAACTTTTAGACTAATTTTAAAACTCATTTTTAGGATTATTTCACAAGAGTTACAGCTTAATTTACAAAAAGCATTTGGCACAAATTCTGGTTAGGAGATTACTTTAAATTGCAAGTATTACCTTATTTACCTTAAAGCTTTATACAGTTTCTATTAATACTAAATAACATAAACCCTTTTTTGAAACTGTCATAGATCTGATGGATGGGGAAGGAGGGCAGAGTCCTGCCAAGATTATGGCATTTATTCCTTTGACTAAGTTTGAAAATGTGAAAGAGGTCTTTTTCTTAGACATCTTATTTTATAGCACTGCACCAGACAGTTACTTTTCTTTTCCTTCTAAGTTATTTTAGGTAGCTGTAACATAGAAGTCCTTGATGTTTTCTAACTTCCTTTTCATTGGAACGCTAGCAAGCCCTGGCATATATGTTCCTGGAGTGGGCTATTCCTGCAGTTGTAATATACTTTAATAGAGGCATAAGCTTGGGTTTTTTTCTTTTCTGTCAGTGTAGATTGTACTATGGCCTGGAGCAGGAAAAGAGGGTATGTAGGATTTTTGCACTCTGGACAGGTTTGATATGTAGGTAGTGGAAATACTTTAAAAGGAAGCAGACGTCCTTTGAAGTTTACACAGAGGCCTCTGTAGAAAACCTAGACATAATATGATTGTAAATCTAATTATAGTAAGCTGTCTAAAAAGACTTCAGTCAATCAGCCCATTTTGCTGGGGAGTTCATTTTATCAAGAGGCTGCAATGCCTATTTAGTAGAATCCTCCTAGCAAGGCATTCTAGTGCCTAAAGGATCTCTTTACTTGAAAGGTGCTCTTTGCTGTCACTCACCTTTCTGCCTTAAAAGAGTTGGCCTCTTTTTAATTATAAAATTAGAAAATCTGATATCACTGGAACAAATATTTAAAATATTAATTGGGGAGAAAAGACCATAGATAATTGCTTTCTTGTTTTTGTGAATCACTTTGAGACACACATGCCACATGCTTTTACAGATATGCAATGAATATGAAAAAATGGATCCTGAACCATGTCTGGTTTTTATTTAGATGAGTATGAATATCAACATCAGTGGTGTGAAAATAGAACTAAATCAACTTTAAGCCAGTATTGCTGAGCAGTGTAAAATGTGCATAACAAAGTGTCTAAAATCTCTTTGCTAGTTTTGTCCAATTACCTCCAGAACTTTCTGCTTTCTGCTCCCTCTCTATCTCACTCTAAAAGCCTGGGCCCTGTGCAACAAAGCCATATCTGTAATTGTTCAGTGAAATGCCTGTTTTCTGGCAATACAGCTAACCCCAGAAGGATGGAGCAGGTGGGAACTGCAGAAGAAATTAACACAGCAAAGAGCTGGTAGAAGGAGTGAATGTCAGATAATAGGAAAAGGAAAGAAAGGGTGAGGAGGAGGGAAGGACAGAGGGAGATGAGGAATGCTGTCCTGCAATAGTGAAGTCTTTTGACACTACCATTACAGAATGCTTTCCTGTTTGCTTTTAAGACAGACGTTTTAAATTAATTCTGAAATGTCAGTATATCCTCCACACATCTGTAGAGCAGCAATTAAACAGGTTTGACATTTTTAGTGCTTCTGGAAGTGACTACTGCTCCAGCAACACTGAAACCTAAGTTTTCTGTCCACAAGGCTGTGAAACAAAGAGCTACAGGGACAGGCTTCCTTTCACCATACTGCTGATATCTCAGTCCTCGCCAAAGGGTTTAGAAAGATCTGAGACAACCCTCTCTCAGCCACTGCTTATTTTTATGTTTTTTCTGCAAATGTTGTCAGAAAATACTTGAATTTGTGGTAGTTTCTGTGAAAATCTTAAAGCATGTTTCAGCATTGGAACCACACAGGCTTCAGAAATCAAGCTGTAGTCTTTGATCATGCCTGACTCAGACTTTAGCTGGAATTTTACCAGGGAGGCTCATGGTTTTTATATCACGTTACCTTTTGAATATTTAATAATTCTGGAAATAAATTACATTGGGTGCAGTAACAGAAAACAATATTTATTTTCTGCTTTTCCTAGGTTTAAATATTTAAAATACCTTAACAGCAGTTAGAAAAATGGAAAGGAGTCCACTCTTTCTTTAGGCCATACTTGCCTTTGAATTTCAGCTTGTGAGAATTGTAAAAGGCATCTATTTGTCAGGCTCACATCTTTTAAATGTATAACCCATCTGATCTGTGCTGCTGACGAGCTCTTTAGTCAGGAAACTCTGGACTGTCAGTGCCAATTATAAACAACTTAAGATGCTTGTGTGTCATTTTCTTTCTATGTTTCCTGGGGTTTTAAGGACATAGCAGTATGCTTGGAAATACAATTAACAAACTCTGAAGCAAAGTAACCTATGTTTTTATATGTTTCTTTCATTCACATATATGTGTATATGTATATTACACACACATAGAATTCCATGATTTTGGGGGTTTTATGTTGGTCATTAAGCACAGCTAACATTGATTTTTGTACAAGCTTTTCTGTACCTAGCTATTGTCTTTTTGTACACAACCAAAACTACAGTGATAAACAAGAATCACTACATTGTGGGCAACTATAAACAACATCAGTGTTATGCAGTTTAACTGTTCCTTCCCAATTTCTGGTTAGATGTTACAATTCAAAATCAGTATTTCTAAATCTACTGAGCAGTGACATCAACTTAGTAAACATTTGATTTAGTTGCTTTTTCAAATATAAGTTTCATAGTTCTCAGATTAAGAGATCTGCACAAGTGCAGTTTTCTGAGTGTAAGAAAGCCACTAGGTGGGAGCATGTTATCTCAGAAGAAGGCCCCAGCCCTTTGCATTTGCTTTTTTTTTCTTTTTCTTTTTTTCAACCAGGTTGGAAGAGACCTCCAAGATCATCCAGTCCAACCTAGCACCCAGCCCTATCCAGTCAACTGGACCATGGCACTAAGTGCCTCAGCCAGTCTTTTCTTGAACACCTCCAGGGACTCCACCACCTCCCTGGGCAGCCCATTCCAATGCCAATCACTCTCTCTGGCAAGAACTTCCTCCTAACATCCAGCCTATACTTTCCCTGGCACAACTTGAGACTGTGTCCCCTTGTTCTGTTGATGATTGCATGGGAGAAGAGACCAACCCCCACCTGGCTACAGCCTCCCTTCATATGGTTGTAGACAGCAATGAGGTCACTCCTGAGCCTCCTCTTCTTCAGGCTAAACAACCCCAGCTCCTTCTGCCTCTCCTCACAGGGTTGTGTTCCAGGCCCCTCATCAGCTTTGTCATCCTTTCTCTGGACATGTTCCAGTATCTCAACATCTCTCTTGAACTGAGTGGCCCAGAACTGGACACAGTACTCAGGGTGTAGCCTGACCAGTGTTGAGTACAGGGGAAGAATAACCTCCCTTGTCCTACTGGCCACACTGTTCCTGATACAGGCCATTGGCTCTCCTGGCCACCTGGGCACACTGCTGGCTCATGTTCAGCCTACTACCTACCAGTAGTCCCAGGACCCTTTCTTCCTGGCTGCTTTCCAGCCACTCTGTCCCCAGCCTGTAGCTCTGCTTGGGGTTGTTGTGGCTAAATTGTAGAAGCCTGCACTTAGGCTTGTAAATCTCATCTCATTGGCCTCTGCCTACCCATCCAGCCTGTCAAGGTCCCTCTGCAGGGCTCTCCTACACTCCAACAGATCTACACCTGCTCCTAGCTTGGTGTCATCTGCAAACTTACAGATGCTGGACTCAATCTCCTGTTTCAGGTCATCAATAAAGATGTTGAACAAGACTGGGTCCAGCACTGATCCCTGGGGGACACCACTAGTAACTGGCTTCCTGGGCCTGGCCCTCCAGCCAGTTCTTGACCCATATCAGAGTGAACCTGTCCAAGCCATGAGCTGCCAGCTTTGCCAGGAGCTGCTTGTGGCAGACGGTGTCAAAGGCTTTGCTGAAGTCCAGGTAGACTACATCCACAGCCTTCCCTACATTCACCAAGCAGGTAACCTGATCATAAAAGGAGATCAGGTTGGTCAGGCAGGACCTGCCCTTCCTTAACCCATGCTGGCTAGGCCTGATCCCTTGGCCATCCTGTAGGTGCTTTGTGATGGCACTCAGGATGACCTGTTCCATGACCTTGCCTTGCACTGAGGTCAGGCTGACAAGTCTGAAATTTCCTGGTTCCTCTCTCTCTCCCTTCTTATGGATGGGCATCACATTGGCCAGCTTCCAGTCTTCAGGTACCTCTCCAGTGAGCCAGGACTGTTGATAAATGGTGGAGAGCAGCTTGGCCAGCTCATCTGCAAGCTCTCTCAGCACCCTAGGATTGATCTGATCTGGTCCCATGGACTTGTAAGGATCCAAGTGGCTCAAACTTACTTCTTCCTCCTGGATTACAGGGGAACTATACTGGTCCCTGACTCCATCTGCCAGTTCAGGAGGCCCACTATTGAAGATTGAGGCAAAGAAGGTGTTAAGTACCTCTGCCTTTTCCCCATCTTTTGTTGCTATATCCCCCTCTGCATCTAATAAGGACTAGAGGTTGTCCTTGCCCCTTCTTTTGCCATTTATTTTGCCCATTCATTTTGCCATTTTGAAGGAGCTCTGTGCTGCCCTTTTCCCAGCATCCAGAAGATGCTGTAACACCATTCACATCATGTCAAGTTGGGGATAAATCTGGGATTCCTCAAGGCTCATATCCACACTGGGTGCTGGGGAGACATTGCCTGCCTTGCTGCTCCATCAGCCCAGGAGGATTTGAGCTGCAGTAAAGCAGAGGAAAAGTCTTAATATTAAGTTATACCCTCCAAAAATATCTCATATCCAAATAAGAACCACAAGCACTCTGCTTAAGATAGTTATGTAGAAAGCCCCAAAGACCCAGATAAATAAATAAAATTTTAAAAAGGCAATATTCAATGCAATAACTACAGAGAGGTTTTCAAAGTAAGTCCACCTGCCCTTTTTTTGTTTGTTTGTTTTACAGGAAATACATCCTCACATTAGTGCTAACCTGAGGAGATCAGTAAGAAACATTGTAGGGCTGATGAGTAAACTCAGAGTAGCCAACTGACAAGTCTGTGTTTAGTCAATTCTAAAGAAACTCTAGGATGATATTTTTGGACTGAGGTGTAATGTGCAATAAATTTCTAAGGGTAGCTTTGGTACAGAGAGATGGTGCCAAATGAGCTACTTTCAGAAGAATTTCAGCACTGAACTGGAAAAAAAAAAATCTGACTTCCACAGCAGGAGTATCTGAGAGCTGGAAAACTGTACGTGGAAAAAATGAACACAAAATGATTTTTCATTGTTCCCTGGAGTATGAGAAAGGGAGGAACAGCTAATGTAATCATCAGGCAGCCAATGCAAATCAAAGTGCTTTTTCATACATCATAATTAATCTTGCCATAGAACCTGTCAGAGGTTACCAGACAGGTAAGCTGGAAAAAAAAAGTAAGCCAAGTTCACATAGGGTGAGATTATTAAACATGATGAAATGAATGCAAGCTTTAAAGCTGGAGGCTTGTGAATTGTTGCTTATGGAAATTTTTGAGACTATAAGCAAGACTATCTGTGCCTGTACCCTGTCCCCAGGTTCTTGTTGTTGCTTATTGGTGAATTATGACACAGAGCTAAACTGATGTTCAGATATTGCCAAGTTCATTCCTGTGTTTCTATGACACTGAAAATTTTGGCCCTTGTCTATAAGCTCCAAGGCACTCAAAGGTAATTAACAGTGACTGGTTGTCTTGGATTGTGAGTCTAGTACTCTTGAAGATTAATGGGAGTACTTGTGTTCAGAGAAAAAGATCTCAGAAGCCAGCTGAAGTGTGCATTGCTTAGAATTACTTAGAAATACTGGTGGCAGCACAGAAGCAACTACCCATAGGCAGGTGTCTGAATAAATTTGAAGAAGTAGGGGAAAAAAAAGCTGCATGGTTCATGACCTGTAGGACTCTGTAAAATTCTTCAAATCATAAATTTGGTATAAAGTTTGTAGTGATTGGTGGCTCGTTTCTGAGTATCATTATTAAAGTTCCACAGCTACAAGATTCTGTAGGGACCAGAGAGTGGCTGGCAAAACTACAAACTTAATCTTGCTCTGCGTAGAGACAGTGGCAAAGGTTATGCTGATTTTAGCTAGAAGCATAACCCAATGATGCTCTTGCAATAAAGCCTGGAGTACTGTGTACTCAATTACTGACAACCTGTCCTAATGGGATAATTTTAAAATATGCAGTACTAGTAAAGTGATTTTTAAGTAACTTCTGGGGTTTTTTTTATTAGGATCAAATATCTTTTTGTATCAGCAGATGTCTTGCTCACCTCCCATGTTCTCTTCCTGCCCAATTATATAGCGAGTTCACAATTTATTCACAAACTCAGTGTCTTTCCCATAAGAACAGACTGCAGTTGGATTGATCTGTAAGAGACCTTTTAGCAAAACAACAAATGCAAACTAGAAAGTTACTGAGGGAAAGTAATTTCTGTAACTGGTTTGGGTGGATATTTTCAGTTAGCTTGTAAAAAAGACCTCTTTGCAAGTCATAAAAACTTCATTATAATTTTGAAACACATTTCATGTCTGTGCATCAGGCCTACTGCCTGTGCAATTCTCCATGCTTTAACAGTATTAGTTACTGGAATTACTCAAGACATCAGAAATAGAAACACTCTGCTCCTCACTGGAATTTTAGTTCATTGGACAAGCAGAATTACTGCTTTCTCCAGGCAAGTTTTTGAAATGTCATTCCCAGCCTACACCCTATCAATAAATGATCAAATTGTCATTCTGAAATGCTTAACTGTACAGCTGATTGATTTTTCCTTACATACAGCATGACTAAACCTACTGTCAGAAATTTGGAGTAATTACTACAGCAAAATAAAAAGTTGTCTTTTCTCTGTGATTCAGTGCTATGTGGCTGATGTGCTTGGTGAAGAACTGTTACTTTTGTCTCTATTCTTCAAAGCTTTGTCCTAGTTTATTACACATTTGGATTTCCAGAGGAACTAAGTTTTGTGCATGTCCTGAGCTTGATGAAGGACCGTGGGAAATGAGACATGGCAGTATGACTATGGATACTATGGGTTACATCTTCATATCTACTTTAAGCATTGCAATCTTACATACCTACCAATCTGAAGTCATCCTCAGGCTTTCAGGTCACTCTTCCAAAGTCTGGGAAGAGTTAGATGCTTCAGGGAAGACTCCTCAGGAACTGGCAGAGCTGGAACCTCTGTGAATTAACCTGTGAATACAATGAGGCTTGGCATGGAATTTAAACAGTCTGGGGCATGTCTGTCTATCTGCTTCAGGTGAATCAATGTGACTGCAAAAGAGGACAGGATCATGAGGCACTTCCTATTCAGGCTCCAACAGTGACAGAGCTGTAACAGCATGATACTGAACCAAACAGCCTTTTTCTCCCTAGGGCTAAATGCAGTTCTGATTCTTTTTCAGTTATGCCATTTCTGGTTCTGGAGGCAACCAAGTCATTGCTAGCTCTAGGCTACTCAACAGTACCACATCGCTTACACAGACTCCAAATTAATGAGGTTGAAACCAGATGCTTCCCTCCTCCTGAGCATTCACTTGGAGCTACAATCTTGTCTGCAGATAACAAAAGTTACTCTGCTTAATATCTATTTTTAGCACCAGGGCTGCAGGAGACCTGTTGTTATCCTCACACCTATCGTTCTTTACTTATGATTAGAATTACCTACTAACTTATTACCTACTGTGTGGCAGTGGCAGACCCACCCCTCCCTGTGTTTCTCTGCATACTAGAAGAAAATGTCCGGGCACTTTCTGTAAAATTGCAAGAAATGCAGGTGCAAATCTAAGCTGAGTCTTAAGACTTTGTAGAAGCAGAGGATAAAAGGTGGCTTGGCAAGTTTAGCAGAGCATAACCCTTCATTTACATATATTCTTCATTACACAAAATAGTGCACCTCCTTAGCCTCACAGCAAACTCTGGTTTCACAGGCAGGGAAGCTGCCTTCTGCTAAGGAACCACATATTATGTTGATTTGGTACATCCAATGTGAGGGACCTGCAAAGGCTAACATAGTCTTGCAGCTAGCCAGAAAAGAGAGACAATTGTTGTCCCAGGTACAGAAACAGGAAAAAAAATACAATGAGAAACTGTAGGCAATAGAGACACAGCAGATATTTGCTTTAATAAAAGGTGATTGCTTTAACTGAAACAGCACTGCAGCAATGCAGCACCTGACTGTTTCTCCTTTTATTTTTACCTGAAAGTGTTCTCCGTGCATTTTGTGTTGTGTCAAAGGCAGAAATATCAGAATTTTAGCATTTCTAATTCCTGGCTGCATCTAGGGATCTGGCTCCAATCAGAACCTCACTGAGGCCCATAAACCATGAGAAGTGACACTTCCCTTGGAGGGAAGAAGTATGTGAAGCCCACAAGGAGTGTCCAGAGCCACTTTTACCTTCAAACTCGAAGCCACAGGTGTTGCTCAACTTGATTTAAAACAAAACCAAACCAGACAAAACAAAACACTGTTCAATAATCACTGTCCTAATAATGAGGTAAAATTAGAAAAGGTGAAGGGGTCACCACCTCCTAACATTATGCAAAGGCTGGTGAGTCTGCTGCAGGATGAACTGAGAAGGTCACAGGAACAGGTCTCCCAAATCCCCAGAAATACTGTAGCTGTCACATTTTCTCTTTATAAAATGGCATTGCCGTTTCCATTCAGTGTACTGCTCAATCAGGAAGAGACTCAAGGCTTTGGGTAAAAAATGGAGATGTCTGACTTACAACTCTGGCTTGGTTAATCAACTAAACAAGGTCACAGAATAAGTTTGCACATCCATGTGCATGTTCACGTGGATACTGTTTGCAGGATGCCAGTTGTGGCTGCTGGTAACCAAGTGCTGTCTTGGAGTGCGGCTTAGGGTAAGGCAGGCTGGGGACAAATAGCCACCAGAGGTGAAGCTACACTGTAGTGGTGAGGGAGTTCAGCTATACAGACATGAGTCATAGTGCACACCACATGGAAGGAATATGAACCCTAGCCCATTCTATTTACTAGCTTATATTACAGCTTGTGTCAGTGTTTAAGGGAAGGCGAGTTGATCCAATTAATCTCAGCCCCAATGCAATCCTGTCTGAAGTCCCCTAAACTCCACCTTGGAGAGGACAGCAGACACACCACTGTGCACAGCTAAGCAGCATCTGGGCCTTCGCAGGCACTGCTTCTGCATTCACTGGCTGGTCTTTCAACATGATATGCCCTACCCTTGCAAGTAAAACAAATGTACATCTGTGTGTCACTTTTCACTGCCTCATTCAAACCAAGCACCTACTTGTAGGTATTGTGATGTGGTTGTAGGGGACCATGAGGCTGATTTGCTCCAAACTGAGCACAGAGAGCAACCACCAATCATTTTCCAGTTCACAGATAACACTATAGAGAAGAGGAAATTACTAAAACAAGGTGACAGGGCTAAATAAAATTCCCCAATAAACAGGGAAAGCATTTTAAAGCTATAGAACATCCTACAGAAAGTTTTCCATCCTATGAGAGGCAGAAATAGTAAACATAAATCATCACTTTCAAGAAACAAAATTGTGGTATTGCAATCAGCCTAAAGATCACCCCACTTCCTCTTTTCTCCCAGTCTCTGAGCACTCAGAACTGTATCCTACATGTTCCTTGACTTCAGAAGTGAAGCTAAGACACAAAACACAACACAGGATCGATTTTTAAGAAATTATGCCTAAAATAGCCCTCAAATACTCTTAGTAGTCTATTCTTACAGTTTATTTTACCAGCACAGTGTTCTGAAAGACTTACAGAACAGTACAATGCACTGAAAAGCCTCAAGACTACTAAGCTTTTGTATCATCATTTCCTCTCACAAAGCCCACTCAGGACAGTTAAGTGCTCAGAGGAATCAGGTCTTAAGCTGTCACAAAGCTTAAGGTACTCTGAGTCACCTGAGAATTGTTTATTTAAAAACCTAATCGATGGATAAAGGGTGTGCTAACTGATGACTGCCTAACACAGTTCTGTACCATTCAGTGGTGTGTGATGCTTTATTTAATGTGAGAACATGCAATAAATAACACACCACCATGTCATTTCTAGAGATCACAGTTGTAACGTTTCTTGTTGCTGCAGCTTGCTCTCTAAAACCTGTCTGGATGATGTCAAGTCACACACAAGTTTAATTCCCTCTTCCCTACCCCCTCAGACTTTAACAAGTATTGCTATGATTTTGTTTTCATTAAAAGCCTCTAATGGTATTTATATGCAGCATTCTTCTTCAGCACAGGAGGACCCAAAGGTGAAATCAAGCAGCAGAGGACTGTTCACCACAAAATGAGTAATCATTTATGTTCCGAGCTAAAACAAATACAAACAGAAAGGTCACTGTTCTAATGTCATTTAGCAACTTCAGGTTTTGTAAAAACATTTCAAGCCTTGTGAATGCTCATTTTGTTTTCTTTGGAAAGCCTGAACTGAAACATCTATGCTTTTAACTTGATGTCTTCACTACTTTCCTTTCCCAGTGGCACAGGGCTGACAGTTATACTCCTTCATTACGTATTCTGGTTCAACTTTTCAAAACAGCCCTACCACTAAAATGAGCTGCACCTCTAGATTTACACTCCCCATCACCGTCACTTACAGTTACCTACAAACAATTAGCTCACACAGTTCTGAACAGCTGAACTGCCCCAGTTTTCTGTGTTTTTCTTATTATAACTAGTTCCTTCATTTCAGTGGCATCATGGATGAGCTCAAGTACGAAAGGCAATGCTCCACCTAGGGCAAGTGCTTATTTTTACTCAAGTAATTACAGAAAAAAGTTGACACTGACATTTACCAAAATATGTCAGAGCACAAACACCACCCGCTGAGCTGAACATGAGAATTCATGCCTGCCAGTCTTGTTTTTCCCCTCAGAGTATGACTGATTTTACTTATGCCTGCTTTTAACAAAATTTCCAAATCTCTGCTAGAATTCTAGTTGGTAGGAAAAACTCCTAAACATGCATCTGAATTTGTTGCTGTGCTCGCATTACTACCTGTCTTTGATGAAAAGATACTTCAAAACATTCTATATTATTTCAGTGTTTCATGAAGATTCACATGTTGAAGGAAATTTATCTACTAATACAGCTGGATATCAACTGGAACTCAAAATTTTAATTTCCTTCACAGGCACCTATGAAAACCCCAGTTTAGTTCCCCAACCTCAACGCATTTGCTCAACAGCATTAGCAAAGCATTGGTCCTTTGATATTGAAGCTACGGCACAAACGTTTCTCTGCCTTCCAACAATCCCACTTATGATTTGGTTACTGGTCATGACCCTGTTGTTTATTGTATAAGTGAATTGTAAGAATTAGTGGAATTCTTATAAATCCCAAGTAAATAAAGAGGAAAAGCAAAGCCAACCTGTAATCAGATACCATGTAACTGCATGTTAATGGACTGTTCAGTGCCCTACTGGGATATGTTAGTGAAATGCTACAGCATTATACTCAGTTTCATCAGGACAGTAAATGTTTTCAGTGAATAAATTCTATTTATATAATTACAGTAATGACTAAGTTCATACCTTACACATAGCAAGTAAAGAACCCACACTGGAATGGATGTAAATATTACTAAGGCATACACTATAAAAACATAATTAATTTTAATTAAAAAACATCTTAATGTGGAAAGTTTACCAGAAACAGTTACACTCAGCATTGCAGCCTTTCAGAGCAGAACAGAAGCTGTTTACAAGGATCAAACAGTAATTGATATCCAGCTGCTTGGAGCTGGGCTGCTGACTGAACGTGTACTGAAAGCTGGGCTGAAATCCCCTCTCAGCTGATGGCAGTGGTCATGCTGCTGTTTCCTATGAGTCTGGAATTTCATCCCAGTCTGTACATTCTTTGTCGTTTATAGTGGAGCAGCCAGAAGAAGAAAGATGATTAGAGAGCAGTCAAGTAGACTCATAGTTCAAGAATCCAATCTTCAAGCAGCTGTATGGTGTAGAGAAAGAGGTTTGTAGCACAGTTAAAATGAGTATCTCTAAAAATGGGGTAAGTGGTCATGTCATTTAAGTAGCAGAGCTGATGATGGGATACTGACCACCACTCATAGAAAGAAGTAAATCAGAGATTCAATCCTTGGTGATGACATTGTATTTGCCTTTGACTAGAAGGCAGGCAAGCATTGCATGAGACCACGTGTAAGTGTGTGTATCACACACAAGGCATTCCAGAAGCTGGTTTCTCTGCGTACATCATGAAATTGCTAACAGAAAACACAGCAAAGGTTTTGAGCACTCGAACAATTGGCTAGATGAACTTGAATTCAAATCCAACTTTACATGTTCTTTATAAAGAAAAAAGCCCCAACAGTGAAGATGAAACATTTTTAGCACCAACTGCTGGCTTGCAAGTGAATACTTATTCACAACAGAAGAGTATAGATGGACATCATCTCTCACCAAGAGGCATATTGTGTTAAGGCAATATCCAGAAGGACGATATAGCCACTACAGAAACTGCTCAAATGATGTCTGATGCTTTATGGCACCCAGAGCTGAGGAAATAGGAACTAAACTGGCATCTGTCTTCCTCCTCCCCACCATGGGCCCTGGAACGCAGGAAACTTATCGACATTTGTGTGTCACCAGTTGTCATAAAACAAGATTGTTGCTTCCTGTGTCCCCTAAAATCTTCTGTAGCTGTTTACGTTAGCCATACTAATTACTACCAGTAGCAAGAAAAAAGGCTGAGGAATTGTCTTTCCTCACCACTAACCAAATTAAGACGTTGTTTGATATGGTAGCAAGTGCTTAAGCAATTAATATGAATGAGTGATTTGCAAACATTTCCCAGAAGGGAAATGACTGTAGCCATCCTGGCCAGATGTGCTCCTGCAGCACCTAGACTAGGGTTGGGTTTATTTCTTTGTTATCAAAACCAGTCATTTTACTTGTGTCTCCACTAAACAGTATTTCAGGAACAGAGACAATAACTTCTAAACATACACTGTATCTATAAAAGGAAGTAGTACTGTCTCAGTATCCAACACTTTGAAAATTCCATCATCCATCTTTATTAATAGTTACAGCACCTGGGTATGCAGCTAAGGAACTGAAGAACAAGAAGGATATTGCTGGAATCACGGCAAAAGAAAGGCAAGGAGCAGAACTGCATCACATCCCTACTTTTTCATGATTTAAAAGTGTGTTAAAATGTACCAACTGAGATTTTCAGGAAATCTGTTATTTGGCTTACATAGTAAGCTATGCCCTGTGCACTGTATTATAGACAAAGTTGCATTTAAACGTGGCACACAAGGTTAAGACACCGATGAGTAATCTGTGCTGTCATAAATACAGTAGTATACATCCTATATACAGATAAGCTGTGAACTTCCAGGAAGGCTGTTAGCCAGCCATCCACAGAAAGAAGGGAACAAAGATAGTGGGGAGTGTGGTGGAAGGTGCCAAACCGAGGCAGACTATTGATGCTAATCCCACAAGCATCGAAGCAAGAACACTCCTCTGGTCCCGAATAATCATCTTCACAGTCTCACAGAACTGAAACAGAGAAAAATAAAAAAAAGAAAAAAAGGAACAAAAAAGAAAACGGTTAAAGAGAAGAGCTCTAACTGGACAGCTGGAGAGGCCCACACCCTGTTACAAGCCAGCGGTTGCTACCCAGGATCTCAGGCGGGCTCTGCACGGTGAAGTCTGGCACCAGCTCATGACCCAAGCTGACTGGGTCTAACCCAGTACTGCCTGCGGCTTCGGCAGTAGTTCCTGAGCATTTTGAGAGCGTTTGTCCTAGGAATTCAGCTTCATTTTCCTCGCCGCTTGAAGCCACAGAGGCCAGCCCACCCGCCCTCCCGAGCAGCTCCGCGGCGGCGGCGGCGGCAGTACCCGCTGCGGGGAGCGCGGCCGTCTGCTCCGTCCGGGAGCGGCATGCGGCACCGGGAAGCAGTGTCCCGGACCGCCGCCGGCGGCTGCCCGAGTTTCGGGGAGCGGAGCGCCCAGCAGAGCCGCCGACGCCTCCCCTGCCGCCTTCCCAGAGGAGCGGCTCCTCGCGGGGCTCCCGAGCGCCCACAGCCGGGCCGTACCTTGTCGGTCTGGAAGCTGACGGGAGCTCCGTACCGGCAGTAGGTGACAAAGTGCTCGCAGTTGTTCCAGAGCAGGCTGTAGGCCGTGGCTCCCACCAGCTTCTCCGCCCGGCGGGCCGCCTCCTCGCTGCCCAGCACCTGGTCCTCGAAGAGCCGGTCCATGTGGTTGACCAGGATGCTGCCGCCGTAGGCGAAGTCCTCCACCGTGTCCACGCGGATGCTGGCCGTTTTGGTGATGACGCCCAAGATGAGCCGCTTGTTGGTCACTACCTGCTGGATCTGCTGGCGGTCACCGGTAACAGCGGGCAAGATATCGGGCATCAAGTGAGCGACGCGGTTCTCGCCCAGGTAGATGCCGAAGTGGATGAAGAGGGTGCGGGGCACCTCTAGCAGGTCACCTCGCTTGAAGCAGCTGGTGTCGTAGTACCCAGGGGCCGGCGGTGGCTCGTCGCGGGAGCCCGCGGGAAGGGGCCGGACGTGAACGAGGAACAGCAGCTTCTCTAGCAGCGACGCCGCCGCCTGCGCCACCGGGTTCTTCATCATCGGCGAGGGGCGCCCTCGCTGCCGCCGAGCAGCCCCCACCCTCCGGGCCCGCTTTTCTAGGCTACCGGGCGGGGCGGGGCGGCCACCCGGGCCAGCCCACCGGCTGAGCGGCGTGCGGGGAGCGCCCGCCCCGAGGAGCGGCCGCATTTTACTGGGAAGCACGACGGGGACACTGTGCGCACCCCGCGGGTCGCGGCCCGGTATCGGCGCTGGCTCGGCCCTCGCAGTACCGGTGTACCCGCGGCCCGGACGCGCCCGCCACCCAGGGCTCTGTCCGTCCCTCGGGGCTACCCAGGCAGAAGGGCAAGAAGAGTGCCTTTAAAGCTTTTATCCGACCCAGCCACCTCAAAGAGTGGTCCACGGGCTGCAGGCGCTTCCTTTACCTCCCCCGGGTGACGGGAGCCAAGGAGCTCTGGGCACTGGCCCCGGCAGCAGCCCCGCGGGGCGAGTGGGACAGGCGGCGCCCGTCTCGAAGACGAGCGGGGCACTGACAGAGCTGCCGCAGTAGTCGCTTGGCGGCGGGAGAGTGGAGCGACTCCCTAGCTCCGGAACGCGCTTTTTCTGCCTCGGAAGAAAACAGGGTTCCGAGGGAGAGAGGGAAGTCACGTTTATAAATGAACTCGCCCGAAAGGTCCGCCAGCTAAGAAAGAGTGGGAAAAGGCGGAGAGGCATTCTGCGTTTTGGTTTATGCTAATCCATTATGTAAATGGATAAATCCTGGCAACAGAGCACACAAAAGAAGAGCCCTGTCAGGTCAACAAAGCCGCCCCGTCTGAGGCTCAGAAGTTTCAGTAGCCAGGCAAATTCTCGCCGCATAAGGGACTGCGAGATGATGAATGGGAAAACATTCCTCTTACCTGGAAGATGGCAAGGCCTGGAGAGTCGCAGGGGAGGGGGCCGCCCTCCCGACCCCTCAGCCGCCGCCGCCAAAGCCTTTCACCGAGCCATCGCTGCTACTGCCGTCTCGCCCCGTCCCGCTGCCAAGGGCTTCTCTCGGTGCCGTTGACGCTCCTGCCCCAGCGCTGCCGCTTCGGCTGCGAGGCTGAGTTTCTGTGGGGAACTCGGAGTGGGCGGGGAAGGAAGCAATACGGGTGAAGTGTAGTGTGTTAAAACATCTTCACCCAAAACCAGGCACTAAAGCTGCCAACTTGCCTGATCTGCCCTACAAGTTGTGGATGCTTCGGCAAACACGGCAACATACTCGATACCAAGCACAAAACAGGGAAGCAAGGAGAGGAGTGTGTAACAGCTTGGCATGTCTCCACAGTCAAACCGTGTTTAAACACCACATTATTTTTCCCACCTTAGTCACGTTTAAACCCGAGAACCTGTGGATCAATAATGAGATCCCTAGATCACCCTTGAGACGGTCACACCAGCAAAAAAAAATATTCACCATCCTTTTTCTTTCCGTCAGGGATCAGCTCTGCTAGGACTAGAAAGGCTAAAGGGAGGTGGTGGACCCAGCAGGTGAGTCATCCTACCACCACGGACGCTGAAACAGGGTTCTGGCAGGATTTTGTGCACAGGAATGATGAGGCTTATCAATGACCAATGACCCAAAGCAAGTGTTCCACTCAGTTAAAAGTATTTCAGGGAAGCAGGTTACCTCACTGCTTGCCAGCATGAAAAAGGATGGCTGGTGTGGCTCTCCAATTTCCTTCTGCTTGAAGTAGAGAGCAGTTTCCTAGTGAAGTACTCTCTGCAGAGAGCCCACCATAACCTCTTGTATGTTTGTTGGTTGCAGACCAGAGCCTCAGTACTTCTTAGCAGGGAGATCAGGCATTGGGGATTTTCTCTGGAGCCTCAGCCAAATTTTTATACAACAGAGGCTTAGCCCTCTCAAGCCTCCAGTTCAAATCACATCACTTACAAAAGAGAAAATACAGATACAGCTTATGATGCTGCCAAGAACCCTGTGGATTAGCCATCGGCCATGCATAACACTACCTTTTAAAATCCCAATTTTTAAGTGTATTTGGGAAGTTCAAAGCTTTTCCTAATAGTCAATAGAAATGGAGAGGAGGGGGAGCTTTTCTCATTTTTAAATAGTGCAGGGACAAGAAGAAGAAATATATACTAGAACCCTTCATCATGATAAAGGGGTTTACCCATTTGGTGATGGTCACAGCAGCTGGTCCAGACCTGGTGCACTGTGCCACAGCGAGGTAGTTTGATAACAGATTCCACAGAAAGTCCTGGCACAGAAAGGTTCACCTCTCCGTCTTGTGATGCAAGCACTGGGCCTGCCCTGGGCCGCTGTTTCAAGACAGTCCCCACACCTCCCCCAGCCCCCCACTTCCTCCTCCCCAAAGCCGTCAAGGGAGCATCTGGATGGCCCTTTATTGATTGAAGTAGGTGTTAGAGATGCTTTGGTCCTGCAGTTCAGATTCCTCTACCCTGCTCTAAGACAGGGAGATTTCAGCTGGCAGAAAAAGGCATTTCCCAACGGGATCTTTTACTTCGAGGCATTCTTTGTTCTCCTGACGCCAGTTAGCTTTAATCCCAAAATCACCAGGGTCCATTTCAAGTAAATCCGTAAAGGAAAACAGGATGAAACTGAAAAGGAATCTCCATTAAGAGGACACTAAGAGCCTTACTGCATGGGCGTGTTTCAAAGACCTAAGGTGAGAGGTGTGGCATTTCTTCAGTGCAATTTCCTCATACCTGAGGCACTAATGAGGCTCCTTTCTCCCTTCCCCCAAACCACTCTTTCACCACCAAGCCTGAACACCCCAATCCTAATGGAACAAGCACAAAAGGACACAACAGACAGATCTGTGAAATGGCTTCACTCCTCCAGCCAACACATGTACCCAGTTGCAGTTAAGTGAAACCCACCTAGGTGATGCTTTGCCACTAATTTGCAGCTGTTGAGCATTACTGCCTGCAAAGCACTTAATACAACATCCCAGAGTCGTTTCTGAATGAAACTATTGAGGTTTTTAAAAGCTAATCTGCAACCCAACATTTTCTGCTTTCAGACCTTAAAAGGCTGCACTCTATTACTTTCAAACTTGCTCTGAAGAGGAAAAAAGCATTTCCCATATTTTAGTGGAAAAATTATAAATTATTTCACTGGAGATGGCTAAACAGAAAATACACCTTGTGCCTCAAACAGGCTGGCACACCCTTTGTCTTGGAGCACTTTTGTAAAAACTGCTTTTGTACCTTTAATACACAAATTGCAGTGGGAAAATCACTTTGAAATGTTAAACAGCAAACATTGAAAAAACATGTCTATACCACTAGCTGTGTGCAGAATAGTTTAATGATAACCCTCATGATTTGAAAGTTAGGCAGGATGCAGTAGGAAAGCTGTGAGGTAAGAGAATGCAGCCTTTGTTTTGTAGTGCAGAGAAGGCAAAGCACAAAAACTTCCCAGGTAAGGGGTGAGCCAGTTTCCATTACACTGAAACTCCTGTATTAGACGGAACCTTATTTAATATGTTAGGAATTGTCACTATTTCCATCCTGCCCTCACAGCTAGCACAGTGGGGAAAAATCAGGAAAGAAAGGCAATTGGAAGCAGCCCTAGTTTAACAAGCAGACAAAATGCATTTTTTTAACTGACTGAAGGTTCATGGATGCAAAAAACATGTTAAGGAGGTCAAGGAGAATAAAAACTTTGGATAGGGATTTTTAGAGGCTGTAATTTGCAAGAGACATTATTTGAAAAGCAATGCGACTTGCTTTTACATAGCACACTGAAATAAACAATAGACAGAAAACATGCGTGTGAAGGATGGTTTCACTGCATCCAAAAGGGCAATTCCAGAGATAAAATGTAATACATACCTTTTATTCCCACATCAAATCCACTTGAACACTGTACCATTCTTTTCATCAAATTACAGCTTCCACTGTGGAGCTGCAAATGACCATCTCTGTCTAGATTGAAATCTTTTTTGATTTTCACATTTAACAAAGGCTATGGACACACAAAGTCTGAAGGAAAATAAGAACCAGCTAGACAATGCACAAAACTGCAGGCAAGCGAAACAACCTCAAAACAAATAACCTTTAAAGTATCATTATTCCAGCAGAAGAAACAACATAAATGACTAAAACAAATTTACTCTTTATAAATGTTCACTTTTATTCAAACATTATTGCATATGCATTTACAGAGTCACTTAGGCAGCATATTGAGTGAATTGCAAATATTTACTGTAGTGTTTTTATCCCTGTAGGTCTGCTGCTGAGGTCTACCACATTATTTCTTCTGAATGCTTTTCTTTTGTTAAACTAACAGGCTTCCAAATTATTAACAATGGTTTTCTAACTAAGACTGTAAACATCATAAAACCAGTAAGATGATTTCTCTTCAAAGTTATTAAACTGTCTATTTTTGTGCAGTGATGGCTCATTTTTTACAACTAGATTGATCTGTACTGTATACACAGACAGTCTTTATGACTTGCTAAGAGAATAGTAAGCTTAGATGGATCTAACATTCACTTATGATACCTTCACTTCAAATTAACAAAACCACAGAAAAGATGGGAATACTTCCTTGTATAGTTCTCATTAGCAAACAAGAGGCTAGGAAACCAGTAATAATGGTAGCACAGATTGAGATTTAGGCATGACTAAGAGATGCTTCTGGTGACAATTGAAGAATACTTCTTTTCATAAATTGATGTTAATAATGTCTCATTTTGTCAGCACTAAACAATTACCAGACTGACCAAAATAAAGACAGATATTAATTTCTGAATATAAAATGCCTGAGCATGCAGTTTAATATTTATACAGCTTCTGCAGAGGAAATACTGACAATTATTAGCCTGTGATTTCCACCTCAATATTGTCCCAGTAAATACAACTCAGATTTTTTAAGTCTCTGCTTTATCAGGTGCAGTTTAGGAGCATCCTAATTTAAAGATGTTAGTCATATTCTGCAGGAAGGGAGATGGAGAGATGATAACTGGGAGTCAGAAGAGAAAGGGAGCACAGAGCATTCACCATGGTATTTGTTCACAGCAGGAGACAGATCTTTCTGTGGCAGGGATAATGCAGGACTCTGCCGCACAAAATGAGGACGTACAGCCCTGAAACAAAACAAGGTATTCTTCCACCACCCAGCCCCCACCCACGCTAACAGGATTGCACTATCACAAGAAAGTGAACAGGCAGGCTAGATCACAGCACTCTCCTTTACTCCCATGCCAATATCTGCAACTTACTACTAGTGCTTTCAGCAATGGATTAATTAATAAGAGATGTGGGAAACTGTAATAATAAAGTCTGTCATTAATTGGACAAAGTGCTGGAAGTTTAATGGATCACCACCAAAGGTCAGCATTTACTACTCGTCACTCTATAACAGTAACAATTATTACTTTATTGCCCAATGGTGAAAGCTGTTCCCCAGTATCAGGCAGTGCTAACTTCATAGCAATGCACAGCAGGTTACTCAGTCTCACAAACACAGCCAAAGGAGCTCAACAATATTGGTCCATTTGTTTTTCAAATAAAGACTGACAGAAGAAAAAGAAAGGTGGACTAAGCAGGAGGGGATTTCCATTTTGAAACAAAGATTATTTTGTCTCATAATTAAATGTTATGTTGCAATTTGAGTAATTCTACTGTACAGGAAATTAATTAATTCTTCATCCAACGTACTATCTAGACAGGAAGTGTTATCAGTCACAGACAAAGCTATTAGACTGATATTACTCAAAACATTTGCTAATCTGTGCCATACAGCTAAGACTCTGCAAGATAATTGTCAGTAATTTCTTCTCTTTGACTTTAAAAAACCTCTCACTCAAGAAACCAGCTCTTGTTTATAACATGTTTTTCTACCACTCACTGTTAAAAGCACATATAATAAACACCTGTTACTCTATCAGTGATTTTAAATCAGGAACATTTTTAATCTGGAAGTCCAACAGCATCTGTCCAAATGCTTTGCCCTGTAAGAAAAAAAACATTTTCAGGTGATTTTTTTTCCCAAACCTTGAGCTGTTGGTTATCCAAAGTTATATATACCTTTTCCATTGATTTGGCTTTCTCACCTGTGAATTGATATACTTAAGAAAAACTCTACAGTTGAGTTTTCAAGCATCTAAACCTGAACAGATTGAAGAGCTTCAATTTATTTGGTGCCTAGTGCTAAATTACATTCATTTTGTATTCAGTTCTGCTATCTGATTCATACATCAGCCTAAATAACCATCAATCTTATTAAATAAGCATAATCTCACTTTTTGAACAGTCTTCTTGACTACGCTGAGGTGATTTGTACATGTAAGCATTCTCAGCCTAGGGTGGCAAAACTGTGGTCTCATGGAGCCATAGGATTGCTACATTAAGGCACTTCTAGGTTTACATGTTTAAAATATTGAATACTCATTGCACAATTGCAAAAGAAAAGTTGTTTCAGTTTCACCTAATGTTACCAAGATAAAAGGTATGTCCTATCTATCTAGTTTTCTCTTTCAGATTTATATTAATTATCAGTAGAATAATTAACATAACTGTTAGGAGTCACAGGCTGAGAGGTGCTGTCATAGAGTTAACAGTTCTGTATGCACAAGGAGACACTTCATCAGAAGTGTCTGGTAAATCTGTATTCTCTAAGACACAACAGCTTTTCCGAGAAGCTGATTTTGCTGGTCAATCTAGAAACACAGGTAGCACACAATAAAGAGCACAACTGATCTGAAGACTCCTTAACAGTTTCTTGTACGTATCTTTTTCACTAAATACTCTAAATCGACTTTCTACCTCTCTGTGTTAGCTGTTCAAGGCAAGGTTGGACGTGGCACTTGATGCCATGGTCTAGCCTTGAGCTCTGTGGTAAAGGGTTGGACTTGATGGTCTGTGAGGTCTCTTCCAACTCTGATGATACTGTGATACTGTGATAGACAATGTATATTACCATGAAATTTAAAAGGAAATAAAGAGTCAAAACCCAAAGTTTGCTGTTCTAGCTCAAAAAGTCATTATAAAGAGACTGTAACACACAGTTATAAATGGTAACTACATTAAACCCAGGGGTTTGATACATGCCTGTGGGTCACTTCTTAGCGATGCTACGCCACCACCACCAAGGGCATTCTTCAGAACGAAATTTAATCCATGGATTCCTGGCAGCTCATATCTGTAAAATAAAATCTACACATTGTTTTTCAGGAGATTTTGCAAGGTACTTGCACAGAACATCAAATCAAAAGACAGCATGCAAAAATGTTATGCTTCTGATGGCATTCCACTGCTGAGTCAAGCCTAGAAGTTAACTCAAGATTTAACCCACCGCCATCCCTGCCTTCTTACGCCTTCCCCTTTCCCCAGATCAGCAGTCCTTAATAGTTTTAAGCTAGGACCATAACACAATCATTCTCCTCTTATTCAACTTCAAAATCCATTACTTTCTAATCAGACTGGTTTCTACATTGATTTATTTATTTTCTAAGAGGTAAAGTTCCATAGACAAGAAGTTCAAGATCCAATATGAACTTGGGCAGAGGTAAGTATTTTTAATATTTCTTGTTCCTGATACTGAAAAATACTATCACATAATTCCTAGAACTCGCCTTTGCTAAAGAAGGTTCCCAGCTAATTGGGAAGGTTTCCTCTTCATTATTGAGAAATGAGTCACTAGATCAAACTATTAAAACTAATTACAGGTAAAATTTGTAATAAATTAAAAGCAGAGCTGTGTTTCAGTGCTTTCTTGGAGCCAGGTACTTTGTTCAGATAAAATCTGAGTTTAGTGTGACAGACCTATTTTTCCTGTTCCATTGCTACTATAAGCATTTTTCCATCCTTGCTTTTCACTGGTACAGTTCCAATTTGGAAACTTGTAGAAGTTTAGCAAATGGCTCTGTGGTTTCCTCACAAAGCTCTTTAAAATCCTATAAATAGGTCTATGGCATATTTCCATTTGCCTCTCCTTGCACAGGTTTTCAGTGTTTTGTCATCTTCCTTACATTCTTCTTGTTTTCCTTTGTTTTTGTTTTCCTCCAACGTTTTCTTTGCCAAAGGACTTGACTCCTTTTTTTCCATAGGAGAAGATTTAATCAGAACATCAGCAAAACATGGTGAATAACAGTGAAAGATGATACCCAATTCTTGCTCTGTTTCCAGATGTTTGACTGCTGTAATTTAAATCAAGCCTCCTCCAACACTACCTACTTTCCTTCAGTTACCTATCTGGATCTTCATCTGTTTGGGACAGATTCTTCAAAGCTACCCTCTGAAATGGCTGGAATTTCTTGCAGTGTCCTTGTACTGCCTGCTTTGTCACTCTGAGGATTATCTTTTCCAGTTCCTTTGTAGCATTATGAAAATTATGTCTGTTATTGATATTCACAACTCTTGTATCTTAGCCATGTGACCCAAACCTATTGGAGGAGATCATCCTGCTGAGTGGCCTGGCAAAAACTAGTTTGCTCTTGCAAGCAGTCAAGGAGTGTCAGTGCCTGTCTCCCAGGCAAGGAGTTTTCACTGTTCCTTCTACTCTTTTCATTACCACACTGCACTGTAGCATTAGAATTATTAGTTGTTATTAAGAAAAAAACCTGGTATTAGCATTCTGTTACCTTCCTTGAGAACTAGTTTGCCAGGCAACATTACCATGCTTAAAGGATAATCAATGGGAAGTCAGGAAAGTTCAATGAATCCAACAGTGCTCTACTGGACAGCAGGAATAGAAAGAATAAAGCAAATTCCACAATAAGCTTTCCACACAATTTACTTAATTTAACAGAATAATCAGCTACATAGCAGGATCAGAGTAGCCCACAAACATTTTGGCTAAAAAAGAAAATCAATACAAATTACCAACAACCATATACTATGAGAACTAGAGAGATACCAAAACACTACAATGTAAATTTTGCTCTCAAAAAACCTGACCAAAACTCCCAGGCAGCAGATTTCATAATTGGCAGATCTCTCCACAACAATTAGACTACTGGAATATGCACCCTACAAGCTAACAGCTCTCAGAACAAGTTTCATGAAAATCCATCATTAAAAAAGATCAGGAGATAAACTGAGTAATCTACAAAAGCAGAAGCAAATGGCAAGAGTTGAAGAATTTAATTTCACTTTCTTCAGTTAATTCTGCCAGAGTATGTACCACAGGCAACAGATCTTAAATTGGAACCTTACAGAATGGCACGCTGACTTCAAGTACTTTGAAGAAACAGTTGCAGTGAGATACTCTATCTAAAACTAGGGTCATGAAATAACCTACAGAAGGTCAGCATTTTCAGTATTTAAGGGCTGTTTGAAGCACCTCAGCATCTAAGATACTTCTGCACACAACAAAAATACACTCCCACAATAAAACAGAAATCCACAAACACCATTATAACCACCTTACCAGTCTTAAGCAGCAGCAATATATTAACCAAAATGCTGCCATGCATTTACCCAGCATAATTACACAATGTAAGTTTATTTAACTGAGATCTAAAGGAATCGAATATTATCTAATTGTACAATTCAATCACAGGTTTTAAGAGCTGCTTTTAAAAAGCACAGAAAACAAATAAACCCTTCAAAGAATACCAAGTCTGTGACAGAAGCCAGTAAAACAAGGAAAATTCACTGTTCTAGCTAAACTCCTATGCTTATGCACAATGGGGTGCCTGCTTAACTACTTCCTTTGAAGTGCTCTCTGCACATACTCAAAGAAGTCAGGTTTCTCTGTGAATTTCCTGTTAAAATGCATGGAAATAATAATGGAACAAAAAACTGTTTAATGCATTTGAATGAAGGAAAAGATAAGATTCCTCCTATCAGAGTGAAGCAGAAACTGAGTCCATAGGCTTAAAGAGGTGTTTGAATATGAGATACATGGTGGAGAATTCCTGTCCCTATCCCCAGATATACAAAAGCAATCTATCCACAGTTCTTTTTCATCAACTTTTAGTAAAAATATCCCATAAGAAGAAAATCAGAATACTCTCAAAGCATAAAGAAGATAATCATATTTCAGAAGATGAAACAGCAAATTCTCACAGGGTAATTTTACTGTCCTTCTTAAATGACTAACTCAATACCACCAAATGAAAAGTTGTTTAACTTAAGATGTATCTTAAGATATCAGATGTATTAAGAACGTACTCCACACAAGGAAGGAAGCAGTCACATAAGTTTGGGCTTTGTGAATATGAGGGAATTATCTGAAAGTCCATTTTTTGTTAGTATGTTATCTGAAAATCTGAAGGTTTATGAGTTTTCAGTGTTCTCTACCATAATAATCCCACCTTTTCTCTGTTTACTACACCTATTTAATAGCTTTAATGAAAAAGATTGAAAGGGAGCTGGCTGACAATCTCTATTCTGTAGAGGGGCAGAACCACAGTTGCTATGGTTTTAGTAGCAAAACTAATACACATATTTTAGCCAGTCACAATTTAAATAAAAGAAAGGAAGGGGAATGAAAAGAGTGAGACAGTTCTTTCTATGACAGTCAAAACTAAAAAATAAACAAGCAATTTAAAAAGAAACTATACAATCTGAAACACATGAGCATAATCCTTATAATCCTAAATATTTCCACAAAAGGGTTTATTCTTTTTCTCCAGTAGTTTTTCAATTCACTCACAGAGCTCCATTATCACATCATTAAAGAGCCAAACCCAGGAACAGATAATCTAATTAATCAAAATAAATTCGCTTTATCCAGATACAGCAAATTTCAACTTGTATTAAACAACATTAAGTAACAACAACTGATCAATTTCTAGAAGCATCATTATGAGGCATAACATTTTTTATTCCTTTCTGTGCCCTGTTTCAGAGGAAAATCAATTATGTGTCTTGCTATGGATTTATTAGATACATAGATTTGTTAGCACTTAGGAAACAGTGTGTGAGATTTGCACTGAGCTGCTTATGAAGACAAAGAACAGCACTTACAGCTAAAAGATCAGGGGTCAAAACAACTCCGAACTTGCTCTGAGGTTGGAGCTGCACCTTTCTGACTCAGTCTCTTTGAACAAGCAAAGAGATACTTAATAGTTTATCCACTACCCATGGAAATACAGAATGATGTTGGCAAAGACTGTATCTGCAGAACAACTTACATTATATCTAACAGGTTTTAGAAGAGTGAATGCTTTGTTGCAGTACTAAGCTTTTGTTTGTTTCTGAGGAGAGAGAAAGGTTTAAAATCTGTTGACTGATTAATTGGAGAATGAGTTAGGCCTATCACCTCATGCTAGGAGAGCAGTTTGTGTCTCACTTGCCAGTCCCCAGGAAGGACCCTGTGCATCAGCTGAGGATACCATGAAAACAAGAATGTAACATATCCTGACTGCTGGCAGAGGATATTCTTTGGAAGAGGAACAGCAGGTAAATGTGTCCTGGCTAGGGCAACTTCTCTTTCATACTTTAAAAAGGGCAATTAGCTGTGGTTTTACCTTTAAAATTGTGTTTTAGTATACGTCACAAAAAAATCAGGTGAGAGTGAATGCCTTCTCTGAGTGAATTTCATAAAGATTAAGATGTTTTCAGAGATAGGGATAGGCATGTTTCTGATGGATCATCAGGTAAGTTTGGGCTCCAGTCTATATTGGCTGTATAAATGTTTTTCAGGTGATGTTTCAGGGATTTCAAACTCCCAGTTCTGCAACGGATCTGAGGCTTGGGAAGCTTCACTAGGGATGCTGCACTCTCCAACAGTGTAGAACCACTGGAAAGATAAGTTTCTCAAAGGACATTAGAAGCTATTGCTATTATGTATTTTGTATTACTATTCTGTGCAGGAACAAAATGAAAAAGTAACTCCAACACTAACATGCTAATTCTGGAAAATGCCTTCACTAACTGGTTCACTGCCTTTGTTCAGCTTCAGGAGAGGTCCAAGTTCATGTTCATTTTCAATGCCCACTGCTCAAGTTGATATTTAAAAATGCAAAGGAAAATACACAAAAATATTGAAGATGAGACACACAGGTTTGCAATATTGATGTTAACATACTTTAAGATAACTTCTGACACCATCACCTATCTACCATATAAATGTGGACTACACAGTGAGCAACTCACCTTGTTACTAGTTCTTCTTCAGGTGTTCCTTGCTCTAAAAGATGTTGGAAGTAATTCTGCAGGGCTTCAGCGGTCAAAGTTTTCTTCAGGTATGGGTAGTAGAGGGGATGCCGTGCTATCACACCTGTTAGGTGTACATGGTGTTAGCTGGAATAGAACCTGTTAAAACCAATTTGTATTTATCCTTTCAAAACTGATTTGAGATTCTCCTCTTAACTAACACTGTATGTATGGATCCTCTTTTAATGAGCTCCTGAATAAAAAAGCCCAACAGTGTAACAGCTTCCCCCGTCCACAGAGAGAGAGTGTGGGGCATGACATGAAAGACTGCTCCCAGACTAAGCAGACTTTTTTCTTGCAGTAAAAAGTCCCTGCCACCAAAAGACACCTAAAGGACAACATCGTAACAAACAGCCCACAGGTAGCTGCCTACCCCTCAATGGTTTGCAAGACTTAGGTAAGTAATTACAATTAAGCATAACAAGGCTTGATGAGTGACTGAAGGACTGGTCCTTGCCCCAGCCCTTGCATGAGATCCTGACCTAAGTGTGAGAAACTGCAATTACATTTTTATTGCTGTAAATAGGCTTTCATAAGCTTCAGATAACTTTATGCTGAAGTTCCACAACAGGATCAGGAAAGTAGATTTGTGTCACAGGGATCTTTTTATCTGTGGACTTCAAAGCTAAATTAACCTTGAAGGTCAAGTTTGTTTTGTTACTCTTTAATAAAGAAATAGTGTCTTTACATCTGAGGAAGTCTATTAGCTACGCATCTTTCATCATTTGTCAATCCTACAGTGCAACAGT
Organism: Pogoniulus pusillus; assembly: GCF_015220805.1. Classification (NCBI taxonomy): domain Eukaryota; kingdom Metazoa; phylum Chordata; class Aves; order Piciformes; family Lybiidae; genus Pogoniulus; species Pogoniulus pusillus. The sequence continues at coordinate 16,506,520 of NC_087272.1, read as the reverse complement.
GGTTAACCATTGGGAAACAAAATAAAAAAGAAAAAAACAACAACATTCCTTCATTATTCAACCCAAAAAGTTTCAAACAAAGACAAGAACACGATATTCCTAAATGAACATAATTCATCCATTTTAGCATCACAGCTAATAAGCAAATCAAGTCCCAAACGCACCTTTAATTCATACTGAGCTTTGAACACCACACACTCTCATCTTCCAACAAGTGAGAGAGCCAATTGTTGCATGCAGAAGTAAGGAACAGAAGGAATTATTAAACAATGCAAGAAGCAGCAGAATCAATGTAAAGAGACAAAGAGACTGCCCACTGAAATACACCATTTGGATTAACAATGTAAGAAAAGCTTTGTCTTACATGCAAGGACACCATTGGTATTTCCCAACACCATCAATGTTTTAGCCATATACATGTATGGAAATATTATGCATGAGATCAGACAACCAAGAGATTATATAACATAACACATACACAAGAAGGAGTGGCAAGTAACATTTAAAGGAATCCCTAAGCATGTCTTAACCTGGGGGAGCTTGACTTTGCAAACCTCAAGAAAAATCTTTATAGCATGACATGGAAGTATTTTTTCTTAAGTACCTTTGATTCTAACAGCTGCTAGACCAAAAACTACAGATACTTAATTAGTAAAGCTCTTGGTTTATAACGATTATTTTTTGTTTTGGCACAAACACATAAAAAAAACAAATCACCTGGCATGAGATTTCAAAAGAACTAAGAGCACTTGATATGTAGTAACTCTTAGGTGAAAATCTTACATCACTTCAGCAAACCAGAAAAAAATACCTATGTTTGCAGAGTTGCCTTTGTCTCCACTTCTAGTATAGGCAAGGTCTTCTAAGCGGTAAGTATGTGGACCACTTGGGAGATCTGTGCAGTAGATAAATGAATGGGTTTTAGTGATAACTACAGACAATAGTGCATTTTGAAGAAGTTAACTGTCATTTTAAATAAATACCTTCTGCACTGTTTGTAGTACTCCTGAAAGCATTTCCAAAGCTTTCTTCCCACAAGAAAATCCAGAGAACGTGAGGTGAGGCTGGAGGCCAAAATTATGAAACTGATCTCTCCTGCTCCATCTCCCAAATTCCTTTTACCTTTTTAAAGCTGAATACTATGACAGACATCTCTCTTCCACCACCTCTGAATGTGAAAATTCATCTTGGTCTTAGCAACGTGGTATTTCTGAAGGATGCATAGCAGCTACTTGTAATCTCTAGATTAGCTGACAACTTTTGTCTCCTACACACACCCATCTCCCTGCTTCCTGTGCAAGTGGAAAATACATATAGTTGCTACTGTCTTGGTAATTCTGTAATGTTTGGTTATTCTGATAATGTCTGTAGAAAACAGTCACAATTTAAGGTTCCATTTCAAGGCAACATGTGTCTCTCATTTTCATATGCACTGCTGTAGCAGTTACTTATTCACCTGCACAGAATAAAATCAAGATTTTTTTTTTCCTGAGTTACTAATTTTGCAAATATCTTAGTACTATATAAGAAGAGGTCATAAGTGGTCATAAATGTATTCACTATAGGAAGTCAATCTTAATTTGTTACCTTGTCAATCTCTAAGAAATAGACTTTCAAGCCTTTAGGAATGTTGCAATTCACCAAACAAAATCTGTATTATTTTAATCCATATACACATAAAAAAAGCCAACCCTCTTCCTGTCCAAATCTTGAAATTCAGTCTTGTGGTATCCACACAGTTTATACTGAGGTATGATGGTTAAGACACTGAGCACAGATGCCTTGCAGTCACTGATTACTACAAGTAGTAGGCTGTCACTGCCTAGTTTCTGTCTCCTAAAACTGGCAGAAGTTGCATCTCTCGCAGTCTCTGCTCCTTGAACACCATCAGGGGGAACATTCAGCAAAGGGAAACGACAGCCTTCTTGCTTTCGTCTGTGAAAACTGCTGCTGCTACAGCCACAGAGGGTGAATGTCCTCAATTTCCTTTTTTTTTTTTTTAGTAAAATACAAAAAAATGTGTGCTCTGGGCACATGCTTGTCACAGACAATTTATGTCTAGTAAGTTAACAGCTGTCAAATTTAAAAGGAAGTGAAAAGAGGGTCTCATAAATCAATTATGTTGGATGAATACATTGTAAGCCAACAATGCAATTTGAAAATGCATCAGTCTGTCTTCTGCTATGGATACAAACTATTGTTCTGTTTCTGTGATTTGTTCTTAATTTTAGGGATTAAGAGACCCATATTAATGATGTTATGCTCTAAATGCTGGCCAAAGACAGACCGTACTAAGTAGTGTAGTTGTATCAATTTAAATTAATCCCCAAGATGCAAATGAATGCTTATATGATACTTAAAAATATAATTAACACTGTGACAAGTTCAAGTACGATCTAAAATGCACCTACTATTAAGGCATGGGTAGATACTCTCCCTGTGAACTTTATTAGGCAAAAACAGAGCTATCCAAATCAACATTATATTTAACTCTTTCCTGCCCTTGACTCCTCAAGACATGAGAAAAGCTGGCCTGAAGAGCTTTGGCAAAGGAAGAAACCATGTCCAAATCATACTGGCTGCATTTTTCACCATTCCCTATCAGAAAGAGTGGCTGCAAATCTATGGCAGTGGAAGATAGACAGATCTCAGAAGCTCAATTGAGTATGGCATTGAAGACACCATGGATGCAAAAATGCCTCACCACAAGATGAGGCATTTGTATAGTGCATCCTGTTACTTGGTTGAAACAGATGAGGCAACGCCTATGAGAACAGATTTGCTGGCACATCTCAGCAATAGTAACAGGGAAAACAATAACCAACAACTAGAGGCTTGCTGCAGGAGCTGCACAGTACTGGGGCATAGCTAGATCAACCCACACACCAGACAACAATATATCAGCATTAAACTGCTTTAACTAAGACCTAACATTTTAGAACATATACTAGGATGCTGCCAAAGATTATGTGGTACAACAGTTCATCATTGGTGTTTGTGTCATAGTAGCATGAAATCTGAAAAGGTGAAAACATACAATGAAAGAGGTGACACGAGGTGTTTGCTTTGAGTTGGATGCCCAGTCTTTTCCATGTTCACTCCCATGTGAAATGCAAACAGAAATGTGCCATGAAACTCTGCAGAAAATATTAGAGTGTATTTATTTAATTGGAGAATATTATTTTTTATGAAACATCTCCACTGACAGAGGATCTGAAAAAGTCTGGCTAAAGCTCACTGTTAATTTTAGACAAGACTACCACACTTCACACACCACAGAAATCACACTATTTTAAATAATTTCATTCAATCCAGAATTCAAGAAAAAAAATTTAGTGCTTTCCAAAGTCTGAAAGATGGCAATGTTTAAATTGTCTAAGATGTAGAAGCCTTTTCTCCATGAGACACTTTACACAGTTCTTGACAATCTCCCTTTAAACAAAACCAGTTCAAGAGTATTCTGGTGGTCTTATTTATTATTACCCTAATTGATTTATCTTTCATGATCTGTTTATCAGGAAATTGTTTTAATTTAATAAACATCTTAAATGAATCTACAAAAGAATTCCCTTCCAAGCTAGGGCAAATGGTAAATTCAAATCCCACTCTCCCAGAACCACATCTAGCAGCATTTTTGAAATCCATTTTCACATATTTCTCTTATCTGTTCCAAGACAACTAACAGTCCCTCACACTTGAGATAATCATGAAACTAAAAATATTTCCCTCTTTACTAAATGCTGACAGAAAATGTTTTGGAATAAGTTGCTCTTTTTACAACCCAACCCATTTGTCTCTTTCTCATCCCTGCTGGCCATGTGTTAAGCCACAGAAGTAGGTAAGCTCTTTTTCACATACAGGAAACAATTCTATTTACAACTAAGAGCAAAAGTTTAGAGAACCTTCACAGGGGAAGCAAGCAGGGGAGCTGCCCCTCAGAAGTGGTGTTTTGCCTGCTTAAATGCTGATGTCAGGCATCTCAGAAAGTCTTCTCAAACAGTACAAAAAAGGGAGTTTAATAGCTTTTTGTTTCACCAGTAGCTGGCATTGTAGTCGTCTTGAAAAAAAAAAAACAGAATAACAAAAACAAACCAAGACCTTTGCTAACCTCTTTATTAAACAGAACAATGACTTCCTATTCCTTAACCAGTCTAATGCAGCAAATTCCCCACTGCCCTCCTAGGAACTCCCAGGTATCAAATGTGACATTAGATTTGCAATAGATGCAACAGCTGAAAAAATACTTAAGGGTTTGTTTCTACCCAAAACAAATCATTGCACTGAAGACATGTTTGAATAGACAGGGAAAATGAGCTTGTGCATGGCCATCAGGCATCCAGGATCAGTGACTTTCAAATGGCAATAAACACATAGCTATCTGTGTACCACAAAATTTGTCTACATGATAAAGACCATTCCCCATTAACTTACAGGCAATTGTTACACTATTTCATTGCCAGTTTTGACATATACTACTCAGTTATATCTGGGAGTCAAAATAAATCTTAATACTGTGAAGGCTCCAATACATTAACCTTTTTGAGTATACACAGACTTAAATGACTGAATTACTCTTTCAGCATCAGTATTGTTTTTAGAACTATTTCTAACAAGTAATCTTTAAGCACAGTCGCCTGATTTAGATTTGAAAATAGCTATCCACAGCTTTAACTTAATTCTCATTTTTCTCGTGAGCAGGAGTAAGGTAATTAAGATTCTGTCTGAACTAAAAGGGAATTATGAAGTGTGCTATACATGAGGAATTAGTGTTTATAGTTCTTCCATTAGAATGAATATAAACATTTTCAAGTGTTTAGCACTTCTAAAAATCCATAATGCAGTGCCTAGCTTGTATGAACAACTCTGAACATTTTCTTTTCACTACAGACAACCTGATATGCTCTATTCAGTGCCTTGGTTTACTCCTCTCAAGTTTCTCATTTTCTTTCTGCAGAGAATTTAGTTAGACAAGTCTAACAGCAACACAGAAATTACCATGCTGGATCATTACTCAAGTGCATTTGTCTTGCTAAGTCCCTAGTTCCAGGTTGATACCATTCTTGTTTTATTTGTGAAGGCTGCCATATGAAATGAGGCCAAATTTTAATTATTTAGGTGTTAAGTATTCTGTAAGTCTGTCCTCCACACTGAACATGATTAGTCTGATATAAGGTAAAGCAAATATTTCCCAGGATTAACAAAGATTGCAGTACACTTCGAAACCATGTCTCAATTTCAAGGCAGTATTCAACTATCTTCAGTTCTGTCTAACTAAGGCTTAGGATTTTTGAATCACAACTTCCTTGCATACTCATTATAGTCTCAAACACATTTTATACCGCATGATGCTAACCTCCTTTCTTCTGAGGAAAGTATTTTATGTGTTTTATAGCATACTTGAAAATCTATAGTATGAAGAGGTAAAATGTATTTCACAGCCAAAAACTAGCCCATGTTCCAGGTTAAAGATAGCAAATAGATTCACAAATAAAAAGATGAACATACCTTTCAATTCACTGCTTATCTTAGGTGGATCACACGAAACAACTTTATCTGCTGTAAATGTGAGATCCTCCTCAAATCTCTCGACGTGCTGCCCATTTAAAAACAGGTTGATCTGGAAAAGGTACCCATTTTCAAATTAAATTAGAAATCCAGTATAATAGCAATAAATATGGCTATTTCTAATTAAGTAGTACTGATCTTGCTTTCAGTAGGCTTGTTGGAATTTTTCTCCCTAGGGAAAAGTTTGGGATACTTTTTAAACATGAAAACACACATGCACTGTAAAACCACTGGTTGATCTATGATAAAATTGGGACAATTGCATAAGAGCAGTGGAAACAACAAACAATTTACTGAATCCAAACTGATACCCTGAAAGTTGTTATCAAACACAAAACAAAAGAACCCACTGTAGCAATGTTAACATACCTGACAATCTCCTTACGGAGGCTTTTTGGTTTTAGGTCAAATGCAGAACAAGAGCAACTAGACTCTTTATAACTGAAATTCCAATCTAGAAAAGCAGATAATTCATACCTTACTTTGTAATATCTAGCTAGGCCGTTGTTGTTAATACGTGGCTAAAACTTTCATGCAGGACTTGAATCACTTACACCACATTTTTACACAACCTTTATTAGCGTAGTATGACACTGATGGGTCACATGGCTTGCTGCTAATAGTGTATCAGTGCATTCATCACATTAGCTACATAGAGCAAAGGCTTTGATTTTCTGAATGGGAAAGCATACATGAGACATTGCTTTCCTTCCCTGCTAAATCAGGTTACTAACTGGATCACAGAGCTAGTTAGTAAGATCACATTTAATGACCAAAGCGTCACTAGGCTAAGCTTCCATAACAATATTAATTTCACACTAAACTTGGCAATGACAGCCCATTTGTGTAATGCAAAACATAAAGGACCATAAAAATAACTACCTGAACCTCTTTTGTAAGAAGAAAGACTAAGATTTTAAAAATGCTTTTCTACAATACCGTTTATAATCTTAGTTTTAATAACTGAATAGCATCTCCTCTGTGAAATTAACCTTAAATGATCTCCCACTCAAATCTGGGGCTGTACATGCATGTTAGTAAATGGAGATGAAACATGCCTTTTCTAAAATGCTTAGAACATGTCTATTGACTGCTGATGATAGTTTTGCACAGTTGTTTTTTTAATCAACTGTTTTTTGTTTGTTTCCTGTGCTCCTAAGGCTTCCATTCACCACTCTAAGCAGAAGCCTGTTACAGTATATGTGGTTCAACTGTTGTAAAATGTTCTGTGTGAATAATTTTAGTCTATGGGAGAATACTCTTTAATCAAAGTTACCAGAATCATTTTCAGTTCTAGAATTCAGAGCCACCAAAAAATGTCAAAGTCAACAGAACTTTTCATGTTACTTCAAATTGAAAAGGGAAGGCTTTAAGCACTAAGTCTTACCTGAACATTGCTTTTTGGATAATAGAAGAAAAACGGCCTCAAAACTGGAGACCTGGACACATAAAACAAACATAAATTCAGAAATTAATTAATATAATAGATCATACATCTTTGGACTATTCACACTCCATACAAACACCTGGGAAATCAAAAGCTGTGCAGCCATAATTAGCAATGCTTATCCAGACAATTCTGGGAAGTCTGAGAAACATTATTAAGAAAGTAAATATTAACTGAGGGGAGAGGGAGGAAGAGTAGCCAAAACAGCGAAAATATTTTCTTGTCAAAGGATGTACTTCATGACAGTGAAGTCTATTCTATCATCAGCCCCACATTAATAGCTAGGGTAGTTACACAGAGCTACTGGATATATATCCAGAGTCTCCTCCCCAACTTTTACATGCAAGACATGACATAATAGAGAAAACAAAACATTTCAGATGCTCTCATGATTAACTATGAAAATGTGAGCATATATATCAACAGCAGATTTTAACCGTATGTAGAAAAACACTGTAACAAACCAATACTATTCTTTTTTCATGTTCAACATCATTATGTTTAAGATCACTCACATAATCGGTTCATGCTAGCTATTTGTAGGATGTTTGGGGAGATTTAACCTCTAATTTCTGGGTGAAGTGGGCTGGTAGAGATATAAACTTGCCATAGCTATATCCCAAACTAAGTGATTCAAGAGATATCCCAAACTAACAGATCCAAGAGGTACCTGTTTCAGAAATCTGCACGTGTTAACATATGCTCAAGCTACTGCCCTTCCATAAAGCCACATTTGAAGCTCTCCCTACAGTTCACTAAGCCAAGAGCTGATTGGAAACTTACATAAGTCATACTCCATAAAGAATTTTATTATTTGCATACATATCTTGTAATGCTCACTATTATCTTCCCATCGGTTATTAAGCAAAGGAAAGACTTTAGCTACTTCTGTGGTTGCAGTTTCAAGGTGGAGAAGCCTATGAGAGTGAGAGGTAAGAATATTCCCACAGTACATTACAAGTTAATAATGATCAGGAGTTGACTCACACTCTGGGGCGCCCCCCAACAACTGCAGTGAGGCCAGGTGCTGGAAATGGAAATTAAAGAACTGTTAAAGCCATATTCAATATATAAGCACTAATAGCTTAACCATTGCTTGAACTGCTATTATAATATACATTTAATCAACAGCAGGAAATCTCTAACGAATAATTACCTATGCTCCCATAAATTAATACATCCGAGCATTTTATACAACAACTACAATGGCAAAACATGAAAAAGGTATTGTAAATTAAAAACAAAAGGAAAAAAACAATCTCTTTCAAAATGTGCAAAGTATAAACCAAACATTTTGGGTTTTTTTTGGTGAGCATTTTGTATACCTATGTCACTTAACAGAACTTAGCTTTGGGCTTTTTGTTGCTGTTTTATTTACTTTCTAAAGAAAGCAAAGAAACAAGCTGAACTTGAACCATGGTCTTCTTTAGTACTTGTTTAATATGACTTCACTTATAAATTGTTTCTGAGTGACTTGCATTTTTTCAGGATTTTCACTGGCTAGCAGCTTTTTTAAGGTGCTGAGTACTGCAGATGACACTGCCTCTCTTTGGTAGATAGGAAATTTAGGGGCTTAAGTCACTGGCATGATTCCAGATTTGCTGTAAGTCAGCACTGTGATTAGATTCTGGCTTCTCAATACCAAGTGGCCAGGCTTCACTGTCATTCTACTCCTTGCAGCATTTCTGAAAGAAATAGTTCTGCTCTCCTCATCCTGAGCATATCATCTCAGGCATTTTCTGGCACGGAAAGCAAGCATACACAATACACCAGAGCTCCATATAGTACTGCAGGAGAAAGAAATAGTAAAGTGCATAGATTAAATCAGTCTAGGAATTAACAGGCATGTTAGGCAGTCCCATGAAAACAAAGTATATGTAAAGCTGCCCACATTGTATCCTCAATTTAATGCTGGCTAAAACTGGCTTCATGCTTCCTCCAGGTATGAATTCTCTCTGTGCTCCAAACAGACTAGAAGCCATGTAACCATGCTGCTGTGGTGCTCAACTCACACTGACAATCTCTGCTTCTCAGCTTCAACTTGCATTCAATGCCTTGGTAATGCATACACAGACTAGTGGCAGCACAGATGGTACAACACAGCATGGATTATAGAGTCTTACTGAATTCATATTCATTGAAAGTGATTTCCATGAAATAATGGCTAAAAAGGCATTTTAAGGAAGTTTTTGAAGAGAGATGCTGTTACATTGTCCTTCCTACCTTGATCATGCTGCTTTTTAATTGGAGACGTGTTTGGAATCAACAAGACTAAAATTCAGTGTACATCTGAATGCCTGATTCAGAGATGGTTATTACAGTGAATCAACCTATACAGAAGAGGTCTTTTGCCTGAGCCTAGTCCATAATCACTCTGCTAGCCTGGCTGGTGTGCTAGTACAGTACTCACACACTGTAACTACTTCGCAAGATAAACAGACCTCACTGACTGTATTTGTAGCCGGATGCTGGAAAAAAACAAACCAACCAACTTCATAACACACCAACCTTTAAAAGGGGCTACAGTTGAGAACAACTGGAAAGGATTAGAGGTATTAGTATTAATGCCCTCTCTTTTCCCCTGGAAGTCTATGTTCTTTTGTGTAGGAAAAAAATAATACTGACAACAGTAACAACAACGACAAGCGATGAAGAACCGCCTCCCTACCTACTAATTTCTGTTGCAAAAAATGTAGTAGCAGATAAAATGTGAAATAAACCCTTAGTGTTACACAATTTTAAATGTCTCAGTGAAGACTGACTCCTATACCAGAGCAGCCTGAAGCAGAACACTGCCATTCAACAGTAAAACCAACTGGAATTATTTTACTGAATTACATGCTTTGTTTATTTAGGTTGTTGGAGGACAAGGCTAGATATGGTAAGGTCATGTTGAAAATATAGGTTCATGAAGTTAGTTAATTTAAATTATCTGTGGATTGTCACAGGGCTCACTTCCTGCTGTGCAGCTGACCTGCTCATTAAGGATACCAGATTTTGCTCTAACATCAATTTTAACTTCCTGAAAGGTCTCAAAGAAAGCTCTTCACTTGCCTGCTCTCACACAGCAGAACTTGCTTCCTACAACAAAGCACTTTCCTAAATACTGACAAGAAAACAATCTATGTAAGAGAAACCACTGCTTACACTTCAAGGTTATGATAATGTAATGTTGCCTGCTATCAGTAGTGTTGCAAGTAGCACAAGATAGCAGTAACATCGGATCTGCCTCTGGACATACTACAGCTACCCCTGCGCATATATGCAATTGCAGAGCAAAGGTACACCAGTATTCCAGATGCAACAGTATTAATTTCTATCTTACAATTATCCAATCCATGTTTTATGGTAATGTAAGTAAGATGTAGTATCTATTTAGAGTTCAGGCAGAGAAGATGAAGCAAATTTTAAAGGGCTTATAATCAGTGATTGACTTGTGTAGACAACTCTAGCCTGCAGCACCTCACCTCAACCCAGGGCTCAGATCCTCATTACATTTCTCTAGTAAAATTGAAAGAAGGCAATGGAAGGTGAAGCAAAGTCAGGTTAACAGTGAGTTTGTCACTGTGGTCAGACCTACTTCTCCTAAGTTAACTGTGATACCCTTAGATCAAGTGTTGTCCCAAGACACCTTTTTTGAAAAGACCTACCTGTGCTGTACTTCTTTTTTACTTTACATTTTTTGCTTAAATACCTGCACAGACACTCTACCACCTTCCTTTCTGGAAAAAAATATCTTTAGCTACAATGACAGGAATAATTTGTGATACTTGTAGTATGAGTATCAATCAGGCTGCAGTATCAAGTTGATTAGATTATCCACTAAATTGAAGATCTCTCCCAGACACTTTCCATGATTACTGTTTCCTGCTGGAGCTCCTGTTCATTAGTTTCTCAAGACAGATAAAGTATCACTAAGCACAGGGTCATCCTCTCTGTCACCACTCACTCTCTTGAACAAGTTGCTTCACTTGGAGCTGATGAACAACTCACCCACTACCTGCCAGCTTCTGTGCTTCAAAATGGCACTAGACAATGCACTGCAAAATAAGCTAAACGACTTTGAGACCCTCCTTTTAATCTGTTTATGTTCTGACCATGTTCATCTGTAGGTACAGTATTTGTCTGGTCTATATAATTATGTTTACTTTGCTTCAAGTATACATGATCCAAAAGCTCACCATTTCCAAGAACGTCTTCCCTCACAGTGCCTGAGGAGCTAGCCCAGAAACTGCAAATTCTTCAGGTGACTCAGCATTTGAAAGCAATGAGTCAGTACTGGGGGTGACGGCTGATGGCCATCTGAACATAAGCCAGACATGGGCTCAGGTGACCAAGAAGGCCAACAGCATCCTTGCCTGGATGAGGAATAGTGTGACCAGCAGGAGCAGAGAAGTGATCACACCCCTGCATTCAGCATTGGTGAGGTCACACTTCAAATACTGTGTTCAGTTTTGGGCCTCTAACTACAAGAAGGACACTGAGTTGCTGAGTAGTGTCCAGAGAGAGCAACAAAGCTGATAAAGGGTCTAGAGAACCAGTCTTAAGAGGAATGGCAGAAAGAATTGGGATTGTTTAGTCTCGAGGAGACCTAGCTGCTCTCTACAATTCCCTGAAAGGAATGTGGATGGTAAGAACGCCCTGTGTTTTGCCTCCTTGATAGATGCTCTATCCCATTCAAATTCTACTTTAATAACCACACCCAAGTTTGCTTTATTACTTCTTACTTTTTAATCTATCTATGTCTCTACAAATCTCTGTATTTTTCAACAGAATAAAAAGCTACACAATATATGGGAAAAAAAAGACTGCATAAAACATTTTGTAAAGTGTTTTGGAATAAAACATCAGAAAAATGCTATGACTACTAGAAATCTAAAAAGCTTTAAGTACTTTAAATTCAACAGGTGGCACTTACTTATTTGAGACTTGACTGAGATCCAAAATCTCTCCTGCTCCTCAGTTTACAGTTTTTTATCCTAAATGGCTTATTCCTTTTATTTCCAATAGCTATATTAAGTCTACCAAAATGTTATCTATTTACTGCATGTTCTAAGGAATTATATATATATATATATGATGTCTTTATATACAAAGAAACAGATAAAGTAGCAGAAGGGTTTTTAAGTGATTAAACCAGACAAATCTGAAATCCACTGTTTTCATTTCTTCAGTATAGTTGAGTACAGGCACGAAATACCTAACATCTTTGTTATGTGCAGGGGTCAATTGTGTGATCTTAATTATTCTACGTCTTCTGAATACAACAGATAAACTATTCCCTGAAATATTATTCTAAAAAAAATAAAATAAAATAAATAAATAACTGCAGCAAATGCTTACTTCCAGAAATGTCCTTGTTCTATCTTCCAACACACTTAGGAGATCAGTCATAATATTTACATATACTCAAGCACTTTAAAATCTCAAGTTGTATTAAACAGCTGTCATCTTAGTGTCAAACTCCGGTCATTTTAATGTGAAATAAGGGTCAGCACATGATTTTAGCCATTAGTAAGACACTACTTTGCTACTGAACCCCTATTAAACTACAAATTCCAGTTTCCCACAGAAAGTGTCTTCTTGAGCCTCTTCTATATTGCATTTTATTCAGGAAAAAAAAATCTGAATTTTAAAAAGACAAAATAAATGCACTGCATCAACACAATTACTTCAACACTAACTATACAGTTAACTGGACAGTATGTAATAACATTTTCACTGTGGAATACAAATCTGGTGTGTGACTCCAGAAACAGGCTCTTTCCCATTGCTGCTCATTAGCAGCAGTTCTACGAATTGAAGCAGACTTATTTTTCCTTTTAGGAATACATGTTACAGGATGTTAGAAAAAGTTTAAGCTGTTCCTTTAGGAAACAAAACCAGCACCCTCAGCATTGTCCACAGAGACTGCCTGATTCTTCACAGGAATGTATCTGTTTCATCAGAAAGAGCTCTAATAACATGAACTGTAAGCTTGCTAGCCACATTAAGACATATTCTGGTAACTCAATTTCAGTACTGGACATAATTCACCCAACCCAGGTAGCAAAGATTTTTTGATGATGAAGAACAATAAAGAAAGGGAAATAAAACCTTAATAAACATAGCACTTTCAGACTTCAAACAAAGTTTAAATGCACGCCAGTTGCTTTATGCAAGAAGAGGAACAGATTAAGAATTTGGAGATACAAACCTGTGTCCATTAACACCCATTAGGGTCAATGTAGGTCCACTGCTAAATGTAGTGGGTGCCCTGATGACAAAGGACACAAACAAGGCAGAGCTACTGAATGTTTTCTTTGTCTGTCTATATTGCTGGAGATTGACCTCAGGAGTTGCAGACCACTGAGGCACTAGAGCAAGTCAGGATAAAGTAGGAGTTTGCTTTGGTTGATGAGCCCTGGGCTAGGGATCAGTTGAGCGACCTGGACATCCATAAATCCATGGGTCCTGATGGGATGCACCCACAAGTACTGAGGAAGCTGGCATAAGCCATTGCTAGACCACTCTTCATTATCTTTGTTAAGTGATGGGGAAAAGGAGAGGTGCCTCAGGACTAAAGGAAATGTCACTCCAGTCTTAAAAAAACACAAGAAGGGGGGCCCAGGTAACTACAGACCAGTCAGCCTCACCTTCATCCCTGGAAAGGCTATGGAACAACTTACCCTTGGTGCTGCTTCTAGGCATATCAAGGATAAGAAGGTCACTGGGGGCAACCAACGCAGTTTCACCAAGGGGAAGTCATGTTTAATCAACCAGATAGCCTTTTATGATGACATAATCAGGCATTCCTCAGTTTTAATAACATGCTAAAACAGAATAGCAAACTTTTGCACATCAGTGTAACCATGGATAGGAAAACAAAGAAGTGAGGAAACAGAAAAAAAGGCAGGGCAGGAGCAGCAAAAGGATAGTCTCAAAGAAATAAAAAAATGGAGTTCCAGAACTTTCATTTTATCATTTTCTTCATGTCTGGAGGTCTCCCTTTTGCATCAGATACCTTTTGAAAAAAGTATGATCTCACTATATACAGCACAATGAAACTGAACACAATTAGTTCCCTGGGTTCTAGTCATGTTCAGGAAAAAAAAATTAAAAATGAATCCTTGTAAGATGGTGTGAATACTTACCCATGCCAGTTCCAGCTGCTGCTATCTCTCTGGAGAAGATTTCTACAGCTTCTTTCTGTTTATGGTGCACAGCAAGCCAAATAACAGCTTCCCGAGGACTCTGCTTCAAAAAAGTAGAAATGAGATTAGCTTTTGTGCCTCTCAACTAGACTCCGCTGCACAAGGCTTTATCCAACCTGGACTTAAACACCCCCAGGGAGGAGGCAGCCACAACCTCCTGAGGCAGCCCATTCCAATGTCCCACCATCCTCACAATGAAGAACTTCTTCCTAAAATCCAGTCTAAACTTACTCACCCTCAGCTTAAAACCATTCCCCCTTGTCCTGTATCTAGACACTCTTAGGAAAAGTCCCTCTCCAGCCTTTTCATAGTAACCATTCAGGTATTGAAAGGCAGCTATGAGGTCTCTCTGGAATCTTCCCTTCCCCAGGCTGAACAACCCCAGCTCCCTCATCCTGTCCTCACAGCAGAGGCAGTTTAGCCCTCAGACAATCACTGTAGTTCAGCATGCAAGTTAAATCTAATGGAAATGCTTGGTGCTTACTGCAACAGTCTCTAAATGCCCTCTAAAAATCTGTTGAAGATCTGGAAGCTGTTCTATCAAAAATGTAGAGAAGTAAAAGCAAAAGTGATCATATAGCTGGTTAGGATACTGCAGAGGACATCTTCCTGTTGGAAAGGAACAGCTGGATTTTGGAAGTTCCAAGTCCTTCTGAATCTATGTCAGATGCTTGGAGTATCAGGAAATGAATATGCATGACTAAATAACCTATGTTAGTTTATTCCAACTTTTTTCCTTACATGTAGAAACTTCAGAAGCATTTAATAACTTCCTAGTTGTGCACAAAAATCACAAAGAGTATTTCAAAATACTGTTTTTCTTCCTTGGTAACATTTTAACAGATGTTAGCAAAACCCCTATTTCTTTACAAATACATAAACCAGTGACATTTCTGAAACTATGCTGCTAGAATTCCCTAGCCCCCAACTTCAAAATGTAGCAGCTGAGACGTGGAGCAGAAGGAATATGGGAGATTTTTAGTCAGATGAAAAGAATGGAGCCGTGACTCTACAGGAGTTCCTCCTTCCTCTGGGGTAAGAAATAGCATTTTACAGAGCACCAAATTTTGGATGAGTTAACACTGGATATGAACTGTTAAACTGCCAGTCTTTTAAATCACCTCCTAACTCTACTGCTAATTAACTGCCCACATTTCTGTAAAGCTGCATTCTTTACAAACACTACATAAACCTGCAAATTGAGTAACAGCCTTTGAAATACTGAGATCTAGCTTGCATATTAGCATCAATTTCCTGTATGCCTACAATAGTTTTTTTTTCCCAAAAGTAGTACTGCTGAACATGTCCACATTAGAAAATCTTAAGCCAACTTCAAGAATTTGAGTAACTTCAGCAATGCAGGAACATGGATCTATTTCCTAGTAGCAGTTGCTGAAATGGTGTTTATCATAAATGTAATACTCTGCAACAAGCATTCTGGCTACTCTAAAAGTATCCCAAAGAGACCATTATGCTAACAGAGTACTAAATCCTCTATTCCAACTCAAGTACATAACAAAATCCCAATGCAAACAAGCTCACTTTGCCAGCTTACACCAAGAGGAAAAACTTTCTGACTTTATAGCTGGTGCTGAGCTAAAAATTCCATAATGAAGAGCCTAGTTGTTTTAGTATATTTAAATCAAAGTCCTAAATATTCATGAAGTTGAAAAATGACTTTTCTCTCCTTCCTATTCTAGTAGCATATCCAAAGAAAGGTACTCAGAGGCACCATGACAATAAATGTAACTGTTTTCATCTCGTCTTAACTACCCCTGTGTAGCCATACTCACAGGGAGACACACAGTTCATTTGTCAGCCTCCAAGCTCCCAGACTGGAACATATCTACCACAATACTACCACGTAGGAAATACTGCAAACTTGTTTCACATTACTTTATCTTGATACTCATGTAAGCAAAGCCTAAAATAAAACTTTATCAGAGCCACAGCAGAAGAGGTTATATTACTCCAGCAGATCATGTATCACTAAAAGTACAGATATTTCCTTCTGTGAATACAGAAACAGATGTCCTGATCAAGATATTATAAATAAGGAAGCAATCAGCTTTCCAACTGAAAACAAGCTTCACTAGATTGCTGTAAAAAACCTGTTGCTACACAGAAAATATGCAACCACGCCACAAACTCAACAAATGTTTTACTTTCTTTTAAAAAACATTCAGTGTTCATAAAGCTACCATCAGCTTCATTAAATTGCTCTAAACAGTCCTTAATAGGAAATATTGAGGAAAACATACTTCAGCATTCACATTTGCCTCCTGGTTCTAAACTGTACCATGTCTTCAACGTTCCCTAAGTTCTAAGTTTACTTCTTCACCCAAAGGGGTAAGAGACAATGGTCTATGAAAACAGCAAGCTCAATCCTGTCCTGAGTTTGTGAATTCAGTATCAAAACTAGCTATATAGACTATTTCAAAGACATTTCTCTTATGGTATCATAATTGGGGGGGAGAAAAGGCATACCAAAGTTACACTTTATCACTTCATAACAATGTGTTGTAAATTGATTAGCAAAGGGTAAGTAGAAAACTAAATACCTAGCAGACTAAGTTTTTCTACAGCAAACACTTATACCTTATAGGCTGCCCTCAGACACTTTCCACATGAAATACACCCAGTATTTCTAAACCATTAACTCATTGACACAGTGGCACTGTCATAACCCCTTCTTCCTCCTCAACAGAAAAACACAGAGCAGGAGGTATTAAAAATTAACTACCACTAGGGTTACCCAGTGTAGATTCAGGTCCCTTTCTTGCTTGAGCTGGGCTGCAAGATATCAGCAAGAAACAATTGCATAAACAGGTGGGGAAGGCTGAGAAAAGAGTCAAGCATTCCTTGATTTCTCAAGGATACTCTGAGTTGCCCACAGAGTCAATACTCTACACAGCAGCTCAGACTACAGTATAAAGGCCTAGATAAGTCTAAGATATACAATGATTTCACCCAGTCCAGCTACACCAGACACCTACACTGAGCCTCAGATACTGCTCAACTTATCCTGCCTCTGTTCTTATACATATTTGCTTCTCCTCTTTAAATTTAGATGGTACAACCTCCAAAGCAGGAACTGCTTCCCTTTTGTGTTAATATGCTGCCTAACATAACACAGTTCTCATTTTGAGCCCTCTTACTGCAACCCAAATAGCCATGTCCCGTTTGGTATGCAAACATACAGTAGGAAAGTGTTTCAAAGCCTACATGCTTTCTACTTGAAGCCTCAACAGGCAGATGTTTTCCTTAGGATACTACAACTTTGTGTTTTAAATGGAACAGCAAATCCCACTTCTCATTCATTTTTCTCAAGCTGCTGTGGCTGTATTTCAGATCAAGACTTTCTGGTTAGTTTCTTCTAAACTATTGGGAGGAACCCAGCAAAGGTGATATAGCCACTTCTTGTATTTCAGCCTTAGCTCTCACAACCCACTCCAGGCATGTATGGGAAGCAAACCACAATAGAAGTAACAGCCTATTCACTTTCAGTGAAGGACCTGGGAGTTGAGGCTGGAAATACAGGAATTCATACAAACAGTTAATCTCATTTGGAAAATTAATGCAATGAATTCTGTAAACAAGGAAAACTGAACAATAAAGAAGGAGAAACTGCTCTTTTTCAGGTCATTATTCATTCCCTACAGTGAGAGAGAAAAGTTTCTACGCAGCAATTTAATTGAAGAATATATTACAATGCAATAATCACAAAGAGTTGGTACAAACAGAACATGGACAAGTTCAACATATGGAACATATGTTCCCTATGCTTCAAAATTCTGATTCTGCAATCTAGGCACCACATTTAACATTGGAGGGTTTATGGGCCTAAAATGAAAAGTGACCACATTATAAGGCTTATTCCTTAGGAAGCACGTCTTGTTGCTATTCAGAATGAAACTGAAGCTTTAAAATGAACAGCTGCAAACATAATTTGCCTAATTTCTACGAACATTTCATTTCTACAGTAAGAAGCTTGCTGTCTTCTACTCATTATGTTCTTGTTTCATATAAACATTCAGCTCTCTGAAGTGTTGGCACTCTTAAGATCAAACTCTCAGCTGACTTGTGCCACGTGTACCTTAAGAGTTTTGCAAGACTACCACTGACAAAGAAGAATTAAATGCTACTGGCTTGGAACAAACTAAACTGTCTAAATATTTAAAGTGCATGTAAGCAAGGACAAAATTTACAGTCCTCTCCCTTTAGAAAAGGATTTCCATATTCTAGATTGGGTAAACAGACCATGGATATCACAGCAGCAGTAGCTACAGCTATCATTCATATTCTTACAAATTAATGTACTATGTAGATGAAGAATTACTTAGTTGAGAAGAGAATTTCACAAATGGTGCCCACAAATAGTTTTAAAGTTGGCTGGCAACAATAATTATGCCATTTCCTGACTCCCTAATCTCTTTAACGTGGTCTGTTAGAAGTTACATCTAATGCAATTTAAGTCTCCATCATAATAACTTTTGTAAGAAGTTATTTCTTTAGACAAGCAAGATCAGAATAGACTATAACAACATTTTTGTAAGATTTCATATCAATGTTTCTGGAAGATCCAACACTGCAAAGACCTTGTCAGTGTTAATTCTGACACTGAATTCTCTGCAGAATAATGGATCGAAATTCCCAAGATTGTGGTGACTTTCTTTGAAGTTGTGGAAAAGATAACAATATGAAGAGATTAAAAGAGGTCAGAAAAAGTTTAAGAACACTCCACTGAATACTTACACCATCTATACTCCTTCTAGCATGAGGTCCATATGTATCTTCAGACCCTAAAACCTGTATGTTAACTGCACTGTAATCTTCATACCCAAGCTGACTGAAAATGAGACGAGTCCTGCAACAAATGATTTTTTTAATTAGTAAGCTGCCTCAAAATGATTATCTGAAGTAGCCCTGTGGACCACACAGAAATTAGCTCTGTTATGTAAACTGGACTATGAATACTTTACATTAAACAAATACATCTGAATACTGCAAATCAAGCAACTACCAACAAGGAAGTTTTATGCCTCTGAATTTATCCCTAGGTTTCAAGTTGAGCCTTTTGTTTATTCAAATGGTTTGAAAGATGACAGGCAAAAACAAGCTCTATCTTTAAAACAAATACAGCCTGAAATGTTATTACAGTATCTGCAGCCTCCCTGGTTTTTATACTGATAGTTCAGTTCTTAACTTTGTTTCTGCTATAAGGCATTATGAACTACCAATAAATAAATGAAAATACTTCATTACACCACAGGCACCAACAAAGAAAAACTGAACTGAAGAAGGAACTTTTATTCAAATCTTCAGGGTGTATATTTGGGGTTAATGAATACAAAACTCAAATGTCTGAAATTTTTAAAGAGAACATTTCTTCATTATTCACAACTTTCCAGTCTGGCACTGAAATCACTCCAACTCTATAAGGATATTTCCACTAAAAGCACACTGTATCAAGAGTGCCACATTTGTCCAATCACAATCAGTAAGAGGGATGAACACTGCCTTCTTTTATACACCACAAAAACCACACACTGCTTTAAGAGAGGCATAAATTAATTCTGGGTTTTGACAAATACTAAATTTGGATTAAATAGATGTCTCATTGTCAAAAACTCTTACTAAAACCAGCTCAACCTTCAAGCACCAAAACTGAAAATGACCCCTGTAATTTAAAAGAAACCAATAGTATGTGGACTCTAAACTAAATGAAAACAAACAAACAAAACCCACAGGAAAAAAAAAAAACTGGAAAAAAGCTGAAAAAGAATTCAGCTATTATAACCAGTCCAACTTATTAACATGTTGCAGATCGGAAAAAGAAGTTTAATTCTGAAGCACCTAAACTGATTTCCCAATTATCCTAATCTGTCATCTTTTTATCAGTGTAAAAGCTTTTTTCAATTGAAAAATCTGAATTATGTTAGGATGAGAAAAATACTTTCCATCAGCAGAACATTATGAAGGCATTGTTAATGTCATTGTTGTTGTAAGTGTTAGCATAGTATCTGAAAAAATAAGCAGCACAGAGGACTTAAACACAGAATGTAATTTTCTACTTGTTGCAAAGAGATGAAGGTGGCCCATGTGCCACAAACGTGGCCATCTTTATTTTGGTAACCAGAAAAAGACAGATATTTGATTTAATGTACATAAATTTTCAAGCCATGTCTGTAAGAAGTTATTTACTGTATCTATAAACATTGCAGTTCAAGATATTAGAGTTCAAAATACATTCTGTGGGTAATTTTTAGCCCTTTCATCTGTCTTTGTCATCATCAAAAATGAAAAGGACACCAACGATTCCTTCAAAGCAACTTCATCAGACATACTGCCTTGCATTCAAAAACAAACAAACAATTAAAGAAGCATGTAAGAGAGAAGTTACAAGAAGTCACATTGCAAGCAAAGTGACTTAATGTCTTAAGCTGCCAATTAATTTCACCTGTACAACTGAAGCACCTTAAATTTGAGCACCTTAATTCTGTACTTATTGCAAATAAGACTACTGGACTAGAATGTACTAGAAGCTGGATATCTGCAAGACCATGTCCTCACAACATTCTCCTGGAAAAGAAATTAGCAGAAAGACTGAAATCTCCTTAGGAGATGCAGTTCTAGATGCAGTCAGTATTAGATGTAGTCAGTTTAGTATTAGATATAGTCAGATGTAGTTAGAATGTTGATAGAGCATTCTCTGATAGTGATCAAAATACTATGATTCTTTATCTGTGCTGCCATACAAAAATCTTTCAAATATGCTGAATAAACAATTCCACACATAGAAGCTGTTTAAGACTTTCTTTAGAGGGAAAATATATTTATTAAAAAAACTGATATTTTGTGAACTTTAATGCACAAAACAAGCCATAGCTGCTCCAGGCACATCTTATAGCATAGAGACCACTGATTAAGCCAGTTAACCAGACTGCCTGTCTCCCATCAGCCCTCTTCAGATGATCACTTGGGACAGCACAGTAAGCAGGCTGAACTAATGTTCTAATGGTCATGGAGGCAGCAGCAGTACAAGTTGCTTCAATCAGCAGGACTGTTATGGTCTGGTCTGAAATAACGTCTAAGAGAAAACATGAAAGAAAATACACCATTCTACTTTTTTTTTATACTTAGCTTTCAGAATGATTGCTTTTTGAATGATTGCTTTTTGGAGTCCTCTGAGTCTGTGTATTTAACATCTCTTGACTTCTTTTTTAAAATTTAATTCATTTTCTCAGTAGCCCCTGAACATGTAACACATCTAGCATTTGAACACCTCTGAGGAAAGGGATTCCATACCTTAATTATGCATCCCCAATCACCTGCTATTTCTTGAGGGAAGTCACACAGCTCCTCCTTTATCACAGTATTGTACATGGGGACATGAGCATTAAATCACTCTAAGTCCACTGTAAACCATGCACTTCTGACAGGTGTCCATCCTAATATACTTGCTGCATAAGTCTGTAACAGGGTGGGGGTGAAGTTTAATATGATACATGGCAAAAAGTATATCTCTTCCATGGAGTAAATGCTCAGAGACTTTTGTGAAGATATGGAATTATATTTAAAAGAAATCCTTCCTCACTCAAATACACTGGCATGGCAATATGACTAGAAGTGTATCAATTCTACAACTGATTTAGAATTACCATGCTAAAGTTTTCCTAGCAAACAAGGTATTAAGATACTCTTGTTTAAAACACAGATTTGGTAAACTATCTACATTTTAGAACATTGTGATTTTTTGTAAGAAAAGAAGGTCTGTGAAGTCAGTGAAAATTAGTTTTGCCTGGGTTTCTTCTTGGCACTTAATAAATTGAGCTTGTCCCTGCTATCCAGCCATGTAGCCTTAATATTTGAGACTCTTTTTACCTCTGCCAAATGTAGCTGAATTGGAGATTTCATTAACAGGCTACTTAAGTCTTGAAATGTTCCTCCTAACTGAAAGATTATCATCATTTAGTGTTGTTAGAAGGTTGACATGGTTGCCATCATATGTCACTGTTCTACTTTCATTAACTCTGAAGAGAAAAACTTGAAACAACCTCACAAAACTCAAACACTAACCTTTGCAGAATACTTTCCGCAGTGCGTTTTCCTTTTAGTACTGCCCTTGGACCTCCCACTGGACAGACAGCAGTAGCTCTGAAACCATCAAGGTAAGTGGCATTTACCTAAAAACAAGAGATTATGAAATACATGGGATTCGGTACTGATATGCTCTGAATGCTCTCTGACAATCACTACCCATACCTTAAGCAGAACTGGAACAGAGCAAGAAATCATCACCACAAAAATTACCTCATTATTTAAAATTAAAAATTCTATTAGAGGAAACAGATTGAAATTTGCAAACCTGAAACTGAAATAGTTGTTCTTGTCATCTTTAAATTCTCCTGTACTTACATACTTTGTTACATAGCACACATTGAAGCTGAAAAGCTGAGTAATGTATCCCAGTGAAACAGATCAAACATGCTTCCCACCAGAATATGGGAAACTATCAAATACACACACAAAAGAACATGCTATGCACTGCAAACACTTGACTAATATGCATTTTATTAGACTTCTGGTGCTATAGCTGCTGAACAGAGTACTAAACTAGTGAAAGTAATGACCATAATGCATGGCCATAAATAGTGGAAAAGCTTTAAAAGATCTATCTAAGAAGGATGAGCATTTTTAAAGTTTGTCACCTAACAGAACAACAAAACAAGAAATCACACACTCAGCATAACTCTCTACAACCAGAAATGGTTTTCCTACAGTCAATTTTCAAACACCTTACTCAGTTTACTTTTCACTGTTGCAAAACACAGTGTTTCAGCAACTTCTTTTGTGAAGCTATTTCACAGGTAATTTAGTTCTTTTTCCCTCTCAAATTTATCTCATCTCTCACAATCTCTTATCACTGTTTTACTACATTTCACATTTAATGCAGCAATTCTTTTCACCTATGCTTACTGTAAAGATACCATAAGGTGTAACACATGTATTTCTAGCTTGTTATGCCTATTCAGTCACTTCCTAGCCAAGCTAACATAGAAAGTTCATTTCATAAAAATTATCCATATATCCATTTATCACTGACAGTCAATTCAACAGCTAAAAAAAATACTTTGCAGGAAGTCTGAAGTGTTTCAGAACATAATTACACTGTTTAATATACAGAGGATATATTTTAAAAAAATACTCTTAAACACTTAAATTTCAAGTGTCCTACTTAAGGCATAACAATAAATAAATTAAAATTTGTTTTTATTGTACTGCTACGTAAAATCCCAAACTGTCATTCTGTTTTGTTTATTTCATTTCATAGTTCGACAACTAAGAAATCTCAAATCTCACTTATTTCCTTTAGATATGCAGAAGTATGGAAATACGAAGTCAAGAATGAAAACTGCAGAAAGGCAAGTCTACTGAACACATCAGTTTCAGGAAGCTGTTGAGAAGCAGCAACCATTCTGCTTCAAGTCACACACAAAGTCCAAGAAAGAAAGAGTATTTTCTGCTTCACACATTCCCTCTCTTCTGTATCTGTTCATATCAAATTCAACTATTCACTACAGGAATACTAAAAGCATTAGCAAAGTTATCATTTGCTTGATGGAATCAGATTTTTTGTGCAGAAGTATATTCTTCATTCGATGTCACTTTTCAGAAGTTACTTCTAAACTGCCTTCTGTCAATTCCACAAAAATCCATCTTTTAGCAATGTGCTTATAATTTGAGTTTTAAGACATTTATGTTGTTGTCTCAAATACAACAAAAACACGTTTTCAAATTAAAATAGTTATTCTCAGATGCAGATAATGCAGACAGATCACTCAAGATAGAGGAAAATTGTTGTTCCAGTATTATGTAACTAGAACTCTTGAACTAGTAACTAACATGTTGAGGAAATGAAAAAAGGCAACAAGACAATACTGCGCAGAAATTGCAGACAGCCTGCTCCCACTTCCCAAAAAAAGAAAAGGTTTAGAAAAAGTTGTGTTCAGGTTACAGAGTAATTTTGAAATATCAAAGCCCCTTTCCATAAAGCTGATACAAACATGATTCCTATAAAGTTGACAGAAGTGAAAAACCAAGAGCATGAGAAGTGACCTGTGGTCTGCCACTCGATTCCCAAAATGCTGCTGTCAGTATGCTTCAATTACAGAGACTTTAGAGAGCTCTCTTATTGTTGACTTCACAACTCGGTAAAAACAAACCTACTTGGTGATATTATTACTTACCTTTGAAATACTGTGTCTCTACTGAAACTCTATCTTACATAAAACCTGTTTTTTAAACTGTGATCTTTTTTATTTCTGTAACATTTCAAAGAAAAATTCTGCTCAGACATACATTATTTGAACAGAAATATAGTTACGTCATTATTTACCTTTTGAAAACTACCTGGCAGATAATTTTCACAGTGAAACACAACAAAAATTAACAGGCTAGTAAAAAAAATCAGCAAGTGTTAGTGGTCTAAGATGTTTTAGAAGTTACTATTATTCTCTAAAAGAACTATGCCAGTCTTGCCTGAAGACTTGTGGATAAGCCTGTTACACAAATTTAAATGGTTTTGCCTATCAAATAAGATTTATGGTTTTTTCCTCTCCCCTCCTCTTTCTTTCACTCTGAGGGCAAGAGAAGTGGTAGATTTTGGTAGAAAACCTCCCTCAAAAAAAAAAATCAAAAATACTTTAAACTCCACATAAAAAGATAGTACCTTATAAAACTTTGAAGGAGGCAATCCTTTTGCTCCATGAACTTTCACTGCCCCACCATCAAAACCTATAGTGGTTAAAAAAAAGAAGAAAATGCCAATAAAAATCAAGCTTCCTCAATATAATTTCAAAGTAATTCTTCTTTGATATGTATTAATCAAATGCACATCATTAAAAAGCAAATCATTGAACGCTGTATTGACACAGCTCTCCCTGCCTTAGAAACACAAACGGTAAATTAGTGACTAAATTTATGACTTCAATGAGCCTTTTAAATGAGCACTCGAAATGTTTATTCATGTACTTAAAAACTACTTAACACAGAAAGTAGCCTTAGGACTTCAGACCCATTTTCCTCTTAACAACCAGTTATTACACACACACAGAGATCATACGATTTACTATAGCTGGTTGGAGTGGACTGCACTCCTCCACTTGGTAAAGAAACAAAACATGAAAGATGAGAAACCAATAAGAGCTCAATTGCTGATAGCTTAGTAAATGAAAGGGTAACTTAAATTCAGCCTTCTTCTCAATCAGAGAAACAAAACAGTGTGACTGTATGTTTTAGAGCAACTACTATGTTCAGTATTAGGAATATTAGTGCCCAAAAAAATGGAGAAAATTGCTGTCATGGCATCAGGTTCAAGCTTGAACTGGAGAAAATCAATACATGCAACAACTTGCAGATTAGCAGTGCAGGATCAGCATCTCATCTCAGAGATTCATAATGTAACTCACCTGTATCTAACCTGTGCTTCCAAATATTTAGGAAGCAGATCAAAGCTTTACACAGAATGTAACTGAAAAAGTGATTGCGACTAGCAGAAATTTTACACATCATTCAAACATGAGCAAGATGGAAAGAAGGTTAATTTAATTCTTCCAATACAGAACAATACCCATACAGTGACAGTGAAGAGTTTTGTGTTCCAGGTGAAGGAGCAACATAAACAAAAAACTCTGTGAAACGAAATGCATAGCATCCATTGACAAAAAGAAAACAGAAGCACCTCTCTGTTCGAACATTGCAAGTAATCCAGCAATAAAATCAACAATGTAAACAGCAAAAATAGATAGCTTGCCTGTTTCAACTGGTGTGCGTGTCAAAGCACTTCAAACTAAAAATATTTGAGAAATCTGCCCATTTTCCATCTGTTATATTTCTAAGAAGGCTAACTGAAAGTTCATGTGAAAGTTCATTTTAAGTTCAAACATGTCATTTTGGGTCATTTGCAAGCTAAAAGTTCATAGGAAGGTTAGGGCTTCTTTTTTTTTACAGAAGACGAGTGGCTAAGAACAGCAAGCTGGCCTTATCAGACTGCCATTTGCTTGCGTTGCATGAGCAAAAAGTTCAGTGCACAACTTTTTAAGCTATGTAGTACTTCTGTTACTGCAGCAATGTTTGATGCTACAGTGCTTTGCATTTTATCACTGCAAGTCAATTTGAGATTTTAACTGTTTTCAGTTTTATAAAGATGCTCAGCATATTGTCACAGAAAAGTTTCATTAGAATGAAAAAGAGTAATACAGATACAGTAAAAAAGCCTTCGAATTACTTCAGCTAAATGTTGGGATTTTTTCAAGCTGTTTTATCCAACCTACATATCCTCAAATCTGTTGTGCCTGGGGTTTTTTGTCTGTTTTACTGTTAAAGTTAAATCCAGACCATATATTATTTTCATCTTTAGTCTACTAACTGTTGAGAGTTTTGAGGATAGCTAATGCATTTTTCAAACAGAGATCTTCTGGTGAAAATCTTGTACCTCATCACGCTTCTACCACTTAAGGTCATTCACCTAGATGCCTAAGAAAAACACCATTACCAAGTAGTGCTTTGAAAGACAGTTTTCCATTGTTGTTAATATTTCAAATCTTGTATGAGAAAATATGTACAAAGCATACTTTTTTTTTTTTTGAGCAAATAAATTAAACTGCAAATCTAAAATATATCAAAATCGTAGTGGAGCTGTTTCAGTGTTCCTCACACAGAACACATAATTGAAAGATGTGGTAGGTACAAGGCATGCATTAAAATTAAGGCAAAAGGAGCAGTGATAAGATTTATGGTAGTCAGCTAGCAAGGTAATGACAGTACAGTTAAAATTACTGAAGGCAGTTCCAGCAAAAGCCCTTGAAAAGACCTGTTTAATACATACTGTATCACACTTGATGGGACAAAGTTAATATGAGGTATGCAGAGAAAAGATGGACATTAAAATAACTCTGTTAGTTTGATAACTCAGCTTCTTTACAGAAATCTCTTAACATGTAACATGACTTACCTGGAATTTCAGTGATGGAAACATTAGAAAAGTCACATGTGACATCTGGTAAAAGATAGCACTGAGGATTGCCCAATTCATACACCAACTGTTCTGCTACAGTGCCAAAAGAGATTAGCCCCCCTGTATCTGGTGCTTTGGAAAGAATAAGGTCTCCTTCAGAGGAACATTCTACAATGGGAAAGCCTATGTTGTGCCTAGAACAAGAAAAACATTGGAAAAAAAGCTATAAATAAAGGGAAAGTGGAAAGAAAAAATGAGTTCAAATACACCAAAATGTTACGGTATTGACTAACAAAATAAAACTGTCCAAGAGTTATAACATATCTGGCTGTTTCTGCAGAAATATACACATGAAAATGCACTGGACAAACTGCTCAAGCTAAACAGCAAGAGAATGCATTTTAATCACACCCATTAAGGACAATTTCGGGTTAATAATTAATTATACATAGAAAAGTTATGAGAAAAGAGAAAGCCTTATGAAAGTTCAGCCCAGAACAACAGTAAAAGATAAAATAAACATAAAATGATGAGACACAGCAAAAAAAAACCAACAACCCAGTACACCAGAAAATTATATACATATTTGTAACTTAAAATATTCCTTCTCACACTCTCACAAGAGTAATACAGGAAAAGTGAACAACTCATAGTAAGAGGCACATGCTGTTCATTACAGTAGCACTGTAGAATTTCAGGGTTATGTGAGATCAAGATACCTGCTTTCCCAGCTAAAAAGCTTTTATTTGCTGACAACGTGAGAAAAAACAAACAAGCAAACAAAAGCACAAACAACTCACATACACACATGCCTTCTAAAAAAAGACTTCAGAATCTTTAAAAATACCTGAAAATTAAAATAAAGCCTTAACACTCTAAAAATGCTACCTGGATTGCTCCCCTCTTTCACAGCAAGATGGAAATTAGTCCAGAGACATAAAAAGAGGTGAGAAGAAACAGCCCCTTGCAAAACCAAAATTGTTTTAAACATGTCCTAATAATGAAAGGTGGTGAACATTGCCACTCTAAAGTCAATGACCTTCAAGTCCATCCTTGAAATTGTTTTTGTGTGCTAGTGGTAACAATGTGCTGAACATACAACTAAACTGGTTATCAGTAAATGTTAGATTAACATGATTTGTGTAACTTAAATCCACAACATTTTGAAGGAAGGAAGCAAGGAAACCACTGAACTTTTAAGTGACATCTGTAAAAGTTCATGGAAGTTTGGACAGATTCCTTATCATTGGGAAGCTTCAAACATAACCCCTTTATTTAAAAAAAAAAAGGATTAAGAGACAAGCTCTGTTGCCAGAGATCAGCAACTTTAATACTGATAGTGTACAAAACTTGGTAAGTACAGTAGTTGTAGGACACCTAGAAAAGCCCACATTCAATCAGTAGAGATAATACTTCATTAGACTGCTCTTTGAAACTACTTAAACAACTAAACAGATAAAGTGAAAAACACCCCACACCCTACCCTGGTAAATACACAGATTTGCATGGAATCCATGTTTTACACAAGTTATTCCGGGGTTGTTGGCTTTTTCAAGGGGAAGTGGAGAGAGAAAATACAGTGGCAAGAAATATATAACTTATAATGTTTTCAAGTGTGACAGAATAAAAATCAACACCAAAAAAACCTCTCCAATCTTGGTCTTGAACATTATTGCAGGTAACAAACTAGCATATATGATTATCCCAGTTTTACTGATACCAAGACACATACAGGAAGCCTCAGAATTTGCTCAGGATCAATGACTGAACAAGGCTAGAATTAAGGAGCTATGCTTG